>NC_050181.1:2175616-2905616 GCF_008315115.2 Sander lucioperca
ATTCCATTATGTCCACAATGTCAATTCCATAGATATAAAACAAATCTTTATCTATGGTCAATTCACATTTATTAGCATGACTTTTCTCTGACTAGAGCTTACTATCTCTTATCTTTATTGTCAAATGACTGAATGGAATCATGAGTTTCATTTCATTTTCTCTTTGCATTAAAAATCCTGTGTGATTGACGGGTACATTTGCTCTTCTGGTCCAGCAGGGTACTCAGCTAGTTCATGGACTCGTTTGTATGTTTGCATTAAATCAATCAAAGCAGAGATGACATTTATTAAACAAGCATGTGCTGCATGGTGCTTGCAATTAAAATATTTAAAACTACTGGATTACCTTTTCTATAATCTAACCTCTGTTGTTAAGTATGACCATGTCTTTCAGTTAACACCAGAAGCACTTTTAGTAAACCAACAGCTTTGTCAGTGGTGGAAGAAGTAGTGCGTTAATTTACTTAAGTAAAAGTATCAATACCGCAATACCGACTCAATACTTATATCTGATATTGGGCCGATACTAACTCAGGTAGCTGGAGCCGATCTATTCAATTCAATTCTATGTTTATATAGAGTATAAACTATATACTGGAATTTAAATTCCTGTATAAGTTTTGACCAATTTGTTGCTGCATTTAAAAAGTTTACTTTTGAATTGTAATTCCTGTTCATTTTGAAGATTTTTTTACTAAGTTGCTGGTGCACAATTTATTATTTTAATAATAAAGAATTCAGTAAATTTCAGTGTTGTAGTACTTGAGGTCGGTCTTGGTCTTAAGGCCGGTCTCAAGACCGCTTTGTGAAGGTCTCGGTCTCGTCTCGGAATTGACCGCATTTTTACTCCGTCTCGTCTCGGTTGAGGAGGACTCAGGATTTTATTTCAAGACCGGCCACAACTGCAGAGATATCAGTAAATTGCCTATGCATTATCTCATTTTGTGTTAACATCATTACTGTCATTGGATGTAAAACCTTACTTCAAATGCAACCAATAACTTGACTCATTTCTAATTTGAAATTTGTTACTGTTAACCCCCTCTCCCCACCCGCCTTAACACGCACGCCCCAAGAAAGTGAATGCGAGATAATAGGAGAAGCTCTGGCACTGGTCTGGTCTTGGTCTTGACTCGGTCTCGCCCTGCCTTGGTCTTGGTCTTGACCAAGGGCGTAAATCCCAGGGGGGTCAGGACCCCCCCCTTCTAAGGGTTGTCCCCCCCCCTAGAAATAGCATTAAAACAATGCTGTGTATTGTAAATAACATAATGATGTATACTTAAAATATCTGTGTAAGTAGTAAAACAATACAAACCCCAAAAAATGCTTTTTAAGTTTAGAAAATTTTGAGTCCCCCCTCCCTTGCCTCACAGTGGTTTGGTCCACTGCCTGCTGTACGTTAGGAATCGGGTCTGCACTCGACTCACAGTCACATTGGTAGTGACAGGAATGTAGCTAGTAAGTAGGCGGTTCAAGGCTGTTTTATTCACATTAAACATCGGATGAAGTTGTTCTTTTCTCAAATAGAAATGATGCTGAGTAATTAATGAATTAGTTATGACAAAAAGTTTTCTATGTTAGTGTAATATAATGTAACGTTAGCTAGCTTATTTAATAGCTTGTTGGATAGAAATGCACCCACTACAACTAACGTTACCACAGCGATAAGCCTAACGTTATCTGTGTGAACTGTCAGGGTTAATATTGAAGATCTACAGTTGTGTTTGAAGTGGCTGATCAGTGGGTTTACTGCAGTTAAATATATATCCTCTGTCCCAGACGAAACCTAATATTTATGCGGAGGACGCAAGATCATTTTATAATTATAATATGACCGCGTGGTGAACCTATGAACCTAATTCATATTTGATGAGCTTTACTAGTGGCTCACTAATTTACATTATGATCAGCTAATTTAACAAGTGTACAAAAGTATTGTATTTCTTTTATATGGGGACACTTTTTCAAAATAAGTCATTATGTTTTAAGGTATTTTTGTGGCTTGTGTACACATGTCCTCTACGAGTATAATTGTGGCTGTATTATTTGTGTCCCCTTCAAAAGTTGCTCTTCAGAAATTTTATGTTTATTGTCCCCCCCTACAGATTTACGCCCATGGTCTTGACTCGGTCTCGCCCTGCCTTGGTCTTGGTCTTGACTCGGTCTCAACCCCTCAAAGTCTTGGTCTTGTCTCGGTCTCGATACACTCTGGTCTTGGTGATGACTTGGTCTCGGTTTAGGTGGTCTTGACTACAACACTGGTAAATGTATATCTATGTATCGCATATGCATGACCATACAGCTTATTAATTTAAGACTGGTAGCAGATCGTTACTCGTATCGACCGATAGCCAAAGTCAAGGTATCAGTATCGGGACTGAAAAAGTGGGATCGATGCATCCTTAACCTCAATGTACAAGTGAAAGTCCAGCATTAATAGTTTTACTTGTGTAAAGTACAAAAATATAATAACAATATCAGCATCAAAGCGTACTAAATATATCCAAATTAAACGTTCCAATTAGGCAGAAGGTGCCATTCTGCTGCCTAATAGGTCTGGGTGTTATATTAGATTATTATTACTATCTACATTACTTTGAAGTAGCATTTTAATGTTGCAGCTGGTCAAAGTGAAGCAAACTACTTCAAATACTACTGGGTTGTTTGATATATAACAAAGTTGATGTTTTGTGTGGAAAAAATCTTTAACTGAAAAGTAACTATAGCTGTTAAATAAATGTAGTGAAGTAAAACGTTAAATATTTTCCTCTGAAATGTAATGAAGAATAAGTATAAAGTATCATGAATATGAAATGGAAATAGTCATATATAAATGCATGTACCTCAAAAGTACATAATTTGAGTAAATATACAGTACCAGTCAAACTTTTGACTGAAAAACAAATAAAACAAATATTGTATTGGTCAGACTACAGATGCATTGTTTCAGTCAGACCTTTGTTGAGTAGAGTTTCCCCTCTGGCAGAGGAAGGAGGCCTGGCCTGACTTTAACAGTAACGGTGAGATACGCATCTTTAACAGGGCTGCCACTCCACCTGCTCCCATTATAGAGCCATTTACAGAACTAAACACTGATGGTCTACGGATAAGTAAACAACCGGCCTGGCAGCAGCATTCGGTCATTCGCGCGGTGTTTCACAAAACAAAAGCATATACATAGTGTCAGTGAGTGCACCCACTCACACAAAGGCATGTTGGCCCAGTTCCTACATTCACATGCACACATACTGTACACACTCACATAGTCGGTTCCCCTCACTATTCCTAATTTTTAGCTCTGAAACACACACTTGATTATTGTTTCTCTGTGTACTGAGGCTTGCAGACACCTGTTTGGGAGTGTCTGGCTGGCCGACATCCTGTGCACGGTTCTGTTTGTGCCCGAGAAACAGAGGGGTTTCTATCAAAGCCACCAGTGTGACTCTCATTTCCTCCTACTCTACTTCATCAGCAACGGATTGTTATTTGGTGACTGTGTCCCACAAATAGAAAAGTAACAAATCTGGGACATGACAGATTCTCTTTTGGATACACAAACACAAGCCTGATAAAACAGGAAATGGTCAACCACATCCACCTTCTGTTTTTAAGTGTACATCTGGAAGAAGACCATTAAATCCTGCGAGATGTAAAGAATCCTTTGCTCTTTTCTTCATCACCCTGCCATGATATCTTTAACTCACACACACGAAAAACCAACAGTGTGACCCATGATGACATCATCCTCGGTATTTGCTTGTCTGCATTTCAAAGGTGAATAGTTCCCATTCATTATACTGAGCTGAGGAAAGCACAGTCACTGTTTGGCATGATCTCATGTCTGCATAGCTCACGCACACTGAGACAGAACAGCAAACCAAACTTGTGCGTTTAAACAGTGTACACTATGGCAAAAACATGCATAGCACAGTCACACCCAGCTGCAATAAATTCAGAAAACAGAATAGATGGCATCGATACAGTGCTGCTGTCTGTCTCACAATCTTCTTACCTGCAATATTTAAGCCGTACAATCCAGGATTTCTTTCCTGGTCTGAGTCCAGCGTACGCTCTGACACCGTACAGCAGATACTCCTCTCAGGTTGATGACAGAAGGTCAACCACGTGCAGACGAGGCCCCCAGTCTATTGAGGTGAGATTTTGTCCAGCGACAGGTCCATGGCACTGCAACGCTAGCACACGCTCACATGATTTCATCCTCATCCATTGGTCTACACAAACCCGGGAGTAGGTTTCAGGACTTGCCTAAAAAAACAAAATAAACAAAAAATGGTCACGTTATAGTATGATGGGGTCTAAGTATCATATTATTTCCTTACACAACACATTACAGAGAGCTTGCCTCATCACCTCTAACTGCAGATGTGCTGTTTTCCCTGCACAGACGACAACGCGAGGCAGATAAACACCTCTGAAAGCACTGTGTCTTGCCTGTCCTGAGTGACTGAAAGTGAACACCAATGGGTCTCTGTGCACCCACAGAGAGACCTAATATTGTGATGAGAGAATGAGTCAGAGCCTTGACCCCGCAAAGGGTTTACAGGGTTTCAAAAGAAACAGATTTGACTGCCCTGGAGGGCTCCCTGTACAGACACACTTAGTTCGAAGACACGGGCTAATAATAAGCACAGGAAACAGGACAGCAGTTCTTACTGGTGAAAACTGAATAGACAAGATAAATAAATTAGGTTATCGACAGCGGTTCTAATGAAATGACAGTAAGTCAACCAGTTTTAAGGCACTGTAGACATACTTATTGATGAAAATTATTTTTTTTTTTCACTACATGCTATATACTTAAAAAAAAAATTTTTATAACATAAAATAAATAAATAAAACCCACCCACATGCAATTCTTATATTTTAGTTTAACGTCCTTTTTTCTTTCTTTCTATTTCAAGGTAAATGAAACTTTACATCTATTATGGTGGAGCGGAAGCCAAGGTTTCAGCAACAATCATCCACCCACGTACACTTTACACACATGACCAAACAGAGGGCTGGCATCACCTGAACTGAGTAAACCACAGAGATGAGTAACTTTCTCACAATAACATCATTGTGAAACTGAGAAGTGAAACCATTATGACCAGATGAATTTCATAAGTTTTGATTAATCCACAGTACATTCACCTCGGAGAACAACTCAAGATCTTACAAAACATCAAACTCTATTTCACAGTCGCCTGCTGAATCAATAACCTACGGTAGGCTGCAACCGGAAGCAACTCCCAATGCTTGATATGAATTGACTTGACACTGTTCCAAACAGGTCTGGGGGCTGTGGTAGGAATGCCTGAGGGGCCCTGTGCAGGAGAAAGCAGTATGAATGAATCAATGCAATTCACACAAGGACACGGTCCACCCACCACCTAGGGAAGTAGCTGACTGGAGCCTACAGTGTCAGAGGAGAAGCTCACAACAAGGAGAAACACCAAGCTATTCTTCCTCTCTGCATACGCTCCACAAATGACTCCTTTGTCTGTGGAAAAAAGGACTACATGTAACTGTGTGTGGAGAAACACAAGCACGCTGGACAGTAACACACACTGACCGCATACAAGCTCATAGGCGTAAACAATAAACAAATACAAAAACTTGACAGTCTGGCAGCTTTTAGGTGACACGTAGCCACTGGGATGTCATTTATCGACACATGCACTATTCGTGCATTAGTGGCTCAGGCTAAAACCGTAAGCTGCATCTTTTTCAACAAAGAACAACAATCTTTAATTAAATTAAATAACAAACACCACCCAGTCCCTAGAGAGTCTAAGAAAGGCCCAAAATAAACTGCAAAAACACGGTCAAGCCCAGAGGCCACTTAAAACACTACAAATGTACAAAAGCAGCTCTCTAACTGAGGTCAAATAAACAACTACAGCGACTACCAGCGTCAGCCAAAGAGTAGTGTTTACCATATATTTAGCAGCATGCATACAGACTGAATTTAATGTGATTTAAGTTACACAAAAAAATCAGTTAGTCAGTCTATGTCTCAACAACTGTTGGATGGATTGCCATGACATTTTGTACGGACATTCATGGTCCACAGAGGATGATTCCTAATGACTTTGATGATCCTCTGACGTTTCCTCTTCCACCACCAGAAGGTTCATATTTGTGGTTTCAAGTGAAATGTCTGTCATGAAATTCGGTAGAGACAGGATGAATTCAAACCTTGGTGTTCCCTTAACCTCTCATCTTACAGCATCACTAGGCTCAAATTTGAATTTGCCATTACTTTGGTTTATGATCATATAGCTGAAAAAATGTATGACATTGCTATTCCAATTTGTGTTTAGTGCTAATTGGCAAATGTTAGCATGCTAACATGAATGATGGTGAACAAGGTAAACATTACCTGCTAACCATCAGCATGTTAGCATTGTTACTGTGAGCATGTTAGCATGCTGATGTTAGCATTTGGCTCAAAGCACCACTGTGCCCCCAAGTACAGCCTCACAGAGCCGCTAGCATTGCTGTAGACTTCGTTTATAGATCAGTGTATGTATGAATGAATCATTTTTATTATTTTATATATATATATATATATATATATATATATATATATATATATATATATATAGTGTCATGCATAAATAATAAGCCCAGCCCAAGAGTAGCAAAATAAATTACACATTATATTATTATAAACCTTCTTGTCATTTTTCCCATGCTTTAGAGACAAAAGTCGCCAGCTTATACACATTACATTTAAACAACCACTCCATTTTGTCGTGTTGGTTGAACATAAGATTTAACATTGGTTGCGGTAGCTATTGTTTTTAGGTTGCGTTTTTAATAAAGCACCATTTATTTAACATTGGGCACTGAGCAGCTCTACTGGAGATTGGTGTTCAAGTGCCTTGCTTGTTGGCACCTTGTTAGTAGTCAGCAACTGACATGATGAGAGTATTCGACTTAAAATGGTGACCTTGCACTCTACATTTGCTTATCAAGCTTACATGATGCAAATTGAAGTCTGAAACAATGCAACATTTATTCCCACAGTCCAACTGTATGAAACTTAGGTTGGTGATACCAGTTTACCGCAAAACGTACAAGATCATCTGTACATATTACATCATTATGAAAACATTATTAGTTCATAAAGCTCTGCATCCGTTCTCCTAGCTCTTTGTCTTTTTCTTTTATATTTTAAACATACAGAACAGAGAAACACAATTGAATAAGAACAAAAAACCCTCTCCCACCCCCCACCTTCTGCGGTCTCGAGGAAAACAAAACAAACAAATAAACAGAAATCACACCTTGCCTAATCACTCTCATCTAGTTCTTGTGGTGGTGAAGTCATTAGGTCTGATATTTGTGCTGCTGTACTTTTCCATAGGTTGATAGTTGATGGTTTGGCCTTGTTAATCCTTGCTGTAGAGAGCTCAAGCATAACTAGGTCTAGAAAATACGCCAACCACTGTTTTATACAAAGCGAGTGAGGGGGGAGCCAGCGTTGAGCTATCATTTTCTTAGTTGCAGTTGAGCCGGCTAGCCAAATTTTCCTCTGTCTCCCAAGCAGGTGTAATTTAGAGTAATCATTAAGTAACAAAACAATCGGGTCAGCAGGAATTCGACCTCCTATCACATCAGATATTATTGATGTTGTTTTATTCCAGAACTCCTGCACCTGTTCACACTAGAGCTGTAATCGGGCCTTAAAAGTTCGGGCCGAAAAGGACCGAGCCCAACAGAATTCGGCCCGAGCCCGACAAGTAAATTTTGAATGACAGATTTTTAAAAGCCCGAACCCGTTTACAGCCCGACTGTACAAAAGGCCGTCTATCAGCAGTGATTAGAGTACATGTCGGAGAATAGCGCGGACACACGCTTCACACAGCGAGCGGGCACACGCACCACTCAGCGGAAAGAGGAGAGAAAGAAAAAAGAGACTGCGCCGCATGCACACAGCTCTTTTGTCTTTCGTCAAGAATGAGTCATTTATAAATTTATTAACATTTATTCATGACTAACGTAGGCTATAGGCCACTTGGAAGTTGGAACAAAGAAATAAAATAAGTCCTCCAGAGGCCAGCCTCTGTTTCACCTCCTCAGCATCCATTTACACACTAATCGTAATGCATCACCTGACCGCTCATTTACCACGCAACCCGAAGCACAAGCCCGAGCCCAGCCCAACCAAGCCCGAGCCCATGTAAAATGATATAAATTAAGACCATACGGAAAGTTCCAGTTTGTTCAGGTTGACAGAACGTGCAATAGGGAGTGGAAATGGCTTTAGAGACGTATCTCTTCTGAGGAGTCCAATATGTCCTATGACATATGTTGAAGTGGATCTGCTGTTGATTTGGGTTCTTGGAACAATGGAAAATGTTGTCCCAAACTCTCCCAATTAATTGCGTTCCCCTCAGGGCTCAGCTCTTGCTCCCATTTCTTTACTATTGGGAGTTCTCCTATGGATACTTGCATCAGTTTAGCATAGATCTTGGACACTAATCCTCTCACAGGAAAATCAACAAACCATTTAATGGCTGGGTGCGCCTCAAGATTGTTTTAGCTCTTTATCTTTTTAAATAAGCTTATAATTAAGCAGGATTCATCAGACTGAATAGAAAGCCTGCCTCTCCTGTCTTTTCCACTGCAGAGTCACTGCTGATTCATGCACTCCACTGTCAACAGAAAAGCCTTTCATTCATGCTGCCTCCCCCCACTGATGAAGTCAACATGGCACCACTCACCAAAAAAAGTGTTTTGAATTGCATCATTCTCAGTTTACCAGGACCTCTTGAACACTGACAATGGTCTTTGTCTTAGACTGTGCTGTATTTTAAACTTGTCTGCTAACCATTTATACCATAAATCATTTTTATACCAACAACACATCAGGTACTCATGACACTAACTTCACCACAGCATTACAACTTAATATACAGTATATGTGTAATATATTTAACTCTAAATCAGTTTAGGAACAGAACTCTTGTTTTGATGTGGTTTCTATGGACACTAAATGATATAATAATCATGCTACTATGGTAATAAGAGACGAACTAAGAGGCTAGGCCAACTTTACTCTCTCCTGAGGACAAAGCAAAGCTGCAACGAGGAAGACGAGACACTATGAAGAGATGAGGGGAGTGAAACACAATCTTCTCTCACCAACAGAGGAGACAGTGGGGGGAAACCATTATTGCTGTGTCTCACACCCACACATCTATAGTACATAAGTGTAACATAGTGGACAGAGAAGGAGAATAAATCACAATGTAACATTATTAATATACTTTTTTTAGCCACACAAGTCTCCATTACAGTGTTCCATTTATAATATTTTTGTTTAGACATTACCTAATTACTTAATCAGTTAGTAATGTACCTTTGCCAGAAGTAACAGCTTAAAGGCTGGTGTTTTTCTTACCACCAACAAACCTCATGGCAAGACAAAAAACACCCTCCTCAAAAACCATCATCTCTACATCCCACCCCCTCTCTGTGGCAAGACTCTTTTTTCTTCTTATTTTTTTTTTATATATATATATAAATGGGTCACAAATGTTTACTTTCCTTTTTTTTAAAAAGATTAATTATTTTTTTTAAACAGCTGGAAGGTGTAATTTCTTAAATAATGTTACTTAAACAGGAATAATAATTACATTTGTTGGGGACTATTTTCAGCTGTGGATTAATATAGGGTTGACGGTCTAGTGAGTATTTAAAGCTCCAGGACATTTAAAATTGACTCAAAATAAACTACATTGCTTGTGATTATCATAATGAAGGAACATGTCAACAGTGTGGCTCATGGTGTTTTTTTAATGGTTTTTGGCACAGTAGAATAAGCAATATTATAACATAAAATTAGATTGTAGCTAAATCTGGAACAATACATCTCATCTCTTTGAATGAGATTAATGATTTTTGTACATCATCATTTGAGACCATGTTTTTTTGTACATGGTCTCAAATGAGTCTATCAGCTTCAAGTCTTCACATCATATTATTGTTCACATTCCGCTCATAAAGCAGTGCTGGAAAATGTCCTGCAAACTGGCACGCTGACAGCCAATCGCCGGCTGTCATTTTTAATTACTGACTTGGACTTGCAGTATAAACCAGAGGTGGGACAAAGTCATTGTTATGCAAGTCACAAGTAAGTCTCAAGTCTTTGCCCTCGAGTCCCGAGTCAAGTCGAGTCAAAGATGAGGCAAGTCCCGAGTCGAGTCACAAGTCAAAGCCAACAAGTCTCAAGTCGAGTCCAAAGTCCTACCATTTTAGTTTCGAGTCATTTCAAGTCCTCTTACCACAGAAATAAAATTTATACAAATCATGTATGTCTGTAAGATTTGTATTTATTTAAACCTCTTTTTATACAATGACATTAATCAAATAAGGGCCCGCATGTTTTGCAAATTGCAACTATCTTCGGTATCATTTTGCCAACTGGCGCGTTGTTGCTTGTGCTTCATTGGTCGTCTTGCAATGTGCCTGCTTAGATGCTGTCGAATCAAAACAACGTGGGACTACAGTGATTGGATGTCGTGCAGGCAGCGCGCGTGCTCTCTGCATGCATACAGGTGGTGCACATTTTTTTCACAGATGCAGATAAACTGAGAGCGGCGCGGCCGTGTGAACATTTTCTTCCCCAGTTTTCATGGGAAGTAGCAAGTCTTCTCGAGTCAAAAGGCGCAAGTCCAAGTGAAGTCACGAGTCATTGATGTTAAAGTCCAAGTCGAGTTGCAAGTCTTTGTACATTTTGTCGAGTCGAGTCTGAAGTCATCAAATTCATGACTCGAGTCTGACTCGAGTCCAAGTCACATGACTCGAGTCCACACCTCTGGTATAAACTAAAGCTTTAATTGCTCTGAGTCATTACATTTTACTCATGCAGTAAGGTGGTGCAACATCACCAACTGTTACATCCTGTTGGGGAGTTGGCGCTGCCCACATTTGATACTATTCCTGTATTTCTAACTGCTCTCTGGGCGTCATGCCAGTTTTGACTCAGTTTTCTCTCAACCCATCTTACATGTCCAATCACCTGTAATCATACTGTCTCAGAGCAGTAACAACAGCTTTAATGTTAACATCTTTAGAGGTCTGTGTTTAAACATGTCGGGCAGAAGAGTCTGGTTCCTTTCATTTTCAAAGACCCTTTTTAATCATCACACACACACACCATGTGATGTCATGAGGAGAAAGCCCCTTGGCATCCACTTTGATACAGTAGATACATAAAGCTTTACAATTACACAGGAGTGGTGGCTATATAGAATTCAACTCACTTTTCATTTCTACAATTGTGGCATACTTTAATATTGACTTAAAACACCACAGCTAACGGTAATAAAAGCTGATGCTGATCAAGTTTGCTCCTTTTCTAACGCTTAATGTGTCTCGTTTTCCTTTGAAAGTCTGTAGCTGCCCCTCAATTTTGCAATTTTCTTGTTTAATTCCAGTAAAATATGTTAAGTAAAGCTCATCAAGTACCCTAATTAAACAATAAGGTCTAACTGCCGGTGCTTTATGTAAATCGTAAAATCATTAATTGTCGCCTGTCTGTCCATCACTAAATCAGTCGTTAATGAGGAAAACATGATAGTAAATGTGTTTTACTGCATTTTTGTCATGACTTTCAGCCTCATCCTACTAGTTTAGTCACTAATGGAACATCCTGCAAGTAATACGATTGGGGCTGGATTTTGAACAGCAATAGAAACAGAATAGATTACAAAATAAAACAATTTAAAAAAAAAAAAAAACCTAAAAAAACAAAACAAAATTCTAAAATATGCATGTTGCTTTATTTCAGTATTTGAAACGTTTAAATCTAGTACCTCACTTTATCTCACTTCACTGAATGCATTAACCTTGTGTTGTCCTTCGGGTCCCCAGGACCCGTTCAGTTTATTTGACGTTTTTGCATTGGCCTGGCGTTGAGCTTCGGGTCCCCCGGTGTCCCTCGCGTACTATGTGATGTCATTTCACGTGAACTGGCACGGCTGTCCCCATGACACGAAGGACAATACAAGGGTTAAGGTGACACTCTTATCCAGAATAATTTCTAAAAAGTATTTTACAGTTGGAAGTACAACATTTTACTTAAATACACTTTAACAGTATGGGACATGTGGGCTGCACAATATAACGCCTCTCTGTCCAAAATAAGGAAGTAGGGAGAACCTCAACAAGAAACATTTGGTTTTCTCAAAAATCTGCTTATTCCACAAAACTCTCTACAATCCATCACTGCAATGCTGTGTATTTATGTGAACACTCCCACTATCACCACAGACCAACACTGTCATATTCAGTTGAAGCAAGAGGTTGAAAACTGGGTCATATACCCTTCAAACACAGGGTGATTAGGCCTGTAACAATTATTACATAATTGTATAACCTCAATTTTTTTTTTTACAAAGCATTAAAGCATTTTTTTTTTTTTAATAAGATGGGTCACACTTTTGTTTGCATCCATCAAACACGTTTCCAAATAACCGTAGCATCACAGAACAGTAGCTATCCTATGATCCTATATGGATTCCTACCAGAGGACGCGCCACCCGCAGTTGCAAGTCAAGTCGGCTTTCAACAATAAAAATCCACCGAAGCATCTTTGTGTGTTTTAGTAATGTAACGTTAGTTAGTTAGTTAGTCTGTCGTTGTGTTTAATCTACTATTGTGCCTTGTAACGATCATTTGACTGAAAGAGACAATTATATTGTTAATCGCAATTATTTCTGAGACAATTAATTGTATAGAAAAATTTGGAATTGTTACAGCTCTATGTGTGATCCTACTACATTTACAAGCTCCAACATGTGAAAAGTGGAAGTAGTTATCGCCAAATTCAAGTCTGTGGCGATGTTAAGGCATCAAGGTAGGTGCAGGAGATAAGGAAATCACACTCTATTGATACAAATTACAGCATGCAACCACAAATATTCAAAACCAAGACCAGACATCATTGTGAGACCAGCAGATTAAGCACCCTGGACCTATTGGATCAGCTGAGACAATGCCAAAAGCACTTGAGGAAAGAGAGATTTAAAAAAAAGAAAAGAATACCCCTTTCACTTTTTTTGCCTTGTAGAGAATTTGGAGAATCTGTATGTAAATATAACACTTCCAATCCAAATCCAATTAAATATACGTAATGTACTGTATATGTAATCTGTTATGCTTTTCCACAATTATACAAAGTCTCTTATACAAACTAGCCAAAAGTATCCCTTCGACACAGGTTAGTAGATTTCTAAACAATATTGTAAGCTTTAAAAGTTACTCTCTCCAGTCTCCAGTGGTATTGAGTGTATTTCCACAGAGAACAAGATCAGTGCACCAACAGTTAAGTATGTAAGTCAAGAGCTTTCACACCTAATGAAATCATACAACTGCCTACTACAACATCAGACCCAAAGCTTGTTGTATAATAACAGCCTTTGCATGAAACCATTATACGGATTACTGTAGAAGACGGCTCAACTACAGGAAGTCTGATTGAATTCACAACAAAATGTAACACTTCCAAAACATCAAAGCTTCAACACAGTGACAGGGACATCACATCCTTCACATTTTTTGGCATCATCTACTGTCAAATAATCTGACTTTGTCTATTCTCCAATTTATCGACTTATCGACGAGTAGTGTTTCATGGTAAAATACAAATACATAAACAATGGAAGGATGTTTAGATGTAAATATGTCCTGAATATCCTGCATTAAATCAACAAATTAGGTAGATAACATTTCCATTTAAGTTCCCATTGCCTTCAATTTCCATTTTACAACCTCAACTGCAGTGATATACTGATTGTGTCAAACATCAATAATTATTATCATCACACTACAAGGTTCTGAAAGACAGACACTCAAATGTGTATTAGCTGACTGCCCCAAGCTGAATTGAGATGCAAGCTAGACATTCATCTTACACATTAATGTGAACATTAAAAGATGAAAAAAAAATAAATCATCCAGCCGTGAGGCGTTTAGCAACGACTACCTGATTTATCAACAGTCTACTGTATGAAAGTGCCCTGGACTTTACCCTTTCGGACAACAGTGGCTCAATCTGATTTTATAGTCAAACACTGGCAACCATTAAGGTTAATTGTACCAATAAAAACACTTATGTGCAAATGGCTTAGATAATGCTAAGAATAAAACGATGAGAATTACTTATAGATCTACAGATAATGACATGAAGTTATTGCTGCAAGCTGGTAGTGTGTATGACGTGACAGGCGTGCGTGTGTGTGTGTGTGTGTGTGTGTGTGTGTGTGTGTGTGTGTGTGTGTGTGTGTGTGTGTGTGTGTGTGTCTGTGTGTGTGTTCTGTGGGATTCAGAGAAGGTGGGGCCCAGCTAAGGCAGTTAATCTGAAGAGTAGGAGGTAAAAAGCTTTGTTCCGCTGCCCTCAGGCCAAGTATCTGACACCAGGTGTGTCAGGTGTTTGTGAGGGAGCGAGAAAGGAGAAGAAGGCGAGCAAGAGAAAACAAGAAGAGGAAGATAGAGAGAGATAACACACAGCAAGTGGAAAACAGAAAAGTCCTCATGGAGTTCAACTGCATATTGTGTCCTTGCATATTGAGTATTTTATTCATCCTGGGTGATCAGATTTGTATGGTTGAGAACCTTCATACACAGCAGCTTTACAGAGTGTTATCATGTAACATACACTGAGGTTCAAACTCAAGAGTAAGAAGATGCTGGCTAATCTTATTTAACTAATTTCAATTACTGAAGGAATTCCACAGACTTACAAGTTTCCTCGTGATGAGAATCATAAGGAACCAATTATAAGACATTACTGTAGGACATTACTGTAGTCTTTGCATTCATATTTATTCCTTATTTGTTTTTATAGACACATTTATCTTAATTAGGTCTTTAGTGGTCAGGTGTGCTATATATTTGCTATTTGTAAAAAATAAATAAAAAAGTAAGTCGTAGCCTGGATAGCAAGGTTTATATTCACTGTGTAAGCCTATTTTGAATTACACCCATACGTTATATAACTTAAAACATATAACTCAAGTTCTGTAGAGCAAGTGATTTAACTTTTAAATTCTACTTTTATTAATTCTCTATTTTGACAGTAGTATAAGTAGGATAGATAGTAGGAAAAGTATAGGTGTTTGTATTATTAATGTTTGCACTGTTCTGACCAGAGGATGCAGCTATAAAAACTTGGTGTCTCCCTGTCCATTTCCAGTTAACGTTACCCTACCTGTTTAAAGCTAACGTTAGCTACTTCACAATACATGTAGGGCCACATTAGGTTTGTTAAGTAAATGTAAGTACCACTGGAGACTAGGTTGTAACGTTAAGTTGATAAAATCTATCACAACAGGCAGTGACAGCAGCTCTCACCTGTTGGCCCCTTTCCGCCATGCAGCCTCATAAACTAGCTAACCAGCTAGCAAAAAATGTCGGGCCGTCTCCAGTCCTGTTAGCATTAGACACCCGCCGAAGCTCAACTCCGGCTTGGCCAATAGTTTTAAATACGGGCTGACTTTACGTCAAATTGGGCCCTGACTAGACAGTACGTCAGGTCGTTACCGGTCCCATGTAGGCATGCCGCCTGCTTATAATATAATAATATGTCTTAAAATACATCCATGATCCATCTGCTCGGTTATGCTAATACTGTGATTCACACCCACCTCCACAAAACGCCTCCCACACCGTGCTCTTCATTACTTGAATAAATTAGTTTGAAATAAATAATTAGGCAACTTACATTTCTCAGAATTTAATGGTTAATGGTCAAATTTTTTAAGTGTGAATTTAACAGGTTTGTTACATGGCTTTAAAAAGAACAGGCACATGGATCGATATTTTTTATTTTAACTTTAAATCTATGAATTCGTCCATACAGTAACTCTACGCAACACAGATGCACATCATACAAGTCAGTACAAATATTGCAAAATCTATATGGCTTACATCCAGGCAAGCAAGTCAATACACTAGTACACCATACAGTACAGAGGCTCTGTTCACACACTTAGTAAGTGTAGCTTTACAAATCTGATTATGGAAGGCAATGTATGTGGTCTTACATTTAACAAATTCTGTACCCCATTTGTAGCAAAATGATATCAAATTAAAGTGATGCTTCTCTTATTCTGTCATGACTTCGTGCTGGCATGAATGAGGGGAAGTTGAAGCCAGAAGAAAATGGAGGTGTTCTGTGGTGAAATAGTGAGGTGATAGACATTAACATCAATACAAGCAGAACTCCAAAGGATGAGTCACAATCTCAGCTCAGCCTCCCAAGAAGTTCCAGGAGTCATCATATTCAATGTTAAGTTTTCCCTTTTTTGCTCCTTCAAAGACAATTAAAGAACCATTATCATTATTAATTATCCAATTATCGGAAATAAAGAGATGCTGTGTGTGTTTTTTGTCTGAAGTATACAAGTACTTACTGTGTTTTTCAGCTCCGGACATTCAAAGGCAACTTCCCGTCCAATCCCAGCTCATTTTATCTCTAAAACCAGCTTCTGGTCATGAACCTTCACTGCATCCATCTAACAACATCACAAAGATCCAAGTCCGTTCAAAATGATTCACCTACAAACATCAGATGAAATCTGACTATCAAACAAATATAAAAAATGTAAATTAAGTTAAAATGGTAAGGCTACGTTTTGAGAAATAATTCCTTTTTAAAAGGAAAAAAGAATCTGCAACTTACCATAACGTTTTAGATGTGTCCTTTGATGAATTCTGCTGAGACTTAAGAATCCTTTGGAAATCAAGACAAAAATTCCAGCCAAGTTGCAACTGGGATTTCTGAAAACGCCGCCTGACTTGTAAATTGTCACGCGGTTGGCTGTTTTTTGTGCAACCCAAAGCAAACATGGAACCTGATAGGACAATTAAATAGTGACACTCACAATGAATGTGATAGGACATATCCACTTTTTCTTTACACCTAGGTAGAAAGGATTATTATCCCCTCCCCTCTGTGTTTCAATGTAGGGGAGAATAACATTGTGTTTCAATGTAGGGGAGAATAACTTCTAATAGTTCAGGACAGCACTGTGCAGGGTCTAACTGCACTCGAAGCTGTGACTGAAACGTTCAGAGAAAAACATTTGTTTTAAAGTCTAAAAAGTCACCTACGCAGTTTTACGTTTAGACACAATACAGCCTGACAGAGGACCACTAAAACTACCTTTTCTTTACGTTTCATACAGGTAATTTCATCATCATCATCATATTTCAATCAAATCTTTTATTTTGTATTTAATCTTATTTGAAAGTGAAGTGAAGTCAGTATAAGCACAGATGTTATCATGTAGCCATCTCAAGTTGTCTCGCGACATGCTGTCAAAAAAGGAGAGTTTGCTCGTGAGGCAAACTTTACCCGGCGCAGATAGTGAACCAGGCACGCCAAACAAAGTCAGCAACCGGCCCGCTGGGTGACATGACATTAGACGACTCGGACAACTAGCTTTACCACAAATCTGCATCTTTTGTAGCTGTGCTTGTGCTTGTAATTGCAAAGCTAACACTTTAAAACGTAAATTGTTAATTAAACTCTGTTTGCTGTGTGCTACAAACGGCTTTCCAGTGAGTGCGCCTACCTGTCAATCAAAGCTCCTGTCACTTGCTGTCACCTCGTGTTCCGGTGTGTTTTGGCACTCCAACAAACCGGCTACAAGTTCACAAGTCCTGACATCTGTCACGTTTCAAAGGGCTTCCACCATGGCGTGAAAGAGAGTAAATAAAGTTTGCACCAGTCCGTGTTGAATGGTTTCACTTGCACACACCAGCCGTGACCGAAAACACAGTCGGGGTTTGAGCGCTGTGGCTGCTGGAGTCAGTTCTTCGTTGTCTTTTGTACAAAAACAAAGATCGCCTGTGTATCTAAAGAGGGATCACTCAAGTAAAGGAACAGACTGGATCATGTGTGTGCACTTGTTTCTTCCTGCATAGTTAGTTAGTTTGTTCGTTCGTTCGTTCTTTAGTTAGTTAGTTAGTTAGTTAGTTAGTAGTTAGTAATGGCTTGATTCCTTAGTTTTAACGCAGTTCTGTTATTAAAATGATTTTTTTTAATTAGTTTTGTTTTTCCAATGGAAACAGTGGGACATATCTAGTGTAATTTGTAAAGTGTAAAATTTCCGATTGTTTATTTTTTTGCATTCTATGATATAGCCTACATATATTTTCACAATCAAGGTTAAAACTGGGCAAGTTTCATTGTGTCTATTTACTCATTTATTAGCCTGTAAGTCAACTTTAGTTTGAAGTAAAGCTAATGCAGCTTTGTGGGACATTGTCATATCTCTACTTGCCACACAAGATTTGTTTGTGGATTTTGCAAGCTGCTCTTGCGTTTATGTAGCCTACATTTCCTCACTGGTCTGGGTCCTGCTCAGTGAGAGGGTTTGTTTATCATTATTATATTATAATGTCTTATTGACTGGTGACTGTGTGTTTACATGTTTCCCATTGTTCTGTTTTTATTTCCTGGTTGTATGTTTCTTCTCATTTCATTTGATCTAGGACTGTGGTCTGCATTTCCTCCGCCACTCTCCATAATGATGTTTGCTGCAGCAGGTATCAGTAGCGAAGTGAGAGCTCTTTATTTCTCTCACATCTCTGGTACACATTCAGGCTGTCAGCCCACTCTTAAAGGAACATGCCACAGTTTTTCCAATATTGCTCCAGTTTGTGGTTGCAACTTCAACAAATAAGTTTAGTGCTTCAGTTTGTAAGATGGATTCAGACACATCATTTCAAATTAGGGTTGCTGTTTCACCCACGCGCAGTAAGAACTTGAGTTTAAAATAGACAATATTAGTATTAATGGTAAGCTCTTCAGCTAGTATTACAAGTGATGGAATTCTATGGTTTAAAAAAATCCCCTCACAAAAATCTTTTTCGTTTTGACAGGAAAAGGTTTTTGGCCCTAGAGTCCGATTCCTATTAAAAATGCAAACATTCACGTCATGAATAACCGTACTTTAGCGACAGACTGAATAAAAACATATTGTTTACTTTGTCTCCATCTTTTGGTCAAACATTGTCACAACAGCCATTTTTTTTCTGGACGGTGGGGATTGTGCATGTCAGGTCCTTCAATATTTGGGTCTTCACTAGTTGGATGGAGATCACTGATGAAAAACAATAAGGAATATTAAAGATCCCCTCCAGACTTGTTTTAAAACGCAAAGAAATGCTCTGCTTTGAACAAAACAAATTCTAGCTGATATGTTTACATACTTAAGAATTCTTAATGACATCTACTCATCTTCCTCACTGAAAAATCCAGATATCAAAATATTCCTTATTTCCAACACAATCAGATGTGTCCTACTTCACTGAAAAGTCCATTCTCAGTGTACAGTACGTGCACTGGAGGCTTCATGTTTCCTCATATACACTGTATTGACATATCCACCTATATCTTGGATATAAAAATGTGTAAGGTACCAGGTTCGAACCCTTGTTGTCCCGGGCCTTTCTGTGTGGAGTTTACATGTTCTCCCTGTGTCTGCATGGGGTTTTCTCTGGGTACTCCGGTTTCCCCCACCACTTAAAACATGTTCCCCTCCCTCTACCAAGCTGATGTGTGGTGACCATAAGCTGTCAGGTGGGTGCTACACATTGGTGGTGGTAGAGAGTAGTCCCCCCAAACCACTTAGTGTATAAACTTAGTTGTACATTGTCAAATGTTCATGTTTACCTTGTTCAGCTTCGTTGTCCTTGTTTATTTCTGTGGATGTACTTTGAGAACAACAAAAAGCCGGTGTCAAATTCCCTGTATGTGTTCACGCTTACTTGGCCATTAATGCATTATTGGACCACGACTGGCTTCCAAACTATTTGTGATGTCACATAATCATGTTGTTAATATATTGTACATCTTAAACTCTGATTTAAGATGAGTACAGAGAAACTTTCCCCCTTCTGAAACTGCATGTGAAAACATTCTTCTAGAGCAGTGCTCTTCAACAGGGGGTCATCAGTCAATGCAGGGGGGCCACCAAATTATTGTAATTGTTTGTTTTTTTAAAGTTATGTCTTAACATGAATCCAACATATTAGCAAATATAAATCAGCCTATTTGTGAAAAAACATTGATGATAGGCCTTCTGGCCTATATGTAATGTAGTCATCCACAGATACAGTTCATCCTAAGGATTCACTGTGCCACGTGTATGTTTAACATTAAAACAATTGATAAAATCATGCCAACAATTATTAGGCTATTTCAATAGCTTAGTATTCTATGCACTAAAAATGTATGTATAAAGGCTTTAGGCCACCCTACACGTTAAGTGTAGTGAAGTGAAGTTTAAAGATCCACATATTATAGTAATAAGCAAAACCTATGGGGGTGAGTTTTAATTATTGACATTATGTATACTTCCAGCTGCTTATATCAATCAAAACCTTATGCAGCAGTAAGGCTCCAACGTAATGCAGATGTTTGCCTAAAAATAATGGATGTTGTGGAAGTAATGGAGTTCGGAATAGTTTTTTGCATTGATAATCTCTATTCAATGCATATAAGTTCTAAAAGTAGAACTGCATTAATTTCACTGTGGATGTGGCTCATGCCAAGAGACTGTGTGCACAACTAAATTATTCTGAAATCAATTCCCAAATTAACATTTAATTTAAATTGTTTAATAGAAAACAAAGACCTGACAGGGACGCATTTAAACGTTATTTATAGCTTCATAATACGTTTAAAAGTGAACTAGGCAGAGGATTTGGACTAAAAATCATTCGACAACAGATGTGATCGTTTATTGCAGCAACAAAAAAGTGAAGCAAAGCAAATGTGTACAGTTCAAGGGGGAAAAAAAGCATTGTTATTTTAACAATTTCCAAACATTTATCCACATTGTTAGAATTTTAAAGTCCACCAAAAACCAATTTTTTGCATCTCAGCAAGATGCCAATATTAGCGATGTAACATCCAACACATGCTTCATTACAGCCCAGCAGATCACTTTCAGCAGTCAAACTATGAATGGTTAATAGATCATTTTAAAATGGCTTTTGATCTGAAACAAATCTTAAATTCTGCTGAGGCATGATGGTTTTCATAAAATAGAAAAAAAAAAAATTTTAGTGACCAGACTTAGCAGATCAGCTAAAGAAGGACCTTGTTAACTACTGTAACATTCAGTGTTTAAGTCTTGAAGCCCATTTACATTGATTTTGTACTTTCATACATTTAACTATCTAAAAAGGTGTAACTTTTTATTCTAGCAGACAACGGGAAAAATGAAAGACAGAAATGTCAAAACTAAACAAGCCAAATACGCATCCTCCAAAACCTCTAAAGTACTGTACTGTACGTAGAAACTCAGCTCTACAATGCAGTCATGAAACAAGAAGGCACAAAGAAAATCTCTCAATGAATGAACACATCAAAATAGAAGGTAGAATGTACTTTCACACTGACTGAATCATCAAAAACAAAACCCATTATGTGAGAAGTGAGTGGTGATCTTTTCTGGAAATAGTGTGGCCCACACCACTGCAACCAGTGCTCCCAAAACAGGTTTGTAACATTTCATATCAGTTCCATATCATGAAGCCCAAAGAAATGACCACACATTATCAGCATTTGATTAAAATGAGACAAAACAGCTTGCTAAAGAAACCCAGAACAATTTAAAGACAGCTTCTTTATCTTACCAATGAGACAGATGGGAAATGTTTTCAGAAGAGCTGATGTTAAAACTTTTCCTTAGGAGGAAATTACATTAGCATGGAAACATCATAGAAGGGATCTAAAGATGCAGACATGTGCGCTGTGTAGCAATTCACTGTATATATATATATATATATATACACACATTATGAGAAACACTGTTCCCGATAATAAAAACATCCACTCCTACAGTGAAATATGGAGGGCACTGCCTCCGATACGGACACACAGTGGTAGGCAAAAACTACCTTCTTTTTTCCACATTATGGAAGACACTGCTCCCGATAATGTTGTCAGGACGAGAGGTGCACATGTACCAAGGGACCAGTACTGACAGCCAGAGGTGTAAATATTTCCCAAGGTGTGATATGTGAGCTAGCCTTGCCTGAAAGGCCAATCCAGTCAGTTAAAAAAAAAAAAAACACCTCAGAGTTGTGCAGGGTTCTGTGATTGTTCAGTACTGGCCGTCGGTCAACATGTACACTTCTGTTAAGCAGATGCTGCTTTTGTCATTTCGACAGTATAACTGTCATAATTATGGAAGGCACTGCTCCCGATAATTATACAATATTTTTTTATAAAAAGGCAATAAAAAAAAAACTATTTATAGTGAACCCTGCCACTGATAAATAAATAACACAATAAATAGACATACGGTTTCTGTTTCAGTGCCACATGGTTGGAGACCTCCCTTGGTTTTTGAAAAGGCCTACAGAGATTTGCCCTCATGTCAGGAGGCAGATGATTCAGGTAATTAACAAATTCAGATTTATTTTTTTATTTTTTATTTTAAATTGTTGCATTTAATCAGATTAAAGGATTAATGCAGCAGAAGTGTTAAACGATGCCAGATAACAGCTGATTGTCCAAAATCTATTTCTAGGTATGTTCACAACTATGTTCTCGTTAATTAATCTTCAGTCCTTTTTTTACAACGTCTGAATCTCTGACAACGAGTTGAGTAGCAGATTTCAGCACTGTTTGAATTATAGCTACCAATACAAACCGGCTCAGGTTTGAACATGAGGCTAGAGCAGCAGTGGAAATACCAGCAGTTTTGATCTGTAATAATTATGGTAAACAGATGGAAAGTCATCAGCTTATAATATCGTACATTATCGGCCTTTCATGTTTTATTCATCTGAGGTTGCAAACACAGCCTTTCCTGTGATTATGACCTGATACTGTGCTGAAAAGGCCTCAATTTCACTGCATTCAACTAGGGTAACACTAATTTAAGTAGTACTGCCACATAACATGGCCATTTCAAGGTAGTTGTTACTAGCACCAAAGTAATCAGAAAGCAGTATGTAAATACCACATGTTAAAATTATTGAAGATTTGGCTTTCCAAAGTGGACAAAAAAAAGAAAAGATGACCCTCTAAACTTTTGTCAACCCTTTGCTTAAGTACATTTTTATCATTAATGTTTTGCTTTATGGAGAATTGCAGAAAGAAGGAAGATAAGCTCATCACTCAAATGTTGAAAAGTATGGAAGCGATGTGATTGACTGCGATATCAGCTTAGTAACAGCTCCAGTGCCATTTCTTCAGTCCGCTTAAAATTAACTTAAAAAGCTGTGCCTCTGTGACCGTTGGTTAATGATCACTGCCTACTGGTTTTCACCCTGACAGTTGTGATAAGAGGGCGAAATTATGAACAAGGGAGGAGGGGGAAATTACTTTTTAGATTTCATTATCCAAAGACCAGACGTCCCCTGCTAGTGAGTTGGCACAGCCCTGAATGGTCCAGGTCGCCAGGGCAAACTGGTTGCGGAATAGGTCGGCGTCCGCCTCGGGGTTGTCGATCCTGAGGGCTTCCAGGTGGTCGGACAGAGCCGCGACAGAGTGAGATCCGGAGCCCGCCAGGATGTGGCGAAAAGGATTCTCTCTGGGAGACACAAAGGGCGACAGGAGGTTCCTTTCCACCTACAGTACAGAAACAAGAAGGAAAAAATGAAATGATGGAAAGAAGGACATTTGCTAAGCTTTCTTAAAAAAAAAAAAAATTAAAAAAAACAATTCACTGGATTACGGTTTTGCATTGATGATTAAGATAGTGACTTTTTCTTTAAATTACCTCCAAGTTAAAAAAAAAACAAACAAAAAAAAAAAGTCAAAATATTTACAGATGCCCTTCTCCTTTGCTACTTCATAAAAAAGGTGCAGGCGATTGTTAATTTTCACTGCTAGAAAAGACAGCTTCAGCAACATGATAAAAGAATTTAGTTTTTTTAAACCCCTGAAAACTTGGTTTTCTCAAGGATTAAGAATTAAGTATTTCTTTGTACCATTAAATATGAGACACTAAAAAAAAAAAAAAGTTAAAGTTTTATAAAAAAACAGCTTAGTTTCAGTTAAACACTCAAACTCTGCTCATCTGCTTCATCAGGACTGTGTAGGTGTGGTTTATGCAGATTTGACAGTGACATGGCAAAATAAGCAACCAACCTCACAAAAGTTATTCCATTTTGATTTATGTGTTTCCAAATACGGATTGGTGCAAAGAAGTACGTGACATCACCTTTTCCCCCCAACTGCCCCGCCCACTTAAAACCAGTGAGAAAAGTGAGGACAAAAATACAACATTCTCATGTGAATTACCCAAAACTGTTCCAACTTTGTCTTACTATGAGCAATGGGTGATCTACATAAACAAACTATTATCTGCCACTGATTAAGAAAACAGGGTTTCAGTGCCTAAACAGTAAAGCACATAAAACTAATTATTCCTTTCTCAAGACACCCCACAGTTAAGGCCTCTTAAGATTTGAACAGAAGCGCATACCCACAAACATGCAGCAATAATATCAGGTTTTTTTGGCACTTATTTAGTCTAGGTCTTACCGCCATTATGCGGTCATTAATGATACGGCACATCTCGATGTCCTCCAGGTCACTGTTCTGGATGTCTGCCACCAGGTTGCGAGAGGCGCGACTGTAGGAGCCAGAGGCCGAAAACAACCACTGCATTGTCAGGTCCTTGGGCAAGAGCTTGGGCTGCATCTGGAATCACACATAGCATCCACAGGGATAATCTGGGGTTCTGAATAAACAAAACTAAAAAGGGGTGTGCTTCTTCTGGGCACATATGGGTTAGGCTACATAATCAAAAGCAGCAACTGGACAAAAACAGCAACAAAATCAATTAAAAAGGCATTGAAAACAGGTACATTGGCTACTTAACAAAGCTTGAATTTCAATGGTTGATTATTTTTCACTATGCAGACAGACATGGCATGGAGATGCAGACTCTTTAAGGTAACAACGGTTTGGAAAGTTCAATCCAAGTCAGCAAGAAAACAACGGGACACTCACTCTCTGAACAGCATTGACTTTCATGTTGATCTGAGCCACGCGAAGACGTATAATCTTGTCGTACTTCATCACATCCATCCGCAGCAGATGATCATGCACCAGCCTCAGCGCCATATGACCAGCGAACCGGGTCGCCATTTCAGCCAGCTGAGGCACCTGGCTGCCTGTGGCCAAGTTCAGTTTCTCCCAGGTGTCCAGCTTTGTGCCAAATAACGGGTAGTACTGAGAGAGAAAAGCAAGATCTTTTGAGAATTACAGTTGGGAAAGATACATCCCATGATCCATGATCCATTTGGATGAACCAAACTTTAACATAATGGCTCAATGTACAAGGTTCCCTGGGCTATGGTTATTGGCTCGAAAAGATTAATGTAGTACGACAGGATGACTTACTGGGTTATCAGAGGTGAATCCAAATGAGACTGAGGGAATGCCAGAAAAGGCAAGGAAAGGATATGCAGCATTATCCAACTTCATAGGTACCAACCTGGATAACAAACACATGTAAAATGGAGCTTTAGCTGTGCTTTATCCTGACGTAGGTGAATATTTGGAAAAAGAATAGTAGTGAACATGAGAATGACAGCTATCCTACACATTCCAGCTGCAGATGTGATACTAGTGAGAACAACTTGGATGCCATGGTGATGTATAAACACTGACTAGACACTGTGGATGTGACTGGACCAACAGCCTGGTCACACTTACACATCTGATTCAAAGCTGCCCTTTACAAATTGAGAAGCGAGAGTCCCAGCAGTGTTTGGCAAGTTCACCTGAGGAGAGGACAATTGCATACGTATGTTACAGTACATCTTAACATTCACAAACCAATTGATAAAAGTACTTAACTAATGACAACACTGCAGGCTTGTATTAAAAGTCTGAGTCTGTGAGAAGCCCTACAGCTGTGGATTTTACCTCGTTCAGAGTGCTCGCAATCAGGCTGTGCATCAAGGGACTGGCTGCCACTTTAAATCGTTTCTGACCTGGAAAAGAAGAATTATATTAGTCATTCACATATACTGCGCTATTGTAGGTATGGGAAGCTGTTAAATATTTAATAGCCTAGAAACCTAAGTAAATACCTGTTATAACTCCATCCAGGTTGATGTAGGAGAATGCTTTCATGCTCAGAGAGGAAACATAACCCTGGATATAGAAAAATAAATAAAAAAATACAACAAAATGAAGGAAAAGTACTAACACCAATCCGTATTGTTACAGCATAAAAGCTGCTGATCAAGAAAAATGTAGTAGGGAAAACCATTAGTACAAAATTAATTGTGCAATTCTCACCTCCAACCACTCGGTGGCGCCAACACTCCCATATTCTCCGGCACTCCAGCTAGCGAACACAATGCTTCTCCTTGGTTTGAATCCGTCTGTCAAGCAGATAACAAATGCATATTTTGACTTTGCATATCCTTTGACCACTTTATTCAGCTGCTCCATGACTAACATCAGGTAGGATCTGATATTAAGTCCATTCTGATATCCATTACATCAATGTTATTTAAGTCACAATCTGGCACAATTTTACATTAAAAACTAAACAGCTGCCACTGAGACTTACCATTCTTCACCATGTCTGAAATGGAACGTGCAAGCTCAACAAGGACGCTGGTGCCGACGGTAGACGCAGCAAAACCTGGACCCCATGCATCCCTCTGGGCACCGATAACCACATATCGATCTACAGTTAAAAAAAAAAAAAAAAAAAAAAAAAAAAAGTTCCTTCCCTCATTATCTTTTTTCAGAACACCGATCACAGTCTATTTCTGATGTTAAAGAAACATCTCATTGTACCTGCATCCACAAAGCCTTTGATCACCCCAAAGACATTATTTATCTTTTTCTCAGTAAGAATGTTGTTGACCTCCACAGTAATAAGATCGCTCTCTTCTCCCAGTTTGTGGAGGCCTCCCCACCCTGTCGGCACATCCTGACCCCCGAGCTGCCTGTCGGATGCAGACAATAAATATTAACACTATGTAAGCTACCACTGAGTCAACTGTAGTAGACAATCACTGTGCAAGAGAAATATTTAATATATAAGTGCATTGTTTCAGGTGGTTTACAGCATGTGGGAGCCTTACCTCAGAATGCCGATAGCCATGCCTGCTGTGATGGTCTGAGCCAAGATTTTTGGGAGGCCTGAAGACTGGACAGGTGGAAACTGGGTGTGGTTGAAGGAGGGGAAGCCTGGGGTGTAGGGATCCCCTGAACCCATGTGGACCTGTGGGAAGCGGACAGGAGATGGTTAGATGGAAAGAGATGTTTTACAGAGTTTGCCAACAGCTATGATACTGACATTTTGAATGCTTTTGTGTTCCTGAGTAATCTTCTCAGCAGCCTGGAGCCTTACCCTTCAGCTTCTAAATTAAAAATTAAGAAAATAATATGGAAAAAAACTATTGACTTCTAAACAACCAAGATTATCAGGGGGGAATCACCCTACATGCTCTTATAAAAGGCTTTTCGAGCACAAAATACAAACTAAGCAGGGAACCTAGGGAACCAATAGGTGTCTTACAAGTTGTTTGATGCATTTAATAGCATCAATACACTAAATAAAATATGTACCATATGTCTATCCAGTGGGTTTCATCTTCCAATATTCTGCTTCTAAACTGTCCACACTTACATGTCCAAAGAGCTGAGTTGTGTCTAAAATCGAGTAATCAGTGTCTGGGTAGATCAACACAGCAGCGGCACCCATTTTGGCAGCATTTGCTACCTGTAAGCAAAAAGGAAACAAGGTCATGGAAATTATTATTGTTACTAACTGCAAAATTACTTGGTGTGAGGAAAAGAACGTTTACAGTAATATTAGTCCTATTGAATTTCTTTCCAAAACCACCCACCTTCTCAGCTAAGCTGATCCTACCAGCTCTGACCAGCATGACCCTGCCAGTCAGGTTGATGCTCTTGTCCCGCAGCAACATCAAGTCGCTGTCCTGCCCGTAATATGCATACAAGGCAGCACCCTGGAACAAAAAATAAATACATTACGGCATTTTGTTTCTACTTAATTCAACAACAAAAAATGATTTACTTAATTAAGCTCAGATTACCGTTACTTCTCCAGTGGCACTGTAGGACAGGAATCCCTCTGGACGCATAGCACTCCCGTTCTTGAAAACAACTCTGTTGGAGCCAGAAGCTGGGCAGTCCTGAACCTTAACAAAGTGCTCATCGGTCCAGCTTTTCATGCCATACTCTTTAAACTTCTTGATCACCTTGTTCGCCAGAGCATCATCATCTGGAGAACCAGCCCGGTGGTTGGCACTGGAAAACTCACTAGGATAGGAGGAAACAATGACTCACTTTTAAAATCGTAATACAAATAAAGAAATTTTGTCTCACTACAATGTGGGTTTTATATTTACCGAAAGAGGGGTTCAAAATTGGCAGCAGTGACTTTTTGAGCAAGGAGCTTTTTGACATCGTTCCAGTCCATTAGGGGTGCAGCACCCGTCTCATGGGCAACAGCTTCATCAAAACGAACCACGGAGGCTGCACAGGTGGGAGCCAAGTCCTTCTTCCGATGAACCAGGTAGCCAATCAAGTACCCTGAAAGTAGCAGTGGCTTCAAATGAGGAACAACAAGCAATAGAGAGAAACAACTGCACTGACAGAGGGAAGCGCAGTACACATCCAAGGACAAACTAAAGGTATCAAGTTACAGCCTAAACCACACAGTCAGCATTTTGAAATGCTATACCACCAAGTGACTATGACAGTACTGTACGTATACCTTTCACTGCCCGAGAAACTTCTTTGACACACATCCAGTAAATTATATTTCATTTCATTGTATCAACTACTACATGCCAAAGCCTGACTTCTAGATATAAAAGGTTGCCTTAGTCTCTCTGTGTTGCTCAGAGAGGGAGCAATTCGGGATTCAGTGTCTTGCCCAACTCTTACCGATAATAAAGATGAGGAGGGTAGCGGCGGCCATGAAGAAGAGGTTCTTCGGTGTGCGTCCAAGCTTTTGAGCCACGTAGGGCTTACGGTTGGAGTTGTGATTGCGGTTGTCTCCCACACCGTTTTCCCCGACCTCCTCATCCATGTCGGACGACAGCTTCATCTCCACCTGGCTGTTATCGCCTTCCATGTTCTGGGTCAGGTTGAAACGTGTGTAGGAGTGTGGCTCTCCGTTAAACTGTAATGAAAGAATGATGCAGGTATGAGAAGAAAATATGGTTTATTATTTAGCTAAGAACACCTATTTTTTTTTTTTAGTAGATTTATGGTAACCTATGATTGCAGGAAATTAGCTGGAATCTTTGACCAACGGGGGTTTGTACAATTATGACCTGATGATGTATATTATAGATGTGAGTGTATAAAGATTCATCCTTAAAATGTTCCAACAGCCACAATACAGTTTTTGGTACCACTTTATAATGAGCCATACTTTAAATAAATAAGTTTGTTTGTTTCAGGTTGTAGCTAATGACTTTACTAATGCTAATAAAATCCTTTATAAATGCTTATTTGGTCAGTAATAACCCCATTTCCTACTCCAGCAAGAGTTGCTCTGTTCTTTCCTCTAGCACTTTAAATTAATCAGGAAGACCCTCCAATGGAGCATTCGACAACTTACTAACTGGAAAAAAAAAAAAAAAAAAAAAAACAACTCTGAAATTCTGGAAGCCCGTCCCCAGAAAAAGTTTGTCGACACCTTTGTAACAGTTAGAGTCTGGCTTGATGGTTTCTTGAGTGAAGGAATCCTTTGTTAAAAACTACCTGGTGGTTTCAAATTTCAGCAGTTTACAGCACATCATCTGACTGTGCCAACAAGAATTTTATTTGTATTTTTTAAAAGTAAAATAAGTAGTAAAATACCCCACAATAAATTAAAGAACCAAAAAAAGCTTAGTCACTTTTGTGACTTCTGTTTTTCACTTTTGTGATCACCCACTTCTCTAGCTCTCTCTTTCTGTTGTGTTTTTTTTAACAAAGTAGCACATTTAACTTATCCTTTCAGTGTGTGTGTGCGATATTGTGATCAGAACATTTAACTATTTAATACTTAATATCTACGTTTCTGACAAATCACGGTAAGGCTTTCAGGCCTAAGCACATAGACAATCTAAACAAGCACAACCTCATGTGCCAATAAAAATCAAAACTCTAATAAATATGCACTGATATAGAATGTCAAACAAATGTATAACCAATTTAACTTACAGCAGTTGCTTTCTAAGAGCTAAAAAATAAGGATGGAAGACGACTAAAAAGGATAAGCACTACGCAGCCAATCTTCTACCTCGAGGATCCGTCGAAAGGGAAATGGAGAAGTACTCCGTCTTTCCGTTAAAGTCTACATATTCATTCAAATAAAGTTATTTAAAAAAATGTTGTGATTTAAAAAAAAAAAAAAAAAGGTTGTGCTGGGTAAAATATAAAAACTTTAAAGTGTTAAGTAATGTTGAGTTTGCCGTCGAGTTAAAGTCTGGCAGCATGGTGTTCATTTTCAAGGTCCTTAAACTTTCTGTGATTGCTGTCAGTAAGCAGTGGCTGCAAGTTCATTTTGTTGTCCACTTGATTCACTCTTTACTGATGCATGTTACTTTACTTATTACAGGGATATTTTTGACTGAGTTTGTGCCGTTTCTCGAGAACTAGAAAAAGCAATAACTGATTTACCAACAACAACAACTATAGGTTATAACTTATGAGCCCTGGTACCGTTTTTGTCCCTAGCAATGAGTAGAAAACAATCCCATCACTAATCTTAGCCAAGATAAATTTACAGCACTTACCCGTAAATAATATAACATTAACTGCGCTGAAAATATTCTCAAGTCACTCTGCCCAATAATCATTCAGCATGCGGTTGATAAAATGTCAATAATTATTTGTTCCCAAGATGAAAATGCATTCAATTATGCAACATGGGCATTTATAATAACACTCATTTCAAATGGTAATAATGGGGAGGATAATTCCTTAGAGCAAAGCTTCTTATTGTAGGATTTAGGTTGTAAGACTAGTTCTAATACTCACAATTTTGGATATCGTTGACCTTGCCTGGTCCATTGCTGCTTCAATCTAAAAATGGGAAACAAAAGAAGGAAAGGATTAGTGAAGCATCAGGCCCAAAGATGGATTGATGTTGTTTTCTCTCACCGTTTTAAAAAAACTAACACTCCACCTAAATTATCTCTTTGGTATTTAACACAAATCCCCTGTAGACTTGATAGCTATAAATAAACAATACTTTAAGTCTAAAAGGGATGTTATACTCAAATGATAGATTTTAGGTAGAATATTTTGTACTATAAGATTCTATTTCTTTACTGTGTGTACAGTGTGTTTGGGTTTCAGTTCTGGGAATAATGGGGTGTCCAAAGAACACGTCCCACCTCTTATCCAAATATCCACGGGGTTTCCTTTGCTGCTAACTTGAAAGGCAGCACTGTTCCTAGGCACAAAAGACCAGTGTCCAGCACAGGTCAACACAGATTCCATGCCTCCATGTGAACTCCATTGCCAGAATACAATAACAGAATAACTAGTTTCGATTCGAAAAAGGTGCCAAACAAAACAAGGTTTCAATTTAACAGAGGAACAAAACCTGAAATGCAAGTCTTCTGCATATTTTCTTAAATATTGCAGTAAGAGCTATGCATGTGATGGCCCTCAGGAGAGAGGCTTATGTAAGGTGCTTCATCTACGGAGGGTCAGATGGGTCAAAAACTATCTCTTAGGATTCAAATGACTAATTAGTAGGGGTGTTGAAATTAATCATTGCATCGATGCATTGCGATGCGGACATGGATGATTCTGCACCGATGCAGTGAGACAATCGATCATTGCCTACTGAGGTTTCTTGTTGATTTTTCGGTCGGTGCGTTTTTTGTTTTTGCCCGTTGTCTGCTGTGTTCAGACTCTGCTACATTCAGGAAGTGTCTTTTTTTAAGAACAGATGCAATAAAAATGGATGGTCATACTGTATGTATCTGACCGCTTGAATTTGTTGATGAAAACCATGTGTAACAATATATAATAAATTTGAGGAGGTGGCACATCGTGATATTGAATCGTATCGAATCATTGACAGGATAATCGTAATTGAATCGTGAGACCGGTCAAGATTCACACTAGGGCTGAAACGATTACTCGAATAATTCGATAACAAAAAAGCTTCAAGGCAAATTCTCTGCCTCGAAGCTTCGTTTAATTCCAATCAGTCGCGTTATACGGCCCGCTCCGCTCAGAGTCATTGTTTCACACGGACCGCTATTAACGATGCACACAACATTCAGTGGCGCGATGACGGAGAGCCAAGATACCGCCAGGAAAAGGCAAAAAATGTCAAAGGTTTGGGATCATTTCAAACTAAAAAAAAGAAGGTAACAAGGTACAATGTGTGTACTGCAAAGTAGAACTTGCGTACCACAACAGCACATCAACTATGATCCAATACCTGAGCCGAAAACATCCTGTTAATGTCAGCTCACCAAGCCCAGCCGACACAAGGTAACGTATTGATGTTAGCTTAACGTACTAGCGCTAGCTAGAACGTGCAGTATTTTTAGCGGTTGTAGCCTAATGTCGTGAGTTGATATGACTAGACAGATGGAGTGACCTATCTTTCCTACTATATAGCCTTTGTTCTCGCTCAGATTCACTGGAGTGATCTATCTTTTCAACTACTACTAACTCCTTAGCTTGTAGCAGGAAAAATCGGTAAGAAGCTACGTTTTATAACAGTTGTGTAACTGCTATAAATCATCTTATGCTTTGTATGTGGGCTTAATTGAATCATAAGCTTTCAATTGTTGTGTCGCATGGCTGTATATTTTGAAGATTTAATGCTTTATAAAAACGTTCGTGAATGGAGGTTACAGCGACGCCACAGCCACACAGTGTGCCGTCCACGGTACAGTGATCCTTGAGGTTAAGGCAAAATCATTTTTATCCGATTACTCGATGAAATAATCGCTAGAATATTCAATTACAAAAATAATCGTTAGCTGCAGCCCTAATTCACACCCTTACTAATTAGAACCACTTTGCTTTCATAGCTCACACTTTTCTGAAAGTTCTTATACATATTATACACATATCAGAAGAATCCCCACGTCTATTATAAATGCACATTAAGGTGCAAGAGAAACAATATTACAGTATAGAATTCTGCCCACTCAGTGAAGATTTCTATTGATTCACTGATATTTGACACTGCATAGTCACTTCATGGCCTTCCGGCTAAAGATTACTTTTGAGTAACAGTGACAATTTAATTTTGTGAATCCAACTGACTTCATAGCCCGATTCACGATATTAGGCAACAACTAAGAAACCAAATACAATGTAATTATTTAAAGAGCCCCTATTATGCTTTTTTGATTTTTCCCCATCTTTTAATGTGTAGTTTTTTTTGTGTATGCAATAGCTGTATAAAGTACAAAAAACACATTTCACTCCAAATGGAGCTCTCTCTCCCACGGACAGCACTTTGTCTCAACTGCCTAAAAACGATTCGCCCACATTCCTGTTTGAAATTCCTCAATTAATGAGGTCATTGATTTAGAATGCCAGCCCAGTTTTTTTTACATGTGCTGCCAATAGGTGCTGCCTGAGCAAGCACGGCCGCCCAGTGGCTTGTTTGAATTTGGTTGACCAATCACAACAGAGTGGGCCAGCTGACCAATCAGAGCAGACCAATCAGAGCAGACTGGGCTTTTCGGGAAGGCAGGCCAACAGCTCAAACAGAATGTTTCAGGTGGAGGCACTGCAGCAATGGGCAGTAATGGAAACATAAACAAATGTTTTTTGAAAAACAAAAGCATGTAAACCTATTCTAGTAGACCCCAAGAGTACAAATATGACACTGAAAAGTAGTATAATAGGGGCTCTTTAAACTTAAAGGAGCAATATGTAATATATTTACTGTATAAAATAAAAAAGACCACAATATGTCACCAGATATTAAGGAAACATGCTAAGTTAAAATACTATCTTCCCTGAATGCTAAAGCCAGTATTTTCTCCCTCAGCAACCAAACGAACTGGATTAACTGAGAGATTCTACCCAACCTAAAAAAAACCTTGGCATCTTTTTAAACAGTTGTATGACCAGAGACGTGGTAAAACACGGTAAATACTAGAGATGCATTTAAAAAAAAGGACAACGGGTGGAAGGTCTGGGTTTTTTTTTGTTCAAATATGGCTCGTACAAAAGGGATGTTAACAATAGAAGCAGTACAAAGTCAAACCATGTTTTTATAACAATACACACCAATACATAGCGTTAATATATAACCCGGTTAGGTAATTGTGCCTGTTTGCCTTGTTTCCATCTCCTGGCTACAGGAGGCTCTGTTCAAAACGGTTTTGCAATGTATTCTTAAAAAATGCATTGGAGAGGGGGTACTAGTGCCTGCTGCACAACAACCTTTAATCTATTTTCAAACTCCAGTCTGCAGCCATCCTTTTTTTTTTTTTTTACCAAAAATTAGTACAAACTAAATGAGACCTACCTATTCAAAGGATTTGCAAAATACTTTCTTCGGTGACATGACAGTAAAACCCTCCATTAAGAGTTAGCAGTCTGTTATACAGTTCCACCTTAAACCAACCAACTAATGTATTAAGCCACAAGCAACGCAATTCTTACCCAACCTTAATCCCAGTAATAGTGTGCATACAGGATGATTTGACTGAGAGAGCGCTCATGACCTCTCCTACCCTGACCTTCGAATAACAAAACAGACCAAAATGTCTCAAACAACCATAGCCAAGCCCTGTAGTGGAGAATTATATAGCCTTGTGGGTTAAACCATTACCACGCTTACCGAACTTTGAACTGAATAAAACACTGCTTTGTTGACAGTAGGCTCAAGCACAAACCCCATATTCCAAACATGGTTACATTTGGTTCACAACTTGATTGGTGGACCACATGTTAAGTTTATTCTGTAATGAAACAAAAGTAAAGCTAAAACTGAAAATGGACAAAAAAAAGACGCCAAGCTTGCCTGGAGTGATAAGTATACGTGCTGTGCAGCCAAACAGCAGAAAAAGAAACTCTTAATGATCCCTACGGGCCAATTTACAAGCGTCATTGGAAGGAGATCCCTAACTCGACATTGCGTGAGAAGAGCTTGTGTGGGCAAATGCCAAGGGGACACAAACAATCAGGCAGCGCTGCACTAATTTGCAGCACCAAAGCATGGCCTTGCTAAACTCCAACAGCATGCTTCCAAGACAGCATAGATAAAAAGCCTAGCCATGTTCTCTAAGGCTACATCCACACTAGTACATTCATTTAAAAAGGGATATCTTTTGTAGGGCTGAACGATTTTTGAAAATAATCTAATTGCAATTTTTTCCCCAAATATTGCGATTCGATTATTTTTTTAAGCTCTTTGTCTTCTGTATTATTCAACAAAGAATAATATAATGTATAGTATGAACACACAATTACACACTAGACAGTTAAATAAGTAAAAATATAGTACACACACGTATTTTTTTACAGTGCACAGAGAGGATCTGCCTCCAGCCCCTCCCCCTCGTGAAGTTGCTGCCGTGTGCACTTGTTCAGAGAGGCTATCGTTGCGTTAGCTAGTTGCTGGTGTTCTTGCCGTGGGATTAACTGTACTAATAAAACTGTTGAAACACCGCGGCCACGCTGTTGTGAAAGCTCCCCGAACGTCATTTATCAGAGTCTGATTGTTACCCCTCTCAGTGGCAGCTCCTCCACTCATCTCTTTATAACGGAGCTAACCGCTAACCGGAGCTAACCGCTAATCAGAGCTAATCGTTGCCAACCGAGCCTTGAGTTCTGTGTGTCTGTATCCATTAACTGCATGTATAGACTCAAGCCCGAATAAAACCCTTCATTTTATTAAAATGGCTGTAAAAGTTTTAAACTACAACTCAGAGTTGTTTGAATGACAGAAATCAGCTCAAGGTACAGTGTAGCGTTAGCATGCTAGTTGATGCTTTCTCTACGGAGTACAGACTGATTGCTCTTGTGAGTCATGTGATCAAATCGCAGCCTTTGCGATTAGGAAATCGCGTTTTAACATATCGCGATATTATCGAAAATGCAATTAATCGTTCAGCCCTAATCTTTTGCTACGTTTACATTTAGCGTCCACACTACTCTGGCGTTTACGTTTAAAAATTAAAACGTAGTAGTGTGGATGTAGCCTAAATGTTTGTCAATAAAGGAAATGAGGGCGCAGCCATGTTGGAACTCAGCCATACAATAACTTAGCTCGGAAAACAATTTGGCTATGCTAGGCATTATGAAGTACTGCTAATTTTAAAACATGGCTTGGCCCCAAACAACCTCAGAACCCCCTTGACTTCTTCAACCTTGAGGGGTGGGCATCACCAGATACAATACACGGTTCACGATACCGATAATATCATGCTAATTAAATTCTGCGATAATCAATATATTGCAAGACAATCCTATAATGATACATCACAATATCAATCCAACTATGAATACAGAAAGCCTGTGAAAAGGTTAAGTGCAGGTTTTCTCTTTATTCACTGCAAGTCTAAACGGTTAGAAAACACCACAACTGTTGTGAAAATGGCCTTAAAAAAGGTGGCTGGGGCATCGGTTATTTTCCTTAAACTGCTGTCCGCCATCAAATTGAAAACCTCTTCCTCTAGTTAACTTATGTTCAAATTTCCTTCATTAATGTGCTGAGCACCATCTCGAGGAGCCATGAATTACCGCTGCTGAGAGCAGGGGAATCATTTAGAGTCTTATTTTATTAATTAAAATATTGATATTTGACACCAGCGTATAGATTCTCGTATCGCACAGAGGACAACGATATATCGCCGTATCGATATTTTTTCCCACCCCATTTGAGGGGTGATACAACCAAGTATATAAGACCCATGTCACCAAAAGACTTACGTATAGCCTGCTTTGCAACACAACCTAAAGATACTTGACGAATACAGACTAAAAATGGCATCAGATCAAGCTTAGCTGTCCTGTAAAGCTAATTGCTCTCTAAGGTGGGCAGAGCTATGTCTATAATCTTACATACCAAACATACCGGGCCTCAATACTTTAATCAGATTAGCTACACTTTCAGTTGAGAGACCTATGGATATTAGCAATATGAAACAGAACACAAATCAAGAATGAAAAGGAACACGCACAAACAAGACTCTTACACTAACAAGTTTAAAAAGTGATAGCATGTGCTTTATGTGCATGAAGGGGTACATTTTCTTGTAGCGGTCTCTCTGAACCACAACTAAGAGGCACAGCCTGTATCTCCATTGAATCATTTTTAGCCAAGTGTGTGCAAAAGAGATAGTAAAAGCCAACTTAAGTTACGCCCTTCTGGGAGCGACACTTGAAGCCATAGCCTGTTAGACAGCCATGCTGAATGAGGGCAGGACAGCACTTGTAGTCAAGGCAACAACAAAAATTCTCACCTGTGTTCAGAAATAATCTTCTTTAAAACCGAATAAAAGAGCCTAAACTTAAAAAAAAAAGCATGCAAGAGACTGGAAATAGTTTCTAATTTAGAAGTTGAAGTTAATCATTTATGTTTAACTTCAATGACTGCATAGTCCTGCAGACAGATTAAATATCACTGTCATGTTTGAAAGGTGAACTTCTCTCTGGAAACCAGAGTCAAATGTGTTGCAAAGTGGCTTCGTCATAGTGTTCTTTAGTAACTGAACAAATCCCTTTGAAGAAAAAGTAGCCTAGCCATTGCTTCATAAATGGTGGGTTATGAAAGCTGTGGCAAGAAGCCTTTTGTTCTAACATTACAACAGAACTATTATGAACTCCGCTGAGGCTCGTTGATAGGGGGCGCAGAAGTCAGAGGTAAAAACGCCCTTCACATAATTACTGAATCAATCACACTCATTCACTAAATTAACTTCATCAAACATGCATGCAATCACAAAGGTAGTCATGTATTTTAAACTGCTGAGATGATCACTACAGTTAAACAAATTTAGTCATACCATAACATAATTATTACTATTCAGTGCAACCATAAATACATTTTCCATAACAGTGATTAACATAATTACTATTATAGTGTCAAAGACCTAGCCTATTTGTCTAAAGGGCTTTGCCATCAGCAAATGGTCAGGCTCTTAATACACCTTTGTGTTTAAGTGTAAAGTCAGCTTGCAAAAGGCAACCGGCCTTCATATCTGGCATTTTGGGAGCACTTCAACTAATGCAAGAACAACATGTTATTACATTTCATAAAAACAGTGTGAAGTGATTTGTACTTATGGTAAAAAAAAATAAAATAATAAAATCATTCCCATCATACCGAGAAAATTAATTTCCTTCTTCCTGTTACGGTAAGAGCGTATGAGGTATTCCTGGAACCAAATGCCATACAATTAAGGGAAAACCCTGTCTAACTAGTTGTTGAGCCTTAACTGGAAACATGCAAAGCATGAGGAAATAAGACTGTTTTAAATCAAAGTGTTTTTGAGCAAAATGTGCACCCATGTCTCAGGCGAGATTAAATTGAATGGTTTGAAAACTAAAATATAGTCATGGACATTACAATTTTTAAAAGCCCCTTGGTGGTGGCAAACACTTTTTTATCAAACACTTTAAAATCACAAATTGGTCTAATCCTGTAGGCTTCTTGCTAAATAACCGTTTCCACCCAACGTTGGAGAGTGAACAAGTCGAGGAACAAGGCACAGAGAGACAGGGGTAGGAAACATTGTCGAGGGAGAAAAAAAAGTGAGGTGTGGGAGACAAAAAATAATGGTGAGAAAAAAAGAACAATGGGGCAGCAGGAGAGGAGAAGGGTCAGGGGTGCGTTGGAGTCATTATGCAGTGGCAAATCATGGTTTATTGGTGTTTTAAGCCCTCAACGTCTCCTGCCAGACAGCGCTGCCTAGGGGGGCACTAGGATTAGGCAATGGTTAGGGTTAAGGTTAGGGTTAGGTGCCAGGGTTAAGTCAACGATCGCAGCGCTGCTTGGAAGGATACGTTGGGGGCTTAAAACACCATCGAGCCAAATCATGTGAGAGTCACACTGGGGAAAAGCTCCAAATAGCTCATGGGAAAAAGAGCCAGAAGTAGAACAGTGAGGCAGGCAAATCCCATGTATAAGTCTACACAAATATTAAAACAGCAGCACATTCTGAATTATAAGAGCAACACAGGCTGTGGTTTTATTCCATGCAGGGGAGACAATGATGTCGTGTCAGATTTAAGCAGTTTAAAAAAAACTAAATGTAGGGTCTTGTGGTCACTTTCACAATAGTGGGTCCTCACTATATACACAGGGGCCCCACCAGGTGGCACCACAGTGTCTGTCCATCAGGTACACAGTGTTGCCAGATGTACGATAATTATCGTATTTGTAGGATAACTTTGGCCTCTGTGCAAATACAATCAATATTGCCAAAAGTGCCATAATGTACGATAATTTGACCAATATATAATTAGTAGTAGTTGGTTTTAGTCTGCGCTCGGAGCACGGCTGTCTCCCTCTCCTGCCGCAGCCACAGAGTGATTTGGAGGTGGAACTTGAACTTTCTCGCTAAGGTGTACGGTGTTCAAGTCAAGTTGTTTTTAATGCACCAGTAGGCTCAGTTATTTACTGATTTAACTTATCTTATGGCCTTAACAGTTCATGCAGAATATAAACAGGCTTCAAATCGGGCTGTCTTGAAATTGATTTTGTAATAGTAGGTTTTTACAAACATTGTCAGATTGATGGACTTATGCATACCCCCTTCCATGCAACATGTCACCCTGATGTTGGGAGATTTGTAGGCATGTCAAAAAAGTTGTTTCAATATGTGATTTGTAAAATTACACATACACCCAATTGTTCTCGTGGTTATGACTTCTGTACGATAATTTTATTTAAAATATGATGATCACAAGCCTCTGGCATGACAGTTTAACATTTCCCATCTTGCAACACTGGGTACACACTAAACTTTGTGGCAGATGTTTATCAAATTTTGAGGCAGTAAAAAAAATACATTCAAATTACTAAATATTACTACAGATACTTTAAAAACTGCAAACAGGTATTTTCATAAACTAAATAATTGTATAACTTTTTTTATGTGTGCATGACCTTAAATGCAAAGAGAATTAATTGCTCTTTTCAGGACAAAGGCTTGTCAAGTTCACCTGCTGCTAGTCTGAACAGTGTGTTGTTCCAGTAATTATTAATACCACACTATACTGCCTTAGGGACAACTTGTCCATAACCAGATATAGCTCCAGTCCTACCATATGTTAACATAAGGTCTCTGAAAGGCATCTGAGCATCAAATCGCTCTATAGCTTCACCTACTTATTTTACTATTTATTTAAATTTATTTTATCGTTATTAATACGTACTGTGTGTATATGTTTATACTTATATTGTTTATATCTTTTTATCCTTCTTATATTCGTATGTGTGACATGCTCCAACAACACCATGACAAATTCCTCGTATGTGCAACGTACTTGGCAATAAAGCCCTTTCTGATTCTGATTCTAAATATGGACAAACATTTAGGATTACTTACATAGTCTAACAGCTATGAATATTGTAGTAAAGATAGCTTATCTATGCAACAACCTATTATTGCCTGTCAAGGTCAGTATAATGTCTACCTACTGACACGGTTACCCCTAAGCAGAAAGGGTCATTCAGAGAAGCAAGCTGCATTTAACACCAGCACAGAGCAGATCACGCAGCTGAACGTGACCACTGGCTTCCCTCGTTATGGCGCCCTTGTTGCACTGGCAACATGACAACCCACGCTACCGATTTCTCTCTACACTATAATGAAGTATAGAGGAGACATGTCTTAGAGCAAGTGACAGGTGGCGTAACCGACTACGCTGCTGTGTGCTTTGTTGAACATGCTCGGGCACGACAACGTTAGAATTTCATTCATGAGGGTAACATTACTTCAAGTTACTTAAATGGAGTAAACTAAACATGCGATTTATGTGGCATTTGTTAACACACTCTTCAAAGAAAAACGAAGGCTTAACGTTATGTCTACACGCACCTCGGAGTCTTGTAGCGTTAACGTTATGTCAGTACAATAAGCTTCAATCCCTCTCCGGCGCAGTTTGAAATGTTGCAGCTAGCTGTTTGACAAGATAAAACTCCTCACCTTCTCTTCAACACAGCTCAAAACGAAACACTTCTTCTTTAATAAGCCTTTGGCTTTGACACGAGGTTCCTCTCCTTGCTGCTTCCTTGCTATCTGTCTCGTTCAGCCGGTGCCCTTGACCACGCTGCTTCCAATTATACCTATCGGATATCGGATAGGCCAGTGCTTACTACAAAGGCATACGTAGCTACAACGTCACTTCCTTTCTTGTTGGTTATTCTCGCGCCATATAAATTATACACCATCGCGAGATCCTGGCTGTCTGTTCTACCAGTTGAGAGCAGAGCAGGTGAAGGGTACTTGTCTGCCTATGGTACTTGTGGCTGAGGGCTCCACGTGCTTTTCTGACAATGTCAGAATGGTTTATAAAGCCTACGCATCAGAAGAGGGAATCACTTTTGTACCACATATGTTTGCACTAATTTAAATGAAGAAGTAAGCTGTTGTAAAGTAATTAAATATTTAAGAAGATAACTTCAAAACTTTAATTAAAACTATACTGCACTATTTGAGATCGAACAGAAAACCACAAAGTTGAAAAGATCACTGTCAGTGGTGGAAAGTACCTATTTTCTTAAGTAGACTACTTTACTGACATTCAATCTTTAGGTACTTTTTATTGAATATTTCCATTTTGTGCTACTTTATACATTTACTTTACTATATTTCTTAAGGACTTTGCACTTTGGACTATTTATTTGATGGATTTACTTAAATGTGCCTATAGGAATATTAGTCTATAAGGCATATATGAATATGATAGCCATACAATGAGTGACAAATTGAATAATATAAAAATTGAAAAATAATGAGACGTTAACAGTTCATGTTGCATATTATAGACAAACACTATAACCAATATAAATAATATAACCACAACAGTATTTTAGCTTGGAAAAGAGCATAGGGTTCACCTCAGTCATGCACTACCTTGAATGACCCCCAGTGTGTCACAGACACATTGGCGACTTCCATCTGCAGCCCACCTTGAAATGAGAACAAACAACGCCAGTGTGCCGAGGTCTGTTAACTTTTCCGACCCCACAGTCCACAAAATAGTGTTTTTTTATGCTGCAGCTGTGAAAATATCATCTCTAGGAAAGTGAGTACAGGGCTATTTTGTTCAGTGTGCTGACTTTCTTTTCCAGTTAAGTTGCCGACTACACTATTTTGAGCTCCTTTTTCTAATATCCACGACTAATGCAGTGTTTAATACAATTTAAGCTTAATGTGCAATATTTAGTAGTAGTTTGATTGGCCTTTATTTAACAGAAAAACACAACTCCTATTCCAGCAGCTTAAAATGGAGACAATATTGATAATTCGGTTGTTATATCACCCACTGTTATGTCCATACAGACAGGGTTGACAAATCAACAGCATGGGATTGGGCATTTCTAGGGGGCAGGAGCAAAGTAGACGCCAGTGGTGGTGAATTATTAGTAAATCTTTGTAAACAGTTGGTTCTTTTTATTTTTTGAGCAATCCCATTTATTTACCATCACTTTTAATTATTGGTTCTTGAACCAAAACAGATTTAGTAAGGTTGTGTTACTGTCCCTATAATTGCTCTTTTGGGTATCATCAGTAATTACATGTTTATGCCTGGTGCCAGGCTGCTAATGTATATTTTGTGCAAACCAGTCATTGGGAGGTCTGAGCTCAGGTTTAATATTTTTCCCACAGCATCATTTTCCCACATTTTGGGTCACTTTCAATTATTGCTTTTATCATTTCAAGTGCCATAAAACTATATTATAATAATGTTATTTTCTAGATAGCTACATACTACAACAACAACAACAACAACAACAACAACAACAAAAACCACCTTAAAGTTAACTGTTTTTTTAGAACATGCATGTTCTTGCACACAACTACACAAATAAATCAATTTATCTCCTGCTAAACAAAACAGTGAACACGATGGGAATTTGTTTCTATCCTCTTTTAGAAACAGCTGCCTCACAGTCAAGGATTTAGAGTTCTGAAAGTTCAACAGCATTTTTCACAGCCAGTCGTTGTTGTAGTTTCATGCGGTCGCAGGCCAAGAATGTAAAGTCACCATAGAGACTGTCTGCAGATTGAATTGTCTCTTTTTTCTGTGTAATTATTACTTGCCACTCTTGTTAGAGGTGAGCACAGCAAGCTAACAGATTTGTCACGTGTAGCCACTAGTCATGGCACTGTAACAATACACCAACTGTGCGAAAAACTGTACAGAAAATATTTTCTCAGAAAAAATGAGAATGCAAGGTGGAGGCGGATCTAGACTTGGAATGGAAATGTTTTTTTAAGTTACTAAGAAACACATGTAGCCTACAATATGCACCCACAGCTGCAAGACCAAACCACTGTGCTGAAATGATTAAGAAACCCCTCATGCAACGTCTTAGTTCCCTACATGTGAAAACATCCTCTTTACAGAATAAATACAAAGTTGAACGTTTTGACATAATCATTTAACTGTTGGTTGCAGTCCAAAGCGGAAGCACAATATTTGTTTTTTTAATGTTTACAGCTAACCGACTAAGTAAGAGTAGCCCCATCTATTGTAGGACAAGGAGAAGTTTGATAAGAGATTATAACTGTTAACATTACTGAGGAACTTCAGATAAGTTAACGACTTCCTCTATAAAAGTTGTATAATATCTGCAAATACAGAACAGATTTATTACATATAAGGTTGACATTGTGGTTAAGAGTGAAATACACTCAGTGTCTACTTTATTACGTATACCGATACAATCTAATTTAATACAATACAATATTTATGAAACGTATGCTGTTCATGTTAAAATGTTTAAATTGATGTTTATTACTGAGGTCATATTAAAGGTAGTTTAATACATTACAATACATTATATTGAGAGGTGTTTCTATTTTGTTGTCCTCCCCATTTACATACATGAGGGATGTAGAATATTAGAAACACCTCTAAATATAATGCAGTACAACGCCACCACTAATGAACTTAATGATAACAAATATACTTTAAGTAACACCTATGTGACGGTGTCAACACAAATTGAACATTATAGACATCTTATACCATGTGTAAATACTCCATTCTGATTGGCTGCAGGGTGTCCAGTGAGATGTGATAATGGACTCGTCGGGCATTAACCCTTACATAAAAGTAGACTTCATGGAAGAACAGTTATATTGGATTGCATTAGACTGTACAGGGGCACCTAATAAAGTGGACACTGAGTGTTTATTGACAACTATCTGATGGATTGCTCTGAAATTTGCTTCAAATATTCAGACATGTTAGCACGCTTACAGGCTACACTAAGATAGTGAACCAGGCTAATATTACCTGCTGAACATCAGCATTGAAGCCTTGTCGCTGTTTGCACATTAGCATGTGCCTACCTCTCATTGTTACTGCTCTAACACACATCATGGACTACATGGACACAGGGGAGTCAAACAGTTTATCAGAGAGGATGTTATATCTGTATGTGTGTCTCATGTCTTCGTTGCTGTTGTTTGTATGTATGTATGTTATAAATTATTAAACATTTGATCAAAAAAAAGAGGATGTTTTATATATATATATATATTTATTTCATAGGCTAAAGCCAAGATAGGCTTAGCTGTAATGCTAATGTGACTACTGTACTGCTGCTAGAGTTTAGATCTGTATGAGAAGGAAAACATCCTCTTTACAGAATAAATACAAAGTTGAACATTTTGACATAATCATTTAACTGTTGGTTGCAGTCCAAAGCAGAAGCACAACAAATGTATTTGTTTTTTTAATGTTTACAGCTAACCGACTAAGTAAGAGTAGCCCCATCTATTGTAGGACAAGGAGAAGTTTGATAAGAGATTATAACTGTTAACATTACTGAGGAACTTCAGATAAGTTAATGACTTCCTCTATAAAAGTTGTATAATATCTGCAAATACAGAACAGATTTATTACATATAAGGTTGACATTGTGGTTAAGAGTGAAATACACTCAGTGTCTACTTTATTACGTATACCGATACAATCTAATTTAATCCAATACAACATATTTACGAAACGTATGCTGTTCATGTTAAAATGTTTAAATTCATGTTTATTACTGCATTAGACTGTACAGGGGCACCTAATAAAGTGGACACTGAGTGTTTATTGACAACTATCTGATGGATTGCTCTGAAATTTGCTTCAAATATTAAGACATGTTAGCACGCTTACAGGCTACACTAAGATAGTGAACCAGGCTAATATTACCTGCTGAACATCAGCATTGAAGCCTTGTCGCTGTTTGCACGTTAGCATGTGCCTACCTCTCATTGTTACTGCTCTAACACACATCATGGACTACATGGACACAGGGGAGTCAAACAGTTTATCAGAGAGGATGTTATATCTGTATGTGTGTCTCATGTCTTCGTTGCTGTTGTTTGTATGTATGTATGTATGTTATAAATTATTAAACATTTGATAAAAAAAATATGTTTTATATATATATATAAAACATATTTTTTTGATCAAATATTTCACAGGCTAAAGCCAAGATGAGCTTAGCTGTAATGCTAATGTGACTACTGTACTGCTGCTAGAGTTTAGATCTGTATGAGAAGGAACTGTCTTTTCATTTCCCATAATGCTGCTAAATCCCATTAAACGTTGTTTGGTGTCCTCTTCAAAAACAATGAACACTCAGATCAGTTGTTTCAAGTCAATAATAATAGGCTTTGCAGGATGTAAACTCAGTGGCGGTGATTCTTTCTTTGAGAAAAGCAAATGAGGGTTGTCTCACATTGTTTGATTTGTTGTCTGACAAAACAAGTCTGTTAATGATACCTGATGCTGTATAAACATTCACTTACATGATTCCCAAAAGCCAGTTGAAATAGATGTTTTTTTTAAATCTTTGTCTTCATCCAATAAAGGTGTGATGTCTTCTCATTTTGCAAGTATTCATTTATACTTTCAGTTCATTTTGAAAATACAAGTGATTTAGGCATTTGTGTTCTGTTACTTTGATGACAGAGGAAGTGTGATGAACCACTGAACACCTGCGTTGTAGTTGTGCAAAAAAACTTCACACTTAAGCTTAACATGTCATTGTGATATTCATGTGATAAAATCCCAAGCAGAGCAGATATTCATGGGCTAAAAACTGGCACGGTCAATTCAGAGGGATTCTAAATGAAGGTTCACCCATCTGGTTTATGGTTAGCTTGGAAAATTGAGTTCTGAAGGAATCAGATTTGGTGTTTGGCCTTGGGAGGTTTTTTTTCCAACAGGAAACCATGATTTTGCAGCTGCTGTAACAGACAGCACACCTCCAAGTGGGAAGTGAACCAAAACAAACCTTTCTTTTTTCTTCTGAAACCCATTATGCACAGACAAAATCAGCTCTGGCCAGCATGTCTGGTGTCATGGTACACTGGCAAAGAAATTTTCTAACTTAGGTTGAATAATCATAATCAATCATATACAAGGTGCAGTAGAAGACAAAACATTGTGAGCTGTGTTCACACTATGAAAGCCAGATTAGATTAAAAAAACATATCCCACATATATGAAGTTGAAAGTAAAAGATCATACGAATGTGTAATTTCCTGTCTTTTCAAAGGGATTTTGCTAATATTGACACCAGTGTACAGAATTTGTAAGCCTGCATCCACCAAATCGCTACTGTACGTTTTATAGGAACAACAGACATACAGTCTCTTTACTATGAACACACACACATACACACGCACGCACACTCTCTCTCTCACTTCGATCCCGCCTTTTTCACTCGAATATTATCTGTTGTCACCTTCCACCAGCCTAACAGTTATGCATCATTTTCCCAGAAAAGATATCCTTATCACTGTTCCACCCATGAGCTCTGCGACGGGGAAGCCCAATGGTACAATCTACAGTAACAAAGTATGTGAACACAGTACAATCGGCCACTAACAGTACCCACTTGTGAGAGACAATATGAGGTGACAGCTGGAATCAAAGGTGCTGCAACATGTAGACACTTATTGAAGTGATCTGAGACTTGGAAGAAATTACTGCTGCACCATTGTGAGACATAAATAGATAAGGAAGTAGTGACAGCTAATTATGGCAACAATACTGAGTAATAGCAGCAGCAGCAGCACACAAAGACATCTCTCAGTATGTGTGTTTCCTTCTCAGCATGCCTGTGCTGAGAAGGAAACACACATACTGAGAGATGCATAAAAGTAGATCATAAGTAAAAAAAAAAAAACAGGATGTACACGTATGCATGTCCATTAGGATTCCCAAAACACAACCCTTACTGAAACTCCAATTCACGCTTGTACTAATGTGGAATGTATTTAAATGTTTAAGTAGTAGCAAACTACTATGGATGATGCAATTCTCATCCTGGATGAGGGCAGCTGGGGTCCTGGGGAGGGTTGAACATCTTTTTTTGCTGTGCTGCAGACGAACGATATGCTATCTGTCTCATAACAGGGCAAAGCTTATACACACAGGGCTTGGCTCCAAAAGACTCTGACATCTTTGGTTATGTGATGACGTTAGTTTGGGACAGAGTTGAACAGCCCTTAGATATTTGTGCCTTTTGTGCTCAACATAAGTCATGTAGCTTCTGTGTATTCCATTTTATTTTATTTAAATGAAGAACTCTTGCTCGATGCTGATTATAAAAAGCAGTTTGTTTTATTCTAACCATGCAAACAATATATTTTTTTGCACATTTAAGAGTTCTTTAACACTTTCCATACAGTAAAAAAACAGCATAAACACCATATTTGCATTAAGCATAATTAAGCCTACAGCAAAGTTCTCTTTTCATGGCATCTTGTACTTTGCAATAATTCAAATAAATCCCTGACATGAAATTTGACAGCTGGCGTACTCAGCTGGGAGTAAGACAACAGTGACCACAAGTGGTTGGTATAAAGAACAACATCAAGAGTGAGGTAAAAAAATATTTATTGAACATGTTAGCCTGGCAGACTTTTAGCAGAAGCTGCTCATTAACATCATAATACATAATATATCACTCACACATACATTCATTCATTCATGCACGGCAACAAACAAACAGACAACAACACTGGTTACCCAACACACACACACACACACACACACACACACGCGCACACACACACACACACACACACACACACACACACACACACACACACACACACACACACAAGTTGGACATTATTTCCTTTAGTGGCTGGGTCGGAAGGGGAACGGCATTCCTGTCATGAAAGGCTGAGCGGGGTACTGAGGGTGAGAGGAGGCATGGGTGGCTAGAGGTGTGTGTGCAGTGTGTGCAGTGTGTGCGGGGTGTGCAGTGTGTGCGGGGTGTGCGGCGATGGGGGAATGAGCTGCATGGGGGCTGAAGGCCAGTGGAGGGGTGTGGATGTTGTTGTAGTACATCACCGGGCCTGACAACACCAACTGGAGCAAACTGGGGAAACAAATACAAGAAAAAGCAGGAAATGACAAAAAAACAATTTTTAGGAAAAATTTGTGCATAACAATTAAAGTCTGAGGGTTGATACACATCCACAATACAAAGGCCCTTATTAACCTGACACTCTTTGCCAGGGTGCTTACTGTAATTATGTTGACGGTTCTAAAACTGATCCCACAGCCGGCTGAGAAAAGCACTATTTTTTTTTAAAGGAAAAGTAGCCTGAAATGGCAGCAGAAATTAAGTGTATGTATATGTCTTGACTTTTTTTTCCACAGTTAAATTACAGGTATTAAATCTGTATTCAAATAAAGTTACAGCGTTGTTTAACTAAAATGGTTTTATTTTCATCTATAATTTTTTGGGGGAATTTACTAGACCTCAACTTAGCACCCTGCGCTGTCCAGTGTGACCTTGCACATACTGAAGATGTTAACTGAGGGGTATTGATTATTAACAGACATTCTCTACATATGTATATAACCCTGAAACCGATGCTGTTCTTATCATACTCTTGTTCTGTAGAGTTCTAGCTGAAACCAGGTAACCAAGGAAATGGACAGTTAATGGTTCTTACTTGTTGTGTGGCAGGCGGGAACAGATGGCTCTCAGGTCCTCTGTAGAGACAAGGCAGCATGAAATAAGCACTCGAACATCACCACAGCATGAGGAGACAATCCATATGACGAGCGATTAAACCAGTTAGTTAGTCATTTACTTGTTTAGTCATTGCTTGAAGCTCAAATCTGTAGCTTTTCACACATTGTTGCTCTCTGCAGGTCTACAGCAGAGAAGGTTGAGATGTTGTAGGTTATGTGGAAGCCTGATGTCCATTTGGGTTTTAGTCCCTATGAAACTGGAAAATGCTCTAGCTAGGAAACTATGATGCTATTAGGTATATGCTTCATTTTTATTCACATAAATACAAACAGGGTGTGAAATGTGTAGCTTTCAGGTTCTGTTCTGAACGAACTCCATCGGTCAACCAGGACAGGTATGACCCCGACAAGCCGTCAGTAATCTACATTAACATAGCAGAGCAGGGACTCTCCAGCTATTGTAAAAGTGCTTTTGTCAAAAAAAAATGGTTTATGAGACTCCACCACACAGATGGATTCATTGAAGTATCTCTTGTAAAAAGACAACGTATCCCAAGACACTTCCTGGGTAAAATAAAGCTGAATAAATAAACTGACAGTTTGTAATTCAGAAATTACAGATACCAGCTTTAAGTACAATAATATCATTACATTCTCAATTAAAAAACACAAATAAGTGTTTGTTGTTGGATGTGTGCTTTGTAAGCTCTCAGCATTTCATGTCTTTATAAGACAGCACAGTAGAAAATGACAAGACAGAGAGAAATAGAGCACGTATACTGAGCTTGATTTGAATATCTGTAACGTTTAGTTTCCAGTCTCAGGCCCAAGAATGCAGCTACTTTTGGCTTTGAGGAAATCTATGACAAGACAAGAATTTGTAATGTAAACCCTCTCCTCAATCCACTTTTCCAGCCTCTACTTCTACCACTTGCATCTTTCTTCACACAATCTTACCTCTCGAGCAGAGCAGAGCTCCATTGGCCATGGCCACCTGCAGGGCCTGTGCCAGCCGGTCCAGGACCAGCTGAGACAGTGCACGTGTATCTGCGGATGAAGCGTGTGTGTGTTTGTCGGCCTGGTCCAACAGCCTGGAGAGGTCTGAGGTCAGGGCGGCCAGGGACTCCATCTGGAGCAACGCCAGGCGACCGTAAAGCCCCTTCTCATTTAGTATGTTCGGCAAAAGCATGAGGACCTGATGGTGGCAGGAGATGGACAATGGCATGGGAAAATTACTTGATTATCTTTACATGGTGGAGGTGTTTAGCATACTGCAAATGTATGTACACTGCAGGTAAATGTATCTAACCACACCACACACCTGTAGGACACTCAGATGGAGAGCAGAGAAAAGAGGCCCCACCTCTGGCTCACTCTCAGTGGTGCCATTGGTTAACGCCTGCTTCTTGTCTCTCCTGTAGGCCAGGGGGGCTTTGACACACCAACGCACCAACCCCCCTAATGGTGTAACATCAAGCGAGCTGATTGGCTGATTGCCAGAGAGGGGCGTGTTCAGGAAGGTGATTAGGACTAGACGAGGGTCATCTTGGATCCACGACACAATCATCTGTAGGAGTTCTAAAGGAGGCGTGAGCTCCTCTGAAAACACAAACACACACAAAGATGTTGTTAATGATTAACATTCCAGGGTATTTTACATTTGCAGCCATTTTTACAAAAAGATGTTGACATAACGCATTCCTTCCTTCTAGTAATAGTTTTTTACGGTCACAGTTTTTAGATGTTTTTGTACTTTTGTGTCATCCCACCTGTGGTGAGGTCATAGAGGGTGGTGACAGCAGTGATGAACTGGCAGCAGAAGCGTGGGCTGGCGCTGTGGATGTTCTGCAGGGTGGGCCCCGAGCCTGGCACCATACTACAGTAGTCGTCTACTAACACCTGAGCCAGACGCACACAGTACACACGGTGGGTTCTCTGCAGGACGTAAATACAACCAGATGCACATGTTCAGTACATCCACAGCACACACACACAGCACTAAGGAGTAGGGCTGGGTATTGTTTCAAATATTTCGATACCGATAGAGTGACTTCATTACCGGTTCCTGAACGATACTTTTTTGTACTGCAGTACTTTACCAATTTAATAAAATCCATTTTAACAAAAAGAAATTACAACATTACGGTACAAATCTTTTTTTCAGCTCCTTTACACCTATGTGACGCACACTGTAGTCAAGCCTCTCAAAATACAACACACCCGTGAGCCCGTCTCTGTGTGTAATATAGTGTTTTTCCTGCATGCCTTTACTACGTGTAACATTAGACAGCCAATCACCAGCTTTATTAGCTCTTGGTACAAGCATACTGCATGCTTATTGGCTTACTGACGCTGATGAGATTTACTCCTTAGGTATTGAAATTTGGTATTATATAGCAAGGCATTTTTCCATTCTCGATACTATGGAGGTAATTTGGTCGGTGTCTAAAAGTATCAAAGTTCGGTACCCAGCAGAGTTGAAATATATCACACACGAAAGTACTCAATCAGGACTAGCCTCACACTCAATGTCTAAAACTCAAATTGAAGTATAAAAACCCACACAAAACAGTGTTATGCACATTCCAGTATGTCAGTGCGTTTGAATTCTCACCTGTAACCAGGTAGCAGCACATTCCAAGATAGGAACTCTGCCCACAGCGATAGCCATGGACACCAGCTTGCCTAACAGCGCCATGCGACTTTCGTCTGCCTGGTTGCCTTGAAGACTAAAGAGGGCGGAGAACATAAGCTGACGGACAGTATCGCGGCTCTGTTCCTGGAAACAGCTGCACATGATCTCCAATAGCTGGAGTTCCTGGAGAGCACTCATCCTCTATAAAAGAAAAAAAACAGACAATGTATGTATTACTGTCCATATGTGTGTGTTTATATATTGCATATTGGTGTGCACATGCATTGGAGGGTCATGTCTTACCCTGGCTGGGGTGTTTCTGTCTTTAGGTGCATGCAGAATGAACTCCTCCACCAGCTCCTGGGTTTTGGAGTCGACCTGAGGAGGCTGCCTACCTGACTGCACCAGGTTACAGATGTAGATGTCCAGGTGATACAGCAGCTCCTTGGCTGCACTCAGCACATCGCGAGGCAGCAACGACTGGCGAATGTCGCCCATCACCACCTAACAGAGACCCGTACACAATGTGACACATTCAGAGAGTGACATATTGTGTGTCAACAACTGTTTCAAAAAGGCGATTAAGCTCGTGATTAATGAGTTAACTGGGATTTTCAACATTTAATGTTTGCAACATGGGCATAATGTTGTAGACTTTGCTTTACAAAGCCTTGCAATAATTTGTCGGAGATGTGTCTTATGTAGCTACTGAAAAAATGCATCTAGCTGTAACACAACAATGCACTGATCCCGTTTGCTTGTCTATACACGAAAAAAGAAATACGGGTGTACAATGAATACCGATACAACAATAGTAATAACAAAGTCGAGTTGTAACGTTACATTTCTATTATATATAGTGTTCGTAGTGTTACACTTATCAGGTGGACAGCTCCAGTCAGTCGGTCTCATCCAGACTGCTACAGCTAACGTTAGCAAGGTTAACGTTAGCTAAAAAGACTTTTTTTCTATTCCGCAACAACTCTCACATGCGTTAGTTATCGCCAGGGCCTTTTAAGGAAAACACATATGTTTAGTAGATGTCTTACCTCTACAAAAAGAGCTTAATATACTTAATAAATTTGCCGACGATGAGACTAGTGAATGGTCTCAAAACGACGACGGAACCACTTCCTGTTGCTACGGAAGCCTGCGTGGGATAGAAGTAATGCCATTGACGTTTTTAGCGGAGTCAATGCATGTTTGTATTTACGCACGGCGCGGCCGTCAAAATAAAAAAAAATAGACATTAACAACAAACACCAACAAAGTCAAGTATGCGACCGTAAACGTAGACTAATGTTTTTCAAATTACCAAAGCATGTTTTATCTCACACAATGTTTTATAATTGCATAAAAGGAAAATGTAATCGGCCTCTTCCGTTGGAGATATTTATAAATTAGCCTATTAGCTAACAAAGACAAAGACCTCAAGTTTTTCGAAATTAAAACAGACTTTTTTTCTAATCTCACAATTACACAAAATAAAAATGTTTGTTTGTTTATTTATTTATTCATAGGCTACCCTATTTATACATGTATTCCGTTGTAGATATTTATAGTTTAAGTCAGCCTATTTTGCCCACCCTTATGATAGGAAAAACTATAATTTATTTTTCTTATTTATAGGCCTATACATTTAGGCCTACGTTGTAGTTATTGACATTCTTTATATGGGATATACGTTTTAGTATGTTTTTTTCTCAGAACACCCGCAGTAAGTATACAATATAAAGGGATGTAGACAAGTTATTGTTTTTGCTTCTGTACAGGAACTATATCATATTGAAAATCACTTTGGCACACTGTAATCCCTTAATCTACACAGGGGCGCGCCCGCTAGGCACCGAACCGATGAGGGGAAAAGGAAACAGTGGTGCACTCTGTGGCGCGCTCCCGACAGTTCAGCACTTCGTGTTGCACTTTACCGTCCCGTCGACTGATCCCAAGCAGCCCGCAAGATGACTATCAATACCATGGCTAAAGGAGGCTGGCACCGGGAGCAAATGTCATGCTTTCGAAAGGTAAGATTGAATGATTCTGTCTCCTTTAGGTTGTTCTTATAATGTCACATAGTATAGCCTACTGTATCCTATAGTATATAACCATTTGTGAACCCGAAAACATAGAGCACCGGTGCGAGGATGAGAGCAAGTTATGAAAGGGTAGAACATTTAATATGTGCATTGTTTTATCTGGATTTCTGATTTATGTGTTTTGACTGATTTTCCATATTGTGTGTGTGTGTGTGTGTGTGTGTGTGTGTGTGTGTGTGTGTGTTCTCCTGACAGATGGAGAAAGTGATTGTGGCCATGCAGGACCCTGACATGGGAATGAAGATGAGAAACCAGAGACTTCTCATCACTGTCATTCCACACGCCATGACAGGTGTGTATGTGTGTGTGTGTGTGTGTGTGTGTGTGTGTGTGTGTGTGTGTGTGCGCGCGCGCGCGCGCGCGTCCCTTTATGTCAGTGTGCATTAGCATCTGTGTGTGGACATGCACGTTGCAGCTTGTGTTTGTCCCAGCAGTCATGCATAATGCACCAGTGAATTTGGGAGAATACTGTGTGCTTTGCAGAGTAGAGGGAGGAAGTTTGTCCTCTTTTTTGTTTCCTTTATTTCTGTCTCTCTCATTTTTTCTTCAGGCCGTGACATAATTGCCTGGTTGATCCATACATATAGTATCTGTGAGGAGGGTAAGTTAGTGTATTAATACATCCATTTTGTGTTTATGTGACAGAAAGAGAGTATTTGTAGTGCTTCTCTGTTTCTGTTTTCCTTGCATTGCTAGTGTGTTGCCAGGATATGGTGTTTTCTCTCAAGCTGACGTGGTAGTGATGTGTGTGTGTGTGTGTGTGTGTGTGTGTGTGTGTGTGTGTGTGTGTGTGTGTGTGTGTGCCTGCGTGCATGCGTGCATGTGTGTGTGTGTAATGTGGGGGTTGCTGTTTCCAGTAAACAGGAATAGGGTGAGCCCCAGAGGATCCATGTTTGATTAACTCACCTGATGATCTGGGTTTGATTAGTGTCCCTGCAGGTTTTCACCTCAGGAGACTTTACCGTACCTGAAGTAAATTAGAGGTTGGAAAAAAAAAATAGCCGCATGGTCCCTTTTGCCTCAGAGCACTTAAGGAGGAAAGAGAGGAGCAAGAGAGAGAGAGAGAGAGAGATTAAAATGCATCACACAGTTTTTTTTGGTAGCTGTCAGTCTTTAAAGTAGCGTAGCTTTTTAACAAATGAGCCGCTACTGAAGATTGATGATGCATTTCATCATTGGGAAAAAGCCTTGATTTGAGAGAGATTGCTGACAAGGTGCAAACGTTATGACAAATTAGGCCCACAGCATGTTATACTAATTGTATTCCTTGAGGCCAGTTGGTTGATTATTGATTTTCCACATTCAGTTTCTTCAATTTGAATGAACGTTCACTAATGAAACGGCTCTTTACAGTGGTAAATAAAAACCTGGGTAATATGCAATTCTTTTTTGACTTAGTATAAGTTGTAATGTGTCCTATACAAATCACGAACATTTATAGCAGACTAAGGTGTGTAAGCTTGAATAAAAAGCTGGATGAACTACTTTAAGTGTACAGCCCCGACAGTCACCTAAAGAAACTGAAACTGTGAGACAGTCCAATGATTAGTTTCTTCTGTGGTGTTTAACAGAGGCACTGCACCTTAGTGGCTTACTGGTGCGATATGGGTATATTTACCCTCTCAAGGAGCCGAGATCTCTTGTGTTACGGCCTGATGAGTCGCCCTACCGCTTCCAGGTAAGTCGGTCATCGCTCATGCAGTATGTTCATTCTGGTTGCTTGTAAAAACCCTCTGCCTCTCCTTCCAGTTTAAATGCTTTACCACGTTTGGCTTAACCGTCACATTCCCTCTATCACTGGCTATCTCCCCTAAACTCTCTCACTCCATTAGCCCACTTTTTAATCCCCCATCCATCTGTCACTCTCTGCTGCCACTTTTTCATCACCCCACTGTACTATCAATCTCTATCAGACATTAAAATAAATGTCACTTCTTTTTCTCAGACTCCTTACTTCTGGACTAGTACCCGGTGGCCTGCCTCAGAGCTGGATTATGGTAAGGCAAAAAAATAAACTGAAGGAGTAAGAGGTGATCTCAGTAAGGCCCCATTATAGATTATATATTTAATTGTGAGGGAGAACAATCATTTTCCACCCACTATAAAATGTGACAAAGTACCAATAATTCTAAGAAAGCTTCCACAAATATCACATCTTTCAAGAGTTCTGATAAGCATTTTCAGGAGCTTTGGGCAAAACATACATAGATCTAGATCAGGGCATAGATCTCTTAACCTATGTTCTTTACTGTTTTTGTTTTCCTTCTTATATGCCATCAGCAATATATTTGGCTAAAAAGAACATAAGAAAACAAGGAGAACTGATGGAATATGAAAAGGTGAGGAAAGTGTGTGTCTGTGTGTGTAAGTTAGAGAGCTTTAAGAGTGAGAATGTGTGTATTATGAATTATGCAATAGTCTGGGGTAACTGGCCTATGCCATTATTACTTTTCTAAATTCTCTCTTTTCTGTGTTTGTGTGTGTGTGTGTGTGTGTGTGTGTGTGTGTGTGTGTGTGTGTGTTTTCTTCTTTTCTTATTCATTCCTTGCCCTTTTTCTCTTCCTTTTTAGACGAGGTACAGTCTGTTACACAAGAGGATCAACCACACCTGGGACTTTGTGGTGATGCAAGCCAGAGAGCAACTCAGGTATGTTCACACACACATGCACCCACACACAGACAGACACACAGACAGACACACACACACACACACGCACACACGCACGCACGCACGCACACACGCACGCACGCACGCACGCACGCACGCACGCACACACACACACACACACACACACACACACACACACACACACACACACACACACACACACACAAACTTACAGTGTGATTTATGTTTAGAGCATCCAAACAGAGGCGAAAGGCTGACCGCATTGTTTTCGAATGTCAGGAGCAGGCCTACTGGCTCATCAACAGACCCCCGGTATGTTTACTGTTATTGTACTCTTTACTACACTTCTGCACTATACTGTTCTATATTATACTATACTGTACTCTGCTATACTATACTATACTATGCAATGCTTTACCATACTACACAACTATAGAAACATGTTTTACAGTATTTAAACAGTCAGTCCCACTTTCCCGCTAATGTTCACTCACAGTCCCTTCTGCCTCCTACATGAAATATTAAACCCATCTGGTAAAAACTTCAACAGGGGAAACAGAGAGAGAGAGAAAATGAATAATCATCATATTTCACTTTTTTCATCACAGCAGTCCATTTTATTCTTAGATGGAGAAGTAGAGAGAATGATCAGAAGGGAAATAAAAAGAGAGGGGCAGGAAGGGGAGGAGGAAAGGGATGATGGGAAGTGTAGAGGTACTGTGGGGGAGAGGAGAGGGTAAAGCAGAGGACAAGAGTTTGGAGGAGGGACTCCATCTTGTCTTATGAATTAGAGACGAGGACATGGAGAAAAAGAAAGAACAACTTGAGAATAAAAATCAGAGCCAGTGAAGTGGAAGGCTCAAGAAAGGATAAGTGCTTACTCAACACGCATATTCTCATCAGAGACACACATATATATACACACACACACACACACACACACACACACACACACACACACACACACACACACACACACAGTTATTAGTGTGTGTATGTTTGTGTATTTTCTTTAGCCTGGGGCGCATAGTGTGTTGGACATGGGTCTGGAGAGACCAAATAACAGCGCAGGAGTTACACTGGTCAGTGGCATCATATTTCTTACTTCCTGTTCTAGTGTTTATTCCCCTCTAAAAAAGCTAATTGATAACACATCTGCTATCTATCTCTTCCCTCTTTCCTTTCCTGCTGCTGGGATTGTTTCAAAGTAAGTGTCTGAGTGAGCTGTGCTATACTATGGACAAATACAGTAAATTACAATATTTTTTATAATTTATACAATAAAAATATAAATAGAAGTTGAATATTTGAGGCCTTGACATGACATGTTAGCCATCTCCATTGTCCCACACAATTTCTAATTAGCAGCAGCAGCACAGAAAAATATTCATCTATGATTATAATTAAATATATAGTATGTTATGAACCGTATAACTTTACATTGTGCATTTCTCATTTTTTAGAATATATCCTGCTTTAAAATTTAAAGGCATTGTTTGTATGGGTGAACACATACAGACACAGGGAAGCTGCATACTGCTATTGATATGACTGTATACATTTATAATGCAGTCATTGTGTGAGCCAAAGTGATGACTGTGTTTTTCTTAACAGAAGTAGAACAGTGAGCACTACAAAAGTGAGGTAAACAATGATATATAATGTATACACCCTCACTTTAAGTACATTGAGTGTATAGCTCTTTTTGTGTGTTTACATTTTTACGTGTGCTTTTTGCCTTTGTTTACAGATTGAAACCTCTAGAAGGGCTCTTGGAAGAAACCGTGTAAAGTCATCCATCTGCCTAGAAAGGTATGTGTCAGTTTGATGAACACACGTGTGCAGTGCAGACACACACACATGCACATGTACACATAAGGACTAATGGACTTGCAGTCCTGGACTGCCTGAACCGAACTCTACGTCTCCAGTGTGCACACACATGCCTATAAGGCTTAGTGCTCCCACTATAAGAGCCACTAATGGATGCTTCCTGAGGCAAGTTGGAATTAGTGGCCATTAACTCTTATGATCTGCAGCGCTAATACAATAATACTGTGTGTTTTTGTGCGTGTGCATGCCTCTGCATTTGTGTGTGTATGTGCAGTTTTGTGAAATACAGCGAGCAGTATCAGAACCATGACCCCATTATGCAAGGGTCCCTTCCCAGTAACCCCTGGATCTCTGATGACACCGCATATTGGACAATGAATTCAGAAACGTGAGAAAACACACACACACACACACACACACACACACACACACACACACACACACACACATTATAACAACTTCAAACTACAGTCCACTATAGTAGTCTAAAGAAAGTCATAGCTGTTTTCAGCTTTTGTAGCATCTCTTAACATGTCAATTCATTTTGTGGTTCAAAGTCACATCAGAGTAGTTCACAGTGTCACATTGGATGCGTTTGTGTTGTTGGTGTGTCTCTGTGAGCAGGGTGCCTATACCAACACGTCTTCGAGTGGAACGTTGGAGCTTCAGCTTCATGGAGCTTCTCAATGACGACATGGGGAGGCGGGAGTTTATGACCTACCTGGAGAAAGAGTTCAGTGGTAAGATAGAGTGACTAAAATCTTGGAATATACTCAAAATACAAATGTTAGAACATTTGGTGATTAGGTATGGTGATCAGAACCGACCCAACTTGGTGAAAGGAATTCATACAAAGAAATATCCCATATTTCTTCTAACTTCTTATTTCTATTCTGAATAAATTTCTGTTTTACAGGTTAAATCACAACCCCGTGGTTTGGGTGGCAATGGAATGCTGAAAACAGAATTATATATGGAGAAGCGTACCGCATTAATAAAGAAAGAAAAATGAATTTAATTGTTATCATAGGACAATCATCTTAAAATGGTTCTTACTCTTATTAGCATTCAGAATTTCATAATCTCCCCCAATGACATTTTCCAATTCCAGCGGTGAAAGATGGAAGGGTTGAGGTAGTGGAAAAAAAGATTAATTTCATGATATGGTTACTAGGGAAGATGGAAAGAGTAGATAAGGAAGAACATTAGAGACACAAAGCAAAGGAAGGGATCTGTTCATCCACGCAGACATAGGAAATAGTGCCAGGGGCCAAGGTTTTCCACAGAGAAACGCCGTGCTATAAAAAGTCTCTAATTGTTTGTCACATTTTCCTGCTTGACTGTTGTGTTATTCACCTGCATACATACCCTCATTGTCTTTCTCTCTGCCAGCGGAGAACCTGTGTTTCTGGCAGGCCTGTGAGGATATTAAGCATGGAGAAAGCTCCAGGATCATAGAGAAAGTGGAAATGATCTACAAGTAAGCGTATAAGCACACAAACATGCAAAAGTAATGCACACTTATATCTACTGTCAGATGACTTCTACCCTTTTGTGTGTGACTCAGGAACTTCCTGGCTCCTGGAGCTGCCCGTTGGGTCAACATTGACAGTAAGACAATGGATAAAACTCTAGAGGGGATCAGAAACCCACATCGTTTTATCATGGACGACGCACAAATGCACATCTACTTTCTCATGAAGAAGGTGTGACCTCCGACACATTGCAGTTTGATACTTGAAACTTTACCCTTTGAATATAGATCTGGAAAGATTTGGTTATGCATGTTTTAGCCCTTTGGCTGTATTCTTTACATTTCAGCTAAATTATTTCCGAAACTATAGAACTGTGTGAAGAATCTGAATGTACTTTGTTTTCTTCTTCCAGGGATCCAATAGTTTAAATTCATCTCTATAAAATGTGAACATCTTTTAACAGACTTTTGATAAATATTTGAATGTAACATAGCCAAATAGGGCTGGGAGATATGAATATATATATCCTCAAAACGATATATAAAAATGCCTATCAGATATATTTTTCTACATGGTTTCTATTGCAATGTCAGAAAACCAGCGGCCGAACTGCATTACGGCAGTATTTAAGTCATTTGAACGACTCATTACATTCTGATTCTTGCACGTAGGAGTGAAGCTGTAGGAAACCATAAAGGCGCTGTTTTGCTAACATGGAGTATAGAGTACACAAAAATAGGCTTTACCATGTGGTTATTACATATAGACTATTTATTTATTGAATTACCAGAAAACATGCTATATCGTAATATGAAATTACCTATATCAATATACGTGAGGAAAATAAGTATTTGAACACCCTGCTATTTTGCAAGTTCTCCCACTTTGAAATCATGGAGGGGTCTGAAATTGTCATCGTAGGTGCATGTCCACTGTGAGAGACATAATCTAAAAAAAAAAATCCAGAAATCACAATATATGATTTTTTAACTATTTATTTGTATGATACAGCTGCAAATAAGTATTTGAACACCTGTCTATCAGCTAGAATTCTGACCCTCAAAGACCTGTTAGTCTGCCTTTAAAATGTCCACCTCCACTCCATTTATTATCCTAAATTAGATGCACCTGTTTGAGGTCGTTAGCTGCATAAAGACACCTGTCCACCCCATACAATCAGTAAGAATCCAACTACTAACATGGCCAAGACCAAAGAGCTGTCCAAAGACACTAGAGACAAAATTGTACACCTCCACAAGGCTGGAAAGGGCTACGGGGAAATTGCCAAGCAGCTTGGTGAAAAAAGGTCCACTGTTGGAGCAATCATTAGAAAATGGAAGAAGCTAAACATGACTGTCAGTCTCCCTCGGACTGGGGCTCCATGCAAGATCTCACCTCGTGGGGTCTCAATGATCCTAAGAAAGGTGAGAAATCAGCCCAGAACTACACGGGAGGAGCTGGTCAATGACCTGAAAAGAGCTGGGACCACCGTTTCCAAGGTTACTGTTGGTAATACACTAAGACGTCATGGTTTGAAATCATGCATGGCACGGAAGGTTCCCCTGCTTAAACCAGCACATGTCAAGGCCCGTCTTAAGTTTGCCAATGACCATTTGGATGATCCAGAGGAGTCATGGGAGAAAGTCATGTGGTCAGATGAGACCAAAATAGAACTTTTTGGTCATAATTCCACTAACTGTGTTTGGAGGAAGAAGAATGATGAGTACCATCCCAAGAACACCATCCCTACTGTGAAGCATGGGGGTGGTAGCATCATGCTTTGGGGGTGTTTTTCTGCACATGGGACAGGGCGACTGCACTGTATTAAGGAGAGGATGACCGGGGCCATGTATTGCGAGATTTTGGGGAACAACCTCCTTCCCTCAGTTAGAGCATTGAAGATGGGTCGAGACTGGGTCTTCCAACATGACAATGACCCGAAGCACACAGCCAGGATAACCAAGGAGTGGCTCTGTAAGAAGCATATCAAGGTTCTGGCGTGGCCTAGCCAGTCTCCAGACCTGAACCCAATAGAGAATCTTTGGAGGGAGCTCAAACTCCGTGTTTCTCAGCGACAGCCCAGAAACCTGACTGATCTAGAGAAGATCTGTGTGGAGGAGTGGGCCAAAATCCCTCCTGCAGTGTGTGCAAACCTGGTGAAAAACTACAGGAAACGTTTGACCTCTGTAATTGCAAACAAAGGCTACTGTACCAAATATTAACATTGATTTTCTCAGGTGTTCAAATACTTATTTGCAGCTGTATCATACAAATAAATAGTTAAAAAATCATACATTGTGATTTCTGGATTTTTTTTTTTTTAGATTATGTCTCTCACAGTGGACATGCACCTACGATGACAATTTCAGACCCCTCCATGATTTCAAAGTGGGAGAACTTGCAAAATAGCAGGGTGTTCAAATACTTATTTTCCTCACTGTATATAGATAGCCATATCACCCAGCCCTATTGCCAAATATAATTGCAGCCTTGATGTTCAGTGTGATGGAAGTTAGGCTACTACTCAAGCGAGCTTCACAAATCTGCTAATTGATTTTCATAACTTTGAGAATAAAAAAATCAATGGCTGCCTGGAAGAGTAGGATTTAACAGTGATTTAACAGGGTTTCGATCTCCAGGGGACAGGGATAGGTATAACTGTGTGTCGTCAGCAGGGCCGTGCAGAGACCTTTTGAGGGGCAGGGGCTCAAATTCAAAAAAGGTCACATGGAACAAGATTTGCTAACAATATACAGTATGTCATCTTTATTTTAAAAACTGTATATTTTAACATAATACTAAATCCACAATACTGTACACCTCAAAATGAAATATGGAGCCTTCGACTACATTCACACAAATATATCCAAAAAATGCAACTGATCTTACATTAGACTACATTCACACAAATACAAGATAACGAGATATCAAACCAGAAACAGTTTAATTGTAGCCTATAAGTGCAACCTGTGCTGACTATCAGATTTATGTAGCAGTGGGCTAGTCAGCCCTGAATCAGAAAGGGATTTGCAAAGGTATGCAGCATGTTTCAGATTATTTTCTCAAAATATAAGGATGTCCTTTATTAAGTCAAAATGTATAGACCACCAACCTACACCGCAGACTACAAATAACCTAAGCTAATTTCCCAAAGAAGTGACATGTTCTTTTAAATGGGCTGCTGGTTGAGAGGCAGAAAGCGAACACACACACACACACACACACACACACACACACACACACACACACACACACACACACACACTTATGTTAACCTACAGAGAACTGCTGCTGTCTTCTCTTGTGTATCAGAGAATGAAACGGTGACGCTATGAGGCTATCACACGATGAGTAATTGTGGCCGCGGCAGCTCGTGTAGTTACCGCGAAATGTCACTACTTCAAAGTTAGCTGGCTGTTTTAATCCTGGAGGAGACTGGTTATGTAGCGGCAGCGGCTAGAGGCCTTTATAATATATATAATCACTTCAAAAGCACACTTACCTGCACTTCAACTTTCTCTCGCTCTTGCTGGCTGCGCTGCCGACGGATGGCATGGACTCACTTGTATCTAAGTGGCGCGCCTGGCAGGAAGCCTGGTCATCATGTGATATGAAGGTTTAGGTCGTTTTATCTAGCGAATTATTATTGTTAAATATTATTCTTAAACAGACCACTTGTGGGCCATCGTCAAAGAAAAAAGATATAAAAAAAAATCTGGACAAAAAAAGGGCACATTGGCCTTGAGGGGCAAAAGGGGCAGGTGCTCAAGCACCCTAGCCCCCCCCCCCCCCCTCTGCACGTGCATGGTCATCAGCGTAATTGTGATAACGTGCATGGGGTTTCTGGATTTTGTGGCCTAGCCAAACTGTAACAGCAGTGGACCCAGTATTGACCCCTGAAGGATGCCACATTTGATTTCCTTTCCTAGACGTACTATAATTACTAGTGAAACAAACAGTTGTCATCCATTCAGATAGAATGCAAACCAAGCACATTTTATTTGGTCAAAACATACATTTTCTGTCAACTTTAGGTAGATAGTTTTAGAAAGTTCTTCATTTGTCATCCATAAACTAAAAGCACACATCACATCATAATGGCAACGTTTAAGGTTAGCTGACGTAGAACATACTTAATGTTGTATTTGTGTGTATGTTTGTGTATATAGGATTCTTACCCAAGATATCTTAAGTCTGACCTATACAAGAACATGCTGGCCAAAGCTATTGTTCCCCAGGAGACAAAGAAAAGGTGAAATGACACATCAATTACCACTTTTACTTTACTTTTACTTTAATACATCATTCTCTAACATAACACTCCTTCCTTTCAGTGTGTTCCCCTTCGTGAGACGCCAACGGCATGCTAACCCCTCCCCTGCTCAGGCTGTCGCCCAGGCGACAGAGGAAGACGGGCATGCCAAGGGGGCTGGGCAAGCAGGTACCAAGTCTGCAGCCGGCTCCCATGTCTGATGCCAGGCCAAAAACAATGTATCTTTTGGCCCCCAAAGCAACCACCCAAGGAGCTTTCCTCTGCTTTTCCTTTTAAGTCAAACTGTGTGTGTGAAAGCCAAAGCTTTTCTTTCACTGCGGCAACATTACCAGAGCTAGGATTTCAACATTAGAGCTTCCTCTCAGAGCACAGGTGTTAATGCGTACCTCAGCAGCATCACATCTTATTTCCAGAGCAAGAGCAGTGCACAGCAAAATGAAACAAGCTTTTAGTGCTACTGTTACAGCCTTCACTGCTGCATAGCCATCCTGCATCCACATCCCATCTCAGTCCAAAAAGTCTGTCCTGTTGTTCTTGATATGGACTTTAATACCAAATCTTCCTTTCTCCCTCAGTAACCTTCATATATAATCTACTCTGTCTTTCATAATGCAAAAATATTGTTTATAGATCAATATAGATGCAACATATGTTGTATTTAGTCAAATCTTTGCCTCAGCATGTGTGTGATTATCGTACAATTAGCTTGTTTTGTTCATTCCATGCCGGAGCTTCACATTGTCATGGTTGTTGCTGTTAATTTTGCTCGAGCATGTTTTCATCCCAATAAAATGTCACAACAGCACTCAGTGTTGTGTTTTGCTCTCAACTCTGCATGCTGTGGTAAACTGTGAGGGTGTGTGGATCTGTGATCAGGCTTTTATTTTCTACTTTCCATTTGACTTCCTCGCGTTTCTATCTTCTATTTCTTTCACGTCCCGTTTCTTTTTAACCCTTGGTTAAATAAAAAAAATTAAATTAGTGGGTCCCAACAACTTTTCGGCTTGTTACCCCTAAAAACTAACCGTGTCTACTATTCATCACAGGATTAGGTGTGAGTGTAAACCCGAGTTGTGAGCACTTAAACCAAAGTTAGATTTTTCATTCTCAGATCATTTTTGGGAGACGACTGAAAAGGTGAAAGTATCAAATAGCTAAACAAAATAAATACATCATAGAATATTTTCTCTTAAATCATCTTTTAGACCCCTTAGATAGGATAGGAAGCGGTTAGGTTGGGAATAACTCGTAAATACAGCACATAAAGGGCTACATAAAGAATTATTGTCTATGCAGGACTTATAACATTAAACGGGCACTCCACTGTTTACTCATCGTAAGGACAACTCAGCCTGTGAAATCAGTTGCATAATATCTTCTATGGCTGTGAAGGAGCTATCTTAAGTCTTAGTCTTAAGGTAGACAGAAAGCCTGCAATATAAACTGAGGGCATGGAGTTTTAAAGATGAGAGCATTTAGATCTTGTGAAATATGTTTTTGAGTTGCATACAGTACTGTGCAGAATCCCATACTTTTAAGTTTGACTCATACTAGCGCTTAAAAATCACAATATGCCAGCCTTTGCTGCTTTGATTTTGAAAAACAATGAGCAGTAAGACTAGATGCTGTGATCTGCAGCACTGATCTGTCAGCTTTGCAGGATCTGAGAGCCCATCAAATTTACTAATGGAGGTAAGCCATATATGAGCACACAAGCAAATACTCACACACGTACACACACACACACACACACAGAAATGTGTATTTCAACACTCCAAACAAGCACATATATATTTGAGGATTATAGTAATCTGCTTCCCTTCATGCCCCATACACTCTGTGTATGAGAGTGTGTGAGTGCCTTAGGGGAAAAACCTGTGAGACTGTGTCCACATAAAAAGCAATAAAACAATCTTGAAACCATTCTCTTTATACAATAGATTTATTCTTGGTGGGCTAAATACTGTTTGGATTTTTTAACAGACTGAAAAGTAGCTGTCCAGTACAAGGAAGTAAAATCATGTTTTACATTGAACATTTCATTTCTTCCTTTTTACACGCATGATAGCAATAGTTAACTGTAGTGGTGGAATGCATTTCATACTCCTACTTAATTGTGACAACTGAATAAAGTGATTTACAGTCTCACACACAAGGTTAAAAAAAAACAATATTTTATAAATGAAAGTGACAGAGACATTCAATTTGAACCTGTACAAAATTACAATGTGAAAATCATCAAGGTGAAGAGGAGGCACTAGACACAATAATCTAAATATACATTCATAGTGCCCATTCATACACATATGGGCTATGTACCATACACTACCGGTCAAAAGTTTGGAGTCACTTAGAAATTTCCATTCCACTCCATTATAGACAGAATACCAGCTGATCTGAGTGGGTGGCTGATCTTTAATGCAATATCTACATTTCCCATTATCAGCAACCATTCATCCAATGTTCCAAAAGCACATTCTGTTTACTAATCTGATATCATTTTAAAAAGCTAACTGAGAGGGGCGGCCTCTAGCTCACCCAGTAAGCGCGTTCTCCCCATGTTGGCTGAGTCCTGCAGCGGCGCAGGTTCGAATCCGACCTGCTGCCCTTTGCTGCATGTCATCTCCCATCTCTCTCCCCTTTTCATGCCTATCCACTGTCTCTATGTAATAAAAGGGAAAAAGCCCCAAAAAATAATCTTTAAAAAAAAAAAGGCTAACTGAGACAACATTGGAGAACCCTTTTGCAATTATGTAAGCACATAATGTAATCTGAAAACTGCTGCCCTGGTTAAAAAAACAATGCAACTGATCTCAGCTGGTATTCTGTCTATAATGGAGCGGAATGGAAATTTCTAAGTGACCCCAAACTTTTGACCGGTAGTGTACATAACAGCGTTGGTATGTATTGGTAAGTATAAAAGTGCTTCAGAATGAGTGTTGGTAAACTGTAAGAACTGGTAAGGTTTTCAAGAGGCAAAATAAACAGAGGAGATGAGAAGAGAACGGAGAGTAGATAAAAAAGAAAGGACACGGAGTCATGTAAATCTGTACATGAACATAACCTCCTGCCATTTACAGTACAGTATGTAAAGATGTGGACTATGGGAAGGCATGATAAATGTGGTAAGCAGAAAAAGCACATTATTGGTTTTAAATCATATCTATTAGATGTTTGGTTCCTTTTATGCAAGGATACATTTTAAAGATTAAAAAAAAAGCTAGTTTCTGCTGATGAGGACCATGTCATTAGGGCTGGGTACTGCTGCTGCTGCTGCAAATACAACACTTCCGGTGATTTGCTGCAAGCAAAAACCAAATAAATAGACTTTTTTTTTTTTTTAGAAGATTGTACACCGGTATCGTTTGATCGTTTCGTACCGATACCCAGCCCTACATGTCAAATGGTTAAAAGTTCCAGAACCCAGCCAGAAAGCCAAACTATCTTAAAGGTTGTCCAAACAACCCATCAGTTAATAATCAAGCAGATCTTAAATGGATAGAAAAGTTGAAAGAATTTTGAAATTTTGCCCAGGCCTGTGCGGAAAATGACAATATATAGGATACAAGAATGAGGCGTGTTTACATCACCTATAAATATAGTATACTTTATCAGCGGACTCAATGAGAGGCTGAATATAAAGATTTATAAATATTTCAAATATTGATTTCCTAGCCTATATGTACATACACAATATGTACAAATGTCTGGTCATGAGGTCAAAGGTCAAGTGGTCTGCTACCTGAAGGTTTTGCTGTTCAAATCTAAGCTAGTCTTGCTTTGCCAGACCCTCCTCCAAAGCACGCTGAAGGAGAGTCTGGCTACTCCACACAGCATTCGGGGATGGGAGGAAAACATGCTCTGGTTTATTGGCACACCTTTAAACCAATCAGAATTGTCATGAGCAGTGCTAAACTCCGCACAGAGCCGCTGCAAAATAGTCGTGCGAGAGAAAACTCAGATTGGACAGATAGTCTAGCTAGCTGTCTCAATTTACCACGCAGAGATCTGAGGAGCAGTTAACAATAGTCCTCATAAATCCACCAAATTTAAAATTCCAACACACAGAAAGCGGAAGGAAACGGAAAATACATGCATCCGGTGGAAATTCCTGCAGCACCGGAGCAATCCCGGAAGTGGAACGTGAAGGATATAGACTATACCTAAGCTGGTGGAATGGACCACCTGGGAGGTTTCAGCAGGTTTGATTTAGGTTAAATTTTGTGTGTGTGTGTGTGTGTGTGTGTGTGTATTTCAGGATGTCTGCAAGCTTGCAAACCATCTGTAAATGTGAACATGGACATAGTAGACCTATGAGAATATAGGTCTACATTTGATCTACATTAAAGATTTTGTAAGATTTTGTCAAAATGAGCATACACCCTGTGTTTGTGCGTGTCTTTATATCTCAATTAAATGTTTGCAGTGCTGTTTTACAATCAATGCCTTGTCACTTTGCTTCCTTACAGCCTCTCCTGTCCTACTATGTGACAGTGTAGAGTTCATCCTTGCCGCTCTGACAGAGTGTGTACCCACAAACCCGGGGTCTCCAGCTCCAGTCCCAGCTAACGCCCCTACTCCAGCCAAACGCCTCCCTGTTCTTCTCTTTCGGCGGCAGCAGGAACACCACGCAGCTGGCCACCAGGATGTGCCACAGCGAGTGTGTGTAGTAGTAGTTGACCTCAGTCTCGGCAAAAATGTACAAACATACCCCGATCATGGCAAAGATTGCCCCCGGGATTAGGAAGAAGACCCAGCGTTTCCAAGAAGGCGGGTAACAATGTCGTCGCCGCACACCTCGGTACACCTGTAAACAAAAGATAACTGGATTTTAGCACACCTCAGCAACAGCAAGATCATTGTTTTAGTATCATTCTTTTGTTTTCTGCCCATTGTGACTGCCTAGATTTTTATCAATAAAGAAGTCAGCAGCAGATTCCCATGAGAGTGGTAGTTTTATAAACTCCCTGTAGTGTATGTCTTACCCAGGCAGTGACCATGAACAGTATGGCACAGAGGACGGGGCCCAGCAGGTTCCACAGGCCTTTGCGGTCCAGCTGCATTGACATGGCTATCAGCAGAGCCCCGAGCATAAACAGAGTCTGCACAAACAAGGTATTAAGACATTTTTTTTAAACAAATCTTAGCATCTTAAAATATATTAATCCTCAGTTAAGAGTGATAATAGTATTATTGGTAAATAGGCGATAGTCAGTGTCTTACATATTTGAATGTGTCGCTGATGCGAGCCATGCACAGGATGGTGACCCAGATGGAACAGATTGAACCCAGGAAGTCACAGTATTGTAGGGTATCGTAGTCCATTATACACATTACGGCTACACCTGGCTGGTCACATGCATGGTAGAACTAGAATATGAAAAGAAAAAAACATGAAAAACAGAGGTATTACTCTGAATGCCACAAAACTATCCACCTGTCAATATAGGTGGGAATGAATGCTCTTCTCCCCCACAGTTATGTAAAACACACAAAGATGTTTCCATAGTGACCATGATCTGACGAATGAATGTTTTTCCTCAAAATCTGCTTATTAAAGCATACAAAAAAAGATTCCTGGTGGTAAAAACACACACACACACACACACACACACACACACACACACACACACACACACAAATTCAATGTCTTGACTTTTGCATCCTTATACCATATCAATACGCTATTGTGTTACATAGATCATACATCCTACAAATATTAGCGGCTGTCAAAGGTACACTTTGTGCCTCAACTATACATGTTCACTCAGCATTAAAAATGGTGGATGTCTTCACAGTCCTGTGAGGAGGATCATTTTCTTTTTAGGTCACCTGGGCTCAATAGAATATAGAATATGAACAATACTCTAGAGACACGCCTAAAATGCAATATTCCCACATATATGCATGAGTGTGTGTTACCGTGGAGAAGAACATTGTGAAGAGGTAAACGGAGGCCTCAGTGATGTAGCAGCGTTTGATGGCCACCACGATGGCAGGCAGGAAGGACAGGTTACTGAGCGTGAGCAGCAGAGTTGCCGTCAACTGGCGACAGAACGACTGAGCTGTCGAATCATCAGTGCAGCCCCAACCACTCCAGCCTACACACCAAATAAATACAGAACTGAATTAATCAGTAAATTACAAGAAAGGATACAGTGTTATTTAAGTACAGTTAAAGATAGACTAGTTATTTAAGTAAGATGCAAAGTATCTTTATGTTTGTGTGAGTGCGTGTCATACCAGCCTTGCAGACACAGGCGGCGTACAGGTAGCTGTAGGATCTCAGCAGTCTACATTCACCGTATGTCCCACAGTCCTCTACACAGGCACTGAGGAACACCTCTGGGACCACAGACACCAATGATGTATTACCACAGTCACTGCTGCAGAACAAAAAAACACATTTAAACATAAAAAAACAAACAATAAACAAGACAGAGGTATCTCATAAAAGTCAAGGTCTCAACACTCCACATGTGGATAAAAATGTGCACTTTAATATTTTCTCTCTCTCTCTCTCAAGATGATTGTGATTGGTTTAAAGAAATGCAAACAACCCAGAGCGTTTTTTTTTTTCTTCTCCTATCCTAAAATGTATCTGTGGTGTAGCCAGACCTTACTGCACAGCGCTGTGAAGATAGGCCTGGCAATGCGAGGCTAAATCTTATGTAATTCAAAAAAGCAGATATGTGAATTTACAGCAATATACATGGTGTGAAAATGTGTATAAAATCTACATAAACATTACATTTGTGTAGACTGTGTGAATTTTAAAAGCATCTATTGCCTGTTGAGAGTAGTGTTATTCCTCCTATTGGAGGGAGGATGCACAAGGACAAAATACCATAGGTGCAGAAAATATTTAGAAATATTTTAGATACACATTTTCAGATAAGGATAGAAATGCAATTTTTGCACGTGTGTTACCTGTTGCAAGTAAGCTGCAGGGTGAGGTACCATGTTGCTGACTGGGGAAAAGGCAGTCTGACCACAGCTTTAGGAACACTGGCATTCACATGAACACCGTACCCTGCAAACAAAGCTGCAGATACACACATGAGAAGTGTCTCAAAATTTAATTTTCATAATGCAAAGTCAAGCTTCCCGATTTCTTTTTTTTTTTGCTACACTACAAAATGAAATCTTTCATAAGTGCTTTTTAAGTTTTACCGTGACAATCTCTAAGTCATGCACTTGGCAGAAGGCAGAAAAACCCATGTGAGAGTTGACAGTCCTATTTCATAAGTGTCTTATTTGACTTGTACTTTTTATGAGCTGGACTCCATTGTCCATTCTTAGCATATCATTATTTATCATCAATCCTATGGCACCATTTCCTGCTGATTTCGGTTGCCTGATTCATTAAGGTATTGCAGTTATTTCCAGGTGTTTATTGCATCAATTCCAATTCCTCAGTGTAATGGTAATGGGAATAAATCAATCCAGTTATCTGTGCTACCTGTGCGACAGGGTTGAGAGTGGTTGAGTTGGAGGACTGGAGCCCAGGGAGAGAGACAGGCCACCACACGGCTGCTGTTCGCCAGGGTTACATTAGTCTACACACACACAAACATGCATCAAAGTAAAACAGCATGGAAGCTTAACTCGCAGACTCTCAAATCTAACAGATTTTTATCAGAATACTGTATGTGTGAATGTGTAGTAAATCAGTTGTACTCACAGTGTTGAGTGTGAGCTGTAGGTTCAGTGTACCACCGGTGGCTTGTGTGTTCAGGGGGTAGGTGAGCAGCGTGGGGTGTGTATCTGTAACGCTGACATTGGGTCCATTGACAGGAGTGAATCGAAGTGACAGAACATCCACCTCCTCGCAGAGCACAGGGATGCTCCACACACACGCCGACAACGGTGTTAACAGTGACGCTGATTCATTGCCAAAGGTAATTGCGTCTCCAATCGCTGAGCTGTTGCCTGCTGATGTTGAGTTGGTATCGCTGCTATTGCCACGGAGCTTGTTGATGTCATCATCTACTTTAAGGCCTACACTTTTTGGCTTACATCCCACTGAGGCAGACACAAACAAACACAGAATAGAATAAATTACACACACACACACAGGTAATGGATTTAAACAGAGATATAATATGTGAAAGTTATGTTTATGGACGTGTGTTTCTGTGTTCACCTGTGTAGTTGGAGATGATACTAAAGGTCACAGTACGGTTGTCTAGGCTGCTTTCCACGACAACTCGTAACCAGGTATCCCAAGGTGGGTTGTAAAGAGCTGCAGAGCAGCCAATCCCTGAGCAGTTCACTGTTACTGGGCGCTGCTGCAGAGAGGTGGAGCCGAGCCTGAGGACCAGTGAACAGTTTTCGCTGTCTGCTCCCTCACCTGACGAACAGTCTGCCACAGAGACGGAGAGAGAGGAGGCAAACTCTGGAACATACAACCTAAGGCAGACACAAATACAGTAAAAGGGACTTATATAGACTGACAACAAAAAATATAGAACAGAACAAAGGATGGGACCACAGGAAATTAGATGTGTACACATGCACACACAGACAGTTCTTACTTAAGGCGTGCAGGTCTGTCAGAAGCTGCGGTCTGCTGGAGGAATGTGCCCTGCTGTAAAATAGGTGTGTCCACCGCTTTCCTGACTGACAGCTGAGGCTGGAAGAAGTACGAGCAGGACGGAAAGCCCTGATAGATAAAGACAAAAAATAAAACAATGTAGATCATTGGGGGACTAATGCACGGAAAATACAAATATGAAGATATAAGATACAGTATAATGTAAATAGAAATGTTCTTTCAAGGCCAGCCGTAGGTGAATAAGACTGCCCTACCAGCAGCAATTCTGCAATATGGGCAGAGGCCAAGAAAAACAAGAATGGGGTTTAGCTACTTTACATAACAAAAGATCCACCCACTGCCTGCACTGGTGGAACAGGTTGGGGAAAAGTAGAGTATGACTGATTGAAGTGTGAAAAGTTGACCGGCCAGCGCACAATGTTCCATGAACTCATAACAATAACAACAATAACAGGAAGTAACAAGCACATGCTGCATATGGCCCTGTACAAACCTTCTGCTCTATGCGCCCATCATCTTCAGGCAAGTGGGCACCAACGTACCAATCACCGGGAGCAGGATTGGAGAGGTTAAAGGTTGTGGAGCTGTGTGATGTCACCGGTAGGATCAGAGACAGACAGGGGCTCCATAGCGTTGCATTGGGAAACACTGACCCTACTGGATTTATAACTGGAGGGGCACCATATTGAATATGGCTAAAAAAGAAAGTGAGGGTTTCAAAGTAAGTTTCAGAAGAAAAAAAAAGTGTTGGCAGAATATTAAGCAGAGAAACTGGTTGAGCAGAGGACAACAAGAGATTAAGAAGAGTCCCATGAGCAGAAGAGACTACCATATATAGCAGAGAAAATGGGTAAACGTTTTCATGATGCAGAAGTTAGTATATCTTACATGGTGACATTGTGCTGTCCACATTGGAAGGTGTGGCCCTTGGTGACAACAAACAGCCAGCAAGCGATGGCAGTTTCCTCTGGTATATGAAACCTCTGCAGCCTCACATTACCATACCAACCATACTTTGACAATTTCTGAGCTGGTTTGGACGAGAGCTCCGATACAAAGGTCAATTGTCCATCTGTAGGCCATAAGATTTCATTGTAAGTGCACAAACACAGTTTTTTTTCTACTAAGTGTAGTAAAGTAAGTGGAAGGAAAATGAAGAAAATGGGAGGGAAGTAGTTTTTCCACAATATACTAAAACTGTACACTGATCTAAGCATGTGATTGAAGATTACAGTACATGCATAATTCAACAATTAATGATAAAGAGAAATCGCATAGAGCACAACTGACACAATTAGACATTCAGTAATAAAGAATACAAAAGAAATGCTGTCACACTAATAATCTAAACCGTGTTGCATGTCAAGCAGAAACAGTATACTCCCAGGTAACAATTTTTGGTTCCCAGTTTGGTTGCGGGAACGTTCCCTGAAGGTTAGTTTTTGGTTAGTTTTTGGTTCCCATGGAAAGTTTTCCTGGCGTTTAGGGAACGTTAGTTTTTGGTTACATCGACCGTTCTCAGAATGTTCCCAGAACGTTCCCCTAACCCTTAAGTTTAAGTTTATGGAACGTTGCCCTAACGTTATTTTTTACATTCCCCTAACCTTTAAAAAACTTTAAAAAACAACCATGGTACCAAAAAATAAAAAATAAATATATATTTATATAAGAATCAGAATCAGTTTATTGGCCATATAGACACATACATCAGCTGACATTATTCAATTAGCAATACGGTCAACGAGAGGTAACGTCGTCACATTCATAGATATATCTATGGTCACATTCATCATAGGGCTGACAAAATATCTCTTTACATGTGCATGTTAGTGTGAGAGCATTTCACAGAGCGCACACTGTGCACATTTCTGGCATTCAGGTAAACTCGAATGGCGAGATAGTTAGCAAACATGCTAACACCAGTTCCCTCTGACTTCGTCCCTTTTGCCGAAACACTTACCGTCTGCTAATGCCCAAGACGTCAAGGCGGCGAAAAGGAAACCACGTATAAAACAAAATTCCATGTTTCCTTCACGAGTGCCTGAACCATCACACCGCCATTTATCCACCTGTAATGTCACTGTCCTGACAGTCACACAAATATATCGCTACCGGGAACTCATTCTACCTGCACAACACTTCCTGATTTCTACGAGAGTCGTCGGGTGCTGCCTTTGCGGTCTGTCGGAAAGATGAACATCATACATGTGAACGAGCTAGAGAGTAACGAATTGGCATTTCATTCATAGTTTGTCTCATTTCAGAGCTCTGAGATGATGTGACACAGATATGCATCTCCTAAATTTACAAGGTGTAACTAATATGTGGGGATCTCATATACATGTTTTGGAAGTGCATATACTTGGATTATGTTTGGAACAATATTTATAAACATAAATTATGTAAGAAACACTACACAGAACCTCAGAATGTCTATATTGGGATATGTAGAAATGCTGAAAAGTTTGATAATGATGCAAATAAATAAATACTATTAATATTGACAGCAGCAAAAACGTGTTTATTATTTAATCTATAACCTTCAATTAAACAATGGTGGAGAGAACACCCAAGGAAAAATCATGTGCAATGTTAAAGGGCAACCAATGAAACTACTACTATATTAGGCTCATCATTGCATAACAATTTGCAATACAAATTGAAGCATCATTTTTAAAATGCTCACAGCTTAATTGTTGCCTTATATCCATAAATGTGAAAGCATTCAAAGAGACTGGACAATATATGAGAAATAAGCACAAGAAAGTATTGACAGCCATTATTGTCTTATGAATGAGATAAGACAATCAAATGAAATTCAATGAAATGCAATTGCATGAAAAAGACTTCAGAGTTCATGATCAATAATCTGCAATTCAAGTCCCTAGTAAAACATTCACTATATAAATATATAACATTTCTCAATATCTTCTAGAGCTTCTTCATATTTGTGATTTCTTTTATTTTTAATAAAAGTTTTTTTTTTGTCTTTTGGAACTCCTTAAATACACACATCAAACAGCATACATTCTAATCAAAAGCCAAAGAGGGAAAAAAAGACTGTAAAACATTTATCTTTAAGCATCATTCATCATTCATTCATTAGTGTCAACGTGCATTTTAAACTGTTGAGGGAATAGCTTCAAACCACATATCATCATAGAAGATCATAGAAACGTCACATCGTCCTGTGACTCCACCCAGCACCACTGAGCATCATAGCCCAGCAAAGCCGTCTCTCTATTATGCACACTCTCTTCCTCTACCATCTTATTGTTCTGAGAGGATCTGAAAGTCTCCTGAGTTTGATGCTCTGTCAGTGTCTCCCCTGACTGTGTAGTGAGGGAAAAACTACCATTGTCCGCTTTCACTTCTCTTCTTGCCCTGTTAGATCTGAAAAGAGCTCTTCTGATGCTGTCAGCACCATATTTGATGTCTTTTAATGGAGCTACACCTGAGTCCTGTGGTTGTGACTTTTGTAATTTGGCACTAACCAAACCGCTGGCAGGACTAGATGATGGTCCCCCATGCCTGGAAGGACGAGGGGGTCTTGCATCAGTAGACTCGGGGATTAGCATGTCAAAGTAGCTCTTGTGGTTTAAATCACCATCCCCAGCATGCAGTGGGTGATCTGCTGATTCCTCACCAGAGGCGGTTTCAGTCAAATCCTGAGTTGGACTCTGGCTTCCTCTGTGGGAGCAATGGTAGAAATACTAAGCCACATATAAAGCCTGAGCCCTTAAACTGACAATGCTTTAAATCTACATCCTGGGTGATTCGGCGATCAAAAGCTTCTTTTTTTCTGAATCACTGGTTTACACACAAAATGCAGCAGTGAAGTAAATGTACTAATACTGTTTGTGAAACTTAATTTCTTTGTTTTAGGTTTCAGAGGCTACACTGCATGAACTTCCCCAAAAGTCATTGTGGACATTTAGAAGGATGTTAGAACATTTTCAGTTCAAGTTTGTGTTTTACTATATTGCTTGTCTGTGTATTCTCACAGTAGCCTATGTATGATATCCTGAGAAAAGTACACATTTTTCATATCCTGAAAATTCACTGTTGTATACTCTTCAGAACATTGATGAATATGCCAAATGTAGGCCTAGTCTCACATTGCCAGACCTATCTTCACAGCACTGCAGAATAAATGCCAAATGTGATAACACTAAATGTGACATAAAACGGTTGGTTAATTGCAGAATACATTTTATGTTTACAGGTCTTTTATCTCTCATCCATACTACACCAATATTTTGGTAAGATATTGGTCTTGGTATAACCTGGGTATAACTTAAAAATAAGCACACATTTTCAGTGAGAACAGGTTTTCTGTACACCTGCCAAACTAAACACTGTACTGTACCTGCAGGGGGACATCGAGGCCCCTTGCTCCTCCATAGTCACCAGGCTGCTCAGGCTGCCTGTTAAGCTGCTGCCATGGCTGGCTAGGGCACCCCGCTCCTCCATCAGCCAACGCATGGCCTCGATACCCTCGTGCACCGCCACCAGCTGGCGCAGGATCCTCACATCGGCAGAACGCAGCCACCTCTGCATTAATAGTGAGGAGTAAGATAAGCATGATGCAAGTGAAAATAAAGTCTGTGCGTGTGTGTGTGTGTGTGTGTGTCTGTGTGTGCGTGCGCGCACTGCAGGTATATGTATCAGGAGAGCTGAGAAAGCTGTGTTTTAAAGTGCTCATATTATGCTCTTTTTCAGGTTCATAATTGTATTTAGAGGTTATATCAGAATAAGTTGACATGGTTTAATTTTCAAAAAACACCATATTCCCTGTGTGTTGAGCTCTCTGTTTTAGCTACAGAGTGAAGCATCACACTTCTACTCCTTGGGAGTCGCACATGCACAGTACCTAGGTAAGGACTACTACCCAGTCAGAAGCAGAGTATGAGGGCGTGCCACGCTAGCAGCTAGGCGAGCATTATGACGTGTGTTACAAAGTGACGCACGTTCGTCACGGAAGTAAAAGCTGGACTACAATAGAGCTGTTTGGAGCAGTTTGTGAACAGTGTTTTCTGTTGGAGATGGTAAGTGCCTTTGGGGTGGACTTTAGGCTTTTTCACTTTGTAAACCTATAACATACACAAAAAAGATATATAACACAATAAAGGAAAGGGAAAAAGCCAAAAAAGCATAACAGCACTTTAAACGCTCTCAAGGGCCCCATTAATCTTTCTGACACCCACTAGTTAGGCCCCTGTCTGTGCTCATTTGACTACAATACCAGCTAAAGAAAAGAGCAAATAAACAGAGAAGAATGAGGGAGGAACAAAGGTGAGGTGCAAGGTGCTCAGAGAATAAGCAAAGGAATCCAGTTAGAATGTGTAAAGTGAACGGAGGTGAATGAGAGAGAAGCCAGGTGAAGGGTGTGGCAGAGACAGGTGACAGTATCTGTCATTAGAAATAAAAAATAAGCAGGTGAAGCGGCTCAGAACGGAACTCTTCTGCAGTTCAGAGAAAAACATGTCATCAGAATATGAGAGAAGTTATTCCTGAACAAGTTGTGCAAGTTGTGGCTTTGCCTAAACATGGAAGATGCGCAGGTACAGTCAGGCGCACTCAAACAGTTCACACTTCACTACAATACAGAAGATTTTGTCCATCTAGAAAACTTAATTGCCTGCATACAGTGTCTATAATATGATATATGTATTGCGGAGAAGACAACAGGATTCTTTACCATATCTTGTTTTAAGTTGCTTATTTTGTCGGAAAAGCTACCGGCGAAGGCAGAGCTGCGGTCTCCCCTGTCGACCACATCAGACCTCCGACCATCTTCGCAGTCCGCAGCATCCCTCATCCAAATCAGAAGACTTTCCGGTGTTTTCCTGCCAACCTTATTTTCCACTTCTTTCAGATCTGGGAAGGAATCGTTGAGGATTTCCTCTGCCATCCCACCGCGCAGTAATTAATTCCAAGTCTTCCGACCGTGGCTTTAGATGGACGAGAGCTTGTGCGTAAAGGCACTTCAGCTTTCCACTGTGAGAAGTTAGACCCACACACACACACACACACACACACACACACACACACACACACACACACACACACACACACACACACACACACACACACACACACACACACACACACACACACACACACACACACACTGCTCGACTTACATTAAAGTCCCGCAGGTTATATTCCTGAACACTCCACAATAAACCATGATCACGAACGACAAACCTGCTACAGAGGCGCATAACAAGCCATGAAAACGCTGGAAGTGTGAACGAGCATATCACCTGTCCTGCTGACTGCTGTCACCATTCATGCTACAGAGGTATTGATGGAATGTAGCCCAGAATGTGATGCTGGAAAGTGGAAATGCTCTTTGTGTAGTCCTCAAACAATGGTTGGAGTTTCATACAAGCAGTCACATGGAGAGGCTTCAGTAACATCTGTGCGCACATACATAGCTTACCTATTCTAAGTCTGTGAAATCACATGATGATTGACCGTCTTTAACTTAGCTATATTTGATTATGTAGCAGTGTAAAAAAATATGTCAACCGAATTTAACTAAAGCCAGAAAACCTTTAGTTATAGCCTATAGGTATTTTAGGTACATAAAATGTAATGTAGGCTAGTGGCTATGCACAGCCTATAAATTAGGCAATACCTATAATTTAGTGTCTACACAGACTAAATCTCTCCATGAGTAACTGTCCTGCCCTGGGATCAACTCCCCAATGTCCTCATGGCAACCTGAGATAAGATGAGATGCAGGCAGCATGCTTAAATACATGTCCATATAATGTATGTTATAATGTATAACTGATTTTAGACATAAAGTGAATACAAATTCATAATAGGCGTGTATGAATCGAATTATGCCTTATCAGGTAGCCTAAAGTGCCTTTCACACTGCATATTCTTAGCCCTGGGCTATGAGTTGACCCTGGGATGATTCAGCCTCCTTTCACACACACATTGATAACCCAGGGTTAACCTAAGCCCAGGGGTTGGAACAGTTCAGATGACATGACAAAGAAGTCCTGTGATTGGACAACAAAAACATTTGTTCGTAAAAAGTTCCTTTTTTTTAACCTTTAGCCCTGTTTCACACTGGCAACTTTTAGGGCCTAGGGCCAGCAAGCCATTGGAGAGAGGGAATGGCAGGTTAACAAGGGACATGCATTTTGGTCATTTTGTCAACAAAGGGGATGGCATCCCTTCTCATCCCCAGTCAAACTCAAACTTCATAAGAAATATTTTGTTCCAAGAAAGTAGCTTTGCTCACTACAAAGCTAGCTAACATTAAATATACACTAACATTTACCACCTAAGTAACATTACTTTAAGTTATTAAAACCAAGTGTGTTCGGCTAATGCTGGTTAAAAACATAGAACTCATGAAATTATATATAGCATAATTATATAGCCTATTATAATTTAGAGTTAACTATATTGACTGCCTGAACCAACAAAGTAATATTAATTTTTGTGTTTGCACAGTCCATATTTGGAAGAGCTACAGTAAATGCAGGTGTTGGGCACACTGTACGGTGCTACACTGTCCAAAATATTAGTACATTTAACTGCCATGTACAAATATGTTTTGAAACATTTTGTGTTATAAAATATGTTTAATTTGTATACTTTGCAGTGTGGAAGTGCTTAAGACTTTCCAAAGATACTCTATTGAAGAAACAGTTCTGTATAGTTACATAGCCCACTTTTAGACACAGAGACGGGCCGAATAAGCAGTGAGGAAGCTAACATCTGCCACCCACTTAAATAGATGATTTATTTTTATTCATCTGCAATCTTGCCCCATATTGATGCCTTTCAAAATCAGGGCAACGGTTATATTATGGGAGCTGCTAGCTTCCTCATGATTAAGGGATAGGACCAGTTGTTGTGCATTAAGTGCATTGTTTAAGTCTGGAGTGTATAATACACACTCATGATGCAGTGGCAGCCTTAGAAAAAGTAAAGCAGCTTGCCGAATGCATGACTGAAAATAAATTTATGATGCTTCAAAAATTAAGCTGAGAACCTCAGAAGAAACATTTATTTTATGTGAAAAGAAAAGACAGACAGTGGGAGGCAGCTTCGAGACAGAAAGAAAAACATAAAGGAGGGTTTTACCACGGGCCACTGTTAGAGGGAGACAGACACTGCTGCAACACAGGCCTGCTGAAGTTAGTGCTGTTATCAGCCAAGTTGCTCTGTCTGAAAATCAGCAAGCTCAATCATTGCTAACTGTTTTATAGAGGATGTGATTAACATAGATATGAATATACCATTAACACGAGTTAGTGTATGTCTCACACAAACATACACACTATGGAATGACGTTCAGTAAGAGTGTAGAGTGGTTACTAAATATCTTCATTTCAGTACCACAACAAATAAGAGAGCAACTCATTAGTCTACAACAAAAATACAAAGTAGGGTAGAACCATGTTTTAAAGAATGAATCTCAATCTTACAAGTGTTATTTAAAAGATGACATATTACTCGCCTATAGCCTCACCTCCCTCAGTGGGTTTGCTCCACAGTTCAGAGCCCCATAAAGTCCAGTCACATTTACTCTTAAATCTCAAGAGTGCAACAGAATCCCCTGGTTGATTTTACTGGAGCTGCTCTGTGGAGACCAGTATAACACTGGAGTTATAATGGGCAGTTCCAGGTGAATAAATGAATATAAGAAGAGATTTTGTTGAAATATGTATATGCTTAAAAATACTCTTTTGGTGCATTCAAAAATGAATCTTCTTAGTTACTGTATTTTGAACTGAAGTATGTCAAGGAAGAGGGTTTATAAAACCAGAAATTATTTTGTATCATCCATTAAGCTCTTAAATAAGGCGAAACCAAGAAGCAAAGGCACACACACACACACACACACACACACACACACACACACACACACACACACACACACACACACACACACACACACACACACACACAGACACACACACACACACACACACACACACACACACACACACACACACACACACACACACACACACAAGTTGAGTAACAGCCAAGAACCTTGAGACCTTGAGAGATTAAACAATTGGTTTAAGATAATACATGTTTGTACACATAAATAGATCTGAAACAGTTAGTCACTGTATTGTTACAGTTGTTGATAATGTTCATGATTAAAAAGCTTTAAATTATATCAGCCAACCAGAATCAAATTAGCATGTTTCCTCTGAAAAGGCCTGTAGATGGCAGCAGACACTCAACATTTCTAAGCACTGAGGCATTCGATGACATTCTCAGAGGTTGAACAATCAATCCTGATTTTTGCAACTCTGGGATTTCATTTATTAGCTCTGTTTTCTTAAGAGTACAGATAAGTTTCACTGATGAGGCTACCCTGAAAACTGAGCCTTAAGTCAATACTCTGAGGTCATCTCGTTTACTTAGGAGTCATGAAGAATATGTTTTCTGTAATTTTATAGGAGAGCTTTAGCCATTAATTCTCCAAGTTTCTTGACAAACATGCTTGACTGCTGTGAGCACATTCCATGACTTCATCAGAGAGGCATAATACTGACAGTAAATATGTCATACTGTACTTGACACAACATTCTTGTAATTTCCTTGAAAAAGCGAGTGGGAAGTTGGAATGACGGGTGGATAAAAAACGTCAGGTTAATGCGACCCCAGGGGAGAGCTGTAAAACTACCCACGTATGAGCAAGTGTTTTCAGGGCAGTGTGGAGTGACCATGGGGTCAGCGTTACACGAGGTAGAGGGTAAGCATAAAAATGTTACACACAGAAGGAGTTATGTTTTTTATGAGTCAGGGCCTCTTACTTCCAGTTTTAGGGAAATCATAAACTTACATCAACATACAAAAATTGTCAAATTGTGGATATCATTGAAAGGCCAGCATTGTGAGCAGATAGGATTTTACAGCATCTGTCAGTGCAATTAAGTGTGATTTACTATGAATCATAAAGAGGATGTGGGGGGGTTATTAGGGGAGTTGCCCTAGATTTTTTTGCCAAACCACCTGAAATGTGAAGAGCAGAGAAATGAAAATGAAACCACATTCACTCATGTGGATTGAATGTATCCTTTAGTCTCTTATACACAGGGAACATGTTAATGGGAAAATAGGAATAGCTATTTTACCATCCTCATGGTGTAGCCTAAATTCCCAAGTGAATTGCCTGAAGCGTGGCGTGTGTTTGGATGCATTGAGTCAAGGGTCAGAAAAACAGCCTAGCAACTGAGGCCAGTGGGCCAGGAAATCCTCCAGGTTCACAAACATATGGAAACAAAGCTAATCAGGGAGGGAGGGGACCCCTGGACTTTACAGCACAATTATGCCAGAAATCACTCAATGGTTCATATAAGTTTACCAAGAAAAATAAGCTCTCAAGTGTGGAAATCTTCACATGTCAAATGTACAGTACACAAGAAACTTGAGAGCTTTAGAGGTGCTGGTAGGTGGATTTTGTTGGACAGGGCCACGCTAGCTGTTTCCCCTTGTTTCCAGTCTTTATTCTAAGCTAAGTTAGTTTGCTGCTAGCTGCAGCTTCATATTTACTGCACAAATATAAGAATGGTATCTATCTTCTAATCTAACTCTAGGTCAAAAATGAAAATGAGCATATTTCCCAAAATGTATTTCCCCAAATTTTCCTTTAAGGATCTACACAAAATTGGGTAACACTCTACTTGAAGGTATCTACATAAGAGTGACATGACACTGGCATGAACACATGACATTGAACCCTAACCCTAACTTGTCATGACAAAAAACGAATGACACTAAAAGAAGTGTTATGTCATGTCATGTTTATGACACATTCATGACAGTGTCATGTCACTCTTATGTAGATACCTTCAAGTAAAGTGTAACCCAAAATTGAAAGGAGAAACAGTAAGTTAATAACTCATGCCGCTTATGAATTTTTAGTGAGGTGATCATGCTGCTCTGTGCATGTGTTTCCATTTAGGAACCTACAGAGAGACTAAATGAGTGTGGAAAAGTAATGGATCTAATATGTATGGAGAGGTCCATTTACATCCTGTAATTGCATTGTGTTTGTTCAAACCATGACATAAAGCACAGATCCTGGAGCTGAGAAAACACATAAATACAGTGTTTACAGTGCGTGAGAGGCATACCAAGAAGTCCATTAATTTCCAGTGAAAGGCTTGCAACATCAAATTCCAACTTGCATATTGCAATGTAAAACTGAAGCAAAACATAAACAGAGTTGCACATTGTATGAATGTACTAAGGCACAAACAGATTGCCTGTGCAGTCTGACTGCAGGGTCATCCATAGATTCCTGCTGCATCAATCTTTGTTGTTTAAACAGATGGCAGCGGCACCAAAGAGCTTGTGCTGTGCCTGATCGAATACTTGATAGGAAAGCCCAGAGGAGCCTGTGTCAGAGGCCACAGGGGCCAGTAGATTCTAAGCACATTAACATTCCTGAATAAATAACCCCAAGCAATGTTATTGTGGAGACGTTAAACAGGATTTTCCTCTCAGAGCCCAGGAGAACGGCCAGGCATCACTCTGGCGTCTCCATCGCCCCGGGTCAGGAGGAGCTAAAGCACCCGGTGCCAAAAAGAAGAGCTTTATAAACCCCTTCTATCCTATCCTTCCTTAGAAAAGAAAATCGTGATTCTGGTTTAATGTCCTCCCTGGTACAGCCTCATTTGTTCCTTATGTCGTTTCTACTGCAATAAATCTTACCATAGCAACCAAGACAGCTGTGCTTCTGCTACATTACAGACCAAATATTTATTACATATTTACTAAAACACATTCATCTTTCCTCTTTCCATTTCATTAAATAAAAGGTTTTTACACCTATACGACTACAGTATAATAGATTCCAAAAATGTCACGTCGTCTGTTCCAAATTTTAGCCCCCACACGAAAGGATTTAGTTTCAAACGTTTCACCATGCCTAGTATTATACCTACGCTGCTCTCAATCTGTAAATAGTCTGGTGCCTGGCCATTTAGGCATTTAGAAACAGTTACATTTATGGATTATTGATCTGCTTCAATACTGATACCACAGGGAGAGTGTTTCAATCAGTGCTGACTATCAATGTACATCCCTCCTTCTACATTCATCCCCTTCCTTTTTTTCCTTTTTTAAACCTGCATTAATTGATTTTTTGGTCACTTGGGGGTAGTGCAACAAGCTGTAAACACAATATTAAAGTTGTAATGGTGAACATGTAAGCAAACAGTTGTCCATTTACACATATTGCAGACATAGAGTAACATTAGCATTTATTTAGAGTCTGGTTTGTGTCCATTCAATCTTGGAACCCATCAGCTGTCCCATCAGTCTGACGACGATTATCCTCTGGGGCCAATATTTCAGGGGTTCCTGTTTACCTGCATGCAACCAAAGCCCGCCAAAACATGAATTATTAGGATACCAAAATATTGTCCCATTACCGACAGAACTTGCATTCATATGCAGATATCTGTTTAGAGATTAATGTCCATCTGACGAATATAGCCTAAGTCCAATATTCACTTTCCTTTTAGCTCTGTTTTGCTTTCCACTAACTCCTGAGGGAAATACCTGGCTCTTTTCTTTAGCTGCTAAATGCACCACAATGTTCATCAGTTTGTCATTACGTTGTCTGTCTGCCGTTTGGTGCTAAGCATGTAGTCACTGAAAACAGCTGCCTGCTGCAACTGTCAACAGCCAGTGTTGCCAAATATGTTGCCAAGCCAGCATTTAGAGTGTGATTTGGAAAGATATTTTCCGCCACATTATATATGAAAGTTTTATATGATCAGTCAAAATCACAACGAAGTGTTGCTAGTGGACATGACCAAGCAGTAGCTCTGCTCTACAGTTTCTTCAGTCTTACGTCACCTGGCTTGTTGGATTTCTGATTCTGCTCTCTAATCGCCAATAAACAACACGTCAAACAGCTGAGTAGTGGATCTAAATGGAATGCTACACAATTAAACCCTCTGCAATTTCATTGCTCCGCTCCTACTCAGAAAGGCGGTTATTGCCAAATCCTTGACGATCTCTCCCCCTCACTCTCTGTGTACATGTTGTGGTGTTAGAGATGCCTGGGGAGGAGGATTCCTCTGGATCAACCTGTAGCTCTGTCATAGTGCAGCTTGGCGTTAGTTAGATAGGACCAGAGTCCACCCTTCTCCTCCCCCGGCGAATCACACATTCCTTATGTTGGAGGTCAGCATTGAGGGAGAACTACAGCTCCAGACACATTGATGATTGCGTGAAATATAGCTGTTGTTGATTGGGTGATTTTTCTCTGTAAAGCCGTAAAGGCCTTCTGCAAGTGATCTTTCTCCAGAGACATGTATTCATTGCTTCAAAGGTCACAACCAAACGCCTGCCGAGTGACATGAGAAAGAAAGTGTACAAGGTCAAAAGCCTCTGGCCAGGTGCCAAAAGAAATACAGGTTTCAGTGAGAACGAGTGTGGTACCTGAGATTTAAAGTTAATCACACAGTGAAAGTTATACCCCGTCTTACTAATGTGCTCCTTTTTTTTCTTTTCTCTATTTTTCTGTCCAGTCCCATGCTCCCCCCTTTGCTGTTTCTCTGGTTACTAACTGAAAACACGTGAGGCCCTTTAGAGGGGTTCTGGGATTTCGTTCACCTCTGTTACATTATAAGTACGCAACATATACATTTGATTGACATACTGAATCTTTGTTATCTTTCGATTACCTTATCATGTGAAGGCCTGAGGAAAAACATACCCTCCTCTATACGGTGACATGTTACCTCATTGGTGATAGCAACCAGCATGACCAACCTCCATCCACCTCCTCATCTTAGATACTAAACAACATGTGGCACAAAAAGATAAAGAGCCTCACTGGTGAGATGTTGCTGTGCTGTCAGCAAATGGCTGCCGGTGCCAGGTGAGCATATGGAGAGCATCAGAGCACGCTGCTTGTGATGTTTGATGAAGTCAATGTTTGTATTCCGTCAGCAGTATATTCTTCTTGGCACCTTTCCCATGGGGCTCCTTCAGACACATATGGAGGTAATTTGTTCAAATTCTTCAGCAGAGCAAGAAATAAGAGGGGGAAAATGGCCATGGGATTTTGGGGTTGGAAATCAGTTTGAGAGGTTGGGGGTGAGTGGGGGTATACGTCTTTGGGGGTACAGGGAATGGAGGTTTCTGTGAGAAATGGCTTTTAAAGAGCTTCAAGTAACATGTTAGTGTGCGTTTAGATATTTTATGGAAGTTGCTACATGACTGTGACATCAAATACAAAACAATACATTAAGTCTAAAGCATCACTAGTAGAGCTCATGGATGGTCCAAAATGGAAAGGGTATATTCTCTGGAGAGCAGGAATAAATAAAAAAATGACATGTAATCCTGACATCTTGGTCATCTTTTACCCTCTGGGGTTCACAAATTATTTAGGAATTCTGGCCATTATTTTTCTGGATAACTTGATGAAACAACAATTATTAGTTTTTAGTTAAAGTTTCAAGAGAATGATGGGGGAGCTCTACAAAAAAGGTTGCGCAATCACCAGATTTAAAAGGCATCATCCTCTGGGGAGCATGAATATTCACAATAGAATAATATTATAGTGTCCAAAACAAAAATGGTTCATTTTCTGTGGTGCATGAATGTGCCAATTAATTTGTTTGGCATGCTACTGTATGTCATCTGGGGTTCAAACTCAGCAGCATGGACATTGGATACCTTGTCTTGAAATAAAGTCCATCAAGGGAAAACCTAGACCTGATGGTGGCAACATACAAAAGGTCAGGGCGGTCAGTAGGAATGATGCTTTGAGAACCATGAAATGTATGGCAGTTATTGTTTCCCAGATGTTGCTGTTGAGATATTGTGCTTTGGGTAAAAGTATTTGTGACTGACCAATCGACTGGCCAGTGTCATCATCCTTAGGCCCCTGTCACCAGGAATAAAAGACTCTATAAAGAAGGCATCCATGGTGTGACTTCCATGGCAAACACTTCAAGGGATGTCATCCACATGAGATGGATAGCTGAAATGTTGATCTAAGAAGAAAGCTCCAGGATAGGGTTAAACTATCAACAAACTGTTGCAGCATCAAAATCCAAACCCTAATCACACTTAACCCTCTGTGTACATTAGACTGTTTCAGGCTCAGTGTAGCCCTGTCTCCAGATCAGCTGTAAGAAAGGTTGTGATGGCAGAGATTTGGCTTCCCTCTTGATATTTACATTCTCCAGACACAGGAGAGGATGAGGAGAGAAAGAGGGAAAAAGAGAAACAGAGAGAGAATTACTTACAGCTGCAGCACTGTAACCCCGAGTCTGAGTGCTTCTGGGCACGGACACAACATATTATGGCTAACATTAGGGTTTTGAGTAGTTTTTATGAGGGGTGTTTGTGTGTATTGTGTGTGTAACAGGGAGTAAGGGGCAGATAGAGGAGACTTACATAACATGTTTAAGGTCTGCTGTCTTTGCCTCGCTTTTGTTTCAGTCCACTCAAACAGAACATTTACAAGCGACGAATATCCTTGCAGACAACTAGTGAAGAGGGATTAAAGATGTCGTACATTTGACGTGTATATTAAAGTGTTTCCGGCTGATAGTGATAGTCCTGGAAACCGCTTGTGTGCCATGAGCCAAGTAAAGAAAAACTCGAAGAAAGTCTGAACACTTGGCATGGCTCAAAAGCCAAGGTCTCCCGGGAACCAGCCATCATCATGGTGTTCTGTGAATAAGAAAAACATGCCCAGTGGAGATGTAATGAGGTCACTTATCAGCCAGGGCATTTGGAGGGTGTGCCTTGCTTCCTCTTAGCATCCCGCCATCTGTCAGGGGAAGGACAAACGACCTCAGCGACTATTGCCAATAATGTGATGTGGCGTCAGACTCTATGACAGGCTTCAAGTTGACTGAAGGAGCAGACAGGCCAAACTTTCTGAAGTACAGCTTTTCTAGAAGAAATGAACCAGGTCAGATTTTTTTCTTTTGCTTCAAACTCCTTTTAACTCAAGAGTTTTTACAAAAAATACAAATTGATTATAACTGTTTTCCCCTTAATAGCTAGACCAAACCACCACAGGAACAGCTCTCACATTTAAAAAAAAAAAGGCAGCTGAAGAAACTAGAAACTGAAGAAGAAGATTGTTGCAACTGTTATCACTGAAATGACTACACTGTATTTTCTCATCACACAGTTGCAACAATCGTAGCTGGAAAGAGGATGGTGGTTTGATGTGTGCGTGTATGTGTGTATGTGCGTGTGTGTGTGTGTGTGTGTGTATGTGTGTAGGGGGTAAACAAGAAAGAAAAGTCATTGCTTCAGAGCAACCACAACATTGCTACAAAGTTCATGAGATGCGTTTGTAGATCACAGAGGGTAATTACTTCACAAATAATAGGGGTTAAACTGCGGTGAAAAAACACAACACAACACTTTTTTTCTCCCAACCACATGAAAAGGATTCCATTACTAGAATGTTAAGCGCTGCTGATCAAGAAAGCCTCTTTGAATCCCTACCAGCAAAATGGGTCCAGCTAAAACTGTGAAAAAACATAGGACTGTGCCATTTGTTGGTCTGGTGAATACTAAAATATACTCAGCATGCAGCCTCCATTACTTTCAAGTGAAGATATCTTTGAGAAAATCTTGCACCACGGATGGTTTAATGGAGTGGGTCAGGGCTGGTTCACAAAAGATAAACATTATGTCAAGCTTTTGGCACTGGATGTGTACATTAGTTGAAGAGAGAGGGCAACACTCATGGATTTAAAGGCACTGCCATGTTTGGTAGCAGAGGACTGTGTTTACTTAGATACTTGGATCGAACATGCTCCATGTTTGGTTTAGAGCAGAGATCTTCAACAGGGAGTCCACAACCCCTAGGGGGTCCTCAGAGTCACAGCAGGTTTGGAGCTTTGGAGTTTGGACCAAAGTAGTGAAAAAAACTAAACTCTACCACAGCACACACTCTCTGTAGGTGTAGTCTTGTGACCAATTAAGACATTGGAAACAGTCATTTAGTAGTATAACAAAAGACAGCTGCTGCACAATAAGTATCACCCCTGGCATGGTAATAAAAACATAACAGGTTTTGCAGCTTATTAAACTAATCAATTCTAATCTCCTTCTGGGCACTGTGCCTGATCTACAGTAAAATCAATCAGCTTAATATACCATGTGAACACTATGGCCCAAAACCCAGCTCATGATATGCTGACACATGCATTAACCTTACATGGTACAGCCTGTAGATGGTCTATCTATACTGTATATATGTATATATGGTTTATTCAGGTTTTTGTGGAGACCAAGCAAGAGGATAATACAAGACACCAATGGCAAATTACATTGCTTCTAAGCATTCTTATATGTGAAATTACTTTGCCACTCTGGCATGCTTTCTGTATGGAGTCTATATTATTTCAGAGAGCCATTGGGGAGAGGGGTTAAAGCCTGGAATGTACACTATTTCCCCACAGGAAGCCGAGCAGGGAAGTCTACCATTGCCCCACGCCCAGATCTCTCCATTGCACGCACAGTTAAACCAGCTACTAAATCATAGTACAGTCATGTATGACACAAAGAGTGAAATAAACATCACAGTATGCTGCTCTTCATCTTTTGTTTTATTAAAGACAATTTATCTTTGATACATCTTACAGTTTCATTGTACAAAATTTCACATTACAAAAATATTGAAAGGCATTATTTTTTAAACAAACATGGACTGAAGCCGTCTGCCTTGAGAGCTTTGATTTTCATAAAACTTAATTTTCACAAGTTGTCAACGTTACTGGATGCCATCTGCCAAGCTTTGCCTCTTTAAAGCAGCATGTTTTACATTTACACAGGTCTCGACACACAAGTCATAGTGGGCATTTCTTCAAAAGATATAATGTATATATACAAATGATACAGTATTGTACAATGTATGGTAGCACGCAGAATCTTCTGATGCTGTATATAGATTTTCAAGAAATGAATGAAGAAAAAACTAGTTTCTTATAAGCTTCAGATCAAAGTTTGTCTCAGTAACTTAAAGCTGAGGAAGATGCTTTCGGTCAGTGGTTTTAAGTGTCATTACTTTTTTTGCTAAAAAGTTAATAACATCAATGTCAAGCAAACATATTAGCATCATTATTACTTTTAAAATTCAATGTAATGATTTTCGTCTTTAATAATGCAGAGCCTCATTGCCAGCCCTATTGTATTACAAGACTTTATGAGATAATAAGCGGTTACAATGTGCCAAACAATATTATTTTTTTAAACCGTTTTGCTTAATTGTGCTTTGATACTGAAAAGCTACTTTAAGTAACCAATGTTCTAGACGTCCCTGTCTTTGTTTTGAATATACAGTATGTATATACTGTATGCCTGTGTAGGATACAGTGTATCACAGGATTTCTCAGTGATGTGAATCATCACTACGATTAGTAACAGTAACATAGATGTACTAACGTAGATGCTTTTTCTCCCCACAGTGTTCCTGTCTCGAGTTACATGTGTCTTGTTGGAGCAGGTGCCTGTTCTCTGGCTGAAGAGAGGCACACGTGTAGGCATTAAACACTGAAATATATAGACATGACATTAAGACACATTGGTACGCTCACAGAAAGGACGGACACGGACACACACACACACACACACACACACGTCATTTCATTAAATGGCTCAGTGGGGGCTCGTCCTAGCCAGCAGAAAAAGGCCCACATCCAACAAATACGTTCTCACTGTACTTTCCACCTAGTGTAACTTATGTGCACCTTCTAAGGAACACTGCATTATGGACATAACAAAGCTTACAAAGTCTTACAAAGCTTTCCAAAAGCTTCACTTTAGGTAATTCAAGTGGATACAAACAGGACTGAGTTTCGCTAAAATAGTGCTATAAATCACACATACAATGCTTATGTTTGTAATAAAACCAAACAAAAACAACATCCTTCATGAAATCAAGGAATTTGTTTTTTTGTCATGATTTGTTTGTATTAGTCACACAGTGAGTGAGTGGCAAGGAATATAATAGTAGCTCCCATGCTGAATGCAGCTGAGGGGAGAAGGCACAAAAGCCACACAGCTTTGATTACAGCTGCCATTTCTCAGTTTTGTTTCATTTCAGACTTATGTCCATGGAAAAGCCTCGACAGAGGAGAATCTCAAATAATCTTCATAACAGAAGAGGTACAAATATCCCCATCCTCCTCTCTCTTTTCCACATTAAAATGTCTGGTGAGACTGAGGAAAAAGATGAACATTTCCATTGAGAAAGCAAAACTTGGTTGACAGTTTTCCATAACCTCTTTCTCTCATCCTATGAGACGCTCAAGATTCCATAGTTTGTCTCCATTATCCTGATTGTTGGGAGTTTATTTGTATCCAGTATTGACCAGTGGCTGTAGCAGTGACTTAAAAAAAAGTCACCGGTCAGGGTTATGTACAGTCAGACTGAAGTCTTCTCTATGCCATTATGAGATGGTTACTCCGCTCTCTGTTGTCTGCTGGAGGAACTAGATCTTTCTTCACTGGGGTTGGCGAAAGGGTAGAGCGTCTGCCTTTGGGCTTGAACAAATCAGACACAAAGAATACCTGTGGAGGGAATAGAAAACAACCTTGAACATCTAAATCATTACAAAGTGGCAGATTTAAAATCTGAATCTGTTATCAAGAACTATAATAATGCAGAAATATTTGTCTTGGAGGGGAGGTACAGTACATATGCAAGATACTAGGGCTGCCACCTCTTAGTCGATTAGTCGACTAATCGGTCGTTTTGGTCTTAGTCGACTAAGATTTCTTTAGTTGATGAGTCATTTTTTATGCTTATTCATGCTTAATTACTCATTTCCAAGAAACTTATGAGCACATTTCTGGTGAACACAAGATTTAAAGTGGTGCTTTTGCAGGATTAATTGTGGAGAAACTCAGTTTTACAGATGGTTCATTAACTACATTTATATTGTGCTTTTCTAGTCTTAACCACCTCTCAAAGAGCACAGCTCTGTCGATTACATCAACTAATCGATTAATCGACAAAATCATATAAGTGTTAGTCGACTAAGAATTTCTTTAGTCGAGGACAGCCCTACAAGATACACAACATTATGAACAGTAGACTACACATATAATATCAGATATATCTTTTGGTGGATTGTAGCCTCCTTACACTACTTAAGTGCATTGCCTTGAATATCGAAGAATTGCCCCTGTGCCCTTTTCTTTCAATTTTCTGTTATCCAGTGTAATGCCATTTTGTTTCCCTTTAACAGAGTTCTTCAAAGTTCTGTATTAGGCCCCCTTCTGTTTCCATTTAAATGCACACTCTCTACAATATAATTAGTAAACAGTGTTAACAAGAAAAAAGGCTACATAAATGAAGTTATAATCATTACCATTATTTAACTGGAAAGTCAGAAATAACATGTTATGAAATTAATTTATAGTTAAGGCCATATGATCTAATCCAATATAGAAAATTACAATATCACAACATAATGTAGAACCACTCACTATGCAGTAGGCCACCAGGGCTCCCTGCACAAAACCTGCCAGGACATCAGTTGGGTGGTGCTTGTGATCAGAGACACGGGACAGGCCGGTGTAGAAAGACATCATGATGAGGGTGAACTGGGTCAGAGGGCGCAGCAGGCGAGCTCCTTGCCAAGTGAAACGAGACTGCAGGTAAAACTGTAAAAGAGAAGAAATTATAAAGGTGATATAGATAGATAGTGTTTTCTACCTGGGTAGTTCAATTTGTTTTTAATTTGTTGTGTAATCATACACGGATGAATGTGTGTGTTTAAAAACGATTCAGTAACTCACCACCAGGTAAAGCATGGTGTACATGGAGAATGATGCATGTCCAGAGAAAAAAGACTTCCTGAGAAGGATAGAGGACAATCATATTATACCACAGCTTAGAATATGTACAATACATACAGTATGTAAACTTTATGCAATATACACATTTTTAAGGTAAAACATTTAAATATATTGTTCTCTCAATTTATCATTAATACCTGGCCTCCTGAACTTTGCTCTCTGGCCCCTGACACTGGTAGTCAGTGATGTAGCCCAGGGAGCAGTTGATAGTGGAGAAGTCAGGTTTGCACACATCGAGGAAGTGAGGGCGCATTCGGCCCACTGACACTTTGGCAATGTCAGTGAAGGACTGGCTGATGGCGCAGCCGAAGATGAACACGCCCACCTGCTTGTAGAGAGCAGATATGTAGGGGTTCCCTACAAAAGACTTGGATCCCTCGTTTAGAAAGTAGATCCTGTAGCTCTCCCCAACGATGATCTGAAGGCACAGAAGTGATGGTGACGTCAGTGGATATCATGATTTTAACACAGTCCCAGTCCCAATGTCCACCCTAATTCCTAAGCACTTCATTCACATCTCCTGAGTTATCCGTGAAAATGTGTGAGTGCAGAAGAGCCAAAACATTTTATGAGGAATGGGACAGCATTATTCAATTATGTTACTTGGACAGATGAATTGTGTGCCAGCCATGTGTGATGCTCATATTTCAAATGTAATTTAATACTCAATTGAGCAGTTGTTACTCATTATCTGAATATAATAATAGCCTAATACATTTTTGTTCTTGTAAGGGTTTTTCCTCATACTTTTAGACATCCACTGTCATCACCATTTTTAGCATTAGGACACTACATTGTGCTTGCCAAATTTCACAGAGGGACAGCACTAAGCTATTGTGGAAATGTTACTGGAAATGTGCATCAAAGCTTGTGATTCGGGTAAGGGTGGACATTTGGGACCGGGCTATAGAGAACTCAAGTGATGTATGTGACTAAAATAACTTTTTTTCAGGATCAAGATGTTATTATGACAGCTTAAACAGAATACAGTGATTTCTTGTGAAGTGGTTTGAAAAGGGCTACATTATAGTTGAATGTGTTTACCTGTGCCATTCTACTTCTGAGAGAAAACAGTGGGGCGACGTGGGAGGCAACTCAAACTGTCCGCCATGTATAGTTTTATGTAAGTGTGTAAATAAACCACCGTCTAAAACCGACGATTGACGTGTAAGGCGCACTTAGGGGGAGGTGGATAGCCATAACTCGCAACAGCTGTTCCAGCTCAAAAACGCCTTCCCAACCCCCTCATCCCCTGTTGTCATCCAGCAGCTCACAAATGAAAGTGTGGAAGAGGAGTCAGAACGAGAGTGTGGAGGGAGTTCCAGGGAGAAAAGTGGAGGGATGGAGGGCAGAGTGAGAGGAGGGGAGGATAGAAAACTAAAAGAGTAGAGGAGAGGAAGAGAAAAAAAGAGGAAGGTGAGAAGAGGGATGAGGAGTGGAGTGAGAGGGAGCGTTGGAGGCACCGCTAGTTCTAATCAGCAGAAATGCTGAGCTAGGCGACGTGTCTGATTTTGGTGGCCAGACTCCACCAGGCGCACGTCGGGGGCACGTTTGTTTTTCACCGCTCCGGCTGCCTCTCTGAAACGGCTCCGATTTCACACGGGAAGTCTGGCCGTTTTCATGTTAGTATCTCGGTTTCATCAGACATTCTTCTGAGGGGCGCAGAAATAAGTCTCATTCTGGGAAACACTCTCTGCAGAGGGATAGCCCTTACAAAGATTTAACAAGCTGATAGAGTCTGTTGTTTTCCACCATCCAGGCCTTTAGAGCCAGCTTGATAAAGCCCAGCTGTTTTCATGGGGAAAAGGGAAGGAGGGGGGAGAGAGGACACACATCTGGTTCCCCTTGTGAGAAAGATTTAACTATGTGAATGAATAAATAAATTGGCATTGGAGGATATGTAGCTGTTACACTGAGACCTTAAGAGATAATCATGGGTGAAAGACGCTGATTTGTGGCTTATGTTAAACGTCTTGTATTCCCAAAATGACACCATGGTGTTTTCATTTCTTCTAAAAAAAAAAAAAAAAAATCTGCATAAATTATAAAAGGATGTGGCCTTTTGTGTTTCTCAGCTCTAGTCAGTGAGAAACGAAGCACTAAATGACCTAATGTTGGTGTTTTCTGGTTCAGAAAACACAAACGTTGGCCAGAACGCTCCAGGGGGGAGATGGATTGTAAAGTCATATTTTGCAAGGGGAAAATGAGATATCTGGCAAAGTCTTCTTGTTTTGGGCCTTCACCACAATTCCACCCCACCAATTACAGTATTTAACCAAACAACCATTGCGTCAACCATAATTACACAGGGCCAGAACTCCTTCTCACCATGAAAACCCCTGTGGCCCCGAGCCCGTATAGTAGTCTGCTCTCCAGGAGGAGGGCACTAGTGGCTGCAGGGAGAGACCGGCCATGCCATGTGGCAAGGCACCTTCCCACTGTGGGTCTGCCAGGTGACAACTGCACATGCTATGGCAGTGCTAAGTAACACCACGGAGCAACTAGAAGGTTTCTGAAGATTTTTCAAGTGTGCCTGCTGCTAAGTGCATGTCCCAGGAATCTGTTTTTGCTAGCCCATTGTTAATACATTACCGATCACTTGGCATTTTCAATGTGGTCGCTAATGTGTTAGTAGCTGTTGAGACATAGGTGTTGTTAGATGTCTAGCGCATAGTTGCTAAATAGACATCTAAGGTGAGTTTCCTATGTGGTAGCTAGTTGTTTGCTAAGTTGCTGCTGGGGATTTTGCAGTTGTTCCCAATGTGTTTACAGGTGGTTGCTACATGGATGCTATGGATTTCGGGGTGATTTCTAAAGTTTTAGTAGATGGTTGCTTAAGGTGTTACAGTCCAATGGTCAATTCAAATGACATATTAGATGAAAACATGACTGATAGAAACAAATCTAAACACTTTTTAAATGGCCTCTTTGCCGTTGCCTCAGTGGAAATAGCTTTATATTTCACTACAGACATGACAATGGGCACATGGGCCCCAACTTGTAGTTTTAAACTTACCATCTAAGACTCCTGCAGTAATGTTTTTTTTCTCCTCCTTCGTTGTGTATTATATATTCGTTGTTTATTTCTTAGGTGTGGATATGGGTGGGTTTGGGTACGGCCTTCAGGATGTAGGGTTGTGTTATGTTTTGCTACACTACTTTAGTAGAAATGCATAGTGAACTGTGCATGTCAGTATTTACACTGGATTTTTGAGCCACAGTACTACTGTGAATTCAGAAGTGTTTTGAGGGAGCTCAAAGGCCAATCATGTACTTAGATGCACAAGTGGGGGAAACAACAAAGGCCCAAACAATGCTTTGGGTCGCAGTTATGTGTGTAAAGTCTAACCAAAATGCTCGCCATTACGAAGGCATGCAGACAGATGCATTCCTCAAAATGGAAAGCATGTCTGAAAACCATGGCAGAAGAATTGACAGTTTGGCAGTTTTAAGCGTACCTCTGAGCAGTGGCAAATGGAGAAAAATGAAATTGAATTCTAGAATTCTAGGATGACAGTTTAGTGTGCAGCTCTTGGATACATCGTCACTGTTTTCTCCCAGGAGGTCGCAAAAAATTACTCAACACTGTTTAAAGTGCTTTAATCAACTGAGTCATCTTAAGCCCCGGAGGAGAAAAGCCTTGAACAAATGTTGACTGCTTTTTATCTGGAATGTGCTGTAGCCAATCAGAGGGACAGATAGCACAGGTATGGGGAGTGGTCGTTTCAGTAGTCATGTAGGATCAGGAGGACTCTGATGGAGTGTGTACAAGTGCATTTCTCTAAACATGATGTCAGTCAGAATGCGCATGGTTTGGTTGGAAAAAACGTGTTGTAACTGCAGTTTAAAATCTCTATATGATTACCATATTATTATATATTGTTGGAAATGTTATCATTAACTAAATTATAACTCATACTGGGCATATTGTGAAATACTCCAATGCACTGAGGATGAGAAATTGTGGTCAGCATCTGGTATAAGGAGTCAGTGGGTGCTGCTAGTAATGGTGAAGGCTGCTGAAACATAAAGAGTGATGATGACATTAGTGATCAGAGTGAGGTGACTTACAGAGAGGATGGTGATAAGAATGCCAGCCGCACTAAGCACACCGTCGCTAATGGTGTCTCCGTTTTTGGCCGGGTACTTGATGGACTCATCATCGCAGTAAAACCCTCTACGGTAAGGCTGAACAGCGCTGGTCTCAATGACCAAGAAAGGCAGGCCGGCTAGTGTGAAGAAGCAGTGAGCGGCACAGAGAGAAAGGAGAGGGTGGGGATGGGTGAGGGAGAGAGAGATGGAGGTGCTGGGTTAATTGACACGCAAATTACTGTGGTCGCAGGTAGAGCAAGAGGCAACAAGGGAACATCTGGGACAGACTCAGTCCATTCTGTGGCTGTTAACTGTGACTAATCAAGAAATAATGACTCCAGCTTTGTTCAATATTCAGTTTTAGTGGGGACTTTGGAGCAGACCTGATGTCTCAGAGGGCCATATCTGTTTGTTTCTTATTGTTTTACTGCTGGCCATTTTCTAAAGCACACATTGTTTTAGACTATTTCTTCAGGCTGCCATTGGTGAATGACAATGAGTGGCAGACATTTGGAATTAAAAGGAACCTCAAATACACAATACATGAATGTGACTGTTAACTAATTCTATGAGTCTTCTATGGTAGTACATTAAAAATCTCCAGGTTTTGGACTGACAGAATAAACGATTATTCGAGAAAATAATCGGTAGTTGAAAATTACTATTTTTAAGGTCAAGAGTGAACTTTCAAACTCATCGAATCTTTGGTACTTTTACTTCATAAATTACTTCAATAATGAAACCATTTTGTTACAGTAGTGAAATGAATGGAAAGCAATGGCTGCCACAAGGAAATCAATCTGAAAGCTTATGATAATAAACAGTAGCTTTGGAAAATGGTTGGCAGTAATGCATATATGCTTGATTTGCAGCTAACAAAGTACAACACAAAACCACTGAGTGGGAGTCAAAGCCTGTCGAACCAATCATGTTTTTTTTGAGCTGTCACAAGCCAACCATTGGATGAACCGAGAGTGTCCCAGCATATGCTCTCTCTTTCTCTTGCAGTACCACAGCAGGACTTACTGAGACCACGGGCACAGTGACGCCCACAGCTGAGAGCACGGTGGTGGACACCGTGCTGCCTTTATAGGTCAGCCTGATGCTGTTGTCATTGCAGAAGAATCCTCTCTGGTAAGGCGGGAAGGGAGATTTGTGCAAAAACACGGCAACAAGCAACACTGTATGGTTGGACACACAAGAGCAGAGGTCAGACAGCTCTTTAAACCATAGTGGACAGCTGCATTAATAGATATACCAACAGGAAGACTAATAGAAAAGAACACAAAGACACATACATCTCAGACATTTAAAAAAAAAACTCCCAGCAGACATGTATACAAGTTATCTATGTCATTCTGTTATCAAAACTGACACTGATGCGGTCATGAGAAAATGAGCCAAAATAAACAAAATGAAATGTGTTGGAATTAATGCCAAAATCAAAGCAACATTGTTGTTTTAGACTAAAGTGAACCTTTTATGCTTAAAATAGCATCAACTGATCTTAAACAGGCCGAGTTAGCACTAAAAGGATTGGATGCGTCAGGCTCTTAAGAGAGAGACCATTTCTGTTGACAAGAAAAAAACAAAAACAAAACACAAACAGTATCAGAGCCATCCATCCTTTCCTGCTGGGGTTTTCAAGTGCACTTAAAAAGGCCCACTTTAAGATGCCTTGGGGGGTGTCTGCGTCCGATCAATTTAGTGTCTTTTTGCCACGTAAAGTGGCAAAAAGATCTTATTTATCTCCTGTCAACAAACAAGAGTGGGTGTTACTGAGATGCAAGCCAAAAAAGACAGCTTATTTTCGCATTTACCAAAGGCTTCAATGCAGGACTTTGAAATTTGAGTTTTGGACGCAATACCCAGGAGAGGCTTCACATCTCTGACAGAATTTGGAAAACACACTTTCAAAAATCACTTCAAAAGCAGCATTTAACTGATGGTGGAGCTTACAAGTCACTTTTTGAATAATTCTGCGATCTGCCGATACAAAGGAAAACAAACATCAGCGTTCACTTTCTCACACGCTCTCTCCGTCTGGCTCTCGGTCTCAAAAGCGCTGGGGTGTAGAGGTCAGTGCTGAGAGCTGCTAAAGGCAGGATAGTTGCGGTGAGGGGGGGGCGTGATTTCTGAAACCAAATGTCAACACACGCTTCACTTGGTGAGCCCATCTCACACACACACACACACACACACACACACACACACACACACACACACACACACACACACACACACACACACACACACACACACACACACACACACACACACACGACTTTGGCCTTTGAAGGTCCAGCTGGGTTGAGCTCAGGTTACAGACAGAGCGCTGCTGCCTGATGGGAACTCCAGGATGCTGGCATTCCCTCCACATTCAGCCGGATTCACATTATTAACTTTCTTGTTTTCATTCTCGCTCTTCAAACAAATACCTACAATACAGCTACAATCAGCTCCAGAGAAAGTCTGGTGGCAAGAGAAAGAGCAGGGTGGTATGTCTCTGAGTTCTGTAACTGTAAAAATATACAGTACTTTACAGTACCCTGAATCTTTAATGTCTGATCCCTTCAGCTTGTCTAGCCTGGCCATGAACAGAACCACACAGGACTTCCCAAACTGCTGATATGTATCTTTTAAGAAAAGGCATACACAGCTGAAAGTGCTGGATGTGATAACTCCAGAGTATTGACCCCTGCCTTTAAAACACACTCACAGACCCGACAAGGCCAGAGGCAGAGATTGATGGAAAGAGACAGAGGTGGCAAATGCACTGATGAAATAAAGTGCCCACAACCTGCATTGGTCAAGTGCTTCAAACAGCTGATTAAAAAGAAGAAAAACACAACCACTACAAGACAGTCAAGTCCTGTTTTCCAGACACTCAGCAGGGCTTTCTTCTCCGCTCAGTCCTTTGACCCCTTCCATCCGTCTTAACAGTGCAGCATCAGCTGAGTACAGCATGTTAGGATTTCCCCCTCCTACCCTCTTCCTGCTTTCCCGCTTCTAACAGCCAGGGGGCGAGGAGGGGGGTGTGTCCCTGTCCTGCCAGCAACAACACCAGTCAGCACAGGTGTGGGTATGTCTTCTGCATTAGCTCAACATCAGCCCAAAGACAACAGAAACAAACAAAGTGAAATTTAGAGCTGGAGGGAGACATCCCCCCCCCAAGTTTTCGGTTGCTAATGCTAAACATCAGGTGTCTTCTATTCAGTTTTGCCCTAGAGCAGTTTGCTTTACAATCGACTGGGGACCCCCAACTGAAAACAAGCAAACACTGTAAAAATGATGGCTTTTTCAGCACATCACGGAGCGCCGTCTCACATCAAAATTTTGAGAAAACGTATCATTAAGACACACTTGTTAGAATTTCCTACGCTTGCCCGTTTGCCTTTTCCCCCAGTTCAGCACAGGCAGCTCCATGTAGCTGCAGTTTGTGGAAACTAGAACCAATGTATAATCCTCACGCTGAATTAAATCCCCACCATATTTTGGAGGCATTTGCCAAAACACCAAGTGTGACTATTAAAATAAACAGACGCACATTTTCCACTTGCAGGGATCGCTCACTGTCTGGCGTAGAAATGTATACATGTCTGAGGTATTTGGGGTGTATACACAGATGCAGTTGTTTTTACTCACAGCAGCCCCCACACAACCTGCCCCCTGTCTGTCTGTCTGTCAGGCCTGCTGAAAAAATTAGTTCATAGTTCTACTGCGGAAGTGAAACAGGGTATACCTGCTTGGGTTAAATAAAAGCGCATTAGCATTGAATTGCTAGCGGCTATAACTTCTGCTGTTCTTGTGTTTTTCACTCCATTTATTATTCACATTTCTAAGGAAGAGTAGGTATTATACACAAGGCAGTTTACATATCTGGTCCTCCTCTTTACCCACAGCCCCCAATTACACACACACAAAAACAAAAAAGAAATTCTGACAATACATTGGCACTGACAATACATGTATGCACATAGAAACACAAAGTATATGCATAACTTTATACACACATAACCTTGTATGCACATACATATAGCAGAAATTATTGCAGAGATCATTCAGTAGTACCTGGGGAAAATGCACATACTGTAAATGTAGGATTAATTTATGTTAAGGGTAACTCAATTTAAGCAGATATCATTGTGGCCTGCTGTCTTCTAATTTACCAACATGCAATAAAATGTAGGCAAGGCCAAGTCTGTTTTTCTTTTGGTGTTTGGTTAGCTGTAAAGTGTGAGCAATTAAAATGTTTATACAACCATGTTTGACTTTACTAAAATTACTTACATTACTTAAATGAAGGCTTTGCTAATGTCCCCGAGCCATGTTTAACTGTCTGATAAACTTCTTAACTCGAGATACTTTACTCAAAAACAATTTTGAGGCCCGTATTGCCTGTTCTAACTGGGCAGCACAGTTTGTTTCCTCCAGGACTTTAACCAAAACTGACGACACTTTAACTCCTTTCAGTGTTTGAACTTCAACTAGTGCTTCAACTTCAGCCTTTCTGACTTCCTTAATTAACTGTATATCAACTGACACTTCAATGTCTTTGTCTTTTTTTTTTATTTCAAATGTTGTAAATGCAATGTAAATGTTCAGCATATCTGATTGAGAACACTCATGTTAGTTCACAAAAGGGTCAATTTAACCAAATTACAAGAATGGAGATTCTTTCAGTTTCAGTTTTAGTGTTGAGACTATCCCAACATTAATACAACAATTATTAGATACCATCAACATTACAAAAGTTGTTTTTTTTTGTAATTTGGGTTAACTTCAACATAAAAAAGTAAGGGTGTTCACAAACCTAAAAAATATAGGTGGAATTGTAGGCGATTAACCACCTTTTACCTCGTGCTGAACCCGGGCAAAAGCACACAGAAACATAAGACGATTAACTGGGAAACATGAGAGCCACCTGATACAGCTTAATGTAAACTGAACCTGATCACCTCACCAGGGTTCAAGCAAAACACTAAATAATTGCTTTCCTCAGCATTATTTGTCAGGATTTAGTTCCAATCACCACTGAATCAGGGTGAATTTCTCCTCTAGTGTACTGACTAATGTTATCTTTACTGGTGGTCTACTGGGATCACAGTGACCGGAGATAGTTCATGTGCGTGAGAGAGATATCCCTGGATACAGTAATACTAGAAGTGCAATCAGTGTGTGACAATGGAGGAGTGGTGATTGCCAGTACTGGCCCAACATTTCCTCCTTGTGGTAGCTCTCTTTAAACCACATCTTTAGCCAGGAGAACACTGTGGGAATGTACATGCACAGAGCAAATCATGGGGATTTACCTACCATAGAGACAAAAACTATACTAAAACTAAATATAGCTTGTCAGAAAGAAAGAGTGTTTATACTGTAGATCCTTCATGGGATTGCTTTAACAATAGCTACAACAGTTTTGTTTTATAGTTGAACACTGCTTTGCTGTTTGCAATAATGTTCTCACACTAACATTCCACAGAACAAGACATTGGAAACATATGGTTATAACAGAGAAGAAAATTAGTGAAATTGGTCAAAGGTTTAAGCCCTGAGGACAGGCCAACCTTTTGTAGGACTTTGGGGTTTAAACTTCAGTGTAACAAAAATATTTAACAACCTTAACCCAGTGTCTGCAGCTGTTGAACATCAAAGGACCTGTGCTGATGTACACACACACACACACACACACACACACACACACACTCTCAGGTCTGACCTTTTCAACACCACTTCCCTTAATTACTCCACACCCACACACACACACACACACACATTATATTATGCCAGATGTTGAGATCAAGAGAATTCTTGCTGGTGTGGAATGTGAGCCATTCTGGAAAATATAATGAGGAGTCAAAGCAGAGGTACAGTACAGGTGTGGCTCGAGACCAAAGAAATATCCCTTCTGGAGCTATTTATTAAAGTTTCCCCTTTGACAGCACTATTATTTTGAAGGGTGGGGGCTGAGGAAAACATACTTCCCCTAGCCAAACTAATTTATGGAAAATATCTAGCTTAATAGCTGTTATTATAGCTAAATGTGTAAGCTACAGTTGGGAATGGGGAATCACTTGTTGCTTAGGTAACACAGCTTGTCGAGCTGATGTAGTTAGCTAGCTAAATCATTTAGGCTAACTAAATGATGATAATTCGTTTTAAATGTTAAGTATCTTAATAGTTTCAATTAACGGTAAATGTATTAAATTTAACTGACATTTAGCTAGCTTAACCTATAAGGACAGTACAAGTAGAAACGTCCTCTAAGTACAATACTAATTAACGTTAACGTTATAGCTAGAGCAGTTAGGGAAACAATCATATGGAAGATACAGTATGAGCTGGAGCAAAAAATGTAATCTTGAACACGCTTTAAGTCCTGCAAAGTTAAAAATGATATTACAATGAAACGATAGAGTAAAAAAGAAAAAGAAATAAAAGAGCCATAAATTCTCTGCCAAGTACCAAAAGTCCTCGTAGTAATACATACACGTTATACATAGCCATATCATACATGTTATAGATGACGGTAATTAGCATGCAGTGGGACTCTTACCTAAAAATAAGCAGAAGAGATCCACTCCGACCAGTAACTTTCTCCTGCTGTGGTCTTTGCAGTTATTGTTGTTCAGTGAACTCCCGCCGTTCCTCGTCTCGGCTGCCATAGTTTTCTCATATATCAAACAGCGTTGCATTTAAAACGTGTTATGTGGTTCAAATACAAAGGGAATCAAAGTCTTGTTACAAGCTGTCGCAGTGCCTTTATTTTTTACTCTCTACAAGTGCCTAGCGATTCTACTTGGATCCTAAGGAGTCGTCGTCGTCATGCAAGTCTAAACTAATGTTAGTCTGCTATTCAGAAAATACGCTCTTTCAAAATGGAACCACTAGTTGTCTTCTAACAATCACAGCTCTCACTCTTTCTTCTAACTTCTAACCATCCTTACTATGTTACTCCTGTTCTTAGGGGTAGAGAGAGTCCTGTGACAGCCTTCCAAGAAAGCCACTCCTCCCCTTTCAATTAATGAACACACACACACACACACACACACACACACACACACACACACACACACACACACACACACACACACACACACACACACACACACACACACACACACACACACACACACACCTAATGGGGCTGGGTGTTGCTCAACTCAGCAGTAACAAGGGGGATTTCACAAAGCAAAGTCAGACAGACAATGAAAAAGACCCATGAATAGAAGCACCAATGTACATCTATGTTATTTTTTATTGAGTGCTGTTGCTTTTTTTCTTTACAGAAGTTATTAAATGGTGAACAGTCTCCTCCGAGGAAAACTAGGACTTTCTGTGTGACATGTGCACCGTGACAAATGAAAACCCTGAAAAGTGTAATGACATTTCAAAGGTTCATATACTGTATATGCCACCTTGACAAAGTATCAACTGAGAGTGAAGTGCGGATAAGAAAGGACGAATTGTATCACCTATCTCAGGAGTGAATTACCGTAGGTCTACAGGAGATACACTATATACATTATGATTGCTCCAGCAGTCTGTTTCAATCAGGGACAAACAATGTCATCAAAAGCATAAATCAATAACAAATATTTATTAGATGTAACACAGGAACAAAAAATCTAAATGCAAAGAAAACATTCACAAACAAATCTTATATGTAAGCTTCTCCAAGTGAACAGTTGGCTACTTTATGTCTTTGCTCTTTGGATAAAGTGCAATGATTCTATTTGTGCTCTATTAACAGTAACATCAAAGGAAAGAAAAGTGTAGAACACAATGTTAAATATGCACAACAAACTAAAACAAAAAGGTGAGATCAGAATTATAGTACAGTCATATCAGCAACTCCATTCATGATCGTTTCCTTTTCTCCACTGTGGAGGATCCAAAAAAAATATTCAGATACATGGCAAACTGGTCTCCATGGCAGATATTCTTCATGGTATCATATTCCAAAAGTGAACTATGCAGTTTTAGTTTTCATCCCGACTTAACTTGCTCCAGCCAGTGTGGTAATCAGAAGGTGTCAGCATATAGCGGTGGGGGAGGAAGGAGCTCCAGCTCTGTGAAGTCAACCTCCTGTTCACTGTCATACAAAATACAAGGGACATCACAGCTCAGAAAGGAAATGCCAAACAACCTGAAGTACTGCGAGTAGTCTGCTAATATTAATAAAGATCAAACGGAGGCAAGCTTCACTTGCTAATTTGAAGGAAACCTGTCAACACGTACGGATATGGAGGCTCCTCAACAGCAAACAAGAGGCCTGGATAAAGACGAGCAGATACAAAAGCCACATCAACTCTGAACTGTCTCTGCACCATGTTTCCTGGTTACATGAATCAGATAAGTGTACCCTACAAGTCTTTTTCCATTACAAGCAGGGCGCCAACCGGACTGTAGAGTCCTTAAAGAGATTTGTATGTACCCTCCTCTTAGCTTCACCATTATCAGTGAGAGTGACAAGTTGTGACAACAGTGGAGTCATGGAAATAAATCTGTAAACTTACTTGATGGCTCGGCACTTTGCATAGGATAGAATGAATGAAATGAAGAAGACATGTTTAGATTATTAACAGGGTCATTGATTACAGATTTTAAATATGACAACATCAGTGGACATGAAAAAATAACTTTCAATAAAGTAATGGTTGAGGTCATGGTTAAGAGAATACTGTACTTTGTAGGGGTTGCTCCTCCGCTATCAGGGATGTCACTAAATTCTTCTTTGCTGTGTTGGAAGAAGATGGCTAATTTCTGCAGGGCCTCGTGTCTGGTCCTAAAGAATGAAGACAAGAAACTGTTAGGACTTATTTTACTACTACAACGATTACTTTTCATTCTCACCGGTGGCCTACAGGGGATGAGGAACACCTATACAAAGTATTACAATTCAATAAACTAACGCTGAAATAAATACTACTTTTATTAAGCTTTTGAAGATCAGCCCGTGTGTCCAAGAGGTGCTGTGCTGTCGAGATGCAGTTATAGTTTTAACAAGGCTGCACATGTGGCTTACTTTAACAAAATATTATCTTATCATATTCCACTTCAGACTCAAATTATTTTTTACATAGAAATGTTGGATAAAACTCTCAGCAGTACTTTTGAGCTACTTTTATGACAATTGGGCAGGTTGGGCTCTGAATAGAGTATTTGGTGCCATCGAAATCTGGTAACACTGACTTGTAATGTACTGATTTGCTGCATTTCTTTGTTATATATGAAAGTACACAGAATATATTTGGGATTCGGACAAAACAAGCTATTTGAATACCTCACTTTAGGCTCTGGCAAATTATAATGGGCGTTTTTCACAACTTTTGACATTTTAACTGAGAAAATAATACAAAAATGAGAACAAATCACTAGTTGAAGGCCTAGTCCCCTATGTTAGTGTCATCCAATGCACAAATTATGGATTTTGATCTCTACTATAAATCATATAGTAGAGGACTCCAGGAACACTACCAAAAATGTCAGGCCCCTTGCATAATATTTCCAATTATTAATATCTTTCGCACTCTACATCACTTTCCTTTCCAATGTTTAATATTTAGTTACTCATGAAGAAATATATGTACACACATACATCATATGTTACACAAACACACCCTGTCTTGAGAAGAGGTGGATGCAGAAAGATTTATGTACATGTGGGTAAACAAGGGAAACGTGCCAAGGTTTGAGACTTACTGTGTGTGTAGGTCCTCCAGGTTGGCATCGCTCAGAATGTGCTGGGCGCTGACATAGCCACATGCTGTCAAAGTGAACACATGAAGGGCAGAGGTGGGTGGGAAGGTGAGGGACGGATGGGAGTGAGTTATGCAAAGACAGTATGACAGAGGAGGGAGGGAGTAAGAAAGCGGCATGGTAAAAATGCACATCAAAAGGCAAGTTACAGTCTGCCATGTTAATGTATAACCATAGGCACCGATTTATGTTTTCCTCCATGGGTGCTCACAGGCACACGCCCTTTAAAAAAAAAAATATATAAAAAAGTAGTCAAAAATTGTTTGCATTTCAGAACCTTAGGAAATGGACAGCGGCCGACACGAACATACACGCCTATTAACTCGATAATAAAGCTGTAAAGTAGGCTTTCAACTCAGCACAGCGTAGGGCTGGGCAATATTTCAATATTATATTGATATCGTGGTATGAGACTAGATATCGTCTTAGAATTTGAAGAATTGTAATATCGTTACAAGTCTTCTCCTGGTTTCAAAGGCTGCATTACAGTAAAGTGGTGTCATTTTCTGAATTTACCAGACTGTTCTAGCTGTTCTATTATTTGCATTTAACCACTTAGTCGTTATATCCATATTATGATGGTTATTTATCTAAAATCTAAATGTGGAAGATATTTTGTGAAAGCACCAATTGTCAACCTTGCAGTATCGTTGCAATATCGACATCGAGGTGTTTGGTAAAAAATATTGTGATATTTGATTTACTCCATATCACCCAGCCCTAGTATAGCGCCACTTCTCACAAATACAGATAGGATTGGAGATGAAAAGTTTAAATGACACGTAACCGTGATCAGCTTCGTGGGAAATTAAAGGAACACGCCGACTTATTGGGAATTTACTTATTCATCGTAACCTCCAGAGTTAGTCCAAGTCACTACATACCCTTCTCATCTCCGTGCGTGTTGTAAGGCTGTCTGACGGTTCCAGCGGCATCAGGCCAGCACAGAACATGCAGGTGAATGGTTCCAGTAATCCTACAGCTCCGAATAAGTGACAAAATAACGCCAACATGTTCCTATTTACATGTTGTGATTTGTAGAGTCACAGCGTGTACAAAAAACAACGGAACATGAGACACAGCCATCTTCTAACCGTAAACAAACCGGGAACTATATTCTCAGGCGGAAGAATATAGTACTTGGGCGGAATGATTTGCTTTGCAGCAAGCCTGTCTGAATATAGTTCCCGGTTTGTTTACGGTTAGAAGATGGCTGTGTCTCATGTTATGTTGTTTTTTGTACACGCTGTGACTCTACAAATCACAACATGTAAATAGGAACATGTTGGCGTTATTGTCACTTTTGTCACAATTTGGAGCAGTAGGATTACTGGAACCATTCACCTGCATGTTCTGTGCAAGGCTAAGCTACCGGTGGAGCTGTCAGACAGCGTTACAGCTCGCACGGAGATGAGAAGGGTATGTATGGACTTATCTAACTCTGGGGGATACGGTGAATAAGCTAAAGTCCCAATAAGTCTGTTGTTAATGTTTTCACTTCAAAAGGACCAGATGTAAAATGTACTCACACATCTCGGGGAGTGAAGCATTCTGATGGGGAAAGCTACTATACAGAATAAAGAGAAAAAAAAAATAATTAGGGTGTGCCACATAAATTCAATCATATCTTTCAGAGGGGATTACTTAAATGTACTCTCATGTGGTCCAAGATTTCTGTCATTCTTTTAAAAAGCAACTGATTGATTTGAAACCTACTTTAAGTCACAGTAAAGGACAGTACTTACTGGCTTTCAATGGGGGGTGAGAGGGTCTCATCTTCACATGCCCACTCCTCACTGTCATCTGTGACTGTGGAAAAACAAATGAGTTTGATCAAGCACACTGCATGGTGGTGATAGATGTTTTGCAGGGTAGAAACTGAAACCCCCAGCTTACATGGAATTCCTTCACAATCATAAAACAACACATGGCTGTCAAGCAGATGACATCTAGTAAAGTTATTCAGGCCAGGCATTTGGTCGTGTGAGTCTTCCAGCTGGTTGACAACCTCTGTGTAACTGTTCTCTGTCAGTCAACAAGTCCATTCATTAAATCAACCAGTTAACTGTATGTCTTAGCAGAAGTTAGGGTTAGAGGTGACAGTACAACCCATATATCAATAGTAAGTTAAGTGTTTGTGCAGATGCTAATAATACTTACAACTGCTTGTTAGTACAGGGTGGTTAGAAGATCTGCAAAACAAAGAAAAGAGTCAGACAGACAGACAGACAGACAGACAGACAGACAGACAGAGCTAACTAGTACCTGCTCCCAATGCTGATGGTATCCCCGTCCATGTTGCCTCCGCGTCCAGCTGCTTGGGCCTTCTTGCCAAGTTCCAGCATCTCTTTGATATTTAGTTCGACATTCATCACTGAAATATAGCCGTCTGCAATACCCAAGAATTCCCATTACTTCTATGAGATCAGAGGTTATTCTTAGCCTGCTTGTAGTCCAAAATTCAGGTGAGGTCAAGACATGCTTAGGTTGTTTTAGTCTGGGTCGAATCTTGTGAAACAACCTGGTATCAGCACCAATGCATCATTATATCTCAAATCCTGATTTCCATTCTTGGGCTTACATGAAAACATGCGTCTAAACTCACACTTGTTGTTGGCGTCTCGGGCCAACCATTTGCCTTTGGGGCAGCTGGTGGTGCGAATGATGCTGACGGTGTCGCCGCTCTTCACTGGCAGGTCATTCTTGCGAACCTTGCTAGCCACCATCACCTTGGCGTGGTACATGGGCTCCTCTTCCCCGCTCACCTTGAGAGTCACATTTTCAGTAATGAGAGGCTGTGGTTTGGATTGATTTCAGAGCACCTCAGCAGTGCATAGTTTGCCACTTTTCACTGACTGTCGTTGCGATACTAAGATATACATTAACATGCTATATTTGTGTAATATATGTAACATTTGCAAGCAATTTTACATTTGTACAAGCCTTTTAAAAGCAGACGAGAAAAAAACAGCTCCACCAGACTAAATTAAAAAGGTTAACTACCAAGTAAAGTGATTGCGTAACTTACTTTGAATTTCTTTTTCATTTCATTTTCCTTCTTCTCCCTTTCTTTTTGCTCCTTTCTCTGCTTCTCCAGTCGATGCTTTTCCCTCTTCCTCTGTTCTTTAAGGTAAGCACTGTTGGGGCTTTGGCGTTCTTTCAGACTGTTCAGTGGCAAAAAAATAAATAAATAAACTTATTTTCCATAAAGATTACGTGTACCACCTGAAATATGAATGGAAGCATATGCAAGTACAAAAAAAAAAAGAAAAACTGAACAAGAAATAACAAAAGCTGTTTTCAAATGTGAAAACATAGGAAACAAGCGTTTGGCCCGCTGTATGAGAGGAGAGTTGTCTAACATACCTGTGGACATGATTATGGGCCGAATGAGCGTGTTCTGATGCCCTGCCCCTGCAGTTTGATTACCACAGTAAGAGAAAAATCAATTGCTGCCTTTCGTCTGGCAAAAAACAATGTCAATGACAGGACTTGTATGTTTGAAAAAAAGAAAGAAAAAAGAAGACATACCACGGATTCCGCGGCCACATGTTAAGAACCGCCTCCTCCTTCTTCAAATAAACAGATGATACATTTCATTTACCACATACGCAGAATGTTTCATCATTGCACAGGATGTGTCTGACCGTAAACTTAACGTTTCTCTTATTACACTTATACACTCAATTAGATTAAATAAAAAAAATGAATTACCATAGGGTGGTTGTCAGCATACGGATCTGTAAAAATTATTAACAAGGGAGTTAAACAGGGACAACAAATATCTGCAACAGATCTGATATCGAAAAGAAAAACTGATTAAGTAAACATTCTTACTCTTCAGACAACCTTTTCGTTTCCACGAGTTCTGGCCCAAGATGAATTTGTTGATGTTCTCGACATCCTCATACACATTATTGCACGATTCAAAGTAACGGTCCTGTTGAGATACACTAGAGGGGAGCAAAACAATACAATTGTACAAACAGGAAATGTCTTAACACACTGAAATGTGAAAAAAGTAAAAGTGTGATTGCAGGTACTACAAAACCCACTTGGAATGTGGTTGTATCCCATCATTCAATGATGCGTGGTCACCATTGTCGGTTTCCTGTGCAGCAGAGTGAGCCTCAGTCTCTCCCAGGTCAATCTCATCAGCGTGAGCGCTAGAAAGAGGATCCACGCTCACCTCCTCACCCTGAGACCACTGCTCACATACAGCAGGCTCTGGGAACTCTGAACAGTTTATTGGTTCATGGAAGCTGGCTGGATCGAGGGGTATTATGTTTGGATTGCCAAGGTTCAGATCTTGGAGGCTGGTGCTCATAAGGGGCTCAACAGGATCGCACACTGCTAAGTCAGGTCGGGGATCCTCAACAGCGGTGGCCCCGCAGTGATCTGGTACAGGAAGGCCAGTGCTGACTAAGTCTAAGGCCTCCAGTTCTAGCGCACAAATGTCAACAGCTTCACTCTCGGCCGTTTCCATCTCTGAATTCTCAAAGTCTGGAAACTCTGGAGCATCTAGTACAGGGTTGGAGGTGAATGGGTGCTCAGCCTCTGGCTCTCCGCAGGTGCTGAGATCTGGTGACATGTCTACAATAAGAAACCAAAACCAGCACAGAATCAGAAAAGATGTTCAACCCTACCACAAATAGGTATAAATAAAAGTAAACTGCAGTACAATACACAGTAAGCGATGTCCAAGTAAAAATACAACTTTTTTTGCCATCATAATCTTCAGTGTGTAGCCAGAAAGGGGTGGTGCGCCAAGCAAGGCTACGGGAATGAAAAAAACAACAAGTTAACATACCGTTAACTGTGTGTCGGTGGTAACAGCTGAGATCTACCAATGGAGGTCTGGGGGGCTTTGGTGGCAATGGACCCAGTGACCTCAAGTCAGGTAAAGGATTCTTTTGCGGAGCACAGGGTGGAAGAGGTTTACCAGTCCTGACAGAGGGAAGGGCGTTATCTCTGCCAAACTGCTTATCCAACGCAGACTCTAACCATTGGGAAACACAATATCGCAAATGTATTAGAAATCTAATCGAATAACCAGTATGAGAAGATAAGGGTGTCTAATGTGGACAAAACATGTTTGTCACTGAATTATACTGTATAACTTACTGTGTGCAGAGTGGTTGGCTTTGAAGAAAGGCCGGGCCGATAGATAAGCCATGTGTGGAAGAAAGACTGGTGGGGGTATGGGTAGCTCAGGTTCAGGTTCAACAATGTTCTTTGGCGGCAAAGGGAACGCGTTGTCTCTTGAGACGTAGTCAGGGGACTGCAAGTTCTTAGGTTTGGCAGAGAACAACATCTGCCTGCGTGAAAACTTCTTCCTGGCCCTCTCCAAGGTGCTAATGATTTTGTTGTCGGAGTCAACACTTGTCTCTGCAGAAGGAGGGGTGGTTGGGATATCGGGGCTGGAGAGGGGGAGCTCAGCGGTTGATTGGTCACTTTGGAGCGAAGCCCTGTCTTCTGGGGTTTGTTTTTCCACAGAGGGCAACGCGCCGGGAGCACTGGAAGGTCTGGTGGTCAAATCAGCGTACGTAGGCTCCTCTCCATTTTCTGCCTTGACCTTTGATGCCTTGGCTGACTTGAAAGGAAGCAGCAAACCTTTCTTCTTGATTTTAGTTTGCGGCAGGACTTCTTTCCCTGGCTCCAGTTTGTGCGCATTTTTGGCTGGCGGTTCTGTCTTTTGCTCTTTTACAGGCAGGATTGGAAGCACCAGAGGCATGTGTCTTTCTTTGAGGGACTGCCTTGTTGTGCCGTCTCCATTAGCTAGCTGAGATGAGGGAGAGGTCTGCTGAGGTTGTGGTGGAAAGGAAACTGGTCGCTTGCCTCCAGATGCCCGCAGCCCATCTCTGAAGATGACCCGGGGAACCGCTGGGGTCTTGTTTTCTCCAGAAATATTAATACTGCTGACCACAGCGCTGTAGTGACCTCCAGGACGTGGAAAGTGTTTGGGTTTCTCGGCAACAGCTGGTCGAGTGGTTTTCGATTGAGCCAGGAGGGCCTCTTCCTGAAACTTGGCCCTCAGAGCTTTGAAGTTGCTTAGTCCCTCCATTAAAAAGAGAAGGGAAAAAAATGAATAATCATTATTCGTTAGATTAATAGAAATGCTATTACTTTCACAGTCAATGTACTTGATGGTTAGAGTGTAGGGATCCAAACCCAACACAATATGTAAGGGTTGGTTTACCAAAGTTACAAAAAGCATTTCCTCACTCCAGAGTGCTATCTAGTTATGCAGATAGTTTTGGTTTTACATGCGGAGTAGGGCTGAACATTTAATCGTTTTTAAATCCAAATCGCGATTTGAAAGAATGCGATTAGCTAATCGTGAAGACCTCGATTAATTGAATGTGAAATATTTAGTTGAATGTTTGGTGTTACATTTGATTCAACATGTTTTTATTCCTCTCTTTTGAGTATTATATTTACAGTTTTTTCACAAGATAAATGCTGAAAAATGTCACACATAATATCACACAGATTGTTTACAGAAATGTTTTCAGTAGATCTTTCATTTATTTTGTATTACTTTATTAAACAGGATCGTAGGAAGGTGCAACATGTAGCTTAAAAAAAAAAGAAATCGCAATTGTAATATCTGGCAGGAAAAACACAATTAGATTTCTTCCTCAAATCATTCAGCCCTAATGCAGAGGTTTTGAAATATCTGCCTAGAATTTCTGCATTCACCCCAATACAACGGAAGTGAATAAAATTCATCTTTGAAAATCCAGAAACAGAGTAGAGCTTCGATGATTAGTTGTTTAATTGATTTGTCGATTACAATTTAGATCAACGATTAATCCTTTTGAGTCACTTATGAAAATAAAATTTTAAAAGATCTTGTGTTCTAGCTTCTCAAATGTGAATATTTGCTGGCTTCTTAAGTCTTCGGCCATTAAACTGAATGTTTGGACTGTTGGGTGGACAAAACAAGATATAGTTTTCAGAAACTCTATAAACCAAACAATTAACTGATGAACCAAAACAATGTTTGACAGATTAATCAATAACAAAAACAGTTGTTAGTCCACAGAACACATGGTGAACTGTTGACATTAAGATCTAATCCAGAATAACAGGTAACGTTAGCCTACAACTTTTCTCAGGAATGATGCTGCTTAATATTTTTATGTAATTTTCTCAATGCTGTGAGCACCACAAAATACATTTAATTTGCAGTCATCGTTTTGAGGTGGACGCCAATATCTCAGAGATGGATATCTGAAAACCTGGGCAAATAAAACCAAAACTAGACAAAATCAGAAGTGAATAAGAATGTTTTGTTACCTAGTGTGAAGTGACACTTTAATGTACTATAGCGTTATGTAGAATTGTGATAACCTTGCTAAGCCATACACTTTTATTATAAACAAGTGAAACAAATTGTCTCAAAAACGGTGCATTAAACATGGAGCAACGTAACAGCTAGCACAGGGCATGGGAGGAAAGCTAACATTAACGTTACCTAAATGTTGCTATCCTCTTAAGGTCCTCAGGCTAAAATTACTTTCTTTAGCTTTAAAAGTTACCTCGTCCATCGTAGCTCGTTTTGTTCATCACCATTCAGGTTTGTACATTTGGAAAGCGGTCTAAACTGAGGTGACGTGGACGCTGTCGGCTACGTTAATAAATGTATCGAGATGAATCCAACATTTATGCTAAAACAAACAATTTGAACGCACCGCCGTGGGACATGCGACGCACCTGCGTGCTGCGCGTGACCTGATGACGTGCGCGTTCATGCTGTTGAATTGACAAATCAGAAGCGACGGAAACCACTTTGTATGTGGATAGGTATTATCAAGTTATTATTATTGAGGGTTATTATAATATTATTGATAGGTTGTAATAATAATAATAATAATAATAATATAGCCAATGGCTTACCTCACTGCAGATAATGTAAAAAGAAAACCAATATTGTTTCAGTTTGAGTTGTTCAAGTACTTTTACTAGTTACATTAAAAGTGTTTGTTGGGACAACATGTTCTGGCTGGATTGGAGTGCAGGGGTGTAGTTGAGAAATGGGGGTAATAGATCATTAAAAAAACTTCCCCAGCTGTTGTAAGAGCATGTGTTTACTCCTGATCAATCATTCACTGCGGTTGGTCAACACTGCAGTGGTAGAAGTCACCACACAACGGCTGTTTTTTCGTGGCATATTAATCTTAAGGACTAGCTACTCATTTTCAGTATGGAGACATTTATTAATTTACTCCTGACTTTATGCACACTGCATCTGTCTGTCAATTTTAGCCCAGTTGTGAATGCATCCAGGAGGCCATGGACAACTGCTGATACCAGGTGCAGTATTCCTCGCTTCAACATCTTTTACATTCACATATAACACCTTGAAAGCAGTGATGTAATATATCCTGCGCACCATGGGTATTAGAAGAGAAACTGAGATGATAATGCATGTTTTTTGGGCACCAGTTGGGCTGGGCTGAGGAGGGCCAGAGCTGTAAACAGGCCAATACCCATCAACTGTAATTTGGGGAGCTGGTCATCTTGGACTCCTTGTAACTCTTGCACAGACAAAAAGGTAATGGCGTTTTTCTCAATAAATTGCATGAATTAGTCATTAAAAGATGTTGAATGAAAATTATGATTACAACTTATATTATGGGTGGCTTGTGCAATACCTGGCAACAGAGCTGTAGTACTTGAGTCCGGACTCAGACTTGTCTTGGAAATCGGCCATGGGACTCGCCAAATATTCTAGTTGGTCTCAACCGAGTTCAGCACTAAATGCTTTTTTTGTTGTTACTTCCTCCTTCAAAACAAAACCATTGGTATTGGTTTAATTCACAATCCATCTAGAACAGGCAACGAGATCATCAGGGATCAATCATTTTCATTTTGGCCACAGACACAATGTCAGCGAGCAGTTTGTATTATGAATTTTTCAGGACAAGTGATAAGTTCAAGAATGGGAACATTTCCATTTTATATTTTAAGTAAATATTATGGCCAAATTTAATCCTATAGTGTGTTACTCTGCACTTGCTTTTTGATTATTACAAATTATAAAGCAAAATTAGCATCTTAAAATAGATACACTGTCTCTCACATCACATAAATTACAAACAGGTAAGTAAGTGGTCTTGAAGAGGATTCTTTTTTTTCTGTCTCGGTATTGACTGTCTCTCATTTGGACTCGGTCATGACTTGGACTCAAACTTTTTTGGAATCGGTCTTGACTCGGTCTCGACTAGTCCTGGTCTTGGACTTGTAATGGACTCGACAAAGGTGGACTTGACTACAGCCCTGCCTGGCAATGGTAAAACTAGAACTCCCCCCAAAAAACAGTGGAGTTTAGACAGTTTTCTGTCTGGTAGCACAGATCAATACATGGATGAGATAATCAATAGGTCTAAAGGGAACAATGGTTATCCTAAATCAGCACTTCTGCTTAAATAAGGTCAAGAAAAGTGGGCCTTGGTTTGACAATACTTAAATACTTTGTAACCGCTTGTAGACTCTAACTATCAAATATTAGCTATTTATATGGAATGTAGAAATGAACAATTATTGAATTAATTAATTGATTTTAACTGCACCGCTACAAACATAATACCACATGGCCTACTGCTACAGTGTTTCTGTATGAATCTATATCTCGACAATGGTGCAAGGCAATGGACATACTGATTGATTTTAAGCGCTAACTCATTTTTAACTCTGTCTCAGGTCCATTTTCGATACATGGAGAAGCCCTCACAGTTTGGTGGCACACAGTGCACTGGGGCACTGTGGGAGAAGCTGGCATGTCCAACAGTAACAACACCGTGTCTTGTGACAGATTACTGTGGAGAGAGCTTTACCTGCAATGAAACAGGCAAGTCCCATCAACAACCGCTCATACAACATATTCTCTTTAAGCTGATGGTGTTTTGTCTGATAGTGTGTAAAGGTGCAGTACATGTAAATCGGTCTCTCTGTCTATCTAGGGCGCTGCATCAGCCAGTCCCTTCGCTGTAATGGAGAGTCAGACTGTGATGATTTCTCTGATGAAGAGGGCTGTGAAGACTTCACCCGGAGAGATGATAAGTGTTCCACCATACTGCCGATCCCTGGCGCTGAACGTGGCACTCAGGGGTAAATACTGCAGAGTTATTACTAATCTTATTGCTATTATCCACTTTACATAGTTTTTATCACACAGATGCTGGTTTTAAAAGCAATGCAAATGAATTAGCAGGTACACTGCATAGTTACCTGTAAAAAATAATTTCAATAAGCATAAACACATCAAAAGCACTATTTCTTTAAACATTGGAAATATATCCAAATCACACCATTACTTATTTTACATGTGTCTCATTTAATCTTTATTATCCTCACCTAATGACTCATTTGAATGATTCTACTTTGCCTAGCTACAACGTGTTGACTGGAGACTTTGTGGATCATGTACTTGACCCGAGTTACTTTGGAGGAGCGTGTGAATATGTCTATAATGGTGAATGGAGGAAATTTATCTATGATGCATTCTGCGAAAACCTGCACTATAATGAAGATGAGAAGAACTACAGGAAACCGTACAACTACCACACCTACCGCTTTGTGGTAATGTTGTGATTTATTTCTTAATAAATGGGCTGTTTGAACAAAGACATTTTGACATAAAGTTTAACCTTGTACAGGCTCAAGCTACGTCTGAGGGCTCTCACGAATACTATGAAGATACGGTGAGCCTGCTGAATGCGAGGAAAACCATGAGTTCTTCCAGTGCCGGAGTCACAGTTGGGATCTATATGGTGGAAGTGGGACTTAGTGGAAGTGATGAATCTGAGTTTCTCAAGAACATAACACAGCATAAAAGCCAGGTATGATCTATTGGCGACAACGTTCAACATGTTCTACATGTTAACAAGTGCAATTAGTTTTGTTGTTTGTTTTAGATATATTATTATTAATTGTTTGAGGTCAGAGTTTGTTGATTTTCTTTTATATTTTGGGAAATATGCTTGCTCTTTTGCTGAGAATTAGATGACGACTCTCATGTCTGTCCATTAAATATGAAGCTATACCTCCAGAAGCCAGTTAGCTTAGCTTAGCATTAAAACTGGAAACAGAGGGAACCAGCTAGCCTGGCTCTGTCAAAAGGTAACAAAGTCTGCCTACCAGCACCTGCAAAGCGCACTGATTAACACATTATACAGTGTTTTGTTTGTTAAATCTGTACAAAAACCAAAGTGTAAAATTGACAAGTTCTGATTTTACATAGGCCTACAGTTGACCATCTGTTTCCCCCTGTTTTCAGTTGTTACGCTACGCTAAACTAACACTCTCCTGCTTATATTTAAAACTTAAATACCCAGGACCAAAATGTCCCCAAATTTCTTACTCCTCTAAAAAGTGTGGTGTCTTACCACAAAAGGGTTACCGTAAATGTTTGTGGCCAAAAGTAAGGACATTATTTCAGGTTTAAATAAGTTACAGTTTTATAAAAACTTTTTAAATTACTATTTCTTCCTCTGAAAACAAGAAAAATCACTTTACTCTTTAAAATCTTGCCTTTTTGTCCTCAGGACCTCGGGTTCATTAGGCTTTGGTCCAAAGTGGAAACAGCCCACTTCAAAATGAGAAGTAATAAGCTGATGCTTCATGAAGATTTCTACGTTTCACTCATGGAGCTCCCTGAGCAGTACGACTTTGGGAGTTACTCCGACTTCTTCCGCACATTTGGCACCCACTATGTCACAGAGGGAATTATGGGAGGAACCCTTGAATATGTTGTGGTTGTCAACAAAACATTTATGGCAAAATCAAGTACTGTGGGCTTTTCAGTTTGTTAATAATCAATGTAATCTAAGAGATAATGTAATGTAAAGTAAGTAACCTTTGTTTAATTCTCTTCCCTAACTCTCACAGATATTAACAGTGAAGAAGCTGGCAGCTGCATTGGTGCCTCTTTTGGTTTAAGCAATTCCTTCTCAAACACTGGCTCAGTAAATCTCAAAGTGGCTGGGAAGCATTGCGAAAAAACAGGAACGTATGAAAAAGGTGAGACATTGAAATTCTATTACGTGTATAAGCTTTATCTGTAAAATGTCATTAAAGGATTGTTACAGTACGCTGTTATCAGAGCTGAAATGTCTTTCTTTTTTTCTTTTTTAAATGTAGGCGCGAGCTCTAGTTCAGCTGTGATTGAGGACATTGTTACTCTAGTGAAGGGGGGAGTCACACACAGCAGCAGTGGCCTGTTGGCTATCAGGAACCCTGACACCTACAAAAACTGGGGAGCGACCCTCAAATACAACCCAACACTCATCGAATATGAGGTGACTTAGCGGAAGATGATTTGACATAACATGCTCTGAACAGAAGAAAAACAAAACAAAGTTATACCTTCTCAATCTATAACCACACACTGCTTTTGTGCCTTTGCTGGTGTGGTCATCTGCTTTTTAGTAGGGGTGGGGGGGGAAATCGATGCCGCATAGTATTGCGATATTTTCCGTGGCAATACTGTATCGATACATGGACGCCAAGTATCGATCTTTTATTATATAAATTGCACATGAGAATTTAACCTGTGGGTACTAGAATAATACGGTTAATTGCTTTTCAGTCCACTTGATGGAAAATTAAAGTGAGATGAACAAACCAGAGACATTTTATTTTTATTTTTAGACAAAACAGATGTTGACAAAGTTTTGCTTTGGGGACATAATTTGAAGTTGGAAAACAGGTAATGAATTGCAATATATCGCAGAATATCGCAATATGTTTAAAATCGCAATAATATCGTATCGTGACATAAGTATCGTGATAATATCGTATCGTGAGGCCTCTGGTGATTCCCATCCCTACTTTTTAGTTACTTTTTTAACTTTTTTCTCTGTCCTTCCTGCCTTATGACCTAGACAATGCCAATTTATGAGCTAGTGCGCCTCAGCACAGCCGCTGACCATGTAGGTGCGAGACTGGCCAACTTGGAGAGAGGCTGGGATGAGTATCAGCAGCAGTTTGACTCCTGTCGCTGCGCCCCCTGCAGACACAACGGCATCCCCGTCCTCACGGGTACCTCCTGTACGTGCATCTGTAAGTCAGGCTTCCGGGGAGAGGCTTGTGAAGAGACTCTCAGAAGAGGTGAGACTTTTGTCATAAGTAAAAACAGTGGAGGTAAACACATTCAAATAATTTCCTTAAATAAAGGAATATTTTGACATTTTGGGTTATACGATTATTCACTTTCTAGCTGAGAGTTAGATGAGAAGACACCACTCTCATATTTGTCTGTTGCACATGAAGCTGGAGACAGGACACAGTTAGCTTAGCTTAGCATAAGGGGCCCTATCTTGCACCCGGCGCAGCGCAACTGTCTTTGCTAGTTTAAGACTGACGCAGTTGTTAATTTCCCATCCAGCGCCCGTGTCGTTTAAATAGCAAATGCACCTGCGCCCATCTTTGCGCCCATGGGCTTGCTGGTCTTACAGGGAGGTGTGTTCAGGTACATTCTTGGCGTATTGCTATCTTGAGGCAGCGGGAAGTGATCGAGCCATTGACCAACAAAAACCTGGTCTAAAGTCAATAGCACAGCATTTCATTGTTATTTTAATAGCAATTTAGTAAAATGTGCCTAGGCTTATGCACAGCGCACGCACACTATGCTTGTTACACACACACAGGGAAGTGCAACAGCACACAAACATGCAAAAGATTACAAATAAAAATATTACGGTGCAAATCCGCCATCATAATAGCAATGCGCCAAGGTACAAATGCGGAGATGACACTCTGATTGGTTTATTGCATGTTACGCCCAAAACACATCTATGAATTAATGAAGACACTAAGTACAACCCCTTGGAACCATGTGCCCGGCGCACGGACCCTTTTTTCCGCCGTCAAACTAGCAAAAGTGGATTTGATCACGCCCTAAACGCACCTGCGCCATGTGCTTCACGCCGTGTGCTTAGATCGTTAAAATAGGGCCCAAAGAATCAAAGCAGTAGGGAACAGCTGGCCTTGCTCTGTCCAAAGGTAAAAAGAAATCTGACTACCAGCACCCCTAAAGCTCACTAATTAACATTTTATATCTTGTTTGTTTATTCTGCACAAAAACTGAAAATTGTAAAAACAACAAGCTTCTTCGGTGTGTGCGAGGTTGCCAGGCAAATAGCATATTTCCCAAAATGTCAAACTATTTCTTTAAATAAAAGCAGCAATTCCATAAAGGATACATATTCCATTAAAATAATTTTACTCTAAATTATCTATCTATGATAATTATAGATCATGTTGCAGGTGATCTAATGCATCCAGACCTTTTTTTGTGAAGTCACAGGTAATTACAGCTGTCAGTGAAATGTAGAGGAGTAAAAAGTGCAAAACAAGTGCAAACCGTAACAATTTCTCTCACATGGGCAGGAGTGTTTTCTTGAACAGATTGAAAGGGACTATAGTGTTATTATGAGACTTACAAGCTGCATGTTTCACTTGGGTTAGAGGATGTGATGGAATGACAGTGTGCAGACATATCCTGTTTCTAAATCTATATGCTTTTTAAACTGCAGCTTAAAACTCCCTACATTTTTCCTCGACAGATACCAAGACAGATGGGTCGTGGTCATGCTGGGGGGCCTGGTCTTCCTGTGGATCGGGGAGGAAGACTCGGACAAGAACCTGTGATAATCCTGCACCTGAGGGGGGCGGAGCAACCTGCCTGGGCTCCTCCTCTCAGACTCGGCACTGTTAAAGTCGCTCACGTTCCAGGGTGAAAATGCTGTTGAGTGCTAAGTAAGCACAATTAAAGTGTTTTTAATGAATAAAAAACGGCTCCTCCACAATCCCTTTATAAATGGTGAGCTCTAAAAATTAAATTGAAATGCATGCCAGGACACGACACAGTGTGTGTGTGTGTGTGTGTGTGTGTGTGTGTGTGTGTGTGTGTGTGTGTGTGTTTCTGTCTGAGCTTTTCCTAAGCACAGGAGTGAAACTGTCAACTTTAGATGCTTTCTATGTTTGAAGGTTATATTTGGGTAACAGGAGCTGAAACCAGGTCAGTGCTTAAGGTTGAGCTAGTTAAATACTTTAAGGCTACAAAGAAGACATGGTTTACCATTCTTTATAAAATATTCATTGAAGATATCCCATTCAGGTCAAGTCTGTTTTTATTCAAACATGATTCACACCAGGCAGTCAAAAAAAAGACAAACACGACACAGACCAAAGTTCATTTTTCAAGGAGGGTTTTTATTAATCTTTATGTCAGGGCTGTTGTGCAGATTTTAAATGCATTCAGTAGACTCTTGCTGCAGTCCTCTGCACGCCAGGCCTCCATTGCCGGGTGCTGGGTTGTTACACTGTCGACTCCTCGTCATTGTTCTTCCACTGCAGGATGACCATGCGCCCCAGCAGCTCCAGCTGCCATCAATGGCTATATCTGTCAGAAGGGGCCACATCACATCTCATGTCATTATGCAGGTCATAATGTCAATGTCTCAGTCAGTTTTAGTGCAAAGAAAGAAAAATAATGTTGGATGCAGTGTTTAGCATTTTGGATCTTTAGAGCTAACCTTTTCGCCTAGCAGTGATCTCACAGCCTCGTCCAGAGTAGCCAACAGGACACACACAGTCACATCTGGTGCCTGTTGAGAGAGATAAACAATCATCATTATCACTTATATCATTACCACCACTATAAACATCATCAGAGCCAATTTGTGCACCATTTTTTGGTGTTTATGAACAAAAACTCCAGAGACAAGTTTGTTTGTGTTACGGGCTTTCTTGGTCATCCGTTGAGGATTATAAAGTTCACTCAAAGGGACAGTTCACCCAAAAATGATCTTATCTGTAGTGCTGTTTAATTTAGCACAAAAAGTAAGGAAATTTGTGTTTGGTAGATTATTTCTCTGTGGTAACAATGCTTTTTTGCAATAAATCTTATAGCGTTGGAAGGCCTGTTTAGTTCCCTTTCAAATGGTGCCCCATTTGTAAGGAACATGTATTTGTGAGATGAGCAGCAGCGTTGAGTTTGTGGGTTGCGCCCACGAAAAATTTGCCAAATCTTCTCTGCCAATGCCAAACAGCTTATTCTGCCATTGACTCGTTTGGTGTTTGCTGGAGTGGATGATTGAAGTTTGAAGAAAGCATTTGTCGCAAGTCAGCCAACGTGTTTGTGTTGGTCACGAACAGCACGCATAAACTGAGCCCACAAGTGTTCAATGGGGTTGAGGTCAGGACTGCTGGTTGAAGAATGGGATGCCATCCCACAGTGTGTGACCAGCATGAGGAGGAGGTGCCAGGCTGTTGTGGCTGTATATGGTTCTTCCACACGCTACTGAGGCTCCTGTTTGTGAAATAAATAAATTGTTCAATTGCCAATATGTCTTGTTTCTTCAAACTTCAATCATCCAATCTACCAAACACCAAACGAGTCAATGGCAGAATAAGCTGTTCGGCATTGGCAGAGAAGATTTGGCAAATGTTTCATGGGCGCAACCCACATACTCAGCGCTGCTGCTCATCCCACAAATGCATGTTCCTTACAAATGGGGCACCACCAGCGTACTCATGAAAGAGAGGCTCCTCCTCCTCGGCTGAGCTGTAACTGCAGCTAACCGATACTGCTAGATCACCTGAGCTAGTAAACGCTACAGCTCAGCCGTCAGGGACGCCTTTAATGTTTACAACTTGTGGTGTCACAGGTACGAGCCTCTCGTCCAGGAGTATGCTTCCTTCTGCACGGTGATGCGGTTGGTGGGTGTAGTTTGATTAGAAGAAAATAGTTAGAAACTGCTCCCAACTAGGTCTGTGGATCATCTTGAGTTACCGGGTCATGATTTCTAGAAAAAGACATTGCTGTTGAGTGTTTCAGATGTATTTTTTGGTGCTTTGAGCACCACAAGCCGAGTTCCATCTAGTTGCATAATATTCAAGAAAAGGCAGACATCATCAACACTGGGCAACTTACACCAGAACAATATAAATTTATAAATAGCACCACAGGTAAAGAGGAAAAATATGTATTTTGGGGATGAATTGTCCCTTTAATGTTCAACTAAACCTTAAGCTTTAGCACAAAATGTGAGTTAAAACAAAATGTAGCTTAGAAAAGGATTAATGCAATGAGTTTTCAGCCAAAAACAGATGGATATGGGACAAAAAAAATTGTATTAAACTAATAATAATATCCTCTGAGGTACCTTTCAAAACGGCCACTCCGTTGTTGTGGCATGGAGCACATCGACATGGACTAGCCTCTGCCAGGTACTCTGACAGCGCTTTCTTCAGGTTTCTTTTCAGGGTGGCATGCTGGGAAAAGTCTCTGGAGGTCACCAGCTCATACAGCGGTTGTGTCTAATGAGCAAGCATATGTCATTATTAAGCCTAATATATACTGTTCAAAATCTGATTCTCTTTTTTATAGAGTCAACTGGAATGCCCCACAAGTGCTGAAACTTGACCATTTGTATTTGGCACAGTTTGTATTGGCATCTTTTGCTGTTTGTATTCCAGATGCACTTGTTTGTAATTGTGCCAATCCTGGTAGCACCGCGGACCAATTTTTCTTTTAAAAATGTTTCTGCATCAATTAGTCATGTCAAATTCCTTGTAGACTGTTATTACAGCCTCAAATTGAGATGGAGAAATATAAAAGAAGAAGAAAAAGAGGTGTTAATTGACATCAGGATTGACATCAGGATGGCCGAAAACCTGTGCATCTTCCGCCGAAGGCTAAAAACACATCACTTCCAACTACACCTCGGATAATGAATAAAAAAAAAAATGAATTATATATATTTCTCTCTTGATACTGCACTTTTTCATATGGCTCTTTGTAGCATTACCTATTTAGAGCTAATGTACTTGCACTTACTACTTGTTGTCTGGAGTTTGCACCTTCAAGGTTGAACGCCCTTAATTGTAAGTTGCTTTGGATAAAAGCATCAGCTAAATGACATGTAATGTAATGTAATTGTGGTGATCTCACAAGAGATTGTAAGAGACAGGAAACACATAGATAAGAGAGAATTATTAATGGAATATAACTTGTAATACGAATAAAAACAGAAATAGACGAGTTTGTTTAGTAAAGAGACAGAGACACTCACTGTTTTGCGAATGAAGTCGGGGTTAAAGCGCACGCCTTCGCCCCAGAGCCCCATCAGCTGCGGGGTGGGAAGCTTTTTAGACACCAAAGCAGTGATGGATTCACTACTTCCACCCCTTACAACAGCAACAAAGTCCTCCACCATGCTGCCATGTACTGTGTCCTCTGGGGGGGGGAGACAAAAGGACATCAGAGTTTTAGCATCAGTTCATGTGTCTTATGTAAAACAGAACATATTTTGCAGGACATTTGATAAAACGTGGAACCTCACCTCCCATCTCATTCAGCAGGCCATTACAAGATCCACCCGAAAAACCCGCAGACACATAAACACCATAAATGTTGGCCCCGACCTTAAGGCCTGCCTCCGTACAGCGTTTGTAGTCGTCCAAAGAATAATCTAGAACAACAAAGGTAGTCAGGGGGTGGGTGGTTACTGCCTGTCAACATTATATTATGGTTCAAGAAATTAAGAGTCAACATTTGAATGCAATGGTTTATCACCTATTTATCACTAGTGTCAGTGTTAAGAATGACAGGATATAGATGATGTCACTGCCATTGCCAAACCCCAGTATCTGATCATTATAATGATCTTACTGCATTCTTGCGACTTGTAAATTAAGAAATTTAACAATTAAACCAAACTTGATTTGTCCGAGACCACCATGACTCCAGTTCGGCAGACGCTAATATTTATTACCTGTCTTCTCGAGCTTCTCCTTGTTCAGGATAATGGTGTGCTCATAGTCTCCTCCGAGGGCTGCCTCTGTGATGTAGTGGGTGCCGTAGTCCCTGTAGATCTGTCTGTATTCCCCATAAACATAGGACTGTGGCAAGGAGCGCAGGCGCTGCAGGAACTCAGGGTGAAGCATCAAACCATCTGATTTCAACATATACTGGGCCAGCTCCAGTTCTGCTTTGGCTCTCACAAAGCTGTTAGTCTGAGGGGAGAATCAGCGAAAAGCATTGGAATGGATATTTCCCTGCTTTTTAAGAATGGAGTTTGAATTTGCAGATTTTTTAGAAGATGACTTGTGGATTTGTATAAATTGTAAATCCGTAAGGTTTTGTTTTGTTTTGTTTTTGAAAAATCATCAGGTTGTACAAAGGCCAGGAGAAAAAAATAAAAACAATATCTCACCTTGCCAGAAGCACGGCGTATCTTCCGTTCTGCCTTGGTGTATTTTTCATTTTTGAAGTTGAAGCCAAATTCAGCTACTCCTGGAATGGCAAACCCAATGGAAACAGAGGTTTGGGTCCGGCGCTCCTTTATGGTGTGTTGCATGTACTCAGAGTATGAGTTGAAAGCCTCCAAGGTGAAATCATATGAGCCTTTTGTCTGTAAATACATGGGAAACAAAATGTCCTTTTTAGTGTGTAATAAGCAGGACCCTATTAACAAAACAATGTATTTACTGCCAACTATGTTTAGAAAATGGAATAACAGATGAAATATGAAATAAGATAAACCATGATTATTACAGGGCAAAAATGAATTCCAGCTGATGCAACCAAAGACAAACAATGGCAACACTTTCTAATAAGGCGGTCTTTACGAAGGGTTTAGGTTGTAGCGGTATTAATGTTATGTAATCATTTACTAATGCTATATAGAGCAGCTCTAAACTAAAATGAAAACAAAAACACATTGTTGGTTGATAGGTTGGCTGGTGTCTTGCATTTCTATTTTAGTAAAAATGCAGCTATAAATGTTATAAAAGGTAATCCATTAATAAATGCTTCATAAGTTTGAATTTTTTTGATCCCGTTCCTCTGCAGCCCTTTTCAGAAAGTATAGTCCAATCAGTCAAAGAGAATTTCCATAATTTGGTCACTTATTATTATTGGCTTATAACTTATTTTTTTGTTATTTTTGAAGTAGCCTAATTGTAATTGATTTCTTAACAATGAATAAATAAATTAATTATGTGAAAGTGGTACTGGTATATCAACACCAACTCAATATTCATTATACAAAAGTATGATTGCCAGCCGGATTCACCTGCAGAGTGTACTGTTGCAAGTTGTAAGGCTTCCTGAATCTGACATCCTGGATGAAGTGTGGCAAGCAGCTGCCAGCATAGTATCTGTTATCAAGCACCACTCCCTCCAGATCACTGTTCAAGATGTTGATTCTGAAAGATGGGTAACAGCAACAGCATTAACAGCGAGCAGATTGATTTGAGAAGAGTAACATGTTCACGTATCTAAGGCCTCGGAAATATCTGTGACTCACAATGCAGACCAATACAACTGTGACTCACCCTTTGGCAAGATTTTCGATTCCCCAATACTCTTCAGCCTCCTGCCTGCAGGGCTTTGGAACCTTTTTACAGCCAACTTCATCTGACATGTCCCCACAATCATCCTCCCCACTACACTGCAGAGTTCTGTGAATACAACGACCTGAAGGAGAGGAAACCCATGAATGGCATTTAGTAGCCTAATGGTTCATTTCCAAATTTTGGAAATATGCTTATTTGCTTTCTTGCTCAAAAAGATCCAAATATGAAGCTACAGCAATAAGCTGATTATCTTAGCTTAGCATAAAGACTAAAGACAGTAGGGAAGAATAGAGAGTATATAGGATGGTGTAGGGTGTACCTGTTTGGGCACAGAGGAATCCCTCACACAAAGGAACATTGTCACAGGTGTAACGGGATGGAACGTTACAGGCCTCCTCCTCCCTGCCATGAAAATTGCACGGCTGCCCCCCAAACTGAGATGGCTGGGCCAGTTTAGCGTAGCGATACTGGATGGTTGAAGGAGAAAAACACATAAACGGACAGAGAAACACAGAGGAAAGCTCGCCACTAGCCAATAAAGGTGGTGGAATAGCTCACAAACTGCTCCAGGGGAACTATAACAGCTGAAATCCTATTAGAGTGCAGTTTTCACTTTGTCATGTCAAGCTTATTAATCCCCCACCTAGTAAAGTGGATGAGATAGAGCACTCCTTACCTTAACAGAAAAACAGCCCACAAGAGTCAAAATGCTGAAAGCCTCAGACTACAGAATTATCTCTCAATTTTAACACTATAGAAATAATTTATTCACCAAAATCTAATGTGACTGTATCCAAATCTAATCTAATTTAGGATAACCAGTGGATTACAATTGGATCAACAGCCAGTAGTGTAGTGGGATTTTGGGCTTATATTTAGTTCAATGCAAACCATAAAACATTTTTTTTGTACATTTTATTTAGTTTCTTGATTGTTAAATTAAGTTTAAACAAAAAATTGACATTTTGGGAAATATATTTATTCGATTTATTTTAGTTAGATGACAAGACTGATACCACTTTTGTATGCTAAAGCTGCTGCAAGCAGCTGGCTAATGTAGCTTAGCACAAAGACTTGAAGACTTAAAATCAATAGAAAAACAGCTAGTGTGGCTCATCCAGAGGTGACAAAATCTACCTACCACCTACTGTTTTTAGTTGCTCATGTTGCTCGCTTGTATCTCAATCTGTGTGTGTGTGTGTGTGTGTCACTGACTGCACTTGTAATTTAAACATCAGCACCCTGGGGCCCACTAGCTCCTGTCTGGTATCATCATACTTACTCTTTTTTTCTGACAGGTGTCACAGCGTGACCACGAGCTCCACTCTGATAAAACACAGTCCACTGGATGAACTAGCACCTGATCGCCCACTGACCGAGCATCACGAACACTAGGCTCTTCATCGCTCGCTGTTGTCACGGCAACTTTACTGTGACATGTAGATAAGAATCAAATCAAAACAACTTGACCATTATTTTGACAAACATTTTACCACTTTGGATGCAAAGGATTTTCCTCAAAAGCATTTTTGCTGTAGGATTGCCTACTGATGGAACTACAGATAGATCTTAATCAGAGGAAAGACAGTCAATTTAGTTCCAAGTGGGGGAAAAAAAATCACCTAAAATCTCACACTGAAAACATTTTGAAAACTATGTTGGAGCATAGGAATCAATATGTCTTTGACAGCGATAAGGTTACACACAGTTAAACCCAATGGAAATGAACATTAACATACTGTATAAACAATACATTTACCATTGCACTGAACTGTCTTGCACTATATTTATATATAAATCTTAAATCTCAGACTATACTGATATTGCACTACTGTATCCTTAAAAGTATTTTTTTTATATTTCTTACTGTCCTTTCTGTTTTTATTCTTTAAAAGTTAAGTGAGTGTTGTACTTTAAGAGCAAAGATTAAGTCAAATTCCTTGTTTACGCAAACCTGGCCAATAAAGCTGATTCTGATATATTACTAAACAGACAAGTAAAACTCATACCTTAGCAGGACCAAGCACAAAGTACCATAAAGTAGACAGCAGTGCAAACTGAGGGCACTCATATCGTATCGCACTCGTATCACCACAGGAAGCATGGTTGTGTGTTATGACTGACTGAACCAGTAGAAGACACTGCTCAGTTCTCTATGTAAACACAACCTGATCAATACTGGCCTGGATCTATACTCAGTGCAGCCATTAGACTCAGACATGAAGCTGAATACACAATACTGCAAGCCTCAGAGCCACAAAACAAGGTATTAGGTATTAGGTCTTGTGTAAGTGTGTATTTAACACAGGTATGACTCAGGTTTATAGTGAACAGGTTAGAATCTATGGGTATGTTTATTAGGCGATCCAGGAGGTCTGGATGTCTTTTCAGTTATCATAAACTTTATTGTATATTATCCGTAGGAATGTGATGAATCTGAAATGGCAAGAAAACATAATGTAGATTAAATATGACGGTGTTGGAAAATGAAGGCTTTGTAATGAAGTAAATTCCCGTTACACACTTCTGTGGTCAAATCATGTAACTTGTGTTTGCGTACTTCTGACCTTTAAACTTGATTTTGGATTTTACAGAGTGACACAATCAATTCACTCAACTTCAGTTTACTGACTCAGTGAAAAGCAACATGACACTCAAACTAATATCTAACTACTTGTTACAAATACTGCTACTACTGATTTACTAATAATATAGTTATAGCAAACAATATATGAGGATGTTGTCCTTGCAGTATGTTCTGTGGGCTGTGATTAGTGGATATATGTCCGTAAGGACAACAGTGGTGGAAAACTCGTACTTGTACTTGCACTATAAAACTGAAAGGAAAACATTGCACTTTTTACTCCACTAGCTTTTTTGACAGCTGGAGTTGCTTACACGTAAACATATAAGATTATAAAATACAAAGCATTGCTTAAGATAAAACCAATGGTTCTCAACTTTTTTGTCTTGTGACCTTTTACAAAAAGCAGATGTCTATGAGTTATAGCAGTTCCATCAAAATAGATTTCCTCTCTAAACTTCTCAGATGATTTCATTAAAACAACAAATGTCCCAACATTTCACAACAAACGAAAAGACGGTAGAAAAGACCCAAGATGTTATATAAATGTGTGTCATCTCATGACTCCACAGATTGATCTTGTGACCCTTTGGAGGGGGGGCAACCCCTACTGTATGTTTGGAACCACAGAAATAAAGTACCTAACTGTACAAAAAGTGGTAAATCTAGCTCCACTTTGACCAGTTACAATAAAATTATGCTTACACACAGATGTATCAATATCAAACAAATCATCTGATAATGTAGTATTTAGTAAGGTGTTAGTAACAGGGGCCATCTGTCTGTTTGATAAATACTTTTGATACTAAATGAATTTTGCTTTGAATCCTTCTGTACTTTTACAGAAGTGTGATTTTGATTGACACTGTGGCACTTGTGTAATTAAATAATATAATCAGCACACAAAAAGAAAAACAAGGGATGATTATACTAATATATCACATTCGCATGACAATGATTGACTGCATGGGCGATGAGTGCAGTGTTTGTGTGAGGAGAGCAGCCTCTGTTGGCAGGCTTATAAAAAGATGGCATTGAGTTAAAGATAGAAAGCCGAGCAGAAAAGTGGGAATCACATGATATTTTATTTGTGACTGAACAGTGGCATGGGTACAGTGTTTGGGGAAGTCATAGACGTACAAAAGTCCTTTTTTTCTCTTTTCATGACAATTCTTAATTCCATAAATAAAATTTACAAAATATTTTGGACTATTTCTCTTTTCTTTTTTTTTCTTTTTTTACACGAGCAGGGGTACAGTTACCATTTCTTATTGTAAGCCTAGCAGTTAATAGTGATATCTCTATTGTTCGTATAAAGATGCCTTTCTTTTTGACCATTTTGATTCGGTGGAGCAGACCTACAATTTTCCCCAACTGCTTTGTTACAACAATGACCTGTTTACTGTATACAAATGACGTGACAAGAAGAACAGTGACTGGACAACAAAAATAAACCTGATAAGGCATAGAAATGCACTCTACTGTCTCTGAGATTGTGGTTAAGCCAGTATGGGTTTATTCTGCTTATTTATTAAAAAAAAACAAACAGAGATATGATTCAAAGAGGCAAATTGTAAACAATGCGACCTCAGCTGGAAATGTAGAATACCTAAAAACAAAGAGATTCAGGAAAATCTGCCTCCTATTTACTAAAAAAACAAAAACAAACCTGAAACCTTTAAGGAGTAGTTGGATTTTTGTCGCTATCTTTAAGTTTGGCGACCCCTTCATTTCTTGTGACAGGTACAGCAGGCTTTGTTTTTGAATGACCATGTAACACAGATTCACAGTTCATATCTCACCAACCAAACAGAAACAAAGACATTTTCAGAAATGAAAAATAAATGGCTGCAAAAGCGAAACAAACATCCAGACGTCAAAAATGGAGGTGCTGGTAGGGCATTGCTTGAGAGAAACACAGGTAGTTGGCATCCAAGTGGCAGAGAGCTATCTTATGGCACAGAGGCTCAGGTACGGGGGACTGGGGAGAGAGATTCTTATTTACAAAATAGATGTTTGGCAAATTTTGATTTCGACATTGATGCCTCAAAGTCATTTCGATACCTGCAATGACTCGGCGTCATCAACTAAGAATTCACAGCTTTTAAAAAAAGAAAAAGAAATGATATCTTTTTTTTTTTATTGGTTTCAGGTCTAGAAGGAAGCTGCAGAGAACAGTTTTGCTCACAGCTGAGTCCGCTGAATCCACATCAAGTCTGTTCATGCAAAATGGACAAATCGGTGGAGCAACACGATGAGAACATTTGGCAAATCCATCTGCTGTGTACAGTCTATGCTGGTGGCGGCTGACAAACCGAAGGCCAGCCACTTACAGTAGGACGCTGCTCCTCTTGAAAGTTTCCAAAAAATGATTTGCATCATCAGTGTCACCATGGCCGTTTAACATATCCTCACAGGTATAAACTCATTAATCCGTGACAGGAGGAGGGTGCAATCGCCCCCTGCTGTACTGTAGGTTTCGGTCAAAGATCAAAGGTCACTTCCTGGTTGAAAGGTTATTTGATTGGACAATAAAGCCAAAGTCTGGTTGTCATGCTGAGGAGTACAGTACAGTGTGTTGACTTCTGGAGGAAAGTAGATCCCAGGATAGCCAGCTTATTACAGAACTGCCAAAATATCCTTTAAAGGTTAAAAAAAAAACAGAACAAGTCTGTGTAATCCAGCTTGGAGAGATGCTGCTGTTCATAGTCATCACTCATCCCCTCTTCATCTCTTTCTCTTGAGCTTCTGTCTTGGCCTTGAGAGCTTCCATCCCCTAAAAGACAAAGCGACAATTGAAGGAATCATGAAGTTGTATATGAACGGTTACAACTCTGACCACTGGGTGGCAACATTGTGTCTTCCTTATCTTTCATTTGGGCGATGCAGAGAGGCCTAATGACAGAAACATTGAACTAAAACCAATGCTCTTTTCCAACTGGCAGCAAACCACTCATCAGCAACGAAAAAAGGAGACAAATGGAAATATAAAGCTAATAATGGAACACCAGGCAGGGTTATGAAAAAATGAAAGACAGGGGTGGGGAGTCGTTGGACTTTGGGGATGAAAAGAGAATAGGAGAAAACACATGAAATGTCGCAATGTGAAGGTAGTTGATAGATTACACAGGCAAATAAGAGAGGAGGGGACCGTGAAATACCCATGTTGTTCTCTAGCTGTCTTCCTGTGGACAGGTCTGATCCTGCGGAGGATCAGGAGCTCCACTGGACACCGGAGAGATCGACCTTGCAACAACAGAGCCCTTAGAGAGAGAGAGAGAGAGAGAGAGAGAGAGAGAGAGAGAGAGAGAGAGAGAGAGAGGGAGAAAGCTGTTAAATTTATATTTTTCAGGTGACCTGCTTTGGCAAAATCAACTCTCCTCCAGCATTTAAAGCCCTGCAAAATGTGCATCTTTTTCCTCCCACATTTCCCAGAAAAACATCAGCAAAACATTTAGGATAAAGACTATAATTACCTTTAAACATGAATTGACCTCTTATATAGGATCTAATCAAGACATTTAAATCATCTTTGACCTTTAATGTTTAATTGACTTGACATTTTTCTGAAGAAAAAAACAACGGTAAAATCAATCCCATTTGGCCATATTAATCATGCGACATTCTGTGTGTGATTACATGCGATGTACTTGAGAACAGATGATCCATATGACAATAATAGATTAGCATCATGCCAGTCAGTTGTTAAAGCAAATCCATGAATCTTATTGACTGGGATGTGACCCAAGGGGACGGATCTCACCGATTGTTCCTCCTTAACGTTGCTGCAGTTGCCCACTGGGTCTACAGGGGAGTGATCTGTGGGGGGGTCACTGGCCTGGGAAGGAGGGCAGTCTGAAGACGAGCTCTGCTGAGGGGCTGGAGTGGATGCTGCGGAGAGAGAAAGAGATAAGAAATGTTCAGCAAATACAGTAAGAGGACATGTAATCTTCCTAGTAAGTGCTACTTACCTGGCAATAATCTTTTTCTGATTTGGATTTCTGATATAGTGGGATTTCAACTTTGTTTTGTACCACTTCCCAAAATGTGTTTACTGTTTAATGCTAATCTGTTATGTGAATAAACGTATTCACGGGAAGCAGTGGATTCAAATCCAGATCATGACCTTTATTGCATGTCATCCCGTCGACTTTCTTTTCAATTACACTTGACGTTCTGTATCTTGCACACGATAAAGCACAACTTTATAAACGTGCACATCCCTTTATACTTGTCTGATCTCCTTAAACCTCATATTCCACCCATGCTCTCTGCTCTCCTGTCTGTCCCAGAATTAAAAAGGCATCAGCTGGCTGCAGGGCCTTTTTCTATCATGCCTCTTAATCCGAACAACCTTCCTGCCATCAGACAGTTTGTCTGTGGCCTTTAAATCCAAACTTAAAACTCATGTTTTCGCCTTAACTTTTAGTTAGTTGCTTAATCCTTGATTAGTTCAGGCCTTGTAACTGTTACCATAACCACTCTCAATTAATCTATTAAAGTGCTCATATTATGCTTTTTGGCTTCCCCCCTTTCCTTTATTGTGTTATATATCTTTTTTGTGCACGTTATAGGTTTACAAAGTGAAAAAGCACAAAGTCCACCCCAAAGGGGCTTACCTTAGAGAAAACAGTGTTCACAAACTGCTCCAAACAGCTCTATTGTGGTCCAGCCTTTACTTCCGTGACAAACGGGCATCACTTTGTAACACACGTCATAATGCTCGCCTAGCTGCTAGCGTGGCACGCCCTCATACTCTGCTTCTGACTGGCTAGTAGTCCTTACCTACCTACTGCGCATATGCGACTCCCAACAAAGATGGAACAGAAGTGAGATGCCTCACTCTGTAGCTAAAACAGAGAGCTCAACACACAGGGTGAAAAGAGGAGCTGCAGCAATGTGCAGTACAACAAAAAATATGTTTTTTTTTGAAAATTAAACCATGTAAACCTATTCTGGTACAACCTCTAAATACAATTATGAACCTGAAAATGAGCATAATATGAGCACTTTAAGCCTAGTACGTATAGTCCATGTTTGTCCTGAATATGGTCAATTTTCTGAAAACAACTACTGCATCTCTCTAACTCTTTGTTTGTTGTCCCACAAGACCATGAGCGTCGAAGCTGTGGCTGTCGGTGCCTCATGCCAGATGTTTGGATCTGGATCTCTGTCCTCCAGGAGATTCAGTCTTCTGGTCTTTCTCGTTCCCTTGTGTGCATGTTGTCCTTGTCTCTCTCTCCCCCTCTGTGTGCCTGTTTCCTTTCTCCTATCTGTGTGAATGATATGCTTGAACTTTGCCTCTTGTGTGATGGTGCAGTTTGTCCTCTTTCCAGGTCTCCATGGTGGAGCAGCGGTCATGTTGCTCAGGTCTGTTAAGCAACACCTGACGTTGCTCCCGGATCCATATTCTTCATACATGTTTACAATGGAGAATTTTGTCACCCTGATTGTGGATACTGTAATGTAATGAATTACACAGGACATCTATCTATGTCTGTCCGTCCTGGGAGAGGCATCCCTTCTGAGGTTTCTTCCATTTACTACTACATCACTGTTGTACCACATTTCACAGCAATCCATCCAATACCTTTGGAGAAAACTCACTCAAAACCACAAATGTGAACCTCATTGTGGCGCTAGAGGAAAAGTCAGGGGGGGGGACGCTCATGGTCTTGTGGGACAACAAGTCAGTAGGATTCATCACATACACTTGTTCAGCCTGTGACATCGCTAGAGCCATGAGAAAGGCTAATAATGTTACAGATGATGGTTTAGTAATAGTGCTGCACGATATGAGGAAAAATATCTAATTGCGATTATTTTTGACTGATATTGTGATTGTGATATGATTCACAACATTTGAGGGAATGATCATTTTTGTATCATCATTCTCATTTTCATTGGCAATATCAAAATTAAAAGAAAAAAGATTATAGTGTGATTTTTGTAAGGATATGTACCAAACAAAGATTTTTTCTTTAGGAGGATACGACTTGGATGGGACATCTCTGTAGCACCACAATACTTAATTCAGAATGGTTTGACACATATTTTGCCATTAACAAATATTGCACCCCCCCTGTGATTTTGGATATTGCACTAGTCACTTGTGCATCCCTATTTAGTAAGTGGCAATTCTGTAGGAGGACAATAATTAAGAGCACTTACGAGATTCAGTAGACGGTGATGTGGATGTACCGGGGCTCAAGGTCATCCTAGAGAGATCAAGGTCACTACAGCTCCCTTCCTCTTCCTGGTTCGCAGCAGCTGACGGAGGCAGCAGCAGCTGACTGCAGGCCAGTGTGTCCGGTACACCCATGAGGCCCGGGGTCCCACACCTGCTCACCGCTGCGGACACCGCACCAGGTCCCACACCTGCTGCTCCGGCTCCTGATGTAGAGGGGCCCTCGCCTGCATCTGAGTCCACGCCAAGGCCTTCCCTCCCCAGGCTCAGCTGCCTCTGCAGCAGGCCGGGGTCGGCCGTGTGCTGGGGGCTGGTGATGGCAGAGGAGGGGGCTGATATGTCGCAGGCTTGGGGGCACATGGTGGTAATGGGTACCAGGCCTTGGAGCATGGCAGCTGGTATGGCGTGCCCTCCCACACCCACAGTCTGGGCCGGCATGTAGGCTGCCATGGCCGCCCACTGCTGCTGGGTGGCCGGGAAAATGTTGGCCTGGCTCCAGATGACTGGCTGACCACCAGGGAGGACCTGAGCCACCTGTAGTGGCCCCTGCACAGGGAAGGCCAGAGTCTGGGCCTGGGCAGGGAATGGCTGCTGCGCCCACTGGGCCGCCTGCACCGGACCCATGGTCATATAACCTGAAGAAGAAACGAGAGGAGGGAAAAGGAAGTAAATGATTAGAGGATATCAAGGCAGGAAACGGAAGTGGAGATTGTTATTAAAATTGCTGTATGAGAACAGAATACCTTTCGCCTCCTGTGTTTACAAGTTCAATACATTCACTTAGAAAGACAGCATTCTGAAGCTTTTACCGTCTTAGACTCAACTGAGAGACGTGGTGTTTTGTACTCAGTGTTAACTGTTTCTTTGAGACTACTCAGAAAGACTGCAGAAACTTGAAGCTTGAGGTCAATAATCAATGTCATATTCATATTTTTATCCAATTTATGTTACTGTTGCATGGTAATGTATTGGCAAGCTCCTGAAAGTGCTTCCTTGTTGGAGTGTTCCAGGACAACATCTGAGATTTGAGACTAAGCTAGTGAAAAGCATTGACTTCATAAGCTGTGTTATCATGGACAGGCACATTGTGAAAAGTATGATGTGAATAAGGTTATTATAAAAAGGTTGCTCTTCAGTAGGCTGCTGTTTTTAAAAGATGTTGGGACGTTCTTGAATGTTCTTGGAAAACTACAATGTCAATGGTTTTACTAAAATATACAGTATAATACCACCAATATGGTGTCTCTTTAAGAAACATGGCTTCACAGTATCTCCGTGGGTTACAGCATTAGCACACTGCTGCTCGATGTGAGATAAATCCACATCCTGCAAAACCTTGGCATAGCTTTTCACAAACTACACATCAAAGAAACACATCCTCACCAGCACTTTATTCTCTTTTATGTTTTTTTTATTGTGGAAAAGATGCAGCGTTTCAGTCTGGGTAGCTACCTGACGGCACAGAGGTGGGGCTGAAGGGGGCGTACAACTCAGCAGGAGTGTGTTGCTGCTGGCGGCTGCTCCTGCTTGGGTCCAGTGTGTTGGCAGGTGATGGGGGCATCTGGGAGGCAAAGCACACACACACACACACACACACACACACACACACACACACACACACACACACACACACACACACACACACACACGCACACACACACACACACACACACACACACACACACACACACACACACACACACACACACACACAGATGTCATTTCTATCAAAGTCACCTAAAAGTCACCGCGCTGCACATTTATCTTCAATCTGTAGAACTGTCGGATAATCAGGTAATTTGGATCTCTGCGACTGTCCTAATTAAATGACCTAACATTACGGATAAAATAATGTAATTTGTCCATGCAAAGCTATAAACTTGTTTCAATTACAGAAAGTTAATCAGGGTTTGGTTTTGTGCGGTCGTACTCACCGAGGGAGGAGTGGACATGTCACCAAAAAGATCAAAGTGGTTGATGTTCTGTGAGTCAAACCAACGGGTGAGGGAGAGAGAGAGAGAGAGAGAGAGAGAGAGAGAGAGAGAGAGAGAGAGAGAGAGAGAAAGTCCAGTGATACATCACAACAATGAGATTTGCACAGTCGTGAAACCTTAAATCCATCTCCAGATGCATGGGTGGGTAGGTGTGGGGGGTGCTGTGGATGGCAAGAAACAACTATCCCCTCGTTTTTATTATCAGAAAATGGATCTAAAATGAATCTTTCATGGCTCGCTATAATTGAGTGGGTAAAAGGCTATTCAGTCCTATAAAACAGGCTCTGATTAGATATCCTTATGTCTGCCAATCAAGAGGGGCCCCCTGTGAGAGGCTGAGCCGCTTTATTATGCTGTTTCTACTCCGTGAGCAGATACATACACAGAGGAGTGTGTTTATTTCATCAAATAAATGAAAGGAAGAAGCTCCTGAAACCACCCAACTGAGACAATGAGGCCACCTCACCATATAGGCAGACGTGACCCCTGCTCTAGTCCCCTCTGTCCTCCACTCGCATTACTTAAAGGAAAGGGGGACGCAGCTATGAAAGAGACTATGGAATGGCTAAGTTGCATGAAATGTGTCTGGGGCCATGCACAAGCAGACAATGAATCACCGTAAAAAGCACAAAAACACACAGAACACATGGATTTTCATGCTATAAATAAACAGATACACACATATTTAAACAAAAGAAAGAATAGGGAGGAATCACAGCAATCAGTGTTGCTGCTAACAGTGTGTTTATGTCCTCCTTGAATAAGCCGGGACATGGCGGATTGCACAGTTTGCACGGCACTTTGGAACCATTGAGGGTCACAGAATAAGTAAATTTGGAAAAAGGTAAACATTGTACACAGAGGTCTCTCCCTGCAGGCACTGACACACATCAGGGGAGCTTGAGGCTCTTAAAAAACTCCAACTGAATGAACAGACAAGCAGTAACACTTAAGAGATATGGAAGCGCTGCTACTTATACTGGCATGGGCTGTTGGGGTGAGATAGCGAGGGGGCCGGGACAGTTTATCTGTTTGATATGCTGAGCAACAAGCACACAAACAGCGAAGGGCAGAGAAGCACTTTGCTAGCACTGTTTTCAAAAGCTGTGTGGAAATTGTCTCTGGGTGAATGTGTGGCGAATGGGCTTGAATGAATGTTTTTTATAAGCGATTTGAGAGATGTAATAGCGTGGTCATTGCATGGTGGTGAAGAACTCATAAAAACCTACCAGGATGAGATTAAATATATTTTCAGTTTGATGAAAGAGGGGGAACTCAAAAATGCTTTTTTTTGTGCTGTTTTCTGAACAAAATATATTGCTATTCATTAAGGTACAGCTTTTATGCGTGTTTGGTGGCCTTGATTGTATATAGCCGTGACTGCACTGCATGCAGCTCAACCCAACACCCGCCCCACCTACAAACCTCTCGTGCTCATCCTCTGAGGAAGACGGAACAGCCACCCCTTTATTTATCCAGTCAGTCCACTGTACCAGTCAGACGGGGCCGGTAAACAGACTCCAAGCTGATTTTGTCTCGACCATCTGGTCACAACATGCATCAGATTCTGCACAGGATTGGATTTTGGATACAAAGCCTGCCTCTCTAATGTCCTGTGAAATTGCTGACATGTCTGACTTTGGTTGACCAATCAATTAGTCTTTCCTCTTAAAGCAGGCTAGGCATGACCAATGTAGCTTTGTTTCATTATCATCATCATCATCATCATCATCATCATCATCATCATCATCACAGAAAGCGGGTGCAGACATAGACCCCTCCGCCTGAGTCGTTCTAGGCTTGGGAAATATGTTTTAGAGCCTGTAGACTATAATATGACATAACTAAAACTATTAGATAAAGCAGAGCCAAATATTACGATATACAGTATATGCTATATACTGTCAAAGGGGGCTTAATGCACTTCCTTCAAGAGGATCTTAAAGAGAGGTTTGCAAGTAGAAGAGTAAAGAAACAAATAATACAAAATAAAAACACCTACAGTCATGAAATGGCGTTTTGGGACATCATAGATCCCTTCCTTCTGCTGACTGGTTGGGACCTGCATTGGATTGGAGGTTGATCCAAACATACGTAAGTGACAGAGCAACACCTTTTTTTAGGTTTTCTTTTTAACAGGCTGGGTCATTAAAAAACAGGAGCTTACAAGAACTGAAACATGTCTATTTAAAAAGACAAAGCTTTCTGCATCAATTTCGATTCAGTCATTTTGTAATTTTATCTTTTAGAGCAATGGGATTATGCAAATTCTACAGCTGTTTAGTTGAATCAATTCTACTTAAATCAATATTGATTGCAAACAATGCTCTAGGATCGTGCATGCTCGTTCTGTGAGTACTAAGAAAGCCTACTGTTATTGTGCAACAGTATGTCTCAACTGGTTCATCCAACAATACGAAAATGTCTCAGCTCTAGCCTACTTTGAATATTTCTCTCACATTTATTCAAACTATCTGTTGCTCTTAACCTCACCGCCTGTCTCCCTATCGCTCCCTCGACTGGTTAACTTTCCGTTACAATTTATCCAAAGTCTATTGATCTTGTTTCATTCTGAGATCAAATGGCATGGCAAGTGATTAATCTCTCTCTCTGCATCTTTCATCTTCAGAGCAAGATACAGAAAGGCAAAAAGAGGAGGAGGAGGGAAAGAGGGAGAAAAAGGGAGGGAGGGGGGTAGGATTAAACCATATGACAGGTCCCTGGAGTCCTAGCTGGTCCTTCAAATGGTCTAAAATCAAAAGGTCAAAGTGTTGGATATATAAAAGGAGCCTGGTATACAGGCTTTGAGTGAACTATCCAGATTAAACAACTGACCTTGACTCTTCTGCAGCTGTTTTAGATGCTACATGAGGCATTGTTTTAAAAATACAGTAAAACGGCCGCCTTTTTATTTTTTAGTACGTAAAGTTATAACCCTAATTACCTCTCTATATAGCAGTTTTCATTGGTTGTGTCGGAGACCCATGCTGGATTCAATTTGCCTTTAAACGCACAGGAAACAATGCATGCATGTAATCCACTGTCATTTTATCTCATTGATAGCCTCACTGTTTAGTGTTCTTAGTTACTGCTAATGCAAATGCTGCTACTTCATATTAAAAGCGCTCAACTGGCGAAACATGGCTTTTATTGTGAAGAAGCCACAGGAAACACAAGGTCTTTGTCACTTGGTGTGATATACAAACGTAGAAAAAGACACGGTAATTTTCATTTTTTGACAGAGGATCGGTTTTAATTATTGCATGGAGTTATGGACTAAACTGTTTATAATAAATCTCACAGCTTCATTTGGTTCTTTCCTGAATGGCTTTTAATTTGTAGCTACATTCAAACTGAAACCTGAGTTTGAGTTTTGAGACCTTTGAATAAAAAGAAAACCAATCTGCACTTTGTAACTTCTTTCAGAAAGGTGCTATAAAGTCATGTGGTTAGTACTGTTACTCTTATCATCTATCACAGGGCATGAAGAGGGAGAAGAAAAAGGGGGCAATGCTTGTCTTTGTACCTGATAAACGCTCTCCTCTGACTGGGGGCCACGGAGGGGTTCGTGTCCAGCCTCAAACACTATGTACTATAGAACAGAAGTAGTGGGCAAGGCGTAGAGGTGATGAGAATAATGAGATGGGAAGACAGAGAGAAAGGTTGGCATATAAAATAGAGAAGTACAATGAGGGAGTGATACATGACGAGAATAAATGAAAGCACAGGGGAGCGAGGATGACGTTGAGTGGGGAGTGAAATGAGATCAAGAATATGAAGGGTGTAAAAAAATGGGGCATGGGAAAGAGGAATGGGGGTGATGTGAAGAGAAAGAAAAAAAAAGAGTGACGTGGGAAGAGGAAAGAGCACAAGTATAATAGGTCAGGCAGTAGTTCAAGGCAATGTGGAGGTCTTAGCTAGAGGTCTTCCCTTCAACATCAGCAATATGATGCTCCACCTCTTTAAGAGAAAATAGACCCGGAGGTCAGAATATTCGCATGAGTGAAGTCTCAGATTTGTCAGTATCTCCTCTTAAGATTGGCTTCAATAATTCAAATAAAATCAAATTAAAGGAATAGTTTGACATTTTAGGAAATACGTTTATTCACTTTTTGGCTGAGAGTATGACAAAAAGACAGATACCTTTCTCAAATCTGTATGGTAAATATGTAGCATGAGCCAGCAGGGTTAGCTTAGCTTAGCATTAAGACTGGAAACAACTACTTACTACAACTACTGTCTGAATTGTAATAAAATTTGTACCAGCTCGGCAATGTTAATTTGGTCAACAACCTATTTTTCATGACGTAAACAAGACTACAACTAAATCAAAAGTAATCATTGAAAACAAGAATTAACTACATTTTTGGTCAACAAATAAAACCTAAATGATAATGTGAAAGACTCATTAAACAACCTGCATTCATCTGCCAAATCACACACACATAGCTCCCGATAAGTAACAGTATCCTCCACCGCCTAAAAGTATCTCTTGTTGAGCTGTTTGACCTGTTGCAATAGCAATCAGTAACGTTATGTCTCTGTCAGAAATGTTATCCAATGTTATTTATGGACTTTATTATTTTACAATCCACTCAGAATTACCAAGAAGCAGCAAAAAAAAAAAAAATGTTGGGACAAACTACGAAAATATGCCGGCAGCACACTGAAAAAAAAAAAAGTAAGTTAATGTAACATTATAAAGTGCTGTGGATGTAGATGTAATAAGGCTAACATTTTCAGTCGGCTATCTTTAATTTTGAAAGCAATAAGTAGGATTAATGTTGGCAGTCAGCCATCTAAATCTTCCTCTAGATCTTCGCGAAAGAAATAACGCTACGTTATCCGATGTTTTAGCTTCTCTTCTTAAGCTAAACACAGACAACGAACAGTACTTTAATAAACAAGAGAGTTAATCCAGCTTCTGAATGATCAGCTGCTCTGCAGTGGAGAGAACAGCTAGCACTGCTAATGCTAATGCTAATGCTAATCGTAGGTGAGCAGGAACAAGAGAAAGTGAGCTGTTCTGTTCAAACAGTCAGAGTTTAGAAATGATAACGGGATTAACTGAGGAGAATCAGTCTGTTGTGTTACTGCAGAGCAGAGTAACATGGACCCTGTGTGTGTAAACAGCCAAACGGTTCATCCGGCAGAACCTCCGGAACAATCCTGTAAATAAGAACGTTGTTGATATAGAATATTTGATAGATGAGAACGACACCTGTAACCATGTTAACTGTACACAACAAAGATGGCGATAGCTGTAGCCTCAAATAATTACAAGACATAAAAATTTAAAAAACATGACAAAAATGAGACTAAAACCAAATGATTAAAATTGGACAAAAACTCTTTACATTTTCGTCAAACGACTAAAACTAAATCTAAATCAAGTGCCAAAGTTAACGCTGCAGCTTGTTTTAGGTGCTGTTAGGCGATTTGTGTTACCTTTTGGACAGAACTAAGCTAATGGGTTTTCCCCCGTTTCCAGTCTTTATGCTAAGCTATGCTAATTGGCTGCTGGCTCCAGCTATATATTCACTGCACAGACATGAGTCTTTTTACATAAGTGTATTTCCCAAAATGTCAAAGTACCGCTACAAGATTCTGGCCACAGTCTGGAGTTTTGTCAACCAACATCAACATAATCGAAAAAGCTGCAAATGGAATGACTTTATGCAAAAATACACTTCCAAGAGCAAAGAACAGACGTGATCTGGGAGGTGGTTGGACATACCACTGAACATAGCATTCAGAGTAAGAGTTAGTGTTGTCTGTATTCAGTGTGAGCAAACACAGCGAAAAAAAAAATAAAATCATGTTCACCCAAATAAATGCACAGGGCAAAAAGAAGGGGAGAGGGTAACAACCAGTCAGGGGTGGTGGGGGGGGGGGGCATGTCTTTGGAAGAAATCAGAACATTGACACAGATCAACTTAAAAATATGGTTTTACAACACTGCACTGGCAAATGGGAGTTGAATGGTTGAACAAAACTGTCCACTAGGATGGTCTACTGTGTATTACTGGAGTGGTGGAATATCATGAATCAATAATTCAAGCAGATCAGTGACTGGAGGAGATATTTAAATTAAGGAATCATTGTTGTGTTTTTTTTCTTATTCCAAGCTTTAAGAGTGAAAACAGCACCAGTGAAGTTAGAAGAGCATCAAGGTCAGCAGTGTTTCGTCCCTGCTCTGTGTGCCTACGGACCTACCTGGTATACGGGATCGTCCACTTCGTCCTCCAGGATGGTCTGTGCAGTGGTGGGACAGAAGACAGATGACACATTTTGTTTTTCATCAGTAAGACAGTGCAGCTCAATTTAGAGTCTAATTAGAAAATAAATAGAGGAAGGACGGAAAAACAAATACATTCATTTCAGTCTGTCTTTTCCTGCAAGCGAACATAATTACAGACTGACATCGTGTTGCGTTTTAATGAAACAGTGATTTGGTATATCACACACACACACACACACACACACACACACACACACACATTTCCTGTCACACATACCTGACTCCAATAAAAAAAAGCATCTAAATCTGTTGCATTTACATTATATTTAGATATTCAATACAAAAGAAATAAATGGTGCAGACAAACAGTCTGCAATGCACTTCAGAGTTAAGATTGCTGTTGTGTGAATGAAATGCTGCCTGAGTTGTAATGTGTGATCTCGCCTCCGTATGGGAAAAGAAAAAAAGCAGAAATGTGCTGTCCTACCTGGTACACTGCCTGCTCACACTGTTTGTCCTTCTGGGCCTTCTTCTCCATCTCCTCTCGCTGTTTGATGTCGTAGATGAGTGTGAAGAGGTCGCGCAGGTCAATGATGAGAGGCTCCGCCTGGACGAGAGAAGGAAGAGCAGGAAGAGGATGTGGAAAATGAAGGAGTAGAAATAAGAAGAGGGACGTAAGAAATGAGAGAAAATGCACAAATAAAGAAAAAAACATAGTAACAATAATAATAACATTAGAAAACAAATAGTTTCTTCTTTAACAGAATTCTGAGGTGACTACGACTTGATTTTACTGTTTTACCCTCAACATTTTAATGAATATGTTTTATTATGGGGCGTGACCTTCATGAATGTTTTGTATTTTATTTATTGAAATATTCAAATGGTATTTTAGTCAGCCAACTCAAATAGAATAGATTATATGAATGCAGAATATGTTTGGCTCTGACCTCATCACAGTGATGAGAATCATTCACATTCAATTAAAAAAACTCAAACAGAAGTTTAACATGGTTTATATCTGCTTGTTTACTTGATCAACTAGTGTATTGTTTTAAATACACCTGACCTGAAACTAATGTAGTAGAAAATAGAATTACCGCCTTGCGGTTGAATGCCTTTGCCAAACTGGTCATGTTGCAGTTTACATCCATACCCGTCCACACTCATATAATATATGTAGTGGAGACTTTGAAGGAATTTAATAAAAGGTATTAAGTGTATATTTTGGCAACATGTGGATGCTTTAACCCAGCAGCACAGAAGATCTACACAATCACCACATTTTTAAGATTAGTGTCCCCCCTTCTGTTCCTGAGTTATGGCGTTGAATAATGGCAAGAAAAGCATTTTTGCAGAACATTAAGATGTCACAGTGAAGTTGACCTTTGACCTTTTGAGGAAATAAATTTCATCATCACTTCATCATTTTATCCTATTAGACATATGTGTGAACTGTTGCCATATATAGCGAAGACATTCTTTTATTATGGCCAAAAATGTGTTTTGGAAGTGCACCTCCCAAATTTTCAAATTTTCAAATTCAATGCGTTCATGAGATATCACCTTCATGAGAATCACTCAAGCAATCTTCAATTAAACCGTTGTTTGTTTATTCCACACGTCTCCACCGGAGCTCCTGAGCTGTTGTTGAACATTTGTGATTGAACAAACGAGTGCACATCTGTAGGCTTGAGACATGGGCTTGAGTCAAACTTGACAAAAATGAGGATTTGACTGCCCATAGACTAATGGAGACTTGAATGCAACAACACTAAAGTCTCAAATTTTAATCAAAATGAGTGTTTTCTTGTTTGGTCTATAATTTGCATGGACTTGGTCTCATCTTTTTAAAAACACTTATTTTAACACATCTTTAAAAGGAAACATTTTAAAATCTTTTGCCATGTTAATGGTCAGCTTTTAGAAATTTAAAAAGACTTGACGTTCAATTTTCTTATACAGTCTTATGACTTTTTTGGAACTGCCGTCAAGGACTTGAGACTTGACTTGGACTTGCCTAAAATAACTTGAAAACAGCTCTAGCAGAGTGGTACCTACCGACTGGGCGGTCTTGACGGCCACAAACTTGTGGTGGCCCTCCTTCCCACAGACGTAGCCAAAGGCCCGGTGGTCCCTGGTGTCCTTTGCGATGTAGCTGATCTCATGGACTGAGTGGTGATGCAGGAGCACCTACATGGCAGAGATGCAAAGTGTTACAGAAAAGACCACATGGGCCAGGTGACATAGGGTAATCACACAATCTACTGTATGTTTTGCAACCCTTAACGATGCAAAAAAGCATCTCGTTTCATTTCTGCCTAGTAAAAAGTACTGTACACTGTGTTGGCAGCAAAAGTGGGTCAACATTTAAACATCTTTGCATATTGTTGAGCCAAATGCAACCAACCAACACAAAGGGAGCCTTTGACAGAGGGAGGAGAGATTCAAGTGTATTTAAATCTATATTACACAGTACTCTACAGCTACTATAGAACTTGTAATCCAGTAGCATGATGTTTGTTTTGTGCTGTTCCGTCAGATTGTGTGATATCACTTGGTCCCTTTTTTTCTTTATTTATCTCCATCTTTGATATTAACAGGATTTGAGATGCTGTGAAAATTTGGGAGACAATCCTAGTTTAAAATCTACTGTATGGTGTATTCACAACATTTCTGACTAATGGGCAGCTCTGAAACCCTTGTCAACACCACAAAAAGCGAAACACACACACACACACACACACACACTGATTGTAATTCAGCTGTCACTCAGGCACACCCACTTTCCGCTTCACTATTAGCAGAGATAAGCTTAGGCACTTGGGAGGAGCTTTCATTTAAATATTATATATTATATTCAGAGGGGAGCGTCACTAGTATCATCTCAGATTAATGTAAAATACAAAACTAATATGACTAGTCTACTCGATTCAGTGGAGAATCATGTCAGCTTTGCATAGAGTATTTCCATATAAATGCTTGCTGACGCTGCCTGTGCTGGAGTGATCCCCATTCCCCATAATAACTCAAGAGGGATATTAAGTGTGGAGTGTTATTTACCGCCAGTAATCAGTAAATAAAGTGAGGAGCATTAGGGGGCATGATTTCCAAAAGAACAAATGAGCTTGTCAAAAGCTGTTGAGCTGGTTGGTGTTGGCAGGACACTTAATGTTCTTTTTCATTAGAGGCGAAAGACACGCCACTATCACCACCAGTCATATTGAAAAGAGATATAATCAAAGATGGGTGTTTTTTTGGGAGTAGATGGTTAGCGGTGGGGTTGGGGGTCGGCAGCCACGGGACAAATGCTGTTGCATAATTATCAGTTTAGCTCTAACGACAGCTGAGGTGGAGCCGTGGTGTAATTAGCATTAGCGGCAATGATCATTAAGGGGTGGAACGGAGTGCTAATTATCGGTTAGCGCTGATGAGCAGAGTGGGCCTATCTAGCCAACACTACGCCCCAGGACGGGGAGAGCCCAGCCCCTCGATCATCCTGTAATGGAACAGCAGGCCTCTGAGTCCGCCAGGGGGATGGAAGCCAGGATGGAGGCGGAAAAAGTCCATCTTATAGCATCACCATTACATCGCTCACTGTGCTATCATTAGTAGGTAGGGCCTGAGTGATCTTTGGTAGGTCCTGCAGCTAACCCCTAATCTTACTAGGGTATGTGTTAAACCAGTTTTCTCAGGGTTAAATATCAAAGGCAAGACCAGTAATTTAATGTTGTCAAGCTCAATCTGTATGAACTAAAGGGCAAACTGTCCTGGGGAAAGCACATTACTGCTCATTTTGTGTTGATATATGGAGAGGAATTTGGATTTTTGCAAATGCAGTGATGGAATTGTTTCATTTCAGCACAACCTTGTGAATCATCTTCCTTCTGCACAGGTATTCGTACTAATATGTCAACCATGCCAGCCAGGCTTACAAGATGGCAGCCCTGGCAATTGTGAACTGAACCATGCGGGCGTCTGCCCTCTGGATGTCCTATACTGTAGGTTCACAGTTACAACAGCTGGCGGAGGCCTCACGGTGCAGCTCTGCCACGAGGCCCACTCGCTGACATGCTACTCACCCCTGATCTCTCACAGTAAATCTTGATCCCGCCGAAAGAGACCGTCAAGAACACTCTCTGCTTGTGCTCCCCTTTGGAACGTGCCGAGGAAGCCATTCCCTGCAGATGATTAAAGGAAACGACATGAGGAGATGAAAGGATATGAGCTCAGCATGAGAGACAGTGAGCCTTCTTCTCTTCCGACTCAGGTGAGTGTGACAGTGGGAGAATCTGGGAGGGGGGGGAAATATAGAATATTGGGGGGGTAGGGTGATAGGAGTTACATAAGGTGTGATAGGACAGAATGTTCTTTCATGTACCGTTTCTTGAAGCTTCACTCTCAGAGGAATTCACACGTCGACTTGTGCAGCAAGTCTTATTATTATTGCGGCCTATTTTTTTTCTTCCCTTTTTTTGAACTTCAACGTGACACACACAAGAGCTAGCTAAAAACAAAAAGGTGAGATCTGCTGACAGAATGGATCGAGCTGCTGACCGACCAGCTCACTCCGACAACTTCACATAGTGCTGACTGAACAACCAATAGAGCCTTTGAAGTACGTTTTTCCCATGGATCTTAGCAGCTCCCTTTTTTTTCGAATACTCTCAACTCTAATAAAGAAAACAATTAACATTTCCACCGTGTTCCATTTGACGCGACCTGTGTGCTTGACATGTCTTTAATAGAACAAAGCCTGCGGGAGAAGAGAGGAAAAAAGCAAAAGAGGAGAAGAGATAAAAGAAGAAGAAAGACCTGCCCGCTGTGCTGAATACGTCTGACAAAACTGCAGGCCCAGTAACAATGACGAGTGGTCGACCTCTTCTATAAATCAGCTCCCCTCCGCTTCACCTTTTTTTTTTTTAAAGATCAGCTTATATTTAAAACCCAAGCCATAACAGGTCGCATTAATCACCATCAAGCTCTGCTTCTGCAGGGAGATGTTAAAGGAAAAATATCCATCCATCTTTACATACATAAATGTACATTCATATGAGAAAAAGAGGAGCTGAAGGGATAAAGGGGGTATAAAGAGGGAAAGAGTAAAGAGAGGAGGATAAAGAGCAGAACAGGCAACAGGGATAAGGAAGAGATGAAATAAGTGGGAGAGAGGCGGGCGGGCGGGCGAGTCGATGGATGTTGTCAATCAGCAAACGGCTTCTCCATTTGGTGGATTAGTCCTCAAGGCAACGAGAGGCAGTTCAATAGAGACCCCATCCCCTCCTCTATCCCCTGTCCAGATAATAGCAGGTCTGTATCGACTGCTCCATTGACTGTAACTGGCTAGTGGTTGGTGACTACTGGAGTCGTATGGAGGGCACTGCTGAAATGTCAGATCGAGGCAGGGAAAAAATTGTTTTAATGGACGTATCCTATGGAATATGGGTGATGAGAGGCTTTGCCTTCCAGTTATACTGCTCTTCTCATGGGGCTTCCCACACATTTAAGCACCAGCCAAGTGTGTGAGAAGATACTTAAAAAACCATAGGTGTACGTCCTCTTTTGGAGGAGGATTTATCCCATAGCCACCTACTGCAAAGATGCTTTGCTGTAGCCCCCCCAACAAAGAGAGTGATTGAAGTATTTCCTGCCTTTTACTTTGGACCCAGTAAACACAGCTGGCATTTAAGAGGATACAGAATAAACTTCTGAGAGGAGGAAGCACACTATTTCTGAGTGAAATGCCATTTATAATGATAATTGACTAAACCCCACACCTGAACAGCAATTGTTTAATCATAACTTAGCAACAGTAACTAGGCACAGCAGGTCTCTTGAGCTTTGGATTTCTTCACATGTTGAAGTGGTGTGCATGGGCTCTATTAATAGTGATACCTGGCATTTAAAAAGTTTGGATGATGTTTTTTGTAGCCTAATATTACAACAGCAAGACTGCTTTAACAGTGTGTTTATCTGCTCTAACGTAAGCTGCAAACTTTAGCACGTCTGCCTACCTAGCTTAATACCGACAGTAGTAACCAAACTAAGCATTACTTCCAAAGTCAGGGGCTTTTCAAACTACATTATTTTGTCGGCTTACAGATTATGTTCCCTTGCCATACTTACAGTATCATTTTAGGAGAACAATACTGTTTCTTTATTTCCATGTCTTCACATGGATCATTAACTGGTGACGATACTTCTTACATGGGGCATCTAGCTTTAGCTTCAGTTATTTAGCATGATATGTGTGTGGCCATCAAGGGCACATTTAAGACCTGCTTATGTTAGGGAAATTAGGTAGCTAGCTACAGCTCGTAAAATCTGCGAGCCTCAGTCGTCATTCCAGCCAATGAAATTGACGATAGCCGGCAAGAAATGAGAAGCCTGCTTTAGTCTACCACTGTCTGACATCAAGGACCCATTGTTTTGAAAATAACAAAAAATTTCAGGTGGTAAATCTGGACTTGTTATCACGATAAACTGTGCATGTGCAGGAACAGAAAACTTAACAGGCAGTATTTTAATTTACAGTGCATTTTACTAAAATAAGAGTCAAGAATAACCCTTTCATCCACAGTCACCAGTATTCAGACTTTCTTTCCGACTTTCTGTTGGGCTGAATTTGAACTAATTTTCTTGCAACATTCTGTAAAGAACACTGGCTGAGTAACATTATCAGAGTTTGCATATGTGCTATAACATCGAGGACTTTGTAGTAAAAAAAGAAGGCTGTGACTGACATGAGAAGACATTCAAGAAGCAGACAAATTGGGTGCGGGAGTTAGTGTTCTTGCAGTCACACACAGTGAACAGTGAAAATTTCCTACTTAAGTGATAAACTGCTTTAAGCGTCTCAACATAGAACATTGAAAGCTAGTGTGCCTCCAAGGTCAAAAAAGTTGTGCGAATATATGTGGAGAGCTTTGAGCAATGCTAAAAATACAGCAGCCTATTAGACGGAAAATAAAGTACAAAGCTGCTCCCATTTTGCAAAAGATATAAAATCAACCTTACAGTAGCCACATCACAAAAAGCCACATAATTATATGGTTGGACTTTTCTTTGTTCGTCTGGTCAGTTCTTTAAGGAGCTTCAGTGGGTCACATACAGGACAAGACAGCTCCCATGACTCATTTAACAGACAATACAGACATGCCCGAGCATGCCATTTCCAAATCTGACTGTGATGAGTGAAGAGACTCAATGATGTCCCCCACAGACAAACACACCTTCAGCTTCATCATGGAGTCCTGGCACAGCTTGTCCCCACGCGCTGCTGTCACCTCATCAATCCCGATCAGCTTGGCCTTGTAGCGCACGCCATCTCCACGGAAACGCTTAATAAGCCCCGCCTCACTGCGGTCCTGACCTGCGGCGGGAGAGAAAGAGAGAGGACGAAAAATAAGAAGGAGAAAATGAAAGCGAGTAGTATCATGCCCTGCTTGAGGTATAGAGGCTAGTGTGTGTGTGTGTGTGTGTGTGTGTGTGTGTGTGTGTGTGTGTGTGTGTGTGTGTGCGTGTGTGTGCGTGTGTGTGTGTGTGTGTGTGTGTGTGTGTGTGTGCAAAATGAATTGCAAATTAGCAGCAGCGAGCAAAGATTGAAAGAAAATTGAATTTGAGATTAAAAATGAAGTTGGCTAAAGCCGGTGGACTAAATGAGAAAACAACTGAAACATTGACAACACTGTGCCATCACCTATTGCAGGGCATTCACACAGAAAGCTCGGGTGGAAGGTTACGGGATTGCGCTCACTCCTACGCCTCACCCACGGCCACAGTTCCCATGGGTGCTATTGGTGGTGACAAACCAGCTTGAATGGCTGCTATTGAGGGGAATCATCTCGGTCCAGCGCTCACCCATAATCCACAAGGCCCTCCCTGGTTGATGGATGTTAGGGGGGGCATTTCCAAATATGTGTCTGGTTGGCCTCGGGCTTTATAATGTCACCCTGTCGCTTCTCCCTCCCATCCCTGTTGCTGATTATTCTGTCTGTCAATCTCTGTAGCTGCCCTGACACCACCTTGACACTGACACCTTTCGCATTGTGTCTCTGCGCTATCTGCCGTCGTACTGTTTTGATTATGAGGGTGCGAGCCTCAAGCGCTGTCTCGTACGTCTACAATGTATTAACCATCCCCTCATAACCTGTGCGGGGTTTGTCAGCCGCAAAACACTGTCTCACAGCCGCATTTATACTACAAGATAGCAGGATTTCAAAATCAAGGTCACCATCACCTATGAGAATTAAACAGTTTTCAGGCTTCTTGCTCTCTCAATTCTAGGTCACGAGCCCGTACAGTACATCAGTTAACAGCACATTTAAATGGCTGGCTAAGCTGTGTGCAAGAAGAGCACAATATCCCTAACAGAGACTGTCAGGCTGCACTCAAAGACCGTATTACAAACCCAGAAACACACAGTAGTGCCATCCATGCTACATCGACGCTTGAACAAATGGAATTTCTTCTTCCATTCCTGCAATATCCAAAGAAAACCCAAACGAAGAAAAAAAAAAAATGCAAGATTGAATGCAAGCACTTGTCTTGGCTATGCACACCCTCTCACTAATTCATGAGGGCACAATTCTCTAAAGGGGGGGAGGGCTTGACAATGGTATCATTAAAGTCTCTAAGTAAGTGAATGTCAAATCTGGGTTTAATTCAGACTTGTTTCTAAGCCAGAGGATAATGAGTGTTATATACAGCCAGTCAGCCACCCTGTGTCTCTTTAAACAATAACCAGACACAGCCTTGCATGCACACGGAAGCCATGTAGAGAAATTAACATTCCCGCTTTGATGACTCACTAAAAAGACAAATATACATTGCTTTGTATGTGCTGTTGCTTAAAGCCTGCAGGACAGATACAAGTGAGGGCGGACTCCTACAATAATGATGGCTGTACATTATTCAAACCATCCCTCATACAATGACTGGAGCCTATTCATACAGTATTATGTATTCCATCCAGATTTTACTGACTCATACACTAATGTAATGTAATGTAAAATGCATGCTGCTCCAGTTGCATTTTAAACACGATCGGTCCAATTCAGTGCAGCTCTCTCAGATGAGCTTTAACCAGATGTTCTGTGCCATTTTGTTTCTTTACATACAGCACGCCATTTCCCCTAATAACACTTCAGGAGAGATGAAGAGGTTTATGCACAGATCCTCAGAAAAAGTAGGCCTTGCATACCGAATGAGAGTCTTGACACAGTGGCATAACTCGTACGATACGTGCTCTGGGTTCAGATTGAGGCGAGCGAGTGCGCTGTTTTTGAAAACTAAAGAGCTGCGAGGCATGCTGTTTCATGTTGTTGCACACTGTAAGAAAGGAGAAGAGAGAGGGAGAAGGTGTGTGTGAGGGAGGGTGACACATATTCCTCTGGCTTTCTGGATTTACAATTACCCAAGGTTGAATGGTCCTCACAATATTTCTGGCCCATAAGCCTGATGCTCATAATTTGTCTGACAGAGGGCTGCCTAAAGCATAGTCTGCGTCTAAGTGTATCCTACACATGGGACAACATGCCTGCCATTTGGGAGTCCTGGTGGTCTGAGAGATGCATGCGTCCTAGGTCAGAATCCAGCCTGGGACCTTTGTCACATCCTTCTCCCTACAATATTTCCTGTTGTCCTCATTTTCCAACGATCTAATAAATGCCATAAAATAGACAAATCTTCAGAAATGTAGCAAAGATTTAACAACCAGGACACCAGAGGGCCTTAAATCAAACGCACCAGCACCAGCACCATGGAGAGAACAATTACTGTTCCTCCTGCTGCATACTGTTTCAGGGTTTGTCTCTGATCACAGTGTTACATCCTCCTCCTTGCCACACTAGAATGGGGACAGTGAAGGGACAGATGGCAACAGATGGAGAGTCAGAAGTGCCCCTCCAGATATAAAGACTTGGCAACATTAAACTTTTTGTTGGGGATCTGGGCATCGAGGCAGCTTAACCTTTGAACCTTCTGAGTGTATATATGTGTCTGCCTGTCTCCTCTTGTCAATATCCCTATCTGCAACAAGGCCCCACACGCAATGCACTGAGCTATAATGAGAGTGTATGGCGATGCCTACTCAATCATGTGTTCACCTACATGCGATATACAATGTTAACCATTATTTTGTGCACTCTGCACAGGAAATTTTATGTCCCTAAAATGAAAACACTAGGTATGTCCTATCAGCGCAGGGGGCTGATGCCTTTAAGCAGCAGTAAAGAGAATGGATGTCTGAGGAAGGCAAATCTGTCCCTGCCATCTGCCTCCCTCATGTGTACAAAATAACTTCCATAAGCCTCAGCAAACACACAGATACACACTTACAAACATTTACAGCAGCACACATTCCCTCATCCAACCCAACACTGATGTCAAAATTCCTCCACCAAACTTTGGCATTAAAGAACGGAGCAAGGTTTTGGTTTATTGACTGATCGTTAAAGCAGTTACAGAATTAATGAGGGGCATTGTGCACATCGTCAATGATGTGGACAGACCACTGAATCGCTTTAGAGTTACACACAGGTATTGATGTGTGCTGGGCGGTGATGGGCGAGATCATTCTTTAGCTATAGGGGCTCCACAATAATGCTGTTATCACACTTATGGTGAAGCAGTGGGATTAACAGTCGGATAAGCATACCAGCAAATGATTTGGTCAAATGTAGGAAATAGTGTTTGAAATGAAAACGAAATGGTTACTATTTGTATTGCCTCTTACAATCTTTCCAATGTCATACATTCAGTATGAGAGGTGACTGCTGTTTTCATTTTCTTTGCCTTCCTCTGTCTCTTTCAGTGTTTGCTGGCGATTCCGTCCTTCTCCTCCTCTCTCAATGTCTTTCTGTCCTCTATTCCTTGTCTCTCTTTTTAAAAATGAATCCTTATTTTTGCGCACAGATTACAGTGGGCGAGCAACAGTTGCTATGGAGATAGAGCAAAGTCACGGATGTAAAGCAATTCTGTTGATGGATAGATGGGAGCTTTGGCTTTGCCATGGCAGTCAGAGTTTGCTGCTGTGAGATTAGATTTTTCCAAACAGTTTTTTAAAAGGAATGACATCCCTAAAACAAAACACAATGTAGCTAGTATTTCCAGTATCACCCTAAATGTTCTGTTGCCCTCCGGAATATGTTCTTTAAGTGAAATATGACTAAATAAGCAAACAAAATAAGCAGCATGTCCATGACATGATAAGGAAAATATCATGGAAATATTCTAGATTGTCCTTATTATTAACAAACTCCATAGAAAGACCAAAACCAACAATAGATGTATCCTGCAAGCATATGTGTAGACATCAAAAACCAGAATTGGGCAATAATGTACTTACTGAAAACATATTATAATAATGTAATTACATTTTTCACTAACAAATAGCATTAGGGATCAAAGTTTACAATAACATAACAGTTACTAATCCCAGTAGCAGGCTACTTACGACATTATTTGCGAAGAGACAGGTCAAGTACGCGTTTACGTGCAGCTTCACTGTGTGTACAGGATTTTAGAGCGATGCAAGCAGCCCCTGGGGGCACATTTGCGTTTCCTAGGATGGCAAAGAAATGTCCCGCATGTGTCATTTATCGATCATCAATCATTTTCTATTTCTACACACTTAAAATACTTTTGTAAAATTAGCTTTCTTGGCTGGCGAGAAGACTGCTCCTGTATTTGTGTGTTAATATAAAGCTAAAGACTAGAGAGTGTTAGCTTAGATTAGCATTAAGACTGGAGAAACAGCTAGCCTGGCCCTGTCGACAAGACTTCAGTCCACTCCACTTTTCTTTCTTATTACTGTACAACTTGAACTTCATCTTTCTTGTTCGAGTAACGTTTGCTAAAAACTACATTCCGTGCTGTTTAAGGAAATTTAGCATTTAAAACTAGATATTTATGACCCTAAAAAAAAGATTTACATCTTCCCATGGAGTAAATGGGCTTGAGTGCAACAGACAGAAACAGATTCACAGATTTATTATTGGTGTTGGTCTTTTTTAACAGGGAATATTCAAAATATATAATAATGGCAACCTTATCCTTTAAATCATACAAATTCCTTATGTTGCTTCCCATCCATATGCATATAAACAGTGGCGTATCTAAATTCATGCCAACAAGATGATCCTAAGCAGTGTCCTTCACCTGGCCCCAGCCCTCTCACAAACACCGCTAGCTTTCTGCCTGCATGCATTGAGTCTGCATGCATTTATGTTGCCCCATTTCCATTTATATGGATCTAAATAGCATCATTGCTGATTGTGACAATGGTCCCTGCAGCACACGTGATTAACATGGTAAAGTCAGGGGCTGATAGCCTGTGCTGATAGCCTCCTCCGATGAGCCGCATGGCCACGTGTATAATAGCCCAGCACTCTGCTCTCCCCCCTCCACTTAACTCAAATCAATGGGCCCTCCTCCAGCCTGGCCATTTATCTGAGCAAGACAGGGCCAGTGAAACAGCCACAGAGGACCTGGCCCTTCAGCCTTGTTACAGCCAGCCCGCAGAAGCCAGATTTACTGGACTAGCTGAAGTGGCTTTATTCATGGATTGAGAAATGAGAAAAAAAGGATGGAGAGATGGAGGGCAAACGAGAAAGTATCCTCTTCTTGTTCACTTCCTTCCCACTCCCTATGGATCTCATTCTCTCTACCTCTCTAGCTCCTCTTCTTTCCTCCATTCAGCCAATTCAATCCCATTTCAATCTCCCAGTGAAGTTTCGGAGAATGCCTCGTCCTATTACATCACTTATGCTGTTCATCACAGCGACAGGGTGTGAATTACCCTGTCCATGACACCTAAATCATGGTGCTACCAAACCCTGGGGCAACATGGAATAGCTGTTACTACATCTGGATACCTGGGATGAGACAGGGCACTCTCGGTGGGCTTGACTAAGTGAAGCTTCTCTCCATGTAGTCCAGCATTATTTAACTCCATCCAAAAATGACTTAAAGTTAAGTTCACTGCCTGCCAAACATGAGAAAGCTGCCACTTTTCCATTTTGTCTTGACTCCCTTTCCCCCCCTTCCCTCTGCTGCTTTCGTGTACTTTTTCTTCAACAACTTTCTTTTTTTTTTTACATTACAGAATTACAGAATTGTTGTACTAATGCATTACCGTGGCAGAGATTAGATAGGTTTGTTTTTTAGCATCTCACGTACCTTTGATCCTCCTGGACTCCCTTCGCTGGCTGGTTTTGACACCCGGCTGGAGCTCGGCCTCCGCTGACATCCTCCACTGCTGAGTCCCTTATCCTGCTCACAGCAGATCCACCATGGGTTAGCAGCACACTAGCTAATCCTCCCAACCCCCAGTGTCCGGTTCCCCCACACTCCAGTCTTTCTTACAGTTGCTCTTTGGTGAAGAAAATCTCATTCAAATCCATGATGAGATGTCCAGTACTCCTCAATAAATGAAGATCCAGCATTGATAACTATGCTCTGTCACTGATGGCCCATGATGTTTGAGTATTGCTGAACAACACATGAAAAGATGATTGAATTATGAGCTGGGTGTTCCTCTCGAGAGCAGCCTCAGCTCAGATTTGACATCTTCTGGAGTGTAACCGAGTTCTCTCTTTGAAGGTCAAGTATCACATGGTCCACTGTTGCTCTTTTCTGAGGGTCCACCTATTACACAGGAGTAATTCCCTCCGGGGGAGACTGTAACATTGATCGAATCAAATATTGTTCTTCAGAGTAGGTCAGGAGTGCATATTATTCTTTGGTAGAGTACTTCAGATGCAGTCCGACAGCCCATCACAGTCACTTGTTCCGAGCACTGCAAGGTGAGGAGACAGGGATGACAGTTAATGTTAAGCTGGAAGCGGTTCAAAATTAAAGAGAAAAATGCCCCTTGATCACTCATTAAAACATTAATTTAAAAAATGAAATGGCAGGCACCAATTTAACAAATCAACAAAGATGTTATTATCTCTTCTGGATCATCAATCCTTAATGAGAGTGCAGCAAATACGTGCTGTTCAGTGCCCACCCTTGGAGAAGACCTGTGGCAAAATATTTGACACTCTTGCTTTATATACAGCTTGAGTAAATATAGAACCTTAAAGCATAACTGGTGCTTCTGTGCATGCAATGCAAATTTTCAGAAGATGGATTGTTAATGCTCACAGCTCCGACCAACGGCACGAGAGGAGGGGAAGTAGCAGAGAGCGTTGAATGACAGGCTGTTTCAAAATTCTGGCACAGCCGTCTATAAACTGGAACCCCCCACATTGTGCTTTAATGCCCTTGAATCATCTACTGCTAACACAGGGTCCGTGCCAAGCTGGCACCACGGCTGGCACTGCTTCTGTTGGCATGGTGATGGGCCATTGTTGGAGAAAGAAGGCCTTCAGCCTACCCCAGCCTGAAAAGAGCTGCTGCACATCGAGCACACATTATCCTGTTTGACATTGTGAATCTGTGTGAGTGGTGATCTGAGTGTCATTTTGAATGTAAAGTCATTTTATTTTGATACTCTTCTTGAAACTGACAAAAAAGATGACTTGTTAAAGGGTCACCCAAATTGCAAGAAGCATATCCTCTCACGTTTGTTCTTTTTTGCCCAGGTTGAGACAATGTTCCAAAAACAGTGTCCCCCTTAAATCTGGATAATCCACAGTGCTCAATGTGAGCACTTTTCACTGGAACTACTTCCTATCAAACAATAGTCCCTAAGAAAGCTATTCATAGGTTATATCACAGTGAGGCTTGTGGGTTATCCACAGTAACTGGATAGAGATTTTGCTGTTGATTTTTTGTAAAACATGGATATCCATTCACCTCCAATGTATTGTGGTGGTGGCAAAAATCTCAGAGACAGATATCTCAAAACCTGGGAACATAAAACTGAAACTACCTGCATGGCTAGTAGCCACATTTATGATCTCACCACTAAATTTGGTATTTTGGTCACGTAGCGTTACCTAAGCAAACCTTAGAAGAAGAATCTAAATGTTACTATTATACTATTTATCCAGAACACACCTGTGTCTTCAAAGCTATTTTTGTGACCCCACGGGTGTCTGACCAAAGTAAAATGTTTTCTCAGTGCTAAATTACCATTTGAATACAATAATTTCAGGTATTGCGCTTCAGGTATCCACTACTGCAGAAATCACGTAGAGTAACGTAGGGGTGCTGAGGTCACAAATTGGGCTACATGGTTGGATACTAAGTGGATTTTTTTTTTTGCAATTTGGGTTAGACAAACATTTTTTTCAAAATACTTAACTATTAGGTTAGCACGCACGCAGGTTAGCTTTGTGCATTTGTGTATGTATGTATGCTTAACACAAATTGATCTATGAAATAGTCTCTCTACATTCTCTTCCTGCAGACAACTCCTTCAACCCTCCCATTATTCCAAAATGAACTGTGATGTTAAGACACATTTCATTTCATTTAAAGCAATAGTGCGTAGTTTCTGTCTCCCCCATGAGGAATTCTAAGTAATGACAACAACTCTGTCGGTGTGTCCACATGATACAAGCCTTCCCTGATCGCGCACGCGCCCCCACCCCTCCTCCACACAGTTGCTAGTATGCAAGGAGGACACGGAGGATTAAAAAAACATGATGGACTCTTCAGAAGATGTAATTATCTTCACTCGAGTTTCTGCGCGGGAAAGTCACCGTACGACACAATCTTCTGAACATAGCCATACTGAGAAATACAGAGAGAGTTGTGTGGAGCGGATCTAGTCTTAATTAGCTTTGTAGCAACTAATTTGGCAATGGCTTGAATGTAACGGATGTTCATTAATATTAAAAAGTTATGCACTAAAGCTTTAACAACAGGTCACTGCGGTAGCCTCATCACCACCGGTTCTCCTTGTGCACGGCTGTCTAGACCATGTGTCACCACTCATGTGTGCTTATGAGGAAAATAATGTCACCCAGGTCCAGGCGAAGGGGCAATCTTCCCATAAGTATGTCTCAGACAGAGCCTGCCCGAGTGCCAGCGATGGGAGAGGTATTTTCCATGTCACAAAGAACCTTATCAGAATGTAATTTTCATTACCAACGATGGAGATATGCCTCATTGTATTAGACGGAAGAGTGATTTAATGTGATGTACGGCTGCTTGACAAAACCAATGCTATCTAGGTCACCCAGACTCCCCAATCTGCTCTGTGTTTTAACAGCTCCCAGTGTCTTATGATTTGGGTCAGAGTTAATGAGCATCACTGGTTTCTCTAGCTACTCTGAACTGTTAGGAATGTCAAAAGCCCTTGACAAAAGCCACCCTTTATTAATTTGTTCTTTTAGTACTACCTCTCTCAAGTGTAAAGGAAAACTTCCTTGAGGGAAGGCTATTTCATTTCTGCTTCCATTTCTTTATTTCCTTCCATCAACCCGGCGCTGTCTTTGTCTCTGTCTGCCTGCATTTCACAAATCATCTCTTGAGATGTTTGTTTCCTGCTTGCATCAGACTCTTTACCCCGTAACCGCATTATTGAACAAAAACAGGCATGCTGTGATGTATGGCAACTCTCTCTTCCTTAACATTCAGCATATCAATCATACAAGCCATTGAGTTTTCAGGATATACCTTAACAAAAGGCGATACAGACCCTCTGGGCAACATGCAGGTACATATATCTTGGCATGTAGCTTCAGTGAATTGGGATGAGATGTGATCTGAATCTTTTTCATGAAGAAAAAAAACATTCTTTCTTCGTTGTTTTGATCAGTTTATCAGAAAGATGCTGGATGAGGAGCTGATGTACACTCTACCAGTCACATTGTAAATTTGCTTCATGATTGTGTGTTTGCTTTCAGTTCTTCATAATTATGTAATTAATGCACATACATACAGTTGGGAATTTGTTTGATGTAATAATTTGGTTGCAATGAAATAAAACTATAATCTAGATTTATGTTGCAGAGAGACAAAGGGTTGTAATTTACAACAATTATGTTGAGTTCTATCTTCCTAGTTGCCTCTATGGATGAAAGTGATTCATTAAGTGTGATCAGTCATGTTTACCGTCTCAGAACTATAATGGGCAATCACTGAACACGCGTTGATTTTTTAAATCAGATCATTCTTGAGATTCTTTTTAAGCTCCAGCATTCTTGTAAGTCACTATTCCTCCTGAGACCGGTGTTTAATAGACTGCACAATCAACCTCATATTGTGAGACAAGCCTCCCTGTTTCCTGCCACCGATGAGTAACAAAAGGTTGAACAGCCATCTATCACTGGCTACGGCCAATTACACCTCCATTCGCTATGGTCCCGACGGAAGGCACAGTCGGTGCTCTCCCGTTTGCATGTGACTGCTGAGGAGCGGGGAGGCCCCTGTCCCCCGGACCATCTCCGTCTCTTCCTGGCCAAGGCTGGCATGGCCCGGGGGTTGTGGAACGTTTGTTCGACAGACCGGCTTTGGCACCTCGCGCTGGTCATCTTTGTTACAAAATGCCCCCCGGCTTATGGAGTGGGACACAACTGTCACAACCTGGCCGAGCAAAGCTCCTCTGAATAGCCCTGCTGTGTTACCTTGTGTCACCTATGGCAACTACTGCTATATCCTCTTTATACCTAAAGCCTTTAATCTGTACTGTTGTGTTTATTTTTCCAGGGCTTGACATTTTATTCTATTCTACATCAGCTCTTATTGCAGCCTCACAATCAACAATAAGGTTGTGTCCAATAGCCCTTGAATCTAAGAAAATGTTAATTTGATTTTTTTGGACTAATTAGACTCCTGACTAGCGAGTGGTTAACTGGCATGGATCTTTGGGGGTAACGCTCCAATCTATCAACCCTTCTGACTATATAAATTAGTGGGTTAATCATCTTACATACAGTCATGAAGGGCTATAAGGCCACAGAGACATAGAAAAATATGTCAGTAACAAGACTGAGGGTCTACCATGCTGGCAGCTCTGTGAGGTACAGCGGTGCTTTGAATTAAATGCTAACATGAACATGCTAACCTGAGCATGCTGACAATGCTAACATGCTACTGCTAATGCTTACTGTAAGCGGGTATAATGTTTACCAAGTTCACCATCTTATTTTCAAAGTGTTAGCATGCTAACATTTGCTATTTAGCATTAAACACAAAGTGCAGCTGAGGCTAATGGTAATGTCATTGGTTTATGACCAAATCCTGCTAAACTAAAGTATTACACACATTTAAATTTGATGATGGCGCTAGATGAACAACTAGAGGAACGCTAGAGGACCTCTCCAACGTACTACGTAGTGATTCGAATTCATCCTGAGGACATAAATGTACCAAATTCCATGGCATTGAGTATGAATTACCAAGCTTTATCTTAGCTAGCGAAGATCTGAATAAAATGTACATAAAGTGGAAGCAGAAGAAACGGGGACATCTACTCTGTATTAACATTGTATTATAAACTCGACCATTCCTTTTGGTTTCTGCAAGGATGGGAAAGCTGATACTGTATACTGCAGCCAAAGAAGACCTCTCCTTTCTTCTTCTTCTCCTCCTCTGCCTTCCTGGCCTTCCAGGGGGAACTGATAGCCTCTGAGCTCAGGCTGTTCAGCCACGGCCCATTAGTTCACCTCATTCTGACAAGATGGAGGACTTCTGACGATGGAACAGCCAAGTGTGCGAGCGGAGAAGTGTGTGTGTGTGTGTGTGTGTGTGTGTGTGTGTGTGTGTGTGTGTGGGGAATACATACAAACAAAAATTCAGTTTGGGCGTTTGAAACACTTTCATTTACTTTCTGAGGAAAAGAGAGGTCTCATCGCTTCGGGTTCAACGGCTACAGCTGGTAAACTAAATACGTGTTGCCACACAGTTGCTTTGCCTTGCAGATTTATGTCAGTCCAGGCCTTGGAGCTGGAGCACCCAGTTAGGCGTGGCTCCAACATGGCCGGGCACAGCTACACAGTGAGGAACTGCCCTCTGAAGTGCCCCTGCATTATTCTTTTTACCAGCTCAGCTGCACGATAACTGGGCCCAATTTAGATGGAAGAAGAACGAGGAGAGGATGTGTGTGTGTGTGTGTGTGTATTAGTGTGTGTGCGTGTGTGAGTGACTCTTTAAGTCTGAGACATGACATAAATGAACAAATACACTTGCGCTGGCACAGCAGAGGTTTCAAGATGCAAATATTAATGGGGTTCATTTTGAAAGTTTGCATTTCTTAGGCTGCTTCTGTCTCTATAACAGACATATTCAGGCTAATAAAGTGTCACTAGCTCCCTATGGTGACAGTAAACAATAGCATGAAAACAAGATACATTTCCTCTATTTATTCATCTAATTCCACCTACCGCATACAGCGGGGTCTGGAAACGTAGCGGGCGTGAGACTCCTGGACTCCTCTCAGAACAGTTAATTGGTTGATGTGTCTCTCCAAAACACCTCCTCTGATGTTACTCAGTGGCTTCCCCGAGGAGTCTTTAATTCACTGTTGATTTGGTTTGTTGTTGTGCTGTGTCTCAGCGTCTGAACAGTGTGTTAAAACAGGCTATTTACCACGTTCGGTGGGAGAGAGAGCTGGGCAGGCTCCAGAAGGCCTGGACAAACACCATGTTACCTCACAGCCAAGCTTTTCTCCTTCTGTCTCTCTTTCCTCTCTTTGCGATTTGCTCTGTATTTATCATTTTTAATCTCCACAGCCTTTTTTTTTTTCACTCTTTCATTTTCATCTTTACCTCTTTTTTTCTCTCCCTCCCACCCCTGTTCTCCCCTGCCCTCTTTTTCTTTGTCTCCCTCTCTTCCAACATAATGCCTATTTGTGAAAAGAGGGTGAAGCATGTTGTATTTTGCTGCCACCCCCACCTTCTTTTGTGAGTTACAAAAGAACTGTGGACACCTTGGTTTGGTCATTATTTCATGCAGAGAGTAATTAATGAGACAATTAGGGTTTTCTTCCCTCCTTCTGTGTTCCCTTTGAACTAAATAAATAGCCAAAAGGTGTCCTCTTTAATTGCACATGGGTCATGGATATAATAAAGATACACAAGCAGCCTCTTTATGAAACTTGACTGTGAATAACTGTTTTTGTGTTTGTTGTCCTTACTGTATTTGTGTCTCAAAAGACACAAATGGGATTTAGCAGCACTGTGGAAAGACAATATGACTATCAAACACAACAGAGATCCAGTGTAGCTGAGATAAAAGTTGCCGTGATCAAAACCGCTGAGCACAAAAACATTACCTGCAGTCTGGGAGACCGCATTAATGAAGCTGAAGAAAAGCACTGGACAGCCACTTCAAAACAAGAACCTTTTTGTTTTTCTACTTACTGTCACACTCTCTTATTGATGTGACATGTCTCATAGACATAATGTTGAGGAGTAGTTTCACTTAATGTAAATGAATAAGTAGTGTGACATAATTTGGACTAACAAAAGTCAAACTTTAGATTCTACTTCCTAATTGCTGTTGTCATTCTGAGCCTACTAAGGGACTGTAAAATGATTAGAGATGGGGTTTGAAAAAATTGAAGGGGTATGTATTTTTTCCTTTTGATAAAGGTAGGGTAGGCTTTTAGTAGAGCAGGGGAGGGTCTTTTGAGTTTTTTTTCTCCCCAGACTTATATTTTATTTCAGCTTTCCCTTGAGTTGCATAAAGCTGCCACCAGTGCCCCGCTCATTTACTCACCGACAGTAAACTGTATAGTAAGTAGCAATTGGCTGGGTGTTTGATAAACAGGACTTTGGTTAACAAACTTGTTTGCCATAATTTCTAATTTGCAATTTAGTAAATATTGAGAAAAACTTCTTTTAGCTGTTTTGGTCTCTACCAAATCCTAAGGGAAATATAATCCCCCATCTATCTTTTCTTCCCCTATGAACACTCAACAGCTGGTTTGGATTTCCTTTCTCACTGAAATATGCCTGAGAGAAAATATAGGAGTGACTGACGTTAAATACAAAGGAGAGTTAGTGCGTATAACACTTCTTGCTGTGATAACGCAGATGGGTTATTTAGTGTACTTTCATGACTCTACTAATTTCTTACAGGCAGCTGTAGGAGCTCTACAAAGCACAGATATCATTTTTTTTCTCCAAACAAATTAAACTGCAACTCTTGTTAACATCCCAATTAGAGGTATTATGCTGTGATGTGATTTTGTTTTTGCAGCTGTACTATAGACATCATCATATCCACAAAGTACTTTCTTCTTTTCTTTTGAGGGCGCCTTTGTTGAAGCTCAACTTCTCCCAATGCGAAGTAACAGGTATTTCGTAACACTGTACTTTAAGAGAAGCTTTTACACACACACACACACACACACACACACACGCACACACACACACACACACACACACACACATACACACACAAACTCTCTATATTCCCCTGACTACAACACAGTATGTGTGGGTGTAATTAGTGAATCTCCCACCACACCTCAACGTCTCTCATTAATCTCTCATGAGTGATTAGGCTGCTGCGACGTATGGAACCACGGGAGGTGTGAAACCGGGTGTGAAACTGTTGTCATCTCATATGTTATCGCACTCCTGAGACTGGGAGGATTAAACCGTGCCAGGCACAGCCCATTGGCAACTAATCATGCTGCTAATGATAAGTGAAATATTCGACTGCCTCTCATTGCAATGGCATCGCAAGGTCAAGATCTTGCACAGATCGCGTACATACACAAGCAGTGTCACTGTTGTCTCTCTGAGGCGCTGCTTCCTCGGTCGCTCCTGTTGTTTTGTATAAACCCAGAGCATAGGCCCAGTACAAGCCTGAGTGAAGCCTTTTGAATATGACTGTTGATGGCTGATTAGAGCAAAACATAAGGGTAGCCTCCAACTGTGATGCTCTGATGAGAAGTGATCTAAAGGGTCTCGTTCAGAAGATGTCATGCTGACCGCTGTTGCTGTGCCAGATGCTTGTCGCTCAGCGCAGCTTCACATCCAAACTACAGAATTTGTTCCCTGCAGGCATCACTACAACAGAGATTTCCATTTAATTAAAAAAAGGTACAAAGTTAAAAATTAGAGCAACTGCAATTACTCAGCCTGGGCAGACATTTTGAAAAAAATCCAATGTCAGCAGCCAATAAGACTGAAACATTCATTCTACATTTTACCTACATGTCAGATTAGTTTATTGGCACTGAGTTAAATATGGTCTTCTGCCGCCCTTTGGCTAACAATAATAGGAATAAATGAAGGATAATTATGACGCATTAGCAAACCAAATCTAGAAATGTACAATTTCTTCCATTAGGGTCAATCTAATAGGGTCAGCTCCCTTTAGAGTTGGTTATGACTCAGGCTGGAGACTCAGGCTGGATTTTCGGTCAAAGCAAGCAACTGCAGCGGGGCCCCAGACTCTGTTTTGTAAAGAGGTAGAAATCTAGGTAGTTGTATGGTGAATATTCCTGAACAAAAGTGAAATGCTCAACAGGAGCTTATTTTTGCCCCGGGCTCCCCTAATAGGTTAATCCAGTCCTGCTCAGGGATTATTATTTCTTCTGTTTGATTTATTTTTCTAGACAAGTTGTATTTAACAGGTGTTGCTGCTCTCCTAATTAACAAAAATGATCAGCGAGTGGATGAGCAGGTCTGTCTCCTAGAAATTACATTTACTAATTTGTTTTGTTGAATACGTTATGAGGGCTGCCTGGATTATGTTCAGTGGCAACGTTTTTCCAAAGGAAGTGTCATAGTTTTGTATCGCACACAAGTTGTGTTAGCAAACTAAAGCACTTTGGTCAAGGTTAGAGAAAGGCCATGGTGTCTTGTGCTACAAATGACTTCAATATTTAACTACTCAAACAATCAACTCAACTCAACTCAAATCAACTCAACAAACATTTTCCTTACCTTAATCAAGTTCAAGTTTTGAGAGCCTAAACATAATGCAGTTCATGAATATTTTTCAGACTTATTACAGATCTGATTTGGTAAATGCAGTCATTAAAACGTGTTGTAAATGTTTCCTTATTATGTTGATTAAACAAAATGGTGTCATGACTTCTCAAAATGTATCTGCTGTGTCCAATTAGAAGTATATGAACGTCATGTTTAGGAGACAGGTGAGATGACTTTAGGTGTGAGTATCCAGAGGATGTTTTTTGGTTTTCAGCAAATGCTACTAAACTAACTGAAATATGCATTAAATAGTCAAAAATAATGGACTGTTCTGCTTCCTTCACCTTCATGTTCCATGTTCGCCACATGAAAGTGATGCCAACAGATAACCTACTGGCTTAATCCAATTTATTATATGTTCAGTTTATATGGTACACAAAGTTAAAACTAAGTAAGTCTAATATAATACAATGCAATCCTGCAATAAATCCTACCGCCATAAAGTTTATGAGGTGTTGATTCAACTGGATAGTTATTTTGGAGGCTGCAGTGTGTGGTACTGTTAAATTGTTTTGCATTACTCCGACAGGACTTTCTTTCTTTTGGATCAATAACTGGAGACTATTCAGAAACACCACAAACGTCAGCCTCCGAAATGACCATAAAATTAAATCAACACCTCTTTTAAAAGTTTCATTAAATAAACTTTTGATGTCATTTAATGTTTGATCACTCACAACTGTAAATGATCCAAACAGGGGGAATGCGCTGTGCTCAATAAGAAAAACATGAATCAAGCGATATGAAATCATATGAGAATTGAGTCCGATAGCTCCTCTAGGCTGAACTAAACATCTCAATTACCTCCAGGGGGTTGAAAAAGCACTGCAGTAAGGAGATGTGGCAGATACAATATTTAAATGGACTGTCAGTGGAAGAAAAACCCTGCTAAGCTTATATTTGATTACATATTTTATAGAACACAAACACACACAAATGCATCTCAGCTACTGCAGTGCCTGATGCAGCCAGCCCGCCACACTATTATAATCATCAGCCACATATGGAGCCGCTGTCCTGCCTGTGGGGAATAGGGTTGTAGAAGGGGCCGATGGGATGAAACCGGAAGGACCTCACTACTCAGAGGTGATGAATGCTCTGCTGCTTATGGAGCCTCCTGTAGTGCATCTGTGAGAGCAGATGAATGGGGAGGAGAGGCTGATAAATTGGGTCACACAAACGTAGCATTTCTGGGTAATGCGGTGAAAACGCTGGAGGAGTGCAGTTGGGTGGCTCACGTGCCTACAACTGGGTCAGAGCTGCTCCAACTTGACTCAATTTCCTTTCTATGGCTCCTCTCGCGCTCCTGGCATTATTGAAAAGTTACGCTTTTAATTTGCAAAAAAATGCTTTGCTTTTTTTTTCATTTCTTGAAGTCACACCCTCAAAACAACTCACATTGAATTGAAACTGACCCAAATTGAAAAACAGCTTTTTTTGGTTGATCGTTTGCTTTATGACTTCTGTAGTTTTGGCTGCTATTGGCAAAATATAAACATGAACCAATCCTAGGTTAATGCATATATTTAGTCAAATATAGGCCATGGATATCAGGCCTTTACATAATGTATCAGGCAGATATTAACAATTAAATTGTTGTCTGCCAGGCATGTTGTCATCAGCTGATATGAGATTTCTCCCTGGCCATAATTACATTATAGAGGTATGCAGCATTTTTGCAGTAACATATATATTTTTTGAAAATTCAATATTAATGTATAAAAAGTAATTAATTCCATCTGCAAATTGTTGATTGCTTTGAAAAGTTACTACAATAATTATCATTCTTAGTTTCAGAATTAGTTTCTTTAGCTTCAGTTTCATGTAAGTTTTTATCCTATGTCCCCTTAATAATTATGTCTGTACGTGACACACATATGTGAATTTTTTTTCTTCCTTTTAGCTTCCTGTTTAACGGTTCAATGTTTTTGATGACTCATCCTGCACTCGGTAGCAGATGGACATTATATTTATCCAATCAAATAGAATTTGGGATGACCAGCGAAGCCATCCTATTATGGACTAAAGAAGTGCACTTGACCTGTTAGCTTTTGGTAGATAGCTATAGCGATATTAGAGGTTGGAGGTGTGTGGTTGAAGTTTTATTTATTTCTTTTTTGCTTATTCTCCACCTTCTAATATAACAATACAGGATAAGGAGGTGCGAATGGAGGTCAACATCCCTTTGCAGCTCTGTATAGGTCCATGTTCTTTAATGTTCTTGATAGCAAATGAGCATTATTGACCTTTAAAGAAATGTGTAAATGTCCATTACCACATAAATATCATATGCCAGCTTACACATATGGGCAGAGTGTGTATATGCCACATCATATCACATCACATATCTGGAGCTTGGCGTGTTAATTGCCCTTCTTCTCTTTGAGACTGCTCTCTGCTCTAATCTAATTTCATTCATTTTGGGTTGTGGAAGAGTTTGATTAGGTGGTGGGGGCCCGGAGGATGGGGTAAGGGGGTCCTTTACCTTGGCACAGATAAGAAGACAAACTAGATTTGAGGGCGGATAGATCTTGTTGGCAGCACACGCCGCCTCTTGGCAAGCGAGGCGAAGTCGATATTGAGCGGGGGCTTTCTTACCTCCTAAGATTTACAGTATCTGGAGCTCCACAGCCTCATACTTCAGTAGATGGATGAACATTTCATACAGAGCCAATTGGCGCAACATGAGTTGAGCTGAAGGTCATTGTGACTCATTTCCACTTCGGAAGCTGGGTGGCTAGAGACAGAGCTGCTAAATCTCCACCACTGACTTGTTTTAATAGTACAAAGAAGACAGCTCTGTGAAAAGGAGCAGAACGCCACCCTGTGCTGGTACTGTACAGCACTGATGCAAAACACACATGTACAGACTGTACAGTGCCAAAGACAGTTGAGAGTACAGTAGTAAGGAGAGGGTACAGATTGCCGCAGAACCGCGAGGCATATGGCGGGGCGCCCCATGCCTCCCAGCTAATTGAGTCCTAATGAATCACTGGTTTGGCATGCTACATGTCCCTTGTGATGGCTGGTGTCATTGATGCATTGAAGATGCCCAGTCCTCTGGAAGTGAAGTGGGCAGTGACGGCTGCTCCGGCTGAACATAGGAGGCAGGCCGACACCGCCGGCTTCACACTGAACACTTCACTCCATCACCAGATGTTACAGGTCAAGGCACAAAGATTACTAGCTACCCAGCTCCACACAATGGAAATAATTGTGTGATGGGCTGGCAATTCACTGGCCCATTTGATTCCAGTAACACTCTCTATAGTGGTGGGGTCGCAGCCTCATTGTCAGCTCAATAGGGTCAGTGCGATAGGGGAAAACACTTGTAGTCAGTGGTGCCTGACTGCTGTTTTTGCAGAATTTACATATATATCTATAATTGACTAAAGGGCATATGAATTGATGAAAACATTCATCAAGCTTTGACTGCCTATAGCAATAATTATTATAATTCCTCAGATAACTTACACTTTTGTCATCGTTTGTTCTCATTTCAACATATCATTTAATACTAATAACTGAAGTTTACTATGATTGGGTTTGATGCTTTTGTAAATAGAATGAATGGATATAGGAAATAATGTGATGAATTCATAGCCAGATATTAACGGAAATAGAGTTGCGATTTACAGCCTCATTATACTGTAATGTTAGTTTAATGTATAAGATAATATCTTCTCATCTGTGGGGGCTCTATTCAGTTTTAAAAGTGTGGGCCTCTTTCCAATTGCATTACTGAAACAGGTCCAGCCCAAACATATTGGAAAGGAAATGCTTATTTAAACATGTTGCAGTCAGTGAGAGAGTGAGTAATAAGTGTGCATTGTTTTCATTACATTGCTCTGTGTGAGGTCTGTCCACACTAACTACTTTATTCCTTGCAGGATGATTCTCCTGGAGAATGTTTGCGTAATAAATTATATGTTGGGAGATATTCGCTTTGTTGCTGAGAGTTATATGAGAACATTGATACCACTGTCATAATGTTACACTAAATATGGAGCTGGAGCAAACGGATGGTTAGCTTAGTTTAGCTTAGCATAAGTCTGGAAACGGGGAAACACCTAGCCAGACTCTCTTCAAAAGCTAACAAAATCTGCCTAGCAGCACCTCTAAATCTCACTGATTAACACTTTATATCTCTTTTGTTTAATCTTAACAAAAACTAAATTGCAAGGCAACCAGCAGAGACTCCAGTAAGTAGCAAAGAAATAATCTGGCACATAACCACCATAAAACAGCAAGTAAGGCTCTTCTTATCTAACTGTTGGGAAGAAAGCTACGGAGCCCAAGACATGACATCTGAAAAAACTAATTGTGGCAACGAAATGCTAATTTGTGGCCTCGAAATGCTAATTTGTGGCCACAAAATGCTAAGTTGTGGCCACAATATACTAATTTGTGGCCACGAAATACTAATTTGTGGCCACAAAATAGTATTTTGGGGATAACGACATAGCCTAACTATAATGCGGGCAGTTCTGCTATACCTGTGTGGGGCACATAGGCTACCCAGAGCAAGCTAAAGGTGCAGTCATTCACAGAGATGATTTGATTGAATTGTATTTTAGACTGGGAACGGCGTAAACATTAATACATTACATCCACGGGTGCAAGCTGTATGATTATTTGTGGTTTGTTATTGCTTCCTAAGGAGAAAGAGTAAACCGCTGGTGACCATATTAACCACCTCAGGCATAGTAACATATGTTTATCTGAAAGTAAATCAAATATATTAAGGTACATTTTCTCTGAAATGTTTCTAAACATGTATTTCTTTGTGACTGCATGCACAAGTTACATTTGTAATAAAACCTAAAATAAATAAAATAAAATAATCATATTCTACTGTAAAGAAAAGAAAGAACTAAATATTTAATGGACCAGCACATTGGGTAAATTGTCAGAATATGTGACCCCACTGTAACTGCTTAATAAAGGAGTTAAACTTCAAAATATTGTTTGGGTAGTTATGTCATCCCTTCACACTAATCTGGACACATGTTTTCTTATTTGGAGTCATCACAGAGCCAGTACAACAGAGGTCACCATATCTGACAAGTAGCAGCCGTCAGAATATATGATCCCACTGTAACTGCTACTGTAAGCTACGTCGTTATCCCCAAAATACTATTTTGTGGCCACAAATTAGCATTTTCTTTTTTTTCGGATGTCATGTCTGGGGCTCCGTAGAAAGCAAATAAAAGTATTTCCCAAAATGTCAAACTATTTCTTTAACCCTTGTGTTGTCTTCCCATCAACCATGAAAAAAAACATGTTTGTTGTCCCTATCTCAATGTTTCAGTCACTTTTTTCAAAGTTTTGTATTTTACATTTTAGTGTTTTTTTTTCATTGTTTTGGTCACTTTTTTCAACATTTTAATCGCTTTTTCTGACGTTTTGTTTCCGCTTTTTCCCAATGTTTTTGTCACTTTTTCAATGTTTTGGGTGCTTATTTTTTTTATTTTTTGCGGTTTTGACCGTTTTTTTTTTCGTTTTTTTTTTTTGCTTTTTAAACGTTTTGTCAGGTTTTTTTTTTTTTTTTTTACATTTTCGGCCCTTTATCGACGTCCCATAGTTCCTGATATAAAAAACTTTGAAAACGGGTCAACCTGAGGGTTAAACTTCTCATAGGGGAGATCTGAGTTCCTTTGTCTTCTACTTTTACAGCTTGTAGTTTGAGTCATTGCTTCTGACACGTGGTTGTCAGCACCCTCCCGTTGCACTCTCAACTTCATATGCACCTGCCATGTAGATTACACTCCCAAAGGAGCATGTTCATCATCAAGCATCCCACATGCACTGCTATCTGAGCAATCTTCCCCTTTGGTTCAACTGAGGCAACCGAGATCACCTCTGACCTGTCTCGGCCAGGGGCCAAGTCTTCATTAATGATGAGTAGACCTGATGTGATAAGGCCACCAGCAAAATGAGAACTCAGACACAATCATGCAAGCTCATTAAAACTACTTTTATGAAAAATGTAGGCCACTCTGGCAATCGTGTGTCTAATGGTGAAACGCTACATTGATGTCAGTGTAACCGCTGTTCTTTAGACGCATTATCTTGGAGCACTTGGGAAATCTTAAGGGAGTTCAAGTTGAGGTAATGCCACTGCAATATAAAGAGAAAAAACAAATGTGATAACATGCAGGCTTTTCAGCGAGACAAAAGGCAAGAGGTAACACTAAGGCAAATGGGTGAGACAACCCAACGGATTTCAGGAGTGCAAAACAACAACCAGCACAAAATGTGTCCGCACTTTGTTGTAATTGTGCTGAGATAACATGAAAAATAAATAACTGAACCACTTTCACCATTTTACAATAATTGCAAAAGGGGAAAAGGCCTTATGGTATTAATCGGATAAGATATAGCTCACATATCCACTCGCTGCGTTTGCTGTCAGGAGCTAAATTAAGTGTCTTGATTCCACTGGGAGACCTAACAAAGAAGCTCTTACTGGAGAAGTTAATGCTCTCTAGTGTTTTGTTCAGCTCCATCTTAAGCCCCACAACTCACACTGGGATGCAAAGAACTGTCTTGAGATGACAACTGGCAACTGCACCGTATGTGAGTATGTGCGTGTTCGTGTGAACACGTGTCCTACAATCGAGCCAGTGAGTGCAGCTTAGGATCTGTTGCAGAACATCCTCTGTAAGGAGATTACTATAGGCAGTTTGGTCGATTGGCAGAAGTCGCCGATGAACTTTGGCACCAATGTCAAAACACTAACGCCGACCTTTGCTTACATCCTGCCGAGCCCCAACATAAACACGACTTTTGGTCATTTGAGCCAACAAGATAGGCAAACCACATTATTTCACCAGCAGCTTTATGTTTTACTGCTTTTCCACAGCAATAGTCAAGGCCATTTTCCATCTAGGCCTGCTCTTACATGAGCACTCAAGCAGAAAACACAGAACATCATGATAGACATATGGTCCATTTGAACTGGTCATGTTGGCATATTTTCAGCTTTACCCAAGGAGGTTTGAGAGGTTCAAATCATTGAAAATCATAGAAGAAAGGGGTTAAACCATAGAAATAAAATGTATTACACTCCTTCTATTTCTATGGGTTAAACACCCCACTAGTAGCCCCTCATGAAGATTACTATATGGTCCAAGATTAATCTTACAAGGATTTCGCAAAGCATGACTCTTATTTATCATCTTTACTAAGACAAAGACTGAAATAGGATAAAATTCATAATTATGAATACTTATATATGGCTGCAGTTCTGATTGGCTCCTGGTAGTTTCATAACGTCAATATGGTTACATATAGAACCAAAAATCATAACAGACTGTAAAAAGATGAATCCAACTGTATTCTATGCAAAAAAATAAAATCACTGGCCAATCTCTCATCGGGAGAATCCAAATGTGGGCGCAACTGCACGCCCTGACGCATTTTAGATGTCCACACACACACACACACACACACACACACACACACACACACACACACATCCACACACACACACACACACACACACACACACACACACACACACACCACCACCACCACCACCACCACCACGATAGATGCTTTCACAATTGGCAGGATGTTTTTATCCCCACAATGATCAATGAATGTGAATGAAGACCGGAGGACTCACTCTTCTACAGGCCTACAGTATATGCACTGATTTCAGGCAGACTCCAGCTCAGCGCAGCCGGTCAGACCGGTGCCGCTGCGCGCTCCCATCCAACCATCCCTCCACAGGTACTCATTACAGCCCGCTGAGCATTTTCTATTTGTTTCTGTGCAGCGATCAATACATTTATCAACATATGCGTCATCATTCACTCACTCAGCATCAGAGCCGGTTAACACGCAGTCGTTGGAAGATGACTTACTGCTGTTGCAGCAGGACATCTCTTCATTTGAATATTAGTGGAGGGAGGGGGCACTGCTTCTCCTGATACTTGACATCTTATGAAGCAACATAACCTAGGCCTAAGTATGTAAGTCATGAATCGAAATCATTTCAAAACAAGATGTCCATTTCTAATTTGTGCGCAATTCCATATGGGACAGCAGGTTATTTGACAGGCGACCGGCGTTTGCGCTTTAAAGGACTCCACGTTCAAATCTACCAAGCACCATCGATGATCTTCCTCACGAGCTCATTTCTGATCTAATTTGTTTCATTTTCATCACCTATGCGACTGTTTCTCAGTCATCCACAGCGGACTGTTCCGCAACCCATTTCCATTCAGCGGACAACGCATCCTATCCATAAATCTTAACATGACGCGGAGCTGCCTCGCATCCTTAAACAGCTCTATAGTTTCACAGTTTTAAACACTCCCGTTAATAGAGAAGCTCAGAACTGAGATGCCTACTCACCATTTCTTAGCGAATGCTTCTCAGGAGTGTCCCATTTATGCGTTTTAATCCAGATCTGTGTCCCCTTCATTTGAGCGCTCTATTTTTTCCCCCAATGAGAGAGAGAGAAAGAGAGGCGAGGGAGAGTGCGTGTTTAAGAAAATCCATTTGTTAATTCCATTTCCCGGACACACAATGTGAAATCACATTGCCTCGCTTTTTTACATGTTCAAAATTCTTCCACAATTCTAAGATCCCGTAAAGCTCTATGTTCTTTCCTCTCTCTCCCTTCTCTCCAGCTCTGAAGTTGCCTGGTTACCCCTGTTTCTCATTCAAGGAGGCTGAGGGCTGCATACAGCGGCCAATCATAGCAGCCACCGGAGAGATTAACTATTTCTTGGCTCCACTATTCTAGAGGCGAAAATAAGGAGAGTGGGCGGGGAAACTGGGCCCCCGGTGACAGAAAAAAAAAATTAAAATGCACAGAGAATAATGTAGAGAGAGGGGATCCGTTAGAGGGAGAATGTGTGGAGGGGGATGGTTGGGGATTAAACATTTTTGAAAAATAAAGGCTTGGGAAGAGGAGGAGGGACCAGTTGCCACTTCTCACTACAACAAAGATGTAAGTGACTGATATTCCAGCCTCGCAGGATGTTATGCAAACTGCAGTGGACCAGTCTCCCGTCCATTCCTTCTCCTTCAGTGGACAATAGGTCTTAAAGGAGCAGAGAACCGTCTCGTTTCTGAAATCCCCAAAAAGCAATCCATCAGGGTAATTGATCGCCCCCCCCCCCCCTTAACCAGCCATCCGTCAAGCCAACGCTCTTCCCCGTTCTCTCTTTTCCCTCACCCCCGTCCCACTCCAGTCGCCTCATCATAGGCCGTATTGATTTCAATTTCCCCCCCTCCAGCCGGGGTTAAAGGTGTAGGGGAGAGAGCCAGCTTCAATCCCTGTTACAAGGCATGTGGGGGCATAATGACCCCCCACCTAGAGGGGGCTACTACATCCAGGTCAAGCCCCCGTCACACACACCTACTGTATTACAGCCTTGACCTTTGTGAATGGCTGAAGCCGCAACCAGTGGCTTCAGACTGGCCCCCACGGGGGGCCATGCAGAAGTGCTGGTGCATTATGGGGGAACAGTCGGGGGTCCTGACAGCACAACAACAAGCTTTTCAAAGAGACAGCACCCAGTAGGAGGGGGGTGACTCATGTGCACGAGACTGTCTGGGACATTCCGGCAGATAAAAGTAAGCATGATACATTTTTTGTTGCATCTTAAATGTCAACATTGTTGTTTTTAAAAGCAGTCTGTACATTACAAAAATATGTCATATTTGATTCATGCTTTGGTGTAAAAGGAGTTCACACGTTAAAAAAAAAGAAAAAGAAAAAAGAAAAAAGAAAGAAAGTTTTTCTTTCTAATTTTTGTTGTTGTGTTGCAGCTGCGAGTGCGATTGATGCATTGCTGGCCTCACTCCATCCCTCAGATTACAAATGAAAACAACAGTGTTGGGGTCCTCCATCCCCCACTGCCGGATGAGAGCTGTGTGTCTGTGTACAGTTGTGTATACAACACACACACACACACACACACACACACACACACACACACACTGGCAGAAGTACACGCATTTGCACATACACTTAGCGGTTGATTGACGTGTAGTTCTTGGCTTGAGCACAGCTTAATCCCGCTGCTTTCACAGATGGACTCAGTCTTCCTCTTTTTGTCTGGTGTCACCAGCAGTGGCATGTTATACAGTTACACACACTGTACAGTACCATGTACTTTTGTTTACTCTGGAGGGAGCTTGCTGTGAGGGTTCTAATCCCCGCTTTAAACCACTCTCCCTTTAGCGGCCACCCCTGACACACACACACACACACACACACACACACACACACACACACACACACACACATCTACTCTTTGGTCATTAAAAAACAAAGGAGGTCAGTGTCAGGCAGCTGTGTCCTGTGAAGCGATAGTTAATCCTCATTTTCAAGGCCCACAGACAAAAAGAAGCCTCACAGATGAAATGTTTCATGAGTTACACATGAACGCACCACTCTTGTGCCACCTTGTTCATCCATCCATCCATCCATCCATCCACCTTCACAACAACGGAGAGTGTTTGTTGTCTTTCAGGCTCTTCGTACAGTAGGTTGCTGCAGTGCATTATTAGCACAAATCGAGGAGGGGGAAGGTTAGACTTTTCTCCCGCTCCCTAATCGTATTCCACTTCTAAAAAGGCTTTGATTTCCATGTAGATGGAGCTGTGGTGATAACGGCGAGGAACTGCCCTGGAGAAATGAGGCAGAGCGATAAGATAAGGCGAGCAGATCCCCATCCAGACAAAAAAGACAAAGAGGAGAGTCATCACCCCACATGGCGGTTAATCTCCATTCAATCCAGAGATTACCGCAGTCAGAATTCTCATCACTGCACCCCAGCAAATGATTAGCCATCTCCCAGAGGAGAGGTGGTTAACTGGTGTCCCCCCCCCCCCGCCTCCAATCACCTCCCTACAAAACCTTGGAGTGAAGGCTGATCAATAACTAGTTCCTGGTTACAATAAGAGAGTAGCAGCTTTGGGATCAAGACACATGTACGTCAATGGCAGAAAACATGCTTATTCCACGGACACAAGATGCTGATTTACGACGTTTCCTGGGCCTGTAGTTTGCCAAAGACTTGACCACTGACAAGGCCATTCAGCTGTATTCTTGACATAAGAAAACAGCCACAGAATGAGCGTGTTACCAAGGAGAGAGGGCTGTTTTCTCAGTATTGTGCTCAGGTCTATGCTAATGGACTGTTTTAATCAAATCTAATTGTATTGTCGTATCAGCGCTTGAACGATTAGTATTCAGAGAGGAACAGTGGGGAGAAGCCTGACATCGATAAGTGACCCTTGACCCCGACTGCTTCGACTACTGAAACGTTCCTCTCCTTTTATCAGTCTCACCCAGGCCTCTTAATTTCCTGTAGCATGACTAATCATAATGTACTCTGACATCTGCAGGTCTGGAGGCCATCCTCCTCAGGGGATAGAGCACGGAGCACCTGTGGTAAAGAAATACACCCACTTTTTATTGAGGGAGATAAGCAAATGTTCAAGCCAACTATCATGTCATGTGTAGATCGTTCACATGTGTGCCATGCTAACATTTAGCATACATTCTTTTATGTGAGAAACTTGTAGCAGCATGACTCCTAAAACCTCCTAAAGCTAAACTAATCAATATTTTTATATAGACAGTGTGTCAAATGACCATGTGTAATAAGAAAGCTGTTGCGCATAGTTCTCCTAAGCCTTTCAGCTCATTGTTCTGGCCAAAACCTCAGTTTTTTGGTTGAGTCTCGCAGCTCTCATCAACCTCATTTCCAGCTGTTTTGGTAAACCTACTGTACGCTGCCTGCCCAGCATCAAACAGCAGACCAGGGGCGTCGCACCCGTGGGGGATGTGGGTGTTTTAACACCCACACTTTTCCCGGTGAGAGGGTTCAACACCCACACTTTTCCCGGTGAGAGGGTTCAACACCCACACTTTTTCTGCAGTTTTTCCACAGTTTTGCACAAACGCCTTGCGTCGAACTGTCGCCGTAGCTACGTCGTAGGCTGTGTGTAGCGATTATATTGCCTGAGTGAACAGAATTGCGTCCATAGCAACGCTCTGTTTTTCATGGCAACGGTGTGTTATACTTCGCAGCGGTCTTAACAGACCACATTCTACATCGAGGAGAACTCGCAATTTTTACGTTAATCTTGATCGCTATAAGTATGTGAGTACTGTTGATAGCAAAAGAAACGAGCCGAATCGGTGCTAGCTAACTGGAGCTGCTGCAGCTAATGCCGTGAGCTCCCACTTAGCTAAAACGGCAGTTTTGGGGGCATATAATAAAGAGTGCCATTGTGCCTCTTAACAGACACAAAATCCAATTAAAATGTCTGTGCAACATGAACAGGGCCCTTACATGACAACAAGATGCCTTTTCAACTCAGACATTGTTTAAATTCACCTACCCTGTTAGTATGTGTGTAGTGTGTGTATTTGTAGCATATATATCCATTTTGTGTGCGATCCATCTGGCGTTGGTGAATAGTAGTCTCTGCAGTGGTGAACTGTGTGTTAGTTGCCTTAGCCAGGCTAGCAGGGCCGACCGGCATCCTTCTAATTCCTCCCCGCCTTCCTCACCTGCCGCGGCCAGCAACAATCCACGGGCGCCCGCTGGTCTGGTGGATGTCCTCCAGAGGACAGTTCATGCTTTCGCGGCAAGATTTTTGCGGCGAAAAAAGTTTATTTCCCCCTCAAAAGTAGGTAATTGAGCACTGTAGTGGTTATGATCATATCAGTGACTATGTAACTACATGGAAACGGGCCAAATGATGCCTGTTTCTTGTACAGTAATAGCGTTACTGAAGGCTGGCTCTAGCTCCATAGGTTACTCCAAGCGTCTTCCCTTGTGAACACCTCCGCTCTTCACTCTTCTCACACTACGCTCTGATCTGCACACTGCTGTTTACCTTTTCCTGCTACAACTGAATTCCTGCGGGACTTCAGCGCAAGACTACAGTCAGCCTTCTGTAACGCTGTTACTTTACAAGAAACAGGCATCATGTGGCCCGTGTCCATGTAGTTACATAGTCACTGATATGATCATAACCACTACAGTGCTCAATTACCTATTTTTGAGGGGGAAATAAACTTTTTTCGCCGCAAAAATTTCGCCGCGAAAGCATAAACTGTCCTCTGGAGGACATCACCCAGACCAGCGGGCGCCCGTGGATTGTTGTCGGCCGCGGCAGGTGAGGAAGGCGGGGAGGAATTAGAAGGATGCCGGTCGGCCCTGCTAGCCTGGCTAAGGCAACTAACACACAGTTCGCCACTGCAGAGACTACTATTCACCAACGCCAGATGGATCGCACACAAAATGGATATATATGCTACAAATACACAGGGAACTGCTGCGTGATGATTATTACCGAAGCCTGGCTGAACACTCACTCATCCCAGACGGCAGCTCGCAGCTAACAGGGTAGGTGAATTTAAACAATGTCTGAGTTGAAAACGCATCTTGTTGTCATGTAAGGGCCCTGCTCATGTTGCACCGACATTTTAATTGCATTTTGTATCTGTTAAGAGGCACAAAGGCACTCTTTATGATATGCCCCCAAAACTGCCGTTTTAGCTAAGTGGGAGCTCTCGGCATTAGCTGCAGCAGCTCCAGTTAGCTAGCACCGATTCGGCTCGTTTTTTTTTTTGCTATCGACAGTACTCACATACATAGCGATCAAGATTAACGTAAAAATTGCCCGGAGTTCTCCTTTAACTCTTTAATGCTGCTGGTACAAATTGCTATCGTAATTAGGTAGATACAACCCGAGCTAACGTTAGCTAACTGAACCTATCATTTAACATTAGGCTGTTAGCTAGCTAGCTAGGTTGTCTTTTTTTCCATTTATGTTCGTAAAGTTTAATGTCCTGTGGCATTTTCAACTCTTTTTATATGCCGTTACTGTAGCTATATGCGTAACGTTAGCAGAGATTTAGAAAATGGTGTGTTTATCAGTTGTAACTACAGGATGGGAGGTAACTGCACCATTTTAACTTCACTAGCAACGTTAAATGAAAGCTAATATGTACGAGTAGTTTCCCATGTAAGAAGTATAACGTTCCGTAACATTAGCTACGTTATAGCATTCATAATAAACGGATAAACGGATCATAATATAATTACGTATGTGCTAATTTGCATAAATAGCACAACAGATCTAAACATTGGGTATAGCCAGGTGAAAATGTCTTGTTGACATATAACAGTAAAAGACTTAATGTAAAGGTCTGAATGGAACCCATTTAGGCTACCCATGAGCATTAATACATAGAGGCAGGAAGAAGTGCTTTAAACCAGTATTGATTATTGAGTGTATTAAACCAGTATTATTATTGCAGAGATGTGGTTTGGGGCTGAGTCAGTGGGACTGTTTCTGGGGGATGAGTCTGAGGGAAGAACAAGGGTAAGGAGAATGCAGAAGACAAAAGGTAGGTAAAATAAAAAGTGAACACCCAGAAACCCCACGGACCCAGCCCCAAACCCCATCTCTGCAATAATAGGCTAATTAATAAAGGCTGGTTTAAAGTACTTCTTCCTGCCTCTATGTATTCATGCTCATGGGTAGCCTAAATGGGTTCCATTCAGACCTTTACATTAAGTCTTTTACTGTTATATGTCAACAAGTCATTTTCACCTGGCTATACCCAATGTTTAGATCTGTTTATGCAAATTAGCACATACGTAATTAGATTATGCTCCGTTTGCCCATGTTAACAAACAGTACAATTATCCATCGTTTTTATTGTTAATAAACAAATCACATCCATCCCCCTCACTTTTGAAAAGCTTGCTACGTCCCTGCAGCAGACAGACAAGTTTGACACGAGCTGACAAACACAGTGGAGCATTTAGTAGCTAACGGGCCATATAATTCCCTCTACAGTTGGTGCAGAACAAAAAAGAGGTTATAGGAGAGTAAATATTGGACTTACATTCGTCAACATTACTCCGAATGAATGCTGAATGTTGCTCCGTGGCTGCTGGAAGTGTAAAACAGCTACTGTTAGCGAACACGTTTGCCATATCACCTTTTTATGTCAATGTCGAATGTGTTTACAGCTGTCCCACTGCTCCCATGTGGCCGAAAAATTCCTTAATACTGCTTTAAGCAACTTTCCACCTTGAAAGACATGTCGCTTGCCCCTTGTATTTCCCACTCAGTTTTCACTTCACGTCTACTTTGAAACAGCAAGGTATTGAATAAACAGTGGATTAATGTAGCCAAACTGCTGTAAAACATATGTAGTGCTGATTCTCACCCGGGTTTTAAAATGTGTCTGTGTATTGTGCCACACGTTTAGCTTTGTGTGTAATGCTCTCTGCCGTTGTTGTGTCTTGTCTGAGTTGAAAAGCCACAACACTAGCTCATTAATCTCATGTAGCCAGACCAGCTGTCTTGTAAATGACAGGAAGGTAAAGAGAAAATCTTGCTCATTATATATGAGATAATCAGACCATGGAAACTCTGATGCTGCCAATACTTTCTTTTAAAACACTCTGTGGTGAAAATGGGACCTCTGCTTTGTTTTTCTTTTTGGTAAGAGAAAAATTAAAAAGCTTCTGTGTCTTTTTACTAACCTTGACTTCTTGAATGTGCCTACATATTATAGCTGAATTTCAAAAGCATCAGCAGTAAACTGTGATGTTTGTTGAGTGTAAATGCACCATTTCCATAAAATGTCAACTTTGCAATCCCACCTAACAGGTTAAAAAGATTGTGCAGCATGGCAGCACTAAGTCTAACCACAGCATCAAGGGTGCTCAGGGTGTGACTGTTTATTAGCTGTTGATATTAAATCACAAGAACAGGAAATAAAGCAGATGGACAGTGACAGGTGCCAGTTTTCATTTTGGGAGGGAAAAGACAATGGGTTTATATCCATCTGCTGAGCTCGCATTTTTTTAATTAGAAGCGCTAACACAATGTGGTTACATTGCATCTGTACACTATTTGGATACGGAATTGTGTACAGATATCTCCTGCCAGTTATCTGGGATCTGAACATCTTGATTATTGTCTGTAAATTTGGCAAACTTCATGTGCTATTTGCATCTTTTCTGGCTCCTGCATTCGTGTTCTTATTGTTTAATGACACTAGAGCAGATATTATAACTTTTTCATATTTTTTGGTGTCAATGGACCATAGACATTGTAGATGTCATGTGTTAACATATAAACTATGTCATGCACTTATCTGGTAAACTGACCAACAGGTTTGTCACCCATCTCATGGTGATATAAGTCTGAATATTCTACTGCACAAGTGAAGAAACAGTGAAGTGGCACTGTCTTTGCCCAATCAGCAACTCTGAGCACACAGCCGCTTCTTTGGGGTACCATGGAAACAACGACACCCCGCTCATGTCCGGTTGTCAAAGAGGCCCTTTATTCTAGCGAGTGCACTGAGTATTTAGAAACCCCATCACACACAAGTACGTATTGTACCGCGCTCTTTCCACCCACATATCACTGTGATCAAATTGTCACAGGGCCCCGATGACAAAGACAATGTGACAGTATGTGATTTATTGTGTCAGAAAAGAAAGTAAAAAAGGGTAATTGAGGGGTAAGTGGAGGAAACAAAGTTTGCAAGGTGTCAGCGTAACTTTGTCTGCCATCACAAGACTATGATGAATTTATTCATGGGTGGGTGATGCTGCCAAGTCAAGGACAAATACCATATAATTACCCCATACATTTAGGAAGTGATTAATTCTAAATTTCAGCTATTTAATTAAAATATGCAAATAGACAGCCATCGTTGTAACATGTGACACACTCAGCAGAGTTACAAAGTTTGATGGGAGTTTAGTCACTTCCGAACATTAGCTGCCTAAAAAAGAGACACGGACCCCAACCACCCACCCACCGACACACACCCACACACACACACACACACACACACACACACACACACACACACACACGTGTCTCCATCGCACATTTGCGCCATTGCGCATCGCTGATTTACTAAGCACATTTGGGTCCAACAGTGGTGACTCAAACAAGCTGACTCCTTCAAAGCAGAAGAAGAGTTGGAGAGCCATTACAGATATAATTGGATTTCATTTCAACCATGCGAGTGGAAAAAAGACTTGTCACCACCATGGAGAAAATGGAGCCAAAAAAATACAAGTATTGTATTTACTGCACTGCATAGAGGGGGCGTGTTTGTGGACATATGTACAGATGTGATTCACATTGTGCGCCTCCGCGTGTGTTTTTCAGTGTGGGTGTGTGTTGCACATATCAATGCATAAATTCCCCGGGCACACACACACACACTCACACACACACAGTGTGTTTCACTATCTTTGTGGGGACCTGTCATTGACATAATGCATTCCCTAGCCCCTTACCCTAACCTTAACCATCACAACTAAATGCCTAACCGTAACCCTTACCCTCACCATAACCATAACCATAACCATAACCTAATTCTAACTCTAATCCTAAAACCAAGTCTTAACCCTCAAACAGCCCTTTAAAGTTGTGGGGTCCAGCATTTTGTATACTGTATTGCTGGTTTTTGGACCCCACAAATATAGTTAAAGTTAGTTAAACAAGAACACACACACACACACACACACACACACACACACACACACACACACACACACACACAGTGCTCAGACATGACTGCGTTTTTAAATAGGATCCACCTTTGCTGAGACTCCGAGCATCACGCTGCACAGTGTGCTGACATGTATTACACAAGTGTCAAATGAATCCAGAGAAAAAGAGAGAAATGGGTTTCCCTGGTGCTCTTTAAAGCTTAAATGCAGGACACTAGGGGACCGACAGCTTCAGCCATGCCTCTCCACTTTCGGGAAATGAGCCTCATGTTTGTCACTGCTGCACAGCAAAATGTCCATCTTGACAAGACCTTCAGTGTATGGAGTCCCGAAACTGACAAAAAAGGCTATCAGACATTCAATTAAAGTTGAAGATAATGTTTTAATAATAGAAGCATGGTGTCTCGGTAAGTGCTAGCTACCTAAAGTTTTTGGCATAAGGGTGCAGGCTATCTCCGGGAATCATCACCTTATCGTGGTGGAGAGGTTTGTGTGTCCCTATGAACCTGAGGGCTGTGTTGTCTGGAGCTTTGTGCTCCTGGTAGGGTCTCCCAAGGCAAAGTGGTCTCAGGTGAGGGGCCAGACAAAGAATGGTTCAAAAACCCTATGAGTGACCGAGGAAGAGATGGAGTGACCCTGCCCAGAGGAAGCCCGGGGCCCCCGTCTGGAGCCAGGCCCAGATGGAGGGCTCGTCAGCGAGCGTCTGGTGGCCGGGTTTGCCACGGAGCCTGGCCGGGCACAGCCCGAAAAAGCTACGTGGCATCCATCTCTCCATCCCATGGGCCCACCACCTGTGGGAGGAACCGCTGGGGTCGGGTGCGCTGCCACATGGGTGGCAGTGAAGGTCAGGGGCCTCGACGGACCAGACCCGGGCAGCAGACGCTGGCTCTGGGGACGTGGAATGTCACCTCTCTGTGGGGGAAGGAGCCGGAACTGGTGCGGGAGGTGGAGCGCTACCGGTTAGATCTGGTGGGGCTTACCTCTACGCACAGTCTCGGTTCTGGAACCATACTCCTGGATAGGGGTTGGACTCTTTTCTTCTCCGGAGTTGCCCAGGGTGTGAGGCGCCGGGCGGGTGTGGGGATACTCACAAGCCCCCGGCTGTGCGCTGCTACGTTGGAGTTTACCCCGGTGGACGAGAGGGTCGCCTCCCTACGCCTGCGGGTTGTGGGGGAGAAAACTCTGACTGTTGTTTGTGCATATGCACCAAACAAGAGTTCGGAGTATTCGGCCTTCTTGGAGACCTTGAGTGGAGTCCTGTCCCCCACTGGAGCCCCTCCAGTGGGGGACTCCATAGTTCTGCTGGGGGACTTCAACGCGCACGTGGGCAATGATGGAGACACATGGAGAGGCGTGATTGGGAGGAACGGCCTCCCTGATCTAAACCAGAGTGGTTGTTTGTTGTTGGACTTCTGTGCTAGTCATGGATTGTCTATAACGAACACCATGTTCGAACATAGGGATGCTCATAAGTGTACTTGGTACCAGAGCACCCTAGGCCAAAGGTCAATGATCGATTTTATAATCGTTTCATCTGATCTGAGGCCGTATGTTTTGGACACTCGGGTGAAGAGAGGGGCAAAGCTGTCAACCGATCACCATCTGGTGGTGAGTTGGGTCAGGGGGTGGGGGAAGACTCTGGACAGACCTGGTAAGCCCAAACGGGTAGTGCGGGTAAATTGGGAACGTCTGGAGGAGGCCCCTGTCCGACAGACTTTCAACTCACACCTCCGGCGGAGCTTTTCGTGCATCCCTGTGGAGGCTGGGGGCATTGAACCCGAGTGAACAATGTTCAAAGTTTCCATTGCTGAAGCTGCGGCAAGGAGCTGTGGTCTTAGGGTCTTAGGTGCCTCAAGGGGCGGTAACCCATGAACACCATGGTGGACACCGGTGGTCAGGGAAGCCGTCCGACTGAAGAAGGAGTCTTTCCGGGATATGTTATCCCAGAGGACTCCGGAGGCAGTGGCAAGGTACCGAAGGGCCCGAAGGGCTGCAGCCTCTGCCGTGAAAGAGGCAAAGCAGCGGGTGTGGGAGTAGTTCGGAGAAGACATGGAGAAGGACTTTCGGTCGGCACCAAGGTGCTTCTGGAAAACCGTTCGCCACCTCAGGAGGGGGAAGCGGGGAACCATCCAAGCTGTGTACAGTAAGGATGGGACGCTGTTGACCTCAACTGAGGAGGTAATAGGGCGGTGGAAGGAGCACTTTGAGGAACTCCTAAATCCGACTAATACGCCCTCTATGGTAGAGGCAGAGCTGGAGGATGATGGGGGATTGTCGTCAATTTCCCTGGTGGAAGTTGCTGAGGTAGTTAAACAACTCCACAGTGGCAAAGCCCCAAGGATTGATGAGATCCGTCCAGAAATGCTTAAAGCTCTGGGTGTGGAGGGGTTGTCTTGGTTGACACGCCTCTTCAACATTGCGTGGAAGTCTGGGACGGTGCCTAAGGAGTGGCAGACCGGGGTGGTGGTTCCCCTTTTCAAAAAGGGGGACCAGAGGGTGTGTGCCAATTATAGGGGTATCACACTTCTCAGCCTCCCTGGTAAAGTCTTCTCCAAGGTGCTGGAAAGGAGGGTTCGGTCGATAGTCGAACCTCAGGTTGAAGAGGAACAATGCGGATTCCGTCCTGGTCGTGGAACAACGGACCAGATCTTTACTCTCGCAAGGATCCTGGAGGGAGCCTGGGAGTATGCCCAACCGGTCTACATGTGCTTTGTGGATCTGGAGAAGGCCTATGACCGGGTCCCCCGGGAGATACTGTGGGAGGTGCTGCGGGAGTATGGGGTGAGGGGGTCCCTTCTCAGGGCCATCCAATCTCTGTACAACCAAAGCGAGAGCTGTGTCCGGGTTCTCGGCAGTAAGTCGGACTCGTTTCAGGTGAGAGTTGGCCTCCGCCAGGGCTGCGCTTTGTCACCAATCCTGTTTGTAGTATTTATGGACAGGATATCGAGGCGTAGTCGGGGTGGAGAGGGGTTGGAGTTCGGTGGGCTGGGGATCTCATCGCTGCTTTTTGCAGATGATGTGGTCCTGATGGCATCATCGGCCTGTGACCTTCAGCACTCACTGGATCGGTTCGCAGCTGAGTGTGAAGCGGCTGGGATGAGGCTCAGCACCTCTAAATCGGAGGCCATGGTTCTCAGCAGGAAACCGATGGAGTGCCTTCTCCATGTAGGGAATGAGTCCTTACCCCAAGTGAAGGAGTTCAAATACCTTGGAGTCTTGTTCGCGAGTGAGGGAACAATGGAGCGGGAGATTGGTCGGAGAATCGGTGCAGCGGGTGCGGTATTACATTCAATTTATCGCACCGTTGTGACGAAAAGAGAGCTGAGCCAGAAGGCAAAGCTCTCGATCTACCGGTCAGTTTTCGTTCCTACCCTCACCTATGGTCATGAAGGTTGGGTCATGACCGAAAGAACGAGATCCAGGGTACAAGCGGCCAAAATGGGTTTCCTCAGGAGGGTGGCTGGTGTCTCCCTTAGAGATAGGGTGAGAAGCTCAGTCATCCGTGAGGAGCTCAGAGTAGAGCCGCTGCTCCTTCGCGTCGAAAGGAGCCAGTTGAGGTGGTTCGGGCATCTGGTAAGGATGCCCCCTGGGCGCCTCCCTAGGGAGGTGTTCCAGGCATGTCCAGCTGGGAGGAGGCCTCGGGGAAGACCCAGGACTAGTTGGAGGGATTATATCTCCAACCTTGCCTGGGAACGCCTCGGGATCCCCCAGTCGGAGCTGGTTAATGTGGCTCGGGAAAGGGAAGTTTGGGGTCCCCTGCTGGAGCTGCTACCCCCGCGACCCGAGACCGGATAAGCGGACGAAGATGGATGGATGGATGGATGGATGGATGGAGGGTGCAGGCTAAAAGGCTTTAGTTACTGTTACAAGAGTGTATACAGGGATACTGCATTCACATCATAATGGTGGAATAGTAAGAACATTATTTTCACTTGGGAATGTTCACGCATTATTCCAAGATGGTAACCCACAGCTTTCCCTCTTGATTGCTCCACTGATGTTACACACACATAAACACACACATCCAGGACCAATCACTGACCTGAACATTCATGGTCACACCCATCTCATTATCATATATAAGCATGAAGAAAACTGGAAATGTTGCACAGGGAAATAATTTAAATAATTAAATGTGCACAAAGACCAAAAAAAAGGAAAGAGCTAAACAGTAAAGTAAATGCATGCACTTGCATCCTTCATACTCCTTTGACATTAATGCAATATTTTTGAAATAGGTATACAAGCTTTGTAAACAAGTCAAAATTCTCATTTTTTGCCACGTGCGTTTATTTTTTTAAATTTTTTTTAGAAAAACAAGACGTTAGGACTCAATCCTAGATAAATGACAAGCTGAGATGGGTGTATTTTGCAGCACCCAGAACACATCAGAAAAGTGAAGCTCCATATGGGGAGTTGAGGCGAGGAAAGAGGGAGCCTGGGAGCATTTGATTTTCCATCAAGCGCATCCAAATGCCTTCAGACCTCCTGTTCACAGCCCTGACAGGCGCACCTACATAAACATCTTCGCATCATCACACCCCTGTGCACATGCAGACAGATGGGTGCAGCTGCTGCACACCTCTCTGTGTCTAACTGACATATATATTTAACCACCCACACGTACTTTACATGGCACACATGCACGCAAGATGCAAATTGAGGCACACTGACACACAGGCAGGCTTTCCACTCGCTGCTCTACGTCTGCCCCGAGATATTCAGCAGAGATTTGGGTGTTTAAGGCCCAGATTGGATGCTTTGATCATCATGCAGGAGTCAGCTCACCAAAATGTTGACTATGGGTTATTTAGAAGCTGGAGGCTGCTTTGGACAAACATGCCACTACAGAGCCTGCTTCTCTGGAATCTAGAGTCTGGGTTTCCCTCTCCTCCCACCGTATCCTTATCTCCATCCTAAATGTGCCAACCTTTTGTTTAGAGAATTTTTATCTGGCAGAGAATGAAGCTCAACAATACACAGAAATGATAATAAGGCTCCTCTTCTGATATTTTGAGGCTCTGACCCAGTTTTGATTTGTTCCACGGGGGGCGTTACTGCGATACATTGCTTCAGAACACAACTCTAAATCTGAATAAACAGTGAATCTGCTCTATAATTACACCAGAAACTTTCCCAGCACAAACAAGGGATGTTGATGGTGGATTGCTGAATTTCATTTAAACCGGCCAGCCAAGTATGATATTTGCAACCTGCCTGGAGAAGGAAACCATTGCAGGTACAGTATATGAGGAATCAGCCAGATTGAGAGAATATTCTGCTAACTGCCAACCGTCCACATGTACTGTAGCGTGACGTGTGGCTGTCGCCATAACCTGCCTGATGAAGAATGAGACAGATGCGTAATGGTGTTGGAGAAAAACTCAAATGTCAGTCAGTAATGGGCAGCCTGTTATATTAATCCCAGTCAGGGGCCTCCTTAAGACCCCGACATCCTTGGGGAGGAGTGTCGTAAAAAATAACGCAGTAAAGAGAACTGTGTAGCAATGCAGCATGAAAAATGCCCTCCATCTGCAGTGACTCAGCCAGTGAATCCAAGGTAAAGATGAATATGTTTGCCCTCTCTCTTTCTCCTCTCATCTCTGTGCTATCTCTCTCTGTTGGTCTCTCCGTCTCGCTCTCCACACACGCTTCAGTTCATAGACTCTCACACACACACACACACACACACACACACACACACACACTCTTTCTTTAGCATATTATCAAGGCCTGCTCACATTCATCGGGTCCCGTGTACATACGTTCTCAGTCATTGTCCTCAAATAGACATAAGGATTCATACATGCTTGCTCAAACAATCACCACTGTTTTTTCTTTTATAATTCAAACAGTAGATACAGGCGTTTTCTTCTTCTACCCCCTCCAGTTGGCTAATCTGTTAATTCTACATTCCCTGGGTGAGACAGACAATAAGGACGATGGGCTTCAACATTAAAACCCCCGGCTATCGGATCTACATGGTGAGACTGTCTATTGTTACGGGGCTTTCTAATGTAAATAGGCAGTGTAAACAACAATCACTACATGCTACTGTCCTAGATAGACACCACTGTGCAATGCAACACCATTAAGCACAAAGACATATTTATGCATGACTGAGTACACTCACATTCATACTTTGCAGCAGACCGTAGTGAGGCCGAGGACAGCACATGCATAAACAAGCATGAACTCTCATTTAGATGAAGTTCATAATGTGGAAAGTTCCCTGTATGTCATTCAGTGTCCGTTTGTGGTAGGATATAGGACAATATTTCCACAATAAAAGCCTCCACTTCTTGAGGGGATGTAAATGTTCATTGAAGGTGTGTGAGAATAAAGTGAATGGATGCATATCATCATTTCTTCTTCTTTGCCAAGGCATTTTGCACGTTTATTCCCAGGATGTATTGCCTTTGCATGACTGCACCCCTCGCTGTGATAAGTTTGCTGACTTTTGATTTTCAAACCGATGCATCTGTATTTCAAGGAGCTACTCGGTTTGCTGGCTCACGTTGCATTGAAAATCCATTCATAAAAGTGGGGATTTTCTCTTTTTCAGAGCTTTTTTTGAATATGACACATACATTCACATGCAGTTTCCCAGTTTGAATCTTATCCGGTTTCTGATCATATTTACATGGAACATAGAGCAGCCTGGTTGTTAATACATGATTCCAGCATTATGTGGGTTTCTGATCCTCTGTATCAGTTCAGTTGCGTTCCTCTCTGTCATTTCTGTACCGACTGAGGACGAACCTAGATGGACTTTGCTGCCTTTAATGTTCTGCTGGAATTAGCTTCTTCTTTACCTGATCACTAGTAAGGGTGATAATTCAGTCTGTCCTCCACATTACCAGTGTCACTTTTATTTCAGCATGTAGACCATCATTGCATCATTTCTTATCTCATTTTTCTCACCTTTGTTTTACGGGCTAACTTACATAATTTAAGGACGTACTGCAAACATGACATGGAATGTGTGCAGGAGATCACAGGAGCATGTAGACCTTTTCACAGCAGACATTTCGACGCGTCATATGCCACATCCTATCTTTAAGACAGCAATTATGAGCAGCAGAGTGGAGCTATCAGGAATTTCTGACAGCAACTACTAGATGAAAAGAACTTCAGAAGCGTCAACACACCTGTTGCGAAACGGTTGCAAAGCCACGTCCACTGGTAGTTACATCTGAATAAAATCCTTTATTACCAGTAATACAGTCAAGAAGCTATACAGTGCCTGACAAAAGTCTTGTCGCTTATCTAAGTTGTAGGAATAACAAATAATAACTTGACTTGTAGTTGATCAATTGGAATCAGAAATGGTTTATATGAAAGGCAAAGGCTTCTGGATTATGCTTATTATACCAAAATAAAGGTTTGTGTCATTCATTGAGTTTTATCATTGAATTAGAACAGAAAGGTCAGATTTGGCTTGGACAAAAGTCTTGTCGCATACAAAAATACAGTAATGTACGGTAGAAATTATACTTTATTGTGAATACACAAACATGCTACAATAACATCAGAGCATACGTAAAGTCATGGTGCCTTGGGAAAAAGAAAATGAGCTTGGAGGACTACATCCATACGTCTCGGCAATGACTCAAATAACGTATTGATAAAGTCATCTGGAATAGCAAAGAAAGCAGTCTTGCAGGACTCCCAGAGTTCATCAAGATTCGTTGGTTTCATCTTCCAAGCCTCCTCCTTCATCTTACCCCAGACATGCTCAATAATGTTCATGTCTGGTGACTGGGCTGGCCAATCCTGGAGCACCTTGACCTTCTTCGCTTTCAGGAACTTTGATGTGGAGGCTGAAGTATGACAAGGAGCGCCATCCTGCTGAAGAATTTGCCCTCTCTTGTGGTTTGGAATGTAATGGGCAGCAATAATTTGTTGATACTTCAGGCTGTTGATGTTGCCATCCACTCTGCAGATCTCTCGCACACCCCCATACTGCATGTAACCCCAAACCATGATTTTTCCTCCACCAAACTTGACTGTTTTCTGGGTGAATCTTGGGTCCAACAGGTCTTCTGCAGTATTTGCAGCAATTGGGATGCAGTTCAATGGATGATTCATCAGAAAAATCAACGTTCTGCCACTTTTCCACTGTCCATCCTTTCACCAAGCTGTGGGCCTTTGCAAATGCAACACACTTTTTTAGTTGTCTTCTGTTTAATGCTGGTTTGTGAGCACTAATTCGGCCATGGAGGCCACTGCGTGAGAGAATTCGACAAACTGTTGTTATAGATACAGGGCTTTCTGGTGGCCAGCCCAGAAAAAGGGCTGGCCCTGGACTGTCGAAGTAACAAATGGTCCTCTCGAACAGTTGTCTTATGGGGTCTGCCTGACCTGGACTTGTCATGAACTTCACCAGTTTCTTCAAATCTTTTTCTTATCCTTTCCACTTGACGTTTGGATACATTGAAGATGTCTGCCACCTCAGCAGCAGACTTGGTCTTCAGGCTCTTGATGATCAGCACTTTGGTCTGTTGTTGAATCTTTGGCATGTTGTGAGAGGTCAGGTTGCACTCCACATGAAGGTCTGGTGTGCTGGAGTTCTTTTTATACACACCCAGGAATGTGTTAATTACAGTATTTGTCACAGGTGAAACTCTAATCTGTGATTGGTTGAATCATATAAAGACACGACAAGACTTTTGTCCAAGCCAAATCTGACCTTTCTGTCCTAATTCAATGATAAAACTCAATGAATGATACAAAACTTTATTTTGGTATAATAAGCATAATCCAGAAGCCTTTGCCTTTCATATAAACCATTTCTGATTCCAATTGATCAACTTAGATAAGCGACAAGACTTTTGTCAGGCACTGTAGAAGTTTGTATCTGGGTTCACTTGTTATAGAACTGCTCAAAATTTGTAGCACAGCAAAAGTAGCTCATTCAGGCAAATTAACTGGTGTGACTCGTACTACAAGGTTAGCAGTGGGGTCCCCATCCTGAAATAATGCTGGAGCACTCCCAACTCTTCCCATTCTGCAGTCATTGCGTAAATGCAGCAATAGTAGGAGATAGGATTAGATAGACAGTAGTAGTAGGAGAAGCAAATGTGTGACTAATAACATTGACAATCATGGCTCTTTTCTTTCCCAGTAATAATAATTGTGGTTTAAACAGGAGTGCAGGTTAAAATCAGGCAAAATTAGATTTAAAAAAATGGCAGTTTTTTTGTAAGATCTCAGTTTAATTGAACTGTTACTTGCATTTAAATTAGGCTTACTTGGATAGTGTATAGACATTATGCACATGCATGCAGTAAATGCAAATAATCCTGTACTAGAATAAATTAAATAATGAAATTTTCCTTCCACTGACATACTGACACCCTTCCTGACATTAAAATAAACTCAGTCGTTGGGACGACCTCTAGTTCACCCAGTAAGAGTGTTCGCCCCATGTTAGCTGAGTCCTGCAGCAGCGCAGGGTTCGAATCCGACCTGCTACCCTTTGCTGCATGTCATCCCCCATCTCTCTCCCCCTTTCATGTCTATCCACTTTCAAATAAAGGGAAAAGCCCCAAAAAAATAATAAAAATAAATAAATAAATAAATAAACCCAGTTGTGCACTTCTCGCACACATAAGAACACATGAGAGAGAGAGAGAGAGAGCGGCAGCTTCTTCTGTGGCCTCACTCAGCCGTGGCCTGCTCCGATACAGATGTGCTCTCTACCTCGTTAACCTCGACCAATGGGAGCTGCCCGCGCGCAGCTGTGCAGCCGACATGCTGCTCTGCCTCACCAGACTGCGGTGCTGGCATGAGGAACTCACTGGCAGCGAGTCAACACATACTCACACGCTTGGACACATGTACGTACACACACACAGTACACACACACACACACAGACATGACTGTGTTTTTAAACAGGATCCACCTCTGCTGAGACTCCGAGCATCACGCTGCACAGTGTGCTGACATGTATTACACACAGTCACCTTGTTCAAGGCCAGAAATAAATAGGTAATTTATTGACAGGGGCGGGATTCCCGACTCCATTCTTTTACACTTTGCGAGGGGCTTGTAGAAATTTATCTATTCCTATAATGTTCACAGCAGCTCTGCATCCTGCAGGGCTGCAGCTACTGCTACCAACCGCTTTACAGTAACCATAGCAACTCAAGGTCAAGGGTTGAGTTCTGTTCAGTGGAGAAATCAAATCTGCTCTTTGCCTAGACAGCAGCTCTGAAGATTGATGTCCAGCAGGAGAGGAATCTGTAGAGCCAGTTGCTTTGGGGGGGTTCAGGTTGCTATGACCCGCACTAAAATCTGCTGCCCATGCCCACAAAAGGCTTTCCTGTCTGCTGAATCAAGATGTTTTTATCTGCCTGCATGAATGTCCTGAAACATCAGCGGGTCGGAAATGTTGGATTTATTCCAGGATACTCTGGGTCAATCAGTCTGTTGATTTGTCTCTTTTTGCCTTTCTCTTCTTTTACATCAGAAGGGAGCCCACAGGTGGTCGCTTACTTTACCGTAGCCATGACAACTGCCCACGGAAAGCCGCGAGTGTTTGGCGGAGAAGAAGAAGAAAAAAATCCCTTACTTACCTTTAGAGGGGCAGCTCCGTGGTTGAGCGTTTGTGGTTACTCCTTTGCTAAATGTGTTTTAGGCTCTGATGGACCTCTGACTCAGAACAAAATGGACACTGCAACCCCATCAGCCCAGGTGGGCCACGTTCATTCCCCTCAAGGCCAGTCCACAGATGGGCTGAACCAAGAGGGGGTGAGTTGTGTGGGTGGAGGGAACTGGGCACAGTCCTGGCACGGAGAAGCTGAGCCATCTGCCTGTCAGGACTGCTCCATTTCAGACCCCTGCTCTGGCTCTCCGGTGTTCCCACCACAGATGGACAGCCTTCAGAAAGGTGTTAGTCATGCCTGGGCTGCATCACAGTGACACTAGGAGGGCTGTACAGTCTGGCTATCATTAAAGCAAAGGCTGAGCCAAGAAAGCAGGATGGAGGGAGAACGCATGGGTAAATCAGTTGTGTATTTGAACAGGTTGAAAGGGGTTAAGACGCAGAGCGGGGCCCTGTCAGTAACTGATATTTGCACACAACTTTAAGTAAATGCTGTGTGGATACCAGATATTAAATGTAACAGCCCACAACCCCTCATTCTACAACCAGCACACCCACACAGCACCTCTCTCTTCCTTTTGTCCTGGTTCTCTTGCTCCTACACCCCTGCGTTTGTGTGTCATTTTCCTTTTCACTTCTGTCTCTTGCGTGTTCCCATGTAAGCATACACAAATGCAATGTTTGTACACACAAACACACATTTCATTTTCTCACCTACTGTAGGTGTCCTGTCTGCCTGTGTTTGGCTGTCCCTGCAGCCCTCTATCCATTCACCTCTTTTTATCTGCACCTTTCCTTCATCACATCATTGCTTTTTGACCTTTTGTCTCTCCTCTGCTCTCCTCTGCTCTCCTCTGCTCTCCTCTCCTCTCGGTGCTAGCCCCATCACTAATCCTTTGGGATGCAGTGCAGCATCTCTGACGGGGGTTTTCTGGAAGTGGATTTGTAAGAGAAACACCAGTAAGCCTCTCTCTCCCCCTGTCTTAATGGCAGATTAGAGCCTTGCTCCAGCATTAAGTCGACAAACACACAGAGCCGTGGTGGAGCCTCGCAGGCAGGTACAGGAGTAAGGTGGAGCAGCTCGGGGAGAGACTCGACATCTGTCAGAAAAGTGGGAGCGAGAAACAGAGGTAAAAAGAGGGGGAGGGCAATCATCATAAACTAAACATAAGCTGCTTAATGTACCACCTGCCAAATCAATTTTTCACAGGAGAAAAAAAAAACAGGTATGGTGAAACACACATGAACCCCCACGTTTACCTTTTCACAGGGATGTTCGGAGAGGTTGACCTTTTTCGGGACATTGCGTTTGATTGCTGCTCATATCGGCGGTGTATTTTTGTCCCCCGTGCAGCAAATATAGACCATGTTTGCAGTTCATAGCACATGACACAGACAGTATTTTTTTAATAAAAAGTGAAACAGTTTTTAGAAACATAATGTCGTACCATAAAATCACAAAAGCCACTACAACTATTTCTGCTATCCTGTTTCATGACAAAATGGGACTTTTTTTTTTACAGTTTAAACTTTAAGATATAAATGCATATATTGATTTATATAAAATGAAATCTCTATATTTGACATTTGAGAAATATACAAAATCTCCACTGAATTCAAATTATTATGTACTGTATATTCTATGTACATTTTATGACCCTAACCGAAGGATAAACTAAAAGCAGCATATGGAGGAGGGTATTTTAGTTCTAAAAGTTGTGCCAGCTTTTAGAGTCAGAGACTTTGGACATAGCCAGACTAGCTGTTTCTCTCTGTGCTAAGCTAAGCTAACCGGCTGCAGCTTCATGTGCAGACAGGAGAGTGGCTTCGACCTGCGAATGCGATTAAGTGTATCTCACAAAATGCCAGACTATTCCATAAGTCTTTATTCTTTATTGTGTTGCTGATTGGTTAGAACACATATACCATACTTTTTAACTTTTTCTTTTCTTAACATTCAGTGGCAGATAACATTTTCCTGATCAAAAAAACAGTGTGGTTCATAGAAAGTAATGATGTCTTTTTTTTAAAGAAGCAGCAATTAGTTTCGAATAAGTAAAACAGAAAAGTTAAGATGAGCAGCGCCACCATGAGGAGACTTTTTTATTTAGTCAACTACTGGATGGATTGCTATAGAAACAGGTACAAATGGGGCCCAGAGAATGAATGATTGTGCCTTTGCTATCAGAACTCTCTATGACCTACTACTGAAGTGATTCTTTAATCATGTTACGGAGTTGTCATATCTTCCTTTACCTGATTTATTTTCATTGTGTTGTGATTCTTTATCACATTAGTTATTTTGTCTACCTTACTGCTTTATTATGATAATCAACAGCTATCACTATATATGCTTATTAAAACATGCTTGATATATTTATATTAAGCAGACATTACTGTGTTTTAGCCGATTGCTCCATGGGCTAAAAATGATGTTCTGATAAATGTAGTGTCTTCACGCCATGATGGTTTTGTTTGGGAGCATGTGGACAGACCGTACCTGTAACCATCAATATCACCACACCCATAGCCACGCCCCTAAAAAAATAAAATCTGAAATCTTGTGGATCATTACTTACAATAAGTATATAATAAAACCACTACTCCCACAGGGTTTTTCTGGACCACACACACTGAGAACCAGCTGTCGACACACTGACAGCCTAGATGCCTTCATCTGCTGATCGTGCAGATGATCAGACAGCTGGATGTTGCTGCCTTGACGCTCCTCCTGCCGCTGTACGACACAGTCAGAGGGACTAACCTAACCTCGTGTGCCAGCCAGGTAAGGTGGGCTGACAGCAAAACAGGACAGAGGGCTCGTTAATGGGTCAGCGCCGTGAACCGGCACTGCGGCTCACACATCTGACCTACATTACGCTTCACGCAGCCTGGAAGGGCTGCGCTCCAGTATACAGGAGTCTCTAGACAAGAGTTTGGAAGATCAGATAAGCTACAGTACTGCTGGACTGAGAGTGGACCTGATGTGTAGGTTTTCTTTACCTGCTTATACATTTTTCTTCTTGGTTAAGGGATACACATTTTCACTAGTTTGTTGTTAAATTCCTTGTTTTATCTGTGATATTCATTCAAGTCAAGAATGTGATGTATTTTGCAGCTTTCCTGTTCAAAATTGACCGGCTCTATAGCCCTACTTTTAAATAATTAACACACTGATTAGGATCTAATAATAATAAAAAAAAAACACATCCAACCAAATTAATTCCTACTAAGTAAGCATTTATTTGAATCTTGTTGTTTCTAAGTATCATTAAAGGTGCTCTAAGCGATGTTAGGTGATGTCACTTCTTGTTGACGTTCGAAGTATTGTCAAACAAAACGGAGGCTAGCTCGCCCCTCCCTCCTCCTCATCCCATCCCCTCCCCCTCCATTCCGCGGACTAACCCCCCAACCACCACCCCAAAATCCTTCTTGTCAGTTATTGGCTGGAACGCCGGAACACCGTTTGTTATGTTTCATGGTGCAGGTTGGCGCAGTTTGTTTTTGTTGGCATTTGTGGAGCCTGGGCTGTCTACAGAGACCACATTTTTTTACAGTGTGTTCAGGGTACAGGCAGCTAGCAGATAGTGAGGAGATGTTTGCTGTATGTGACAAAAACTTTTGTAGCCTAAAATAATGCGTGACATCGCTTAGAGCACCTTTAACTACCTAGTTTTGGGCAAATAAGCACAGTTAAACACATCATATGACAAAATGTGTTTAAAGTCAAAACTGACCGATGCTTTCAATGATGAAACACATCTTTAAGTATTTTTTCAGATTCAGCATCCATCAATTGCTTCCCTCACAACTTCTTTTTTTAATAGCCAACTCTTATCCTCAAAAGGGCTGTGATCCAAAATGAAATCAATATGGCTCAAAACGATATGGGAGCAGCCTTATTTATTCAGGAAAGCTCAGTGTAGTCTCAAGTCATGTTGTGGTTGGACACAATATTCTGTCTGAACCCACAGCAGACGGATTTCTTTTGGTTGTAATGTGTGGTTCCCATAGGGGGGGTTGGGATATGTGAGAGTGAAGGAATTATCAGTGTGATGTGTGTGAATGCCAGACGTGTAGCTTTTAATCTTTATAATGTAATGCCTGAAATATTTGGTTCCTGAAAGGCGGGATGTTGCAGGTGTGGTGGGTGTGTCTCAATTATCATTTACTCTATTACAGCTTTATACATTAAAGATCCCACATTATGATTTTTGTTATGAACCCTCAAAGATGAAACACTTTGAGTTTTTATTTTTGTATATCAAGACACCTCAGACTGTGTTCCTTGATAACACTTTAAACCACAGCATGGATGACTTGTAAAGTAAGCATGTAGATAAACACATGCATGTGTTTGTGTCTCCACCAGTGACTGACTCTTATCCCACATGTGTAACTGTTTGTTTTGATGTGTGGATCCCTCCTTTGTGGACAGCCTATTAGTGGGACAAAAGCACATGTTTTCCTTTTCATTTGAAAGAGATCAGTGGATTTGCACAAAGGCAACCCAATTTAGACATCTCTAACAAAGCTCGACTTTCTTTCTTCCTTTCCCCTCTGCCTCACTCTCTGTCTTGCATACATTCGTGCATTTGCATGCTCTTTGAGGAAGTAGTAGCGGTTCTCATTTAAAAGCCTAAGCTGCGAGAAAAGGGGATTGTGGAGGCTAGCAACTAAAGGGACAGAATTATGGGGAAACGGAGAGAGAGAGAGAGAGAGAGAGAGAGAGAGAGAGAGAGAGAGCTGTATGGGTGAGAAAGGTCCCCCAAAGAAGTTTAAGTCTGTCCTGTTTTAAACCGCTTTGATCTCGCTCTGAAGCCGCTCACCCAAGAGTTAACACTGTTGCTTTATTAAGGACCTACTCTCCTCTGCTCTGAGCTCTGTCAACACTATTTTTTTTTTTTTTTTGGGGAGCTCAAATTAGCAATTCAAATGGAGGCTATTTGGATATGCTCGCCCAGCTTCCTCCCCTCGGCTTTCCAGGCAGTTTGACAATATTTTTGTTAAGCCCCATTTCCCCCTAACGCAACTGTAGCAACGGGGGAGAGAGAGTAGATGGGTAGATAGAGGGGCGGGGAGTGCAGGGGGGACGGAGGGAGAGAGAGAGGGAGCATATGCAGCGAGTGCTAGTGTGGGTGTGGAAGGTCAAATAGGAGACAGAGTGGCCCTTGCCATTTGGCATGTTCTCTCCGCTAAGCTAATATGAGGGATAATGACGGTTATTGGAATAATATGGTTCCGTTTAAAGCGGAAAGGTTTAAATTCATTCAGAGATTAACAGTGCCACCCCGCCATTTGACGATGAGCCTTTTTTTTTTTTTTTTTTAACATTCGCTGGCTGACCTGAAGGACACAATGTACTGTTGAACCCAGGTGCGTAGCCAGCAAGGGGCCTGGCCGGCACTGGCACAACAATATTACTCACTGGCCCATCCAGCCAAGTCTGATCAAAATACATTTTGTTACGAAAAATATTTAAATGTATGTAAGAAATTAACATAAACTTGACATATTGTTGACTTGTTGGGTGTGTTTATTTTATCTCCTGTTTAAAACGGAACTGTTGACACAAGTTGTAGGAAGTCTCCGGAAACGTGCCAGAGTATTTGTTTTTCTTTGATTCTTGTCACTGCCGAGCAGCCGATCACTGTCTGAGATTTGGAGCTGTGAGGGCCACTTCCCAGTATATCTTTCTTATTTCAGACAATGCTCAGTTAGATGTTTTCCTTCTTTGATTTTCTTTTACTGTGTTTTTTTTTTTTTTACTGCGCATTTGCTGATCGTGAGCTGACCATGGTACTGAAGCAACAATGGCTGTAATGAATACATGGTTGAAAACTATTTTTGTTACGGCAATTTTTATTGTTGTGAACCGCTTGCCAATAAAGATTTATGTGTGTGTGTGTGTGTGTGTGTGGGGAGACCCAGAAGAAACTACACTCGTTTCTTCTAGGTTAACCTGATGAAGCCAGTCTAGAGAGAATGATTGAGGCAGCAGGAAGATCCCATAAAGAAGAGAGAAGTTGCACCACAATGGCTATAAACATTACGATTAAAAGGTACTTTCAAGCAGAGATAAGACTCAAACGCTCACACCCAAGCTTGCTCATTTGAAGGCGTTCACACACATAACACACACAGACACACAGGTGACAAACAACTTCTCACTCTCCCAAGACCCTTCTAGAGGACTTCAGAGTGAAATTAAATGTTGTTTTTCTCTACCTCTCTGTGTGAGATGAGGGGAAATATGACAACAACAGCTAATGAGGTGAATGATATATCTCTCTCGTGTGTGAGGCCTCTATCCTCAGCTCGGCCACAGAAGACAAAAATGTGGCTCAGTTGGCACAGCCTATCCAATTTTACGCCATCAGATTGTATGTTTGTGCAGTATTATCTAAAACAAATAGAGGCGGGCGAGGGAAAGTGACAGTTAATTGCTAATTCAATATGTCTCCGTCCCGTCAATCAGGTCTGACTGATTAGCAGCACTTGTTCATCTAAATGTGTTGTATCACCTCCTTGCCAAAATATAATGTGATCCTTTCATGCGTGGTGGGCCTGGGCTGTGGTGCAGTGCTAAGTCAGCGCTCTAGTTAATAAGTCCTTTTCATTAAACAAGCGTTCATTAAACATTCATTCATTCACTCATCCTAATTTGCATTTTCTCATCATAAAAGCATTCATGAAACATTCATTTGTTCACTTGTTCTCATTTGCACGGTTTCAAATGCATTCTTGAAGGAATGAATAGTGCAGAAATAGGCAGAGAGCAAGAGAAGGACAGCAGTGAGGATGAGAAAAGAGGGCGACAAGGAGGCAGAGAAGTTTATTACTCCATTTGAACAATCTGCCCTGTAAATGACCTTAGAAATTAGATTACGTTTCCTCTAATCATTATGTAGAGGCCCTCGCCATGCACCAAAAATTGCCTGTTGCACAATGCGGGGCCACGATATGAAAACAAATCATTTCTGAAATCAAAGCACGCAGAGATGGAAAATATGTTCTTGGTTGTGGTTGAATAACGCACCTACAAAAGCAAATGACATGCCATTTTGAAGATGATGGGACTGGATAACACTCTATGCAGCTGCCCATCTCACCATATCGCAAATAATAAATATTGCAACAATATGCAATGAGGTCACACATATGACATTACATTGCATCTTTTGATTTCCTTTTCATTTGATCCATATTGTATGACCGAACCCTTCCCTACATGCTCCCCCCCCCCCTTCTCATGAATAGGCTACACATCAAAGACATATTCAACAAATCCTCTGTGAAATAGAGCAGCTTTGCTCTACACAACATTGCTCTGGGTGCAACTCCCAGTCAGTGTTGTAATGTAACAACGTACAAATACTTTGTTACTGTACTTAAGTAGAATTCTCACATATCTGTACTTTGTTTATGTTTATGGATACTTTTACTCCACTACATTTCCCCTAAGCATCTTCATTACTCGTTACTTGCATGAAATGTTTTCGCACGTTGGAGTGAAAGATTCTTTTTCACAAAAAAATTTAAATTGTTTGAATTTGATATTCAAGAAGGATGTGGAAACCCTGGATATTATGCTTTACTATGAGGATGCCACAATAAAGTTCAGAATCAAAGTTTTTATTTACTTCTAATAATCAAGTACATTTAACATCAGAAAATTACTTTTGATACTTAAGTACAGTAAATATCAGATTCTGTTAGACTTTTACTCAAATAATATTCTAAAAGGTGACTTTAACTTCTACCAAAGTCATTTTCTGGTAAGACACTTGTACTTTAACTCAAGTATTGCTTTCAAGTACTTTATACAAGACTGCTAACAGTACATTACTGTTTCAGTATTTCCTCCAGAATTTTTTTCAGCAGCGCCGGGGGGGTGGGAACGTGTTGAACATCAAAAAGTACGGGCTTATCTGCTAATGTTAGCTACCGACCGTTACCTTGAAACCATCCAGCAAATAGATGGTACCGTAGGCAGATTTAACGTCACCGCTCATTTTACACACAGTTTAACAACAAAACAAAACGCTGGATGAACATTACTAGCTACGTTTTTCATGTTGGTTTTGGGTGGTATGCACCCCCACTAACCTGGAAAACGGTTTTAAAACAGTAACGTTAATACAGCGTGTCGGAGGAATACAGCGTCTCCTGCAGCGGGGAGTCAAAGGCAGAGGGACAGTCACCGCAGCGTTCGCTAACGTTAGCTAATGTTAGCTTCTTGTCTCATCTGGGGTCTGATTAATGGTAAATTCATCAAATTTAGTGTCCACAATGCTATTTTCCAATAAACTGTAGCGGTCATATTTCACGGGACCCGCGTGAGTGCGGATTTCATGTCGCGGCTTTCGTCGCTGTTTGTCACTTTGCCTAAGATTGAGTGACAAGTAGTACTCGCCCTGTTGTTTATTTGGTTGCCATGACTTCGCGAGTGATGACGTCCTGTCACTGTTCCAGTAGCTCTCCTTAAAGGGGAGAGAGAGCGGATGACAGTTCGCTTGAGTTCAGTAGAGCAGATGGCTCTGCAGTCCTGTAATTACGACTTTATGACTTTTCATAAACAGCTGAAGGAGCAGCGGTGCGCGGTGTACATAGCAGAAACCCTGTTGTGCGTCTGCCCTATTTCTGATACCGTGGCGGCAGAAATTTTCATCAATATCAACATAGAGGAAACACTGAATGGTTTGTGTATGTTTGTGAATGGCAATGTGATACATTGAATACCGACGATGCAGCGGCGAGAGATCATCCTTACATGTCTCTAACCCTGGGAGCATTCTCCATCCTCTATCCTCTTTTCATTACCTTCTCCTTTCCTTTTAACTTGTGCCGTCAGGGGAGACATCAATCTGAGTGACAGGTTGTGCGATCCTCCTTCCGGGCTTTGTGGGAGAAGGAAGGCTGTCAACATAAATATCAGTCCTGGATTCGCGGTGGACATGGAGCAGCCATGGCCACCATGAATCTTCATCCATGATCACAGGCAGAAAAACATGAGCCCATCAGCATGGCTCAAAACCCGCAAACACCACCCTCTTCCCCCTCCCCTCTGCAAACAACATGATCAATACTGTCAGTTAAGTGCTTGTTGTTGATTGTTTGCCCATTTTTATTTCCACACAGGCAGATAATGCAGACAGCCTGCCATGTCATCCAGTGGCTTTTCTTCCTAGTTTGACTAAAACAAGCTCAAACACTTTTCTATGTACTGTATCTGCACGCATTTTAAGTAGAGGTCTTCAGGCAAACTCGAACCCTTTACCCATCTCAGGTCCAAACATGAGATAATGGAAAGTAATAATAGAAAATTAAAATAAGTACCCTGCACGTTACCTTATGTCATCTTATTTTGACTGCAGCTGAAATCTGGTAGCTGAAATCTGTAGGAAGGTAATCTCTCTTATTTCTACATTAACAACAATTAGTGTTAAGTTACGAACAAAACAAATATAAGTGTAACTGAGCACAGGGAAGCACTGGAAAAGTAGCATCAGGTCCATACTTTTATTTGGGGTTTTCTACTAGAACATGTTTACATGCTTTAATGTTCAAAAAACATATCCCTTTTCTCATGTTGTCTGTCTGAAGATATCTGTATTCCCTGTCTAAAATGCTCCGTTTTAGCGCCTGTCTCTTTGTTGGCCAGCGTTTCCAGGACTTCCGGGTATTTTTATCGAAATGCATGTTCTAACTTGCTGTATGTTCGCATGACTATTTCTGCCAACCAGTTTGTTTGTGGTTGTTACCATGGTAAATTGTATCATGGCTCCATTCATTCTGCCTTTTTATAGTAGTGGTGTATGCGCTCAATGCTGCATTCCAGACACAATTTTTAGCCCGTAAGTTACGACTTCAAGTCACGACTCACGACTTGGTAGCGTTCCAGGTAAAGTCACGACAAATCCTTCTAGCTAGCGGCTACCTACCATTGATGTTAGCTAGCGCTAGCTGATACTAGCGATTTCTAGTCGGCAACATATTTTGGGCTTCATTTAATAAACATAACCTGTAGCAGTACACAATCGTATGTGTATTGTTTCTATTACAATGTGCGGAATTACTTTAAATAATAAATAATAATAATAATATAATAATATTATAATAATAAATAATAATAATAATAATAATAATAAATATTATTTATTTCTATTTCTCACTGTTAACACCAGCGTCTGTACAGCATCAACAGGGGTCAACATTGTTGTTCATGCGTGTGTGACGTCAAAACTGTAACTGGGAGTACAACGATCTGGTACGAGTTCACGAGTAGTAAGTTACGGGTTTGACTGCCGTTCCAGGGCACTTTCACGGGTAGAAGGTTATGAAAACACAAGTTATGGGTTGCCTGGAACGCAGCATAACCGGCAATTTCCACTGGATGCGGAACGTCTGCGGAACGTCTCCGGAACGTCGACGGAGTCATTAGGTTTCCATTAAAGTCAATGTGTGTATTTCCACTGACTGCAGAACGTCTGCGTCCCTACTCCGTCCCAGTTCCATCAGTCCGCAGCCCTCCGGAGCAGATACGCAGAGCTTCTATTTTTGACGGACGACGGAGAGCTCCGCAGCAATTCAGCACAATTCAGATTGTGCGGGACAGGAAGTCGAGCACAGAAACAAAATAAAACATCCGGATACTTTTCAAAATAAAATACACCGTGCTCACGGCGGGTCATATTTCCCTGCACTACACCTTGAAAACACAGCACAGAGTTGTTTCCCCTCTACTCCTCTGGATGGAAACAAATGTTGTTGGTTTTGTGGTTCTGTTTATAGAAACTACATCCTGTTATATCGCACGAACATACGTGAATTCGCGAGATCTCGTGGTCGGCTGGCCGCAGCCGTTACGCAACAAATCCGGACCTGGTGGGTATTGACGGACGGCGGAGCACGCAGCCGTTCCGCAGCGGAGCCGGTCCGCAGACGTTCCGCATCCTGTGGAAATCCACGGTAACTCTGCGTGAGTTGATTGAACCAACTCAAATCAGCTGTTGTGGAACTGAAAACTCAAGAGTTTGCCATCTCAGAGTAGATCAACTCAGACATCAGGGTTAGACTCAGAGTTTGTTAAACCTCCTTCCTGAAATGGCCCCCAGCTTTATAATTAAAAAAAGACCTTGAAATCTCATGTTTTACATTATGGGGCTGTGGCTGGAACCAAGGTTGATGAGAACGGTCAAAGTGAACCAAAACAGTTAGGGGTTAGGGGTCAATCTGTGATTTGAACAATTAGAGTAGTACCCCTTAACTTAGTTACTGGATGTTTTTTTTTTTAAAGATTAGTAACAGCTTCTCTCAAAAATAGAAAATCAACTTTAAACTTTTCAAAGTATGGATGGCTGGTACAAACTACATGTTGTAATGTAAGTTCAGTTTCAAACAACAACGTAACTGTTATTATTTTCCTTATTTTCCTTCAGTTTTCATTTACATCACATTTCCATGCCATTGCTTTGACACCCTTAATTTATTTATGTAGTCATTTTTCAATTATACACCCAGATGCACACACTGACATTAACGTTGCAGCTCAGCAGGGAGTGAGAAAACCCTGAGGCCCAATGTGTTAAAGAAACTTTGGCACAAACATCGCACATATGACCAAAGTCACAAAGCTAGTTTGTTTTAATTAAAAAATTGATCTTGAAGCTCCAATTCGCAGACCACACTGCTTAAAAAAAACAACACTCAGAACCCAAAATAAATTTATTTCTGAGCATTAGTTCACCCAAAGCCTTTACTAATTTTTTTAAAATTATAAACTCTAAACATTTTTTTGAGAATTAATGGCACTGAGGCCACTGCTTTGCACCAGTTAAACTGTGTAAACAGTAAGTGATTTTTTTTACCAAATTCATCTGCAAAATGAACAGCACCAACAGAGGTACAGGAATTTTAGAGGATTCATTGTCACAGCAAACCTACAGGCAACTCAAGGCTAACACTACTTCTCTCTCTCACCTTGTTCTGCCAGGGCCAGTTACAGCAGATGCAGCTTATTGCACTCTGTCTTCCTCTCTGGGATGTTATTAAAGATTACAGGAGATAATCGCCGTGGTATCATGCCGGATGCCAGGATCAGGAGGCACAATATCATATACAGAACAGTTCACTTGGGGAATACTGGGCCGCTTCGACCGGTGGGATCTGTCCATATGTCCGACAGCTGTTAAAAGATAACACTGCGCTGCCAGACGCGGTGGCAGAGGGTTTAAAGGTAGGCTGAAGTACCAAAACACAGGATTGGAACTGCTAAGACTCACAAATTGATTAACAGGCCCTAAATACAGTGACTTACACTGAACAACTAAATCTAAGTAATGTTTTTTTGTATGCTGTTTACATCAATAATGCCTACAAGGAATAGTTTGACATTTTGGGAAATATGCCAATACACTTTTTAAGAGTTAGATGAGAAGATCAACAATAGATCTTCTCATCAAAATCTCTGCAAGAAAGTAAATTGTATTTCCCAAACTGATAAACTATTCCTTTAACCAGGGCCACATTTGTATCTATAAATAGTTGACAGACATAAGAAATTTATTATATGTGTGAATTTAGCTCAAATTCATAGTAGAAAAGTCGTATCACCACATAGCCGGCACACATGCCAGTGTCAGCAGAAAACACAGGGTCTCTATCTATCTATCTATCAGTCTGTCTGTGCGAAGCAGCTTATCAGTGGCCTATCATTGTCTGAGCCACAGCCATGGACACCTGCTCGGCAGAGTCACACACCGGGAGGAGAGGAAGCCACCTGAATACAAATCAGACTGTCGAGCACAAGGAGGGGCAGGGATGATAGGGAGAGAGAGAGAGAGCGAGGGAGAGGGAGAGAGAGAGAGAGACTGAGGCTTTGGTTAGGGAACTATAACAGTTAATTAGCAAGGATGCTCATAATGCTATCTACTCTAACGCCTCCCCTCCCCTGCAAACAGCTTCCTCTGTTGACCGCAGGTGCTGAAGGAAATCATCAGGACGATAGAGTCAGACAACAAGCTTGCTATGCAATGAATAGACTTCTTCATTTTTACTGTATTGATTTTTCATCTCGTAGCTTTCACATTATTAATGAATATGTGTCAAGAAAACAACAGCTGTAACAGCAGCTTTTTTTTGGTGAATTCACATCCAAACAGTTGGCTGTTTTGCTCGCCTGGGTTGCATAACGACCACAGCTGACTCATAAACACTGCAACATCTAATTAATATTTTGTCTAGTACCCGAAGCAAGGTCATTATCGCAACACTTCAGTTGTAATCACGGCTGCTCAGCACTGATGCTGTACAGGCAGAGAGTGAGATATAAATATTATGTTCTTCTTGGTGAAGGCTGTTTGATTTTAAACTACATCCTCTGGTAGAATATTAGCAGTCTGTAGCAAATGAAGAAACCCGTTTGTAACCTCTGATGTCTTTTTCATTGCAGGCTACACCATTATCATGTATAACAAATCTATGACTGACAGAGTCTGAAATGGCAGGGCAATATAAAATATTTACCATCCAGAGTTAGTTTTGAAATAAATTAGCATTAATGAACCATTGAACTTGTTTTCTGTGTAGTTGCACAGCAGTCTATTATTATAACAGAGTAGTCCATTATTTTTGTTGTTATTTTTTGTTTTTAAACAAATAATGTATGATATATTATTAATAATGATATATTAGTCATTTTTAGCCATTGCATTTTTGAGATCTCTAATGGCAATTTGTTAACCTGCATTTGGTGTTTCATGAGCGTCAATTTCCTACTATACTAACAGTATATATGACATGATGGTCAAACACAATGTGAAGCAACGTTGTGTGACACAACATGTCATATTTGTATTTAATCAGTATCAGTAGTCAATATTACATTTTTCATTGGCATGAAAATAGACCTAACAAGGTCAGGGTTACTGCAGAGATTAATTAATTTAACCAAATACAAGGATCACAGCACACCTGATGTTTTCCAGTTCTTTATACATATATTACAATATTAGCTGGTACAGGTACCCCACGACCATGAACCTTAATCTCAACCAATTTTCCAGAACAAACACAATGTCACCTCCCGCAAATGCAAATCCTCCTATCATCATCATCTGAAAAATTCATTAAACCCCCCCTGGCCCTACCCCTACCTGTCTTCACTAATGGCATGTTGCATGCATAATGTATAAGAGTGATTAAATATTATAGATTTTGTAATGCGGATCCAACAGTGTTACAAAACACAGAGGGTTGCTGTAAGTACTCTCTGGCATGCATTTCAATTTCAAAGTGGATACACCGTGCATGGAGTCACCTGATCAAACATGTCAAATTGAACCATGCATCAGTGACAATGAAGCCGTGGCGGCCTCATGGGGCGATGCGGGCTTCCCTCCCCATCACTTTGTTCCCGGCATTGATTCAATGTGAACTTGGACCATCTGTCCTGTGTTAATTGCACATGCTACTATGTAGCCTCATTGGTGGGCTGCACTACAGAGGGACCCAAAATAAAAGTCTGTGTTTTCTCTCACAGCAGGCAGTCCCCTGTGGGTTGTTTTGATAATGGGTGAATGTGAGTGGTTCAGTTACTCCCAAACACAGTTGGTTACCCATCAAGTACAGTAGAAACGTGACATTTTGATCCAAATTTGAAAAAAATAATACACCTGTCATTCACATTTCTAATCTGTTTTATGGCAGATATGCTATAGTAATCAAGGTGCGTAATCAATCAAAGGTCTGAGCTTGTTCTCAGTCTCAGCTTTGCCTTAAAAAGCTTTTGTTGACTGTCTCCAAATGCATCCCTCACATTTTATATGCAGTTTTAGAGCTGCGGTAGAGCAGAGTTCGGACTTTCTGAATAATAATAAGTGGCTAAAGGGGAGATTTAGTCAGAGTGCATTCATCTCGCTGGCTCGGCTGTGTGTGACATCGCTTTCCCCTCTCCTGCTCTTGGTCTTTTTTCCTCCACCGCAAATGAGCACTCATTGATACCAGCAGGGCTGCCCCCTCTGACTTTATTATTACATGGTCGAGATCGGGGGGAACACAGGCCAACAGTGAGGAGGAGAAGATATTTTGATGTTGAATGATCAGGAACAATCCAAGAGCAGCTGAGAGGAAGGAGGTCGGCCAGAAAGACAGACAGACAGAGAGAGAGAGAGAGAGAGAGAGAGAGAGAGAGAGAGAGAGAGATGGGTGGGAGGTGGGAGGTGGAAGGGTTAAAGGACGGGAGAAAGAGAGAGAGCAGAAAACAAAAAGAGACAGAAGGCAGTAGAGTGCAAGAGAGGGCAAAGCTAGGAAATAAGACAAAAAAGGAGAATGAAAGAGATGTAAGAGTGCAAAAGCACAAAAATGTGGATATAAGACAAGAGAGAGTGAGAATGAAAGAGAGATGTAAGACGAAGGAAAGGCTGTGATCTTCTGTCTCTCTACAGTGAGAAAAGGAACAAGTCCTGAGCAGGGGAATTGGAAAACAGAGAACAGCCATTTCCCGGTCTTGACAGGTGTCATGTAGAGTTCCACAGTGCATGATGTTGGCTTTCTGACATATATAGACATTCAGTTAAAGTGAAATGCCAATTCTTCACTGCACTGTACTCAGCTGGGGTTCCTAACAGCATTCAAAATTTGTAGTGTTTTTTTCCCCCTGTATAAACGTTTGGATGTCAGTTAAAGTGATAATGTAGGTTATCCATTAACTCAAATCACAACTAATCACTCCTTTTTGCAGTCAGATATAATGTAAAAAGTGAAATGTGAAAAGAAAATGTATTGTTAACAGTACTTCACTGATTTAGCATTGCGCTCCTATGACATGGTCAGACTTCAGTTGTTTGAATTTGCTGCATCGATTTTGATACTTTTTTCAGAGAGTCTTGATTCCATTTGTCTCCCTTGTGAAAAACACATTACCAACAATGCAACTCGACCATAGACAATGGTCGGAGATTCGGATGTGTTATACTCGCAGCGGCTAATGCTGCCTCAAGCCGCTAGCCTCAAGCAGAGACGAGGATGAGGATCCAGAGGTCTGGTACGCTCACTTCTTTCTAACTCCACACCCCCAGATTTATTTCATTTTATTTCTATTTCGTTTTCATTTCACACAGACATCAGCAGCTGAAGGTGGCTTGCATTCTGAGCAACATGCCGAAAAAAGGCCGAAAAAAGGACAAACAAGAACTGTTTAAGTCCTCCGTATTGCCTATCGTAAAGTCGGCATTAGCAAAACGGGTGAGACGCAGGGTTAGCTGCCTGCTGGAAGCCGGGAAATCTGCCTTCACGCTGCTGGCCCACATATTTTTTGCTAGCTGGATAAGAAGCGCAATCATGAAACAAAAAGTATACAATATAAATGCCTCCCTTTTGGTTTCTGATTATTATTATTTTTAAAGGAGAGCAATGGACATGTGATTATCAGAGTATGTACATGAATGCTGTACTGTGTTGGGCCTCATAAGGTCAGTCACAAGAATTCTGCCAATTCACTATGACCCATCTCTTTAATGTTAAAAAGCACTAGGGGGAAACGGGTCTAATAAAGTCGTGCAGATGTTCCTGTGCATGTCTGACAACACAGCATGCAACATCATCTCTGTTTCCACAGCAGGAGCAGCAGAGGATGCCAGGCACCTCTCCTGAGAAACAATTAGCCATGAACTTCAGAGGAGGAGAACAATGATTAGCATGTGAGCGTACGGATAAGGGGGGGGAGAACCTGAGTTGTCATACAGTTACACTATTGATCCCCTACATAACCAAGCACCGAATTACATAACATTTGTGCTCTCAGAATACCCAACCCCCACTGCTGCCCCACATCACCACACACACACACACACACACACACACACACACACACAGTGTATATTATATTAAATTGTTATAGTGTATATTATAGCGTGTATATTAATATTTCTTTCCCTCGCTGCAGTAACCTCATTTGGACCGCTGGACTAATTAAAGGGTCCACGAACCAGAGTAAGAGCCCGCCATATGCTCTCGCCAACAGTAACTCCAGAGTGTCACAACCTGGAGCATCAGACATACTGTAGCTGTTAGAGCGGAACTGAAATACATTACAGCCTTATGCTCGCCTCAACCAAATCATATAACCCCTTGAATACCCATTAACTAATATTAATTTAATATGAGTCATATTGTGCTTTCATGGTGTGTAACGACAACTGTGCTACTGTGCATTACACCATATAGGCAAATAAGATGTATTGCTGATATTTCATGGAATCGCACTTTTCAAAACAAAAGACAAAAATTAAGGTTAATATATAACAAATGAATAACTAACAGACAAAGAAAAAATAAAAAGGAATAAGAACAACAACAAAACATGATTCCTGCTTGGCAGCCTGAGCTCCTTGGACGCGGGAGCCTTTGGGGCCCTGATGGGGGCTAAAGATTAAAGGTGACCGGTCACCTTTAATCTTTAGTCTCCATTCAGGAAAAGCAAAAAGGGCTTCAGATGAGACTTGCAGAAAGCTCCCAGGCTCATAACAGAGCAAAAGCCTTATCAATAAGTAGGGACCAGGTGCAAAGTTTCAAGCTAAAAAACTACAGGACAATCAAATGTGGGCGATATGGTCCTATTGCATACAACTTCAATTTAAAAAATCAAGGTGGAAAAACTGAACATGCCTCTTGTATGCTTAAAATTAAGATCTTGTAGGCATGTTTAAACGGCTTATGCATGAAAATTACTTTCTTTATCACAATGGCCAATACACAGTATGTGAAAAAAAGTTACTATATCCACTTCTATGGATCTACATTAACCCAAGTGACTCCGTAATAATTAGCATACAGATAGGGAGAGTAGCCCAGTTTTTACTGCCCATCGTTAAAGCCAGTAAATGACAGTAATGCCTTTAAAGCGGCTACAATAATTATTTTATATTAACGATGGATCAAATGACTACCTGTAGCCCATGTCACTTCTGGGTTGTTTCACACATCACCCGACTGCAGTTCCCCTCACCTCTGTGGACAGTTTAAGTGTATTTTAGCTCATTGTTTTGGTTTTACGGCTTGCCACTTTGCTGTTTTGGTTCAGTCTCACCGCTCTCATATATAGCAGGCAGCTGTTTAACAAATAAACATTTCATACAAAAACACACTTTCCTCTACCTGCCCCGCACCAACCAGCAGACAAAGTTAGCAACTAGCTGGTGAACATAGTGAAGCATTTAGCAGCTAAAGAGCCAGATATTTCCTTCAGAAGTTGGTGGAGAGCAAAACATTTTCAAAAGTAGAGTGCGTAGCTGATTTACTTTCGCCATGTGGTCAGAAACACGACTCCAAATGAATGCTCATGTTGCAAGATGTAAAGTAGCATCTCCTCTGGGCTTTGTCTAACCCCACACACACACACACACACACACACACACACACAGACGTGCACACGCACTACTTCAAAACGAGGTGCAAAGGACTGGGATTCAACTCATCATAACTCCTTAATTTTACATACAACTACACAATTTACATAAACTTAGCACAAAAAGTAAGGAAATTTGTGTTTGGTAGATCATTTCTCTGTGGTAACAATGCTTTTTGGCAATAAATCGTATACCGTTGGAAAGCCTGTTTAGTTCCCTTTCAAATGGTGCCCCATTTGTAAGGAACATGCATTTGTGGGATGAGCAGCAGCACTGAGTATGTGGGTTGCACCCATGAAAAATTTGCCAAATCTTCTCTGCCAATGCCAAACAGCTTATTCTGCCATTAACTCGTTTGGTGTTTGGTGGATTGGATGATTGAAGTTTGAAGAAACAAGACATATTGGCAATTTAACAATTTATTCATTTCACAAACAGGAGCCTCAGTAGCGTGTGGAATAAGGCATGGATACCCGACCCGAGCCCGACGGGTCCCGACGGCACCCGACGGGCCGGGCCGGGTTCGGACAGATATTTAGAAATGATGGTTGGGTTCGGGCCGGGCTCGGTCACATCAGCGCGATAAGGCATTTGTTGTAAAATGGTGCTGCGGCTCCTTTAAGAGAGCTCAGTGTGTGTGTAAAGTGGGCAGAAGAGAGATAGAGAAAAGAGGAAGCAGATGTGTAGATGCGACCGGAGCAGAGTTGGTGGAATAAGTTTAAGTTTTGTACACAGTGTGTGCGGTGTCCGAGATAAACCCCAGACTGAAAACCAAGTTCATTCATCTGCTCACCAGAAACGGGATTTTAACCCCGACGTTATATAACGTCGGCCCTGGAGGTAACGAGTCTCCCCTGGTTTTCTGATCACGGTCAGAATCAAAGCAAGCAGGAAAGGTTAACACATTGAACATTTTAAATTAAACAGCTTATTAACGTGTGCTTGTTCCCCCGTGTGCGATGATGCGCTCATCTGTTGACATTTCCGAATGCCTTCCAGTTGCTTAATAAAAGCGGGCTTTCCACACAAACAAACGTACATATGTCATTAGTATGAGAAAAAAACCAATGAGATTTCAACTGTGTCGGGCTCGGACATAAATATCATAATGCCTGACGGGCTCGGGCCGGGTTCGGTCATGGCTCTGTCGGGCTCGGGCCGGGCTCGGGCCGGGTTCGGACGGAAAAATTCGGCCCGATCCAGGCTCTAGTGTGGAAGAACCATACACAGCCACAACAGCCTAGCACCTTCTCCTCATGCTGGTCACCAGCCTGGTCACACACTGTGGGATGGCATCCCATTCTTCAACCAGCATTTGTCGCAAGTCAGCCAACATGGTTGTGTTGGTCACTCTGGCACGAACAGCACGCCCAAGCTGATCCCACAAGTGTTCAGTGGGGTTGAGGTCAGGACTGCTGGCAGGCCATTCCATCCTCTCCACTCCCACATTCTGGAGGTAGTGTCTGATAAACCCCGCCCTGTGGGGGCGAACGTTGTCATCTTGGAGGATAGAGTTCGGTCCCACTGTGGAGATATGGGATTGCCACTGGTTGCAGAATCTCATCTCTAAATCAGGCACCTGATTAGCAGCACCTGGGGGTACCAGAAGCTCAAAACAAGCGTCAATAGCAACAGCAAAATAACCTGTTTGTTGTTTGTTTGTTTGTTTGTTTGGAAGGAGGAATTGACTGTACAAAGTACCCTTTGTTTTTATATTTTGTTCAAGCCGTTTGGCTTGATTGGTCGTAGTTTTTACAGGATTACAGCAGCTACGGATGATATATCTTTTTTAGTCCCTTTTCAGAGCTCAAGTTATTTATAGCTGTCGGTTGGGAAAGACCATTTAAAAAAATATATTAAAAAGTGTATATTGGAAAATGTTACCAACTCTACCTTTAAAAAGTGATAATAAGTTAGTGTTTTGTTTGCAGCTCGCTTCCACCATAAAAGGCAGTTAATGCATGTTTAAGTATGTACGAGGTGGTCTTTGCCTTCAGTTTTTAAATCTGACAGATGGCTCAGAGGACAAAAGTAATTGCTATTCTGTATTCTGGCCAATTCAGATATCACAGAAATAGATCGTAATCACCTCAGAGCCGAACGTGCTCTCTTACAGTTTGTCAGTCAGTGAAGCACCTGTCCTCTAAATATATGGTGGTATTATATGAATATATTGCATTATAGTGACTCTTTAAATCAAAAATATGTGATATATTGCAGCAAGTTATTAAAAAAAAAGTAAAAGAAAAAAAGAGAACAAAATTGGACACAATGTTTCAAATATCTCATTACTATTTAATAGTAGTTGGGTGTAAAAAGAAACTGGAGGCATTCAGGAACACAAAAAAGCAGTTAAGATCAAACAGCAAGCTAGATTTTTTACAATAGTTCTGACTTCTAAAGGAAACTTTGCTGGGATGATTTTGACTAACAAAAAAGCAAGTCTTGCTCCATTTTTTGAACATGAATTATACAGTAATTAAATAACACTCAATTGTTAATCTTACATAACCTCCAGACCTCCTCACAACCTATTTAACACCCTGTCAGCACGGAGCACCACCCCGTCTGCTCGGCTGGGCAGTCATTGTATAATAGAGACTCAGGAGAAAATAAATAGTCTAAAAGATGAAGGGCAAATAAAGAGACGTGGAGGCTTTTCTCTCATATGTACAGCTCATGTAATGAGGGTCATAGTGCCCGGGGCTCCACAATTGTACAGACAGGAAAAATAATTTAATTCATGGAGGAGGGAGGGAGGAGTAGTAGCTTTCCATATCAAAGAGGGCTGGCAGCATTTTGTTTGAGAGGCACATTTTCAAATTCTACAAACTCAATATTCTCTTTTTGATTAAAATTCCAGGCGTCTGCCCTGCCTCTTAGTCTGATTGGTGCATCAAGAGGGTTTCCAGACAAAAGGTACTGGATTCAACTCCTTGAGGCAATTGCCGTCTTCGAGTGTTAAGTGCAGTGGGAATCTGTGGGGTGCAATGTGCAAAAAAAATCTTCAGACAGCAAAATCCTGAATGCATTGTGGGGTTTGTGTTCCTTGTGAGACATTGGTGTCAGACAGAAGGCTTGTGTTTTAAGTTGGATCCTTTCTGTGTCACTGTGCCAGCCTCATAGGCTGTAATGGCCTTATACTGTAGTGTGGCAGCGCTCACTCCTCCACAGGATTTCCACTCTCCAGAGCAAACGTCTATCAGATCTGACAATTAGAAGCTAATTGTCCCCCTTGGGTTGGTCTGTTCATTATCTGAGCCAGTGCACAGAATTCAGTGAAGCAGGAGCAGAAATAGAGGCCACAGCAAGCTGACACATACAAGAATGGTCAGTGGCTCCGTAAACTACAAACAGGCATCAACATAGACAGCCTGTGGTTGCACTGAGCCTGCATGCAGTGCCTGGTATCCCTCTGTAAACAGGAAAACACTTGGTGAAATTACCGACTACAGTTTGGACTTTTTTCCCTGAGCACATAACCTGCTAGCAAAAATATTTGATTCACTTGAATAGTCCAATTCACTTTTGTCTCTCTCTTCAATAATACATTGTGCAAAAGGCACAGACTGGTGGAAAGCCGGTGTTTGCCATGTGAGAAGTATTGTTAACCTACACCATGTGCATTAGTCTGTATGATCCAGCAACTCTCTTTTCATGGGGGGAAAAAACTTTCTTCCACATTGGACCCTATCCAGGTAAAAGAAAAAAGAAAAAACTTTTATTCTTTATTTATTCAGGGAAGTTTCACTGAGAGAAATAAGCCTCTAATTTGCAGGAACGCCCTGATCACATTCACTGAGCAGCCAGTGAGCATCTCCACTGGAGCAGTTGGGGTCCAGGGGCCTTGCTCAAGGGCACCTTTGTGGTGGTAAGGCTGCATTTTCACTCTCCCCACCCATATTTATCGTGGCATTCTGGGGATTGAACAGACAACACAACGACACAAGCTTGCTTCTCTAACCTTGAGGCCACCACTGCCCCCTTTAGACCCCCCTGCCACCATATTGGCAGGTGAACATTTAATACCATTCACCCTTCCCCATTGAACACACAACAGTCCCTGCCCCCTTTGAGCTCTAACAAATAACTCCTCTTCACGGCCAACGTGTGTCTTTATTTCCACACACAATTGAGTCATGATGGGATTACCCATTGTGTGTACAGCTGCAGTCACAGGATTAGGGATGACTATGGATGACTACGGATGATGGCAGAGAAAACCCTGTTCTAACCAACTGCACAAAACCAGGCACTGCCTCCACAAATGCCAGCTTAGAAAGCCACGACAAGACCTGCAATCATAACTAAAGCAGACCTGCAAACTCTAGAGTAGTGAAAAAGATGACACATAAAACTCAGTTAGTGTGGCCTGGTGGCATTTAGGGATTTAGAAGAAGAAGAACACACTTTATTAATCCCCAAGGGTAAATTACATTATTACACTCTTTTGTTAGTTATTACACACAGGCCCCGAAATACACACACATGCCCAGGACCTATACATGCACTAATGGAGTGAGGGTCATTAAAGGCAACCCGAGCAGTTGGGGGATCGGTGCCTTGCTCAAGGGCCCTGGAGGTGAACTGGCACCTCTCCAGCTACCAGTCCACACTCCGTACTTGGTCCGTACGGGGACATGAACCAGCGACCCTCCGGTTCCCAAGCCAAGTCCTACTGCTTTATCTACTAAATTGCAGATAAAGGCTTTTAAACCAAATACTACATAACCAAAAATGTTTCAGGAGTAATGTGACCTGGACTTGGGGGGATTTAACAACAGTGGCAGCAAAGATGACATCTTTTACTACCGTCAGCATGTAGCTACACGCGACAATGTTAACACCGCAGTAGCTTAAAAAAAAACACTCCAGTCCTGCCTACCTGGAGCAGATGACCAATCATAGAAGGCCGGCTAAGTGTTATGTGACACCTAGCCGAGAGTAGAAAATACTGTTGAAACCAGAGCGTTCAGAACAGTTGGAAATCTGAAAATTTTAGCTCACTGGGATTTCTCTAAAATACGTTTACCTCATTATTTGACACGTTTAACATTAAAATCCGACATTATAACATTGAAGATATGAGAAAATACAGAAAAGCATATGTCCACTTCACGTACATACTTACGTAATCTAACTGAGTTGAGAAACGTTAGCTAATGCTAGCTAGTTTCACTAACATTACATATCAGGAAGGTGGTTTTAACCAGACAGGCAGCAGCTACTGTGCCAGATATCAACAGATTGTAAAAGTAAAGATGGGAACGTTTATCGGATTCTGTGAAAGATATGTGCTCTAAAAAGAGACAAACATTTCTCAATTTGGTTATAATATGTTCAAGATATTCCTAAATATCTGAACAGCATCTGCTTCTGAGTTTTGTAGCACATCAAAATTTCCTCATCAAAACCTGTCACCCTTCTCCCTTCTGTTGTTCATACCTTTGTGACAACAATCACATATTTGTGACAGCATGTCTCTGTATGCCAGCACGGGAGGCGAGCAATGACTGTCAGAAGTGACTTGTGATGACTGGGTTTGCAAGACACCATTATTACGACTCTCACACCTCAGGCAAGTATGTGTGTGTGTGTGTGTGTGTGTGTGTGTGTGTGTGGTGGTGTGTGTGTGTGTGTGTGTGTGTGTGTGTGCGAGGAGTGATAACAGGGTACACCTCATGTTCCTGTGCGCCTTGTAAGACAGAGCTGCACATCTCTGCTGGCAAATGGGCCTCATATCAGTGAAGCAGTGCAGCTGGCATCATGGGAACAATGACTAGCAATGCTGTTATTACACCTCACTATAAACTGGTAATTTTGTGTAATTCTAGTCTGTGTCACAACAGCGAAGATGTGCATTTCAAGGCGCGCTGTCATTTTTTTTTTTTTTTTTAGAGGCTGCGAGCTAGTGGATCCACAGCTGATGAGACACTATGCTTTTGGGCGATGTGCTCGTAAAACACCCCGACCCCTGCGAGCTTGAGTCACGCTGAGAGGCAGAGATTTCAGACGTGGTGGGTGATCAGCTGGGACAGTGTCCAGCCGTCCCATGCCAGCACAAAACTGTCATTTGTGTGTGTGTGTGTGTGTGTGTGTGTGTGTGTGTGTGTGTGTGTGTGTGTGTGTGTGTGTGTGTGTGTGTGTGTCTACATCCTCTCTGGAGACTTGAAGGGCACCAAGGGAGACACAGTGACTCACACTGTAGATGGGAAGGGGAGTGTGGGAGAGAGAGAAGGATTGAGAGTCACTCATCATCACACATGTGCCCACATCATCCCCCTCCCTCATTACAGCCCACACCACCCACTGTCCACAGAAACTAAGAGCATGTTCACACCGAGCTTATGCACACGCACACATATGAAAGAAGTAGCCTCTACATCAGTGTGTCAGAGGAGCTTATCCATAATGGGAAAAGCAGGCTGTAGCAGTGAATCAAGCACTTATTCACAGCAGCCATCCTGTATAATACAGTGCTCACAATTAGACTATCAGAGAAAGTGGTTAAAAGCTTGTGCAAATTATCATGTTTCAGTGTCTAAGTAGTGAGTCCTGCTTTCTCGCACAGATCACAGCATGCATTATTCTACAATCTGGATTTCACAAGTTGAACAGAAAATGCCTATTTTCTGGTCAGTTATTTGTCCATGCATGAGGTGTTATGAGCAGGCTAGAGTAGTATTGATGCCTAAACAGTAATAATAAGCCTGTGTCGCAGAGGTAAAATAGTCGCAGTTTTTCCAAACATCTAACCTGCTTGCAGTATAGCAGCACTGTGATGCAATTTATCCTCCACACAGATAGAAAAGCTTTGGCGTGCAATTACAAATTAGTCGAGAAATTAATTTCAACCCAGTGAACTGACACAGAAAAGCACTGAACTGCTAATCTGGGAGCAGGAGGGCTAAAAATCCTCTGGAATTTAAAGTTTAATGGATTAATGAAGTCAAGGCTCTCAAGTGGATAGGACTGTAGCACAAAGTAACTCTGGAGGAATGAAATTGCTTATGGTGTATGTCAGAAAGCAAGCCTAAGGAGTCTGCTAGTACAGTAGCTGCTCCAATGTGGAGCAACCCACTTCTGTGCAGTTTTAGCTAACCATGATGCATCAGAGCTATTGTCGTTAGTCTTTTATTTCACTTGCCTGGCTTTTCCTTCCCCACAGGGTCAGTGAATGGCCTTACAGACTCATACTAGTCAGTGACAAAGGTTTTTCTCAACATTTGACATGGCCTATTGTTTTTTTTGTTTTTTTAAAGCCAACCCAGGGACACAGTATCATGCAAGGGCACATACGACATCACTGATCATCCAGTCAGCGTGCAGTGATTAGTCATAGCCAAAGAGTCAAAATCCAAAATAAGTCATAGGCCTATTTCTGTTTGGCCCACACACAAAAAGATTAACACAGCGTGTTAATGAACTTGGACCCGAAGGCAAAAGACTGAATTAATCATTTTGGCAGGCAGAAGTTTATTAGACAGCCCATTGTGTTCACATGTAAACTTTAGCATAAATGTCTCCTCGTGCAAACGGTTATAGAAGACCCAATTCTTGTTGAAAAAACAGCAGAGTACTTGGTCTAACAGACTGAAGGTCTCTGGGAGCAGGTACATGCACACATGAAACCTCAGTGTCTCTCTCTCTCTCACTCACTCAATCACACACACACACACACACACACACACACACACACACACACACACACACACACACACACACACCACAAAGTTTTATCAAATAGCATGGATTTAGACGTGCGAGCTGAGAGCGGGCAGTCAAATGATACTTAAGATTCTACATGCTAGAGACTATGTGAGACTTTATTTATGCCATGTTCACGTCATATGGGATGGATTGTAGAGATGTGAAAGATTCCTTGCAAGCATTCACGTCATCAAGACAGCTGTATGATTACAGAGTTGGTCATGTGAGGATAAAACTAGAGTGCATTGACAATATAATACCATATCCATTACATGCATGTTTAATTATATAGAACCATGGTTTTGGCTGCTGCAGGGCATCCATATCAGTTTGCTTTTTGGGCACTTCTGTATTATTAAAGCATTGAGTTGGCTATATCGTAGCTTTCAGTTTCCCATACATAGTTACAACTTGGAAGTAGTTACATGTCGGAAACTCCAATACGACATTAATGCACCATTAGGCATTATTAATGGCAGCATTATTAAGCAAATATGAAAAGAAATGTTTGATGAATAAACTAGGTACGTAATATAGCATATGCTTGCATTTATTTGATTTCATGTTTTTTTATGTACCATCTTGAAGGTCCCATGGCATGAAAATGTCACTTTATGAGTTTCTTTTTAACATTAATGTGAGTTCCCCTAGCCTGCCTATGGTCCTCCAGTGGCTAGAAATGGTGATAGATGTAAACCGAGCCCTGGGTATCCTGCTCTGCCTTTGAGAAAATGAAAGCTCAGATGGGCCGATCTGGAATCTCCTCCTTATGAGCTCATAAGGAGCAAGGTTACCTCCCCTTTCTCTGCTTTGCCCGCCCAGAGAATTTGGCCCAACCATGAGAAAGAGAGACACATCACGGCTTGAAAACAAGCGAAGCATGGCAGTTGGTCAACGCCATATTTTGGTTTTTTGGCTGGCCCGTGGAGTGTCTTACTGGGTGACGGCACGGGCTTCTAATATGCCAAAGTCAACCATTTCTATAGTTGTGCACAGAAAGCCAAGACGAGTCACAGATGCAAGTCTAAGGTCATCTTCCCTATGTCCAAACACCTTGGAAGAAGTTGGCCAAGGATTTGGACAGCTGGCACAACATGAGGCCTTCAATAAGGCTGTGGGGGTCATAGATGGCTGTAACCTACGAATTAAACCACTCAAACATAACCAGTTAGATATTTTAACTAAAAACAGTTCCGTTCAACTTCAAGGCATCTCTGACTCCTCTAGGATATTTCTGGACATTTCTGTTGGTTATGGAGGTTCAGTACATAACATGACACAATGATTTTAAGAAACAGGCCTGTTTATTTTAATTCCCAGTACCCCACACCTGGTTTTCCCTCTAGTGAAATGGAGGCTACCTTTGTCTTGAGCTTCCAGTTACAATTAAACCCCTATCTATCTATCTATCTATCTATCTATCTATCAAGGCACGGTGGCGGGCCACCTTATTGTAGGCGCTGGAGGTTAGGCCCAAGTTCTGCCTCACACAGGGAGATGTTATGAAAGAACCAGAGCTCCAGGTCTAAGAACCTGGTCCCCCTGCTCCACTTGACCTAAATGAAATCCAGGAGAGGAGTGGGGCCCACAAATCAGCAAAATCAAGCATCATTAAGGGATAATGATTGTGCCAGCAGATTCATTTTTGTTGTACATTTCAATTCATGTTGGGCTGATTGAAATCCCCTTTAGTTTACATTAATACCAGCCATGGCATCAAACTGGGGGGAAAAGGGGGACTGAGTATACAGGCCTCTCATGTGAGGAGGGCCCACAAAGCTACTACAAAGTAGAAAGAGCAGCCATGGATGCAGGGAGGGCCCATAAAGAATGCTTATGTACAAGGTCCAGACTTTTGTGCTACGGAGCTGATACCAACTACCACAACCTTGTTTTACCCTTAAAACATTTCTGTTCAACTTGTTGAACTCATTTAATTTGTGTTCATAAAGCTAGAAATAACTACATTACTGCTTTCTGTAATTCTTGTGTGTTACTGATCTTTACAGTAAGTGTTTTGATACTCTGTTGAATGAAATTTCAACACGCATTTCTGTCTTGCACCCACAAATCTCCCTTACAGCAAACTCTTTCAATATTCCTGCTGGGAATCTTAATCCAAAGAACACTGCACTGAGACTGATGAAAAGAAACTCATGCTTGATGTCATACAGCTTTTAACGGAGAAAACTTTGATTTAATAAAACAAATCTATGCAATTCATTGCCGTACCAAACAAATTAATTGAATCCAACAAATCCCTAGGGTTGATAACGTACATTAAAATACTTAAAGGTGCCCTGCCACACAAAACCGTTTTTACTTGTATTTTTTTTTTAAATATGTTAGGTCCATATGTGTTTGTGTTATGTCGTGAATGTAAAAATGAACTGCTACGTCCTCTGTCAGCTCTAGCCACTGAAAAGAAATACGCGGAGAAATCAGGCCAATTACAAAAGCTGGTCAGTCTGATGTGGTGTTGCCTGAGCTCATTACTATTCATGAGCTCGCCCAGTTGCGCTGGGTAAAGGATGCTGATAGCCAGGCTCTCATTGGCTAGCTGTTAGCCAATCCGAGTCAAGCAGCTTAGCTCGTTGAATATTAATGAGAACTAGCACAAATTGAGCACTGTCTTCCTGCAGGCTTTCTATACAATGCTAGAATGGCTTGAAACAAGGTAACAAAGACATTTTTTACACAAAAAATGTTACAGAGTCCATGGTAGAACTTCAGACATTACCGAAATACTGTGGCAGGGCACCTTTAAACCAAAAACGTGAAAAGGCTACTTGTGCTTCTCCACCAACTTCCCATAGATACCAATGAGGGTGTCCAGGTGCTCCTCCATTTTCTTTTCTCGCATCCTAGCTATTATCCAGCTCCCTTTTTTTCTGCCGTTTTGTGTACACCTTTAGGTCTCAGAAAAAGGCCAGTTCCTAGCTATCACCTCCGCACCCTCTGTCCCTGATCTGGTTGGTGGTAAAATCAGATCCTGTGTAAAGGGTGTAACAAAAATGGTTAAATTAACACATTACATCTTTTGATAAAACCTTACTGATTTATAGGGCTGGAGCCAGATAATTCACAAAGATTCATCATCAGTGTAAAGTAAAACCACGTACAGAAACCTTGAGCAGAAGCATTTCTGTGGCCAGCAAATCAAGGCTGCTACTCCATCCGTAGTTGTATAGTGTTTGTTGTTCGCTCTCTGTTTGTACACAAAATGACATCTTTAAAAAGCAGCTAAAGACCCATTTTTTTAGCCAGGTGTTTGTTTAAACACATTGTTGACTGTTTTGCTATGTATTTTATGCTTTTGTGTTTTGCTATGATTTACTGTGATTTATTGTGATTTTTATGATTATCGATTTGTTATAATGTATTTATTTATTTATTTATTACGCCTGTGAAGCACTTTGTGACTCTGTCTATGATAAGTAGGGCTGCAACTAACGATTATTTTCATAGTCGATTAATCTGTTGATTATTTTCTCGATTATTCGATTAGTTGTTTGGTCTCCAAAATGTGGATCAGTGTTTCCCAAAAGCCCAAGATGACGTCCTCAAATGTCTTGTTTTGTCCGCAACTCAAAGATATTCAGTTTACTGTCACAGAGGAGAGAAGAAACTAGAAAATATTCACATTTAAGAAGCTGGAATCAAACAATTTTTACTTTTGTCTTAAAAAATGACTCAAACTGACTAATCAATTATCAAAATAGTTGCCGATTAATTTAAGAGTTGACAACTAATCGATTAATTGATTAATATAAGCTCTAGTGATAAGTGCTATATAAATACACTTTAATTACTCACTTACAAAATAGTAATGCTGTTGGATCAGTTCTAATAAAAGCATATTTGGAAATCATCATCATGCCATCATAGGACAAATAACTACACACAGTTCAGGCTATGAATCACCAGTGATCAAAGTGTTAATACTTAGGCCTACATGTAAACTTCTTTTTTCTTCGTAGTTGATTGTTCCGCTACCCGGCTTTCCCTGGTAACCCTGTATTTAATGTCACAACGCTATGAATCGTGGGTAATTCCTTTAGTCAAAGTCTGTAGAAATGCTGACTTATGGAAAGTGTGCATAAAGGGCTCAAAATGTCTGCAAGAGAACCCTTCCACACTTGCCGATTTGACAGTGGCACTTCCCTAAGCAGCATGCACTTAGCAGGAACGCGCCTCATAGTCAAAGAAAAATCAGTTTTCAGTTATTCAGTTATAAGAGTCTCAGGTTTTATTTTTACATGAACTAAATTAGCTTGTTCCCTGTAATGTAAAAACGGTCTCATTCAGTCACACAAACAATAACGTCCCCACTCCCTGACAACATTCATTTTTCTTAGATAAACAGTGAAATGGAAATGTTAACTCAATATGATTGGACAGCAAAAGCTCATTAAGAGCAACATTCTGCTAGTTATAGGTCAGCTAGAGCATCCGCTTTACTGATTTAGTTGGAAGAAAATAACCTGCCCTGTATTTATAAAATGACCAAAAAGGACAGACATATCAGCCAAACACAACCTTGCTCGGGGCAACACACATATACAGTCGACCTGGTCCTTCTAATTCCTGTTGCGTGCTTTTCTCACCTGGCAAGTGTCTCCCAGGGGTAGGTGACAGAGGTCATGAAGCCCCGGGGACAAACTATGACAACCAACACTAACATCATCATCATAATCATCACATCTTCCATCTGTAGGACCCCCATTGTGTGTAACCATGGCGACAAACTGAGCGAGAGGGAGGCCACTAGCCCTCGAGGTTGGTGCAGTGTCAGGGTCAGTGCATTGGCCTGCAAACTGCCGCTCTACACCGCTATGTAAGAATAATTATCTACTTAAGGATGTTATAAGACAGTGTCCCTCTTATCTAACACCTGAATATGTTGTAGGTATGTTTCACCTTTCACTCACAGCACTCATCGTTTGCCATGTGTAGACCGAATCATCAGTCTAACCCCTATTTTCCACTGGGCGTGTCTGCGCTGCGTTCCCGAGGTGCTGCGACCCCAGCGAGCAATCGCTGCCATTAAAGTCAATGCTTGATATTCCACCAGCCGCGCCATGGCGCGTCCCAGAAGAGTGCGTGAAACGTGAATTATACTAGACGAATCCAAGGTAGCGCGCACCATCGTGACGTCAAAATGACGTAATATCCTGCCGGCTCGCCCGATTTATGGCGCGCGCACAGAGGGCGCACACGGCTCTTTTTTTTTCAGCGGCGTGCGACAAAGCGGAAACGGGAAGCCTGAACGAGTTCACCGACAACCGGATGCCAGGACTCTCAGAGTGACTGCAAGTCTCTCTTGTAAACTTACTGGGTTAAGATGAGTTCTTTTATGGTGAATGAAAGGCTTGATCCGACGAAGTAGGTCATCGAATCAAATCGAAGCATTGACGGCAATGCTGCAGCCAGCAACGTCGGTAGCCTTTGCTCATTAGCGCCACCTCTGTTCAGGAGAAGACTGCAACTAGTGTCGCGAGCACCAGCGCGGGTATAAATAGTCACGATGATCCGATGACGTCACATTTGTACGCGCCAGCTGGGCTGCGTCCAGTATATAACAGCCTTGAAGCGGCTCTCCGCTACGTGCCAGGTCTATTTTCACGCGAACCGCTTGGACAGCCGGGCAGGAAGTGAAACAGCGAGACTATCCAGTCAATTCACCAAAAGACACCCCCCAATATCGTTTATGTCTCCTCTACAACACCACGGACAGCGAGAGATTCATCTTGAAGGTTGAAAAACATAAGACATCTTTTTTTTCTTTTTTTCCTTTTTTTTAGGACAATACCAGAAAAGAGAAGGCATGGAGTTAAATTACAGGAGTACTTAGAGTGGAATGTAGATACTAGCTAATAAACACGTGATTGTTCTGTAAAGTGCTTGTAGAGACAATCAAATCTGGGAGTCGGGTAGCAAGACGCTCAGCTTCTGAGGCTCCCCCGGTGTGGTATGGCGTTTAACAGAGGACGGAACAAAACCGCGGCGCAGCCTGAACGCAGCACAGATGCGCCCGATGGAGAATCGGGGTAAGACTGAGATTGAATGACATTTATGACACACACAGGCTTTTGTGTAGTAAGCTCCACATTTTCACTGTATAGTTTTTATATTGGAGTCATGAGTGGAACATAGTGAATACAGACAGTCCACTTAGATCTACAAGAGGTGAAAAGAGTATCAGAAACTGCACACAGTTTCTCTTTGCTCATTTTCCTGCCATGACATATGTATCATTGTATATGCCATTTTTTTAGGCATTCCCCCCAGACACATTACCTAATATTGCAGTGTTTGTTCCAAGCACAATAAATCACAATTACAAAAAGGCAGCTACACGAGAGACTCATATTAATTTAAATACTAATTAGCACATTACAGAGACACTTGAGTCATCATTTGTATTCCTGGTGAATTAGGTTTGCCTAGCAACTATGATAATAGAGTTGATTCAGTTTCAACAGAGAACAATGATTTGAACTTCAATAAAATGGCATTTACTGCAGGGCTCTTTTATATTGTTTTGTAAGGAGTTTCCATTATTTTAGAACTACTTTATTGATCCAGTGACTAAAGATGAGTTATTTGATATCTGTGTATCTGTACACTCATTTTTAAATCTTTCCTGATCAACTTTAAATCCGCTGATGGTATCAGCATGATAGATCAGTATGATAGATGGCATAATGATGTTAGTAAGGACTTTTGAGCCCTCTGTATTAAAGTAGTGCTGTTTGTGCACACTTTGCCAGCTTTAATTTAAAAAGGCATCTTTTCTTTCCTTTTTGGCCCGCTCTGACCACACTAAGCTGCCATTTTCAATACTAAGCTTTTTGAAAACAGACTGTAGGCGTAGCTGTTGCTAATGTAAGAAAGACCGCTAAGATCACACAAAATGTGAAGAAGACTTTGGAATTACCAGAACTCACATTTCTCCTCTAACCGCCTCCAGCCTCTGCTCGCAAAGTAGCACATCCCAGACCAGTCTGTCCACTGAACGCATATCAACCACCCATCGAACTCACAGTGACACAGCAAACAGGTCGACACCCAGATATCAAAGTAACAGAGCCTTTCTGGGAACGGTAACTGTAATGTAATTGCAGAATTTCAATGTAATCCCTTACACTACTCGTTACTGAAAAATAACCACATTTCTACTGCCCAACATTGCCTGTAACTCTCTCTGTAATCACTCCTTTAGTCAATATAGCCAAATATATCATATGTTGCCAAAATGATCTGCTAGCTACATCAATAAACATGTGTTGTCATTAAGCTGCATTTAGGTTTCTGTTCTCCGATAACTTTGTAATGATAAAATAGGGACTTTAATTACATAGACAGAAATGTGAAGCTGCATTAAACACGCACGGTTTTCGCACCGAAACGTATGTCTATGCAAAAGGTGTTATGATTGTTTTTTTTTTATTTAGCTGGTGTAATGTGGACATGGTCTGAATTGTTGCTAGGAAATACATCTTTATTCATGATAACTTTGCCATTAGCTACCATTTTTGTGTCCTCTCATGTTAAGTAGAGCAGTATCTTATTGTTACCTAGGAGTCAAGGATTAATTCATGAATGACATAAGATATCAACATTAATATTCAATTCCATGTATGTTACATAATTAGTGATTAACACTGACACTGGATCAGAGGCGATTTCTTTACGATCGGCTTACCCTAAAATGTCAAAAAATGAATGGTGTTAACATTTTATTGACTAAAAATGCGTTAGAATACGTTCATCTCGAAGGCAAGTTCGTTCAGAATCAGCTGACTCGATTTCCTTCTGATACATTCCCGTAGAGTCACAGTGCATTTCCCTGTTGAAGCCTGGCGTCCACTGACTTCAATAGGGCTGCCTTTGAGCAGTTTTTTTCAGTGCTTCGAAACTAGACGGTCATTGGATAAATGCTGTGATTATGTCCCGCCCACGGACGCTCGGCGTCTCTGGGTGTCAATGGAGCAGTGGGCTGGCCTGGACTCCGGGCTTCTGCGTGATGATTTGAGGGTCTGTCGAAAGGCTGCATCTCCTTTGACAGCGATTTTGTACTATAAAAAGTCGCTGAAGCTGTTCGAGCAGAGCTCAGCTCAGTCCCATCGCGGATTTTGCAAGTGTAGTTGAAAGACGAACTGCTGCAACCTATTTCTTGATATTTACCATAGACTGTTAATATTAATGGACAACACATCTGGTTCGGCGAAGTGCTGCAAATGCGGAAGTGCCTTAAACCTGCATTCTATCCGAATTCCAGCAGGGAGCGACACGTGCGGTTGCAAAAGGAGGTCGGTTTCTGTAGAAGTCTATGAGAAAGTGACCCACTTCTCACTTGATTTATTACCTCAGTAAACATTTTCATAATGAGTTTATGGTCTCAATCGCTAGTTTATGGTCTCAATCGCTAGTTTTAAGTCTTCTGCAACACAGAATGATGTTCATTTTTTGAATTATCGTCTCGTTAATTTTAAAATCGGCGATAAAGCAGGGGGTGTTTTAGGGCGTGGCTATGATGTGATTTCCAGTGAAAGTGTGTAACGTAGAGTGTAAGCAGCTCCTCCCTCACTCCTCCCTCTCGTCTAATATCGTCACATCCGCAACCAAGATGGCTGCGCCCGTAACGGCAAACTTGACGACGGATAGCAGATCTCCACAAACCAATGGGTTACTTGGGGAAATTGCTAGCCAATTTTCATCATACATTTCATACAAGTATACACCACATTCCTTGTTTCAGTTTAACATAATTCCCACCTTTTCTCCTTCGCGTTTAATATCGTTTTGTTAGATCGTTTGTTCATTCATTCAGTCGGCTAGGCTAGTGTTGTAGGGGTGAACTAGCCAGCTAGCAAACTGCACACGATGGGAGACAATGCTAATAATGTCGACCTGATTTTGTCAAAGCCATTGGAAAATCTTACGAGGATAAACTTAAAAAGCAGGGTTAGATCAACCCTTAAGATTGATTTAGTGCAAAAGATAGGGCAAAGTAACAGGTCTGTTCAGCTCTCCTGGTATGACAAAGTTAGCTGGCTGACTGGAAGTGTCATGACAAAGAAAATGTACTGCTGGCCATGCCTCTTGATGAAACCATCTCACGGATATTATAAATTATTATTATTATAATAATTATTATATTATTATTATATTATAGAGAAGAGCTACTAAATTAATTCCAGGAATGAAAAACATGTCTTATGAAGATAGATTGAGGAAATTAAGTTTTTCCGACTCTCATATTTAGGAGATACAGAGGAGATATGATTCAGGTGTATAAGCTTGTACAGGGAATATATGATGTAACAGTTGAGCCTATCTTTCAGTTTTGGAACAATAGGTACGAGACACGAGGGAATTCTTTAAAACTTTACCCTAGAACATGCCTATCTGAAAAGAGAAAGAACTTTTTCACACTCCGTGCGGTAAAATCATGGAATGAGCTTCCAGAAGAAGTTGTGCGTTCCCCTTCTATCAATTCCTTTAAGAATAGGCTGGATGCATTCGCCTGTCAAAAGGTGTAATGTATAATTATAAAGCTTGTCAGTAATTTATGTAATTTATTTATGAATTGTTAGAAAACTTCAATTATGAAATGAATGTGTTTTTATAAAATGTTAAAATGTGAAAATACCTATACACATACATATACATACACACACACGCATATATATATTTTTTTTTTTGTTTTTTTTTGTTTTGTGTCTTTTAGAGTCTGGAATAGAGGATTGTATATCCTGTACCAGAACTCTTTTCAATAAATGTCAATAAATAATTATTATATATTATTATTATTATAATATTATAATTAAATGGACAATTTTTATGATGTAGGCCGAAAATTAGCTTCCCCTCTTTGAAAGACCAGCAGCCGCCACTGCACTGGATGGGTGTTAAATGTTGCAGTCGAGATTTAGTGATTGAGATCATATGTGTCTAATCCAATATGTACAATTCTACTCTTTTTTTATGTAACAAATTAGTTTAAAGTGCCCTCATAAGAAGATTCCAAATGACACTAACAAACAAACAACAACGTGAGATATGGTTTGAAAAGTCTGGAAGTCAGAGGCACGCATCGTGTAAGGTCACCTTTGGCATCTGGGTTGTGACTCATTCATCAGCAGGGGAAAGGTTAGGCTACACGCTCCTGTGAAAGTGCACGTCATGCATGATCATTCTTTACTCTAGGCTGAATGGTGTGCATTCTATCCTCTATTTAGTCAACATGTTATATCTCATCTCTGTGTGTGTGTGTGTGTGTGTGTGTGTGTGTGTGTGTGTGTGTGTGTGTGTGAGAGTGTGTCTCAGCTGTGTCTCACCCATGTGGGCTTCACATGAGAACACAGTGTGACCCAGTGAATGTGGACTCAATATTGTATGTCCGTGTCTGCACTTGCACATGCCATATGAACGCAGGATATATCAGTGTGTTAAGAGTATATCCATTATTCCCCCTCGCACACCTCAGGCTTGGGTGTCAGATGATCCATGATCATGGGGAACACCTCAGGTTTCGGAGTGTCACATCAGACAGCAGCAAATTTCAGATGACAGAGAGGCACAGAGGAAATAAGTCCATGAAACATTAAGCAGAAGCTTCCCTGGAGGAGACTGTTATTCATACACATACATCTTCAACCAAAAGCTTATCCAATGTGGCATGTCTGCTGCAGCTTTTTGAATGTCTACTTCAGCCCTACACACCACCTTAATCATAAGTGTATGGAAATGGGACTTCTGCGACAGTGGGCTTACTGAGGGTAAGGCATGGCCGAATTGATTCCAAGTGGCTGCCAACATCTTATCGGCCTCTTGCTAAGCACCCTGCTAAACTGCCCTATCAGAATGCCATTGTAGCTCAACCATGAAGAAGATTTAACTGCACCCAAATCACAGCTACAAGTGTGTTTATTGTGATGTCCAACACCGGAAGGAAGTGAATGGGGGTAGTGGGTTGTAGGAAATATAATTAGCGGGGCAATTTAAAGAAAAAGAAGGAAATGAGCAATAACACTCATGAAGACAGAGGGGAGGGATGGGAGAATCTATGACAGAAGTTAGTAAATCCACATTTAATGCCGCGGTCTCAAATGGTATCCGCAGAACATCAAAGAACCTCCTCTACTCCCCTCTCACAGAAAATCTAAGAAAGCAAAGCACTCAGAGGATTATTCTTGCATTGCATACGCTCACACTGACGGGATCCTCCACTCCTCACTAACAGACCCCCTCCCACACCGAGAGAGAGAAGTGTGTGGTGAGAAAAAAGGAGGAGAGCTAAAGGAGGATAAGAGCATTGGGAATAATTCTCTCTCTCTCTATATATATATATATATATATATATATATATATATATATATATATATATAGAGAGAGAGAGAGAGAGAGAATTATTCTATATAAAATATATATATATATATATATATATATATAAAAATATATATATATATATAAATATATAAATAAATAAATAAAGGTAGGAGTCGATCCATAAAGGATATGTGGAGAAAAAGGTAGATAGATAGATAGGAGGATATGTAGATGTAAAAGGAAAGTGAGGGTTAGAGTGTTTGCCCTTTAAAAAGGACAGATGAGCAATCAGGCCCAATGAGAACTGGCCTTTGAAAGCTTTACCTACACACATGAACACACACACACACACACACACACACACACACACACACACACACAAGTGGGTGAACCTTGTACTCTTGATGGTGACCAGTTCAGTCTTACATCTGAAGTTACATTAATTCCTTTTATAAGCACATAAAACACACGGTGAACGTCAGATTGTTTGGATTAAGCTAGACAGAAAAGGTAGGTAAACGTTTGGCAGATGTAATGTTTATACCTGTTAAACATCAGCATGATGCCCAGAGGATGAAACCATATATGGGACATATGTACAGAATGTCATGGCAATACATTTAATAGTTTTGAGATATTTCAGTCCGGACCAAAGTCGTAGAGCGATATATATCATATCAGCACTGATTTAAGGGATGCTCCTACAATTTACTATTGCAACATAAAGTAGGGGAACTCACAAAAGACAGATTCAAAAAAGGTCAAAATCAAAGCAACAGAGGCAGAGAGGAGAATGGGTCAAGATTAAAAAAACACTCCATTTCCCAGCCATTTTGTTTAACGACTCGTTCCAATGTACTCAAATAGCTTATGGAAACTTTGCTTCTTTTGAATATGTGGCTCTTCAGCTAAGGTCCCCCTCTCGACCTATATTTCTAATTATCTACAGGCCACCTAAATACTGTGCATCCTTCTTTGACGACTTTAGTGGACTGCTGTCTTTAATCTGTATTAACTTTGACTGTGTAGTTATTGCTGGTGATTTCAACATTCATGTTGACAACCCCCAGGATAGAGGGACAAAAGAACTGTGTTGTATTTTTGAGAACTATGGACTGACTCAGCATGTGACGGAGCCCACACACAACAAGGGGCACACTCTGGACTTGATTATCTCGAAGGGTTTGAACATTTCCAAGGTTGTGGTGACTGATGCTGCTCTCTCTGATCATTCCTGTGTTTTCTTTAATGGCACTATCTCTGTGCAAAAAAGTGTCCAAACAAAGTTAATAAGAAAACGGTATATCACTGACAACACCAGTGAAACATTCATTCAGCTTTTCTCGTCCACACCCACCCTCTCAGGGGTCTCAGTCACTGAGCTTGTAGACAATTTCAATTGTAAAATTACAAATGTTATTGATGCCATTGCTCCCATTAAGGTAAAAACTGTCTCTGATAAGAAAAGATCTCCATGGAGAAATGCCATACTGGTAAGAACAGAAAAAAGAGAGTGTCGAAAAGCAGAACGCAGGTGGCGAAAAACTAATCTCCAGGTCCACTACAACACCTATAAAGAGAGACTTCGCACTTAGAATTTGGAACTGAGGAATGCAAGGCGGTCCTTCTTCTCGGACATTATTGCCAAAAACAATAATAATTCACGTGCTTTGTTTGCTACTGTCGATAGGTTAACAAACCCTCCAGTACCAGTAGCATCTGAACTTTTATCCACAAAGGCCTGCAATGATTTTGCCACCTTCTTCAATGACAAAATTCAGAAAATTAAACAAACAGTCAGTGCTTCCATATCGAGTACAGGGTATGTGTTGTCACAGTGTCCAGGCAAAACAGATTCCAATATGACCCAATTTCATATGATTAACCGTAAAAACCTGGAGGACATTATACAACATCTGAAAACCTCCTCCTGCTGCCTTGATATTCTATCAACGGGCCTTTTTAAAAATGTTGCAAATTGTTTGGCTACAGATCTACAGATTGTAAACACGTCTCTTCTCTCAGGTATCTTCCCACAGGCCCTGAAAACTGCAGTCATTAAGCCACTCTTAAAAAAGAACAATCTAGACACGTCACTAATGAGCAACTATAGGCCAATATCAAACCTTCCATTTTTAAGTAAAATCATTGAAAAAACGGTTTCTCAACAACTGAACCTTTTCTTGTCACTAAACAACCGTTTTGATGCCTTCCAGTCGGGTTTTCGACCACACCACAGCACTGAGACAGCTCTTGTTAAAGTCTTTAATGACATCCACTTAAACACAGATAGTGGCAAAATTTCAGTCTTGGTATTACTTGATCTCAGTGCTGCATTTGATACGGTCGACCATGACATATTACTAGACCGATTGGAAAACTGGGTTGGCATTTCTGGCTCAGTACTAAAGTGGTTTGAGTCTTATTTAAAGAATAGGGACTACTTTGTGTCTATAGGGAATTATACATCTGAGCATACAAATATGACGTGCGGAGTTCCCCAAGACTCAGTTCTGGGGCCTCTCCTGTTTAACATCTACATGCTTCCACTGGCTCAAATTATGGAAAACAACAAAATAAGTTACCATAGTTATGCAGATGACACACAAATTTATATAACCTTATCGCCAGGGGACTATAGTCCAATACAACAACTGACTAAGTGCATTGAACAAATTAACGACTGGATGTGCCAGAACTTTCTTAAATTAAATGAAGAAAAAACTGAGGTGGTTGTTTTTGGAGCAAAAGAGGAACGATTAAAAGTCAGCACTCAGCTTCAAACGATAATGTTAACAACAACAGACAAAGCCAGAAATCTTGGTGTAGTCATGGACTCAGACCTGAATTTTAACAGCCACATTAAGACAATTACAAAGTCAGCCTATTACCACCTTAAAAATATATCAAGGGTTAAAGGACTTATGTCTCAGCAAGACTTGGAAAAACTTGTCCATGCTTTTATCTTCAGTAGACTAGACTACTGTAACGGAGTCTTTACAGGTCTCCCTAAAAAATCAATCAGACAGCTGCAGCTGATTCAGAACGCTGCTGCTCGAGTCCTCACTAAGACCAAGAAAGTGGATCACATCACTCCAGTACTGAAGTCTCTACACTGGCTTCCAGTGCATCAAAGAATTGATTTCAAAATACTTTTGCTGGTTTATAAATCACTAAACGGTTTAGGGCCAAAATACATTTCTGATCTGCTAGTACACTATGAACCACCCAGACCTCTCAGGTCGTCTGGGACAGGTCCGCTTGTTGTCCCCAGAGTCAGAACTAAACAGGGGGAAGCAGCATTTAGTTTTTATGCTCCACATATCTGGAACAAACTACCAGAAAACTGCAGGTCTGCTGCAACTCTCAGTTCTTTTAAATCAAGGCTGAAGACCTATCTATTTGATATTGCCTTTCTTTAAATAACTTCATTTCTTATACTGAAGTTGCATTATTGACACTGTATGACAATCTATATAAGCATATAAAGAGAAATTCCTATTTTATCTGCTTTTATATATTTAACTGTTTTAATTGCTCTTCAATGTTTAATTTCTTATACTGCACTGTAACTTTTATTCTTGTATTTTATCTGTTTTAAATGTTTTAATCTGTTTTCATGTAAAGCACTTTGAATTGCCCTGTTGCTGAAATGTGCTATACAAATAAAGCTGCCTTGCCTTGCCTTGCCCAGAGTGCAACCAACAGTGTTATTTCATTTGACCCTTGCCTGGTAAATGCCCACCTGTTTCCATGCCCCTATGCTCCCAGTTTGTACTAACTAACTCTATGATGATAAGTCAAAAGAAAGATGTGAGTACTGTAGGTGCGAATAGACGTACATTTGCCCAGGGAGCTGCAAACTCAGGTAAAGATGTGTTGCCAGTTGAAATTGACTTCAGAAAAAAATTGCACTTATCCTGGGGCTTTATGAATCTAGTGTTGAATCATAAACGTACAGAGACTATAGGAAATAGCAAGATCGATGAAAATAACAGTATGAACTGGAGTTCCTGGTGAGTTGTGAGATCAGTCATATTGGGGCTAATAAACACAGACTGCCGAAAAGGTCCTGCACTTCGAACTCGAAGCAAACAACACGACGCAAAATGTTGCTTCGCTTTCTGTTTGAACACACATTCGGCCAATAAAGAGCTCCCTTCAGAGAAACAGAAGACATTACATAACTGTTTAAGGGTTATGTCGTATTTGTCATTAAAGTAAACTGACCTTTGTGTGTAAAATTGGTGGAATACCCTTTAAATAAGTATTCAGAGTGTTAGAAAAAAAATTCTTCCAAGAGTAGGGACTTCATTTTATGAGAGTGAGCTAGCTAACGAAAGTACAGAGCAGACACCTGTATACCAAAATAAAAACATAGATACAGATACAACAGCACACTGAGAATATTCAGTCCATAACAGACCTTGGATAAAGTGCCCGGGAAAAGAGGATTGCAGCTCTGCATTTACAGATTATCTTTGGAACGAGGCAGGGCAAAGAGAAACCTAGGAATTCTGTTAACAAAATGAAGGGGAAAAAAAGAGCATCAGGCACGCTTATCTCTGAAAGGCTCCTGCAACCCAACCGGGTCAGATGAATAAAGAGGTTTTAACCTAATTTCTCACATCCACCACTGCTCTGACCATGTGACAGTGTACGTATAAAAGTTATGGAATTAATCCAGTTTTTCGACTTGAAATACACAGCTAGAACCATATGATAAATGCTTTTAGTTGAGGCTGCACATGAAAAGAAGCGGTCTTCAAACACATTTTCAGCCAGTGTTCTGTTTTCCATGAAACATTTCAAATGTGCACTACAAAACAGTGAGCACATTTGGTTCAGAATATTCCTTTTTTAAGAGTCTAACAAGTATATTTTAACAAAAGAACACAAATATGATAATAAGGACAGCAGTTTCAGTGGCTCCATGGTGGCAAAGACAAAAACCAAATGAATATGCATGGAGGAGAGGAGTATTAGCCCTTAAACTAATTTACTTCCACCCTGAGTGTAATGACTCATCAGATGGAAAATGATGGTAATGGTTGGAAAAATCATACAATGCAGGTTTATCCAAAGATTACACTGCCTCCTGCTGGACAAAGCAACAAAACACTTATATACGAGAGGTTGAAGTAGTTCAGTTTTACCTGCAGACCAGGGTGAAATGATTGTATACATTCTTATTTTTACCAAAACTGCTGTGTCACGAATACATAAAGTCACAATAATGCAAACAGGCTCAATACAAATGTGTACTATGAATATTTGTTATTTGTGTGTGTGTGTGTGTGTGTGTGTGTGTGTTTTGCCCCTGCTCTATATGAATAGTGTGTACAGCTTTAACTGTACAACATAATAAACTTTTATTTGTGAAATGATCCATTTGCTAAAAAAAAAACAAAATCTGTAAAGTCACTCAGCCAATCACAGGAAAGCATCTGCATGTCAGTGCCATATATGTTAAATTAGATTCTGTGACCCGATTAGAAATATTTCCCCCCCCATTTGACCTTGTAGTGTCTCACACACAGCTCCTCAGTCTTTACTGTTAATCAACTGTGCTCATATTAATCAACTGCTCATATTCCTGTAAATTAAACCTACTACATGTGGTACTCAACTACACACAAACAGTACTACAAGCACAACATTTAAGGCAAATATGATCTGGCTAACACTAGTCAGCAACAAACATACACTAGTGTTACCTTTCAATAACACGGTAATAGCAACAAGGGAATTCTCTCTTGCAATTGGGAGGAGAACATTATTCTCCTCCAGCGCTCAGGGCTCAGGGTCAGTTACTCTCCTGTTGCTGGGAGGGGGGGCTCATTCACCTGCTCAGGGTACCTCTGAGGTGGATGCTCGCTCTAAGGTCTGAGCTCAAATCCATCCCAGACCTTATTTTTTAATTTCCCCTTCTTAGCATTTGATATAATTAAGCTTCATTCTTATGTAGAAAAAGATGGATATATCCACCTTCCAAATCCATGTGTAAAGTTATTGTACAATCACTCTTCCTCTCACTAACCAATCGTGCTTCAGATTACTGAACAATGCAGCAACTTGAGGCGAGAACTTGGCATTTCAAAGCCAATGCATGTCATATTCTGGACGTAAAAGCAGAATTACCTTAATTAGTTTATTTTTCCTTTTTACAACTTTACAACGTTTTCCTGTTGCCTCACATTTTTCTGCTACGTACCGAAAATTACGACCATGACTGATTCTAAAAAACACGTTAAACTTCTAAACAACCCATTTAGCCCTAAGTTACACCGGTTCTCAAGTTTTTAACGACCAGAATTTGAGCCAATAAGATGCAAAGTAGCTCACTATGATGGATGGAGGCACAGAGTTTGTTTTTTTCAACTTGCAATGTCTCTCCGCTACCACACAAAGAACGGTTCAATTTTATCTAACACGATGCATACTAGTATATTATTACACATTGCATAAATCTATTTTCTTGTGGCCGTACAGCATGGGCTATGGTTCGGTATTTATGACAACAGTCCAGGCCAACCTTATTGTTTATAGAAACATTTATAAAACATTGTAGCTAGGCTACAGTTAGCCTAGTTACTGTGTAACCCGCAGGCGTGTTATAGGTGGGAAAATGGTGTTGCAACAACTAACGTTATTTCGAACAAATGCAAAACCTGAAAATTACACACATTTGACATAATGCAAATTCCCCTCACAGATTAGACTGGCACATACCTGTTCTTCTCAATTTGCGGTACAATACAGCTCAGTTTGTATGCGTTGTCAAGTTGGGCAACGTTTGCTGTTTAGCCCCATTTTCCGCGTTGTTCTGCTGCTTTAATGTTTGGTAATCCTCTCAGAAAGATGCTTGAGATCTTGAAAGCCTATTCTTGACTTGACCGGGTACCATCTTCTCCGAATAACACACAGCGGAGGCGTCTTCTCTAACGTTAACCTAGCTTTTTTTTTTCTGGAGAACTACTCCACCCTAAATCTGATTATTGTTTTTACCAGCGGTTTGGTTTATAACAATATCCTGTGGCTGGTGGCTGCCTACGTGTTTGATCTCAATTTTACTTCAAAATGAAGACTTTTGAAGTTGTTTTGTAGAATATAATCCACATTGTTTAGGGTGACCCCATCTTCTTTACAAGAAATGCTAACTTCTGACAAGAGATCAGATGACAACAGGTTAATAGCCAATCATATTGCAGAGGGGCAACAGACAATCAGCCCCACATGGCATTAAATCTGTGCCTGCCATATGCTTTCATTGCCATGCATCTGTAGTTTTCCCACACTGAGAACTTGACATTGCCAACATGTAGCTATCCACACATCGCGGCCTCTCAAGTCATGTAAGCCATTTTAAAACAATTCTATCCAGCCACTGACCTTGGAATGTAGAATGATTAATAACAGCATTAACCTAGGTTGATTTACGTCATGTTAATCCAGAACTATATTAATTAATAAATTACTGAATCAGTCAGTACCACTAAAACCACGTTTCTGCTGCCATGGCCTCTAGTAACCTGCACCATGTTTTGCTCTGCAAGTAAATATGTCATGACTATTTTACTTTGGGAAAACGCAAAATTCCACTAATACTAAAACTTCCTGTTTTTTGCCCTAACTAGCTACATGCCTGGACTTGAGTGCATAGATAGATTCATCTATTTTCTTTAGAATCACATAAACAATGTACTTCTTTGAAGTCCTTTCATGTTGTGTGTAAAAGACCATCTTACTTTTTCTACTCTTTCAGGTTCACTGGATTAATAACTAACAATAGAATATATCATGATACATTTTCTTTTGTATGTTTCGTGGCTCTATTTTTCCCACTTCCAATATAAGAATACAAATACTTTGATAGGTATTCTGTGCTTAACACCCCACATACATTTTCAGTAACGGTTTGTTTTTATTTTGAAGATGAACTGACTACAGTTAAATCTAGTAGTAGCCAAGGAGGACATGGAGGATTAAAAAAACATGATGGACTCTTCAGAAGAGGTAATTATCCTCACTTGAGTTTCTGCGCGGGAAAGTCACCGGACGGACGCCACAATCTTCTGAACATAGCCATACTGAGAAATTCAGAGAGAGTTGTGTGGAGCTGATATTCTTAATTAGCTTTTTAGCAACTAATTTGGCAATGGCTTGAATCTAACGGACGTTCATTAATATCAAAAAAGTAAGCACTAAAGCTTTAAAAAAAACTCCTGTGCTTGTCCTTGAAAATTTGAGTCAATGGCTAAATTTTGGTTCTCTTATTTGATAGCTCCTCGCTTGAACCGGCCATTGTTCTGGCCCTACTTCCCTACTGTCTCAAAGCTCTTATTCCTGCCCTGAGGAGCGAGAATCAAGGAGGGATCTCCGAGGAGCTATGAGCGAAGATACACGAGAGCAGCCTTCCCGGAAGCCGTGCAGCTGAAAGCTGGTGCTATCTCCCCCCATACAGCTGACAAATCCAATGACGCTTCAGAGGAAAGGACATCTCATCCCTCTAAAAACACATTTCCCTGTTTCCTCTCCCATGCGTCCTCAGTGGGACGGACTAAGACGCGAGGAAGGGAAGCAAGTGAAAGAACTGTGGATGCAATTTAAGAATGAAAGAATATGAATGGAATTTCTTCACAATAGATATGTTGTTTACAGGGTCAGTGTGCAGCATGTAGACAATAACACTTAATTGAATCATTTTGTTAGTGCATAAGGTCAATAGTCATAGTCAATATTTCCAAACAAAAGGAGGAAAGCTTTAATGGAAAGCTGGGAAGACGTTTCTTTGATTTGAAGTATTACAAATATAAACACCTGACGAGAACATAAACAGAAAACAAAAGTGAGAGTGAAGGGATTGTCTCATATCGAAGCTTAAAGCTGCCTGTGGCTACAGAAATTAACATCCATCCTCTTTTGAAAAGAGTTAGGCAGTTAGTGAGAGGGAGTAGAGTCCTGTCAAACAGGACCTGAGAGGGCAACATTCACCCCAAATGTCCCAGAGCTTTGTTCAGTTTTCCTGTTCATGATGTCCTGTATGGTAGAGATGGGCAATGGTTCGCTTCTGTCCCTCCGTGGGGCCTGTAGCAAGTCCACCACCTCGCAACTGGGCTTTGGACGCCTGCGTCTTAATGCCCGTTTCTCCGCCCGGGTCTTGGGTGGAGGGAGCCCGTCACAGATTCGGGTGCAACCTGTGGTGATGCCACAGAAGGAGGGGTCATCTGAATGCGAAGATCCCTCCGAGCTGCCTTCTGACGGCGAGTCTCTAAACATAGGTTGAAGTAACCTTTTTGTAAGGGGTGAAGATTTAGTGGTGACAGGTACACCATTACATACAACAGCTCCATTACACAGTTCTGGAGCAGCATGAAAAGAGGGTTTGAGCGTCTCCACTTTCTCCATGGGTTTCATCTTACGGCGTCTCCTCTGTGTGGGACAAGGTTAGGGAGAAAGAACTGTTAACAACTGTCAGATACAACCAGTATTTCAAACTGCACTGCAATAAATTCATCTTTACACACCTTTCTGTTAGGTGGACAAAGACTCTGTGTCTCCTCTGAGTGCAGCATTTCTAGGCCTGTGAGCCAAAGATTAATGTTAATTTCTACCAAGATAGGAAAAGGTTCAATTCTGAAATGAAGATATTTGAGAAAACCCTTCAAACAGATTATTATTACCATGATAGCACTTATGTAGTAGAACCGTACCTTCAGTAGCGGCGAGTGAGTGTATGAGTGGATAGGAGGCACTCCTCTTCAAGCCAGTCTCATCACAGGAAGAGAACTGCCTATTAAGGTAACAGTAATGGTTGAGGAAAAAGACAGCATAAAGCACCAAGTCACGGCTGTGTCATCACTTAAGATTCCAGCTGCGATGCTCTTGATGATTAATTGTATCAATTAACTGGCTTAATGAGTAAAAGCTGTTGAAGGCACAGTAACCTCTGCCTATTAGCCGTTATAGCCCATTTGGAAATTCCACTTAGTGCTTATTCACACTTACCCTCTTCACTAGAGCTTTGTCCTTGCCACCATGTATGTAAAGATACATCTAAGCTTTACTGGATCTTGATATAGATATAGTATTTGTACATGGTGTAAATTTTCAGCAGAAAGTAAAACTGTACGATTGTCTTGCTACCTTTCAGGACAGCAATAGGTGTAGCTCTTAGATATGGGTGGCTCTGGTTCTGTGTTTGGAGGAATAGTGGGGATGCGGCAGTGGTTGGCACACAGCAGCAGGCCGAGACACAGACACAACACCAGAGACAGCAGCAGGTAGTTCTGCCTCTCTGACACCTAGGAGACAGACAATTGATATTATAAATAACAAAACAGCGGCAATGTCTGATGTGACAAATGGAGAGACAGAAAAATACAGTGAAGAAAATGTCTAACAATTCCATACGTACACATTCGGAATGTATTTCAAAAGTTTGGATCAGTAAAATGCCAACGCATTTGGTAGCCTTTAAAGATGTTTCTCAAATTATGTGTCAGGACCCATTTGTCATCCTGATGGCTTGGTGTAGGAAAAGACTACATTGACTCAGTTTGCTATCAGGGTGAAAAAAACTCCTGGTTACACATAAAGGCTTTGTGCCTGGAGCATTGTATCTACCTCATTCTGCAGCTGGCTGACTCTGACAGACAGGTTAAGAACCAGCTGAGTCACATCCTCCAGCTGGCCCTGCAGCTGCTGAATAGACTCAGTCTGACGCTGGTCCTATGGGAGGAAAAGGACAACAACTGAAGCAACTACACACACATTCACATCATTGAAATGGTATGTGAAGCATTACATATAGTCATTTTACCAGCTGGCAACTGCTAATACAAAAATATTGATTAGTGCATTAAACCTAAAGCAGAATGCTATTGGAAAGATGCACTTGAAACTGAAGCAGCAGCTCAAATCTGTGGCAATGTTGTACTCAGCCCACCAAGATTATTAATTGCATTTTAAATCAATATAACAAAATGATTTTCGGACAAATCAAGGTCAGACAAAAAGCATATATCTCTACATGGCAACTGGCTGCACAAACCTGTGTGCCCTCTCATTGCTCACCTGCTCCTCTGCTATTCGAGAGGTGTTCTGGAGTTTAATGATGGTTTTGTTGAAAGCCTTCTGCATCTCCTCCATCTGCTTTCGATACCTTGAATCAAAACATGGAAGTCGTATTCGTATTCATACTCAGTTTATACACAAAGGCTGGCAACCATACAGTACTTTTTTGTTCCTGTAGCACTGGTGCGTGTCCCTGTTTCTCACCTCTGGCTTAGCTGCTCCAGGTAGCGTCCACTGAGTGACATGTTCATCTCCAGGGCCTTGATGCGGTTGTTGAGTCTCATGAACACAGACTCCTTCTGGCTGGAGCCATGCACTGGGTTCCCGTTCTGCTCCGTGCCATTGGGGGGCTCTGCATAGATGTCTAAGACAGACGGTGAGGAAGGCGAGGAAGGCCTGCCATCTGACGAAGTAATGATGTCTTCCGCGAAATCCTCGGTTTTAGTTTCTGTGATGACCGAGTGACCACCAGAGGGTTCAAGTTCTGTAATGGTGTCTGGAGCAGGGAGTGATATTTCACTGTCAGGTACAACTAGTGGGTCCGGGTGATGTTCTATACGAGGGGAGGTGGTGGGATGGAGAACTTGGGATTCATCTGCCTTATCTGGGGTTTGAACAGGGGCATTTATCTCTGGTTTAGGAACCTTAATGTCAGACTTCTCTTCTGTTAGTGCCACTGAGGCATCATCCACTGTGGCACTGACACTGGGTTTTACATCGACCGAGTTATTCAGAGAGGTTGCAGGCTCAATGTGCTTCTCTTCAATCAGCCCATTCTGGCTCTTTTCTGGCTTTAGCTCCCTCGCTGGTTCCTCAGGAGACAGCTGTGGTGTCTCCACAATAGGGGAAGGTTTGGCAGAGGATGAGTCGGTGGCAACGGGCGTGGGGAGGTTCGAGGTTTGCCTGGGCTCCAGCAGGGGAGGTTCGGACATAGACTCTTTATGAGATTCTACCGTGTTTCCTTGTGGCGTTTCTGATGGGCTCTCTGGCTCCTGTTCAGAAGCTTGTTCTTGTTTATGGGGCTGATCTGTCTCACTGTGGTCCGGCGGAGGTTCAGGGCAAGCAGAGGGGGACAGGGGTAGTTCCCAAGTGGGTGTTTGGATGGGAAGAATCATTTGCTTTCTGTTCATGGTTTGGCATTTCCTGTTTTTGGACAGCAGGGTTGAACACTGCTGATGGAGATACTCCTGGAGGGAAGCTGCGCAAGAGCAAGAGGAAGAAAATGAAGGAAGTAGTGAACAGTAGTTTTGGATTTCTTGTTGTCGCTCATGCTGATCCCTTTTCTCTTTTTCTTCCTCTAACTCCTCCTCCTTATCCAAAAGGATGATTGTAGAGCTGATATGTTCTTCCTCATCTTTCTCTAAAGGAATGATAATTTCTTCCTCCACTGGGGGGAGCTCTTGTTTGCTTGTATCAGCGGTAGGGGTCTCTGGGACAGAGGTCTCTGAGGAAGGGGCTACAGCTGCAGGGATATCGGGGTCTGGTAACATCTCTTTCGCTTCAGAGTCTGGACTAGAGAGGGAGACGGACAATATAGTACATATAAATAAATACAGTAAAGGAATGGCATAGTACAACACATTAAAAGCAATTTTACATAGGTTTTCATATAGACTAAAGATAGATCATAAAGCATCACGACACTAAGTCATATTTACCACTTTCCCTCCATTTCAACAGTATAAATAACATTTCAATCGGTCAATGATATTTAATTATGTTTTTTTGTTCAACTCTGACAAACAATGCCAGAGTTAAGGTTAGTTGAAGGTGTAAACGCACCTTCAGTGATGAAAGATGTAATAAGACTCATGACATGTACTCACACTGAAGTAAGGTCTGTAGTGGCAGTTTGAGAGGTGGTTTCAAGTTGGGTTGATGGCTCAGTCATGTTCGCTTCCTGTGATGAAAGGTTGCCTACAAAACGTAAATACGAAAAATAATATTGAGAGTAAACACACATTTATAATTTTAAAAAGTCATCGCCAACATATTGTCAACAACTGACTAATAATAATAGTGACTGGATCTCCTTCAAAAACGTAAAGGCTGTGAGACAAAACTGGATGTGAGAGCTTCTATGCAGAAATGTCAAGCTGATTGTGAGATGGAGTTAGATTTTTAAGTGGCATGTGACACGTGCCAGTGTCATGTACTTCCGGTACTTCCGTATGCCAATTGCGATTGCGTGTGAATTGACGCCGTAGCGAGTAGCATTAAAGGGCGAAAATCCGTGTATAGAGATTGGTCGGGGTGGAGGATGGGTAAAACACAGGACTTTCACCCAGGAGCGCGTCCCACGTGTGACTTTGTGTCCCATGAGTGATGTTTCCTTTCCACGTTTGTTCTTTTCCTAAACCCAACCCAACCCCGTTCTTTTCCTAATCGCAACCGTTTCTTCTTTTCCTGAACACAACCCGCGTGTGACGTAACCTCGCGATAACACGTAGCCTCGCGATAACACGCCACTTGGCTTTAGGAAAGTGGCACATGCCAGGACATGCCACTTCCGGCTGCCACATGCCACTTAAAAATCTAACTCCTACTGCTGATTGTGTTGGTCATACCTTGCAACTCTGGGCCTCCGCCAAGCACATTGACAGCAATATTATTTACCATGTTAAAAATGACATCTGAAGAGAAAATGGAAACACCAGAGCAACAAGTCAATACAGTAATAGGTTTTGGGATCATTGTAGACATCTTTATGCAATACAAATACATGTTTGGTATACTTACCCTTTGCTGATCCTATCAGATTATTGGATAACTTGACTTCACCAGGTGCATATCCATTTGGATAATCTGTAGGGAGCAGTGCATTTAATAACACACATCAATCTCATGACAAAACCTTAAAAAGACAATGATAAGTGACTGTAAAACCATTTGGATTTTGGCACAGTGACCATAAACATAATGCCTGAACACATACATGAATGGGGTAATTTCAATGTAACAAGTTTATTATATTATCCTCAAACATGATACAAACTGTACCAAATGGGTTAGTGTGTCTTTCATGCTGACAAATGTCCAAATGTATTAAATACATGATGTTCTCAATTTTTACCCAAGTCATCATCCTGATCATCTGGCCTTTCTGGGGGATCAGCTATCTCCTCGTACTCTTCCACCATGCTTGTGCCAAACACCCTGGCAAAAAAGGACATCAAAATTAATTCTATAACCAAGCTCATGTGAAATCTATAACCAAGCTCATGTAACAGTGAAATCTATAACCAAGCTCATGTAACAGTGAAATCTAATCTATCTAGCCACTTAAAAGTGATCCATTGTCAAGTCTTTGACCAACACACAGGTCATATAGAATATAATAAGAGTCTTTTTCTCCAACATGAGAAAGTTCTGATTTCTGCCATCTCTTTTGTGCGCAAGCTTCAGCCAGATTTATCTTTATATGCTACAGAAGTGGAAAGAACAGCTGCTAACATATGCATTAGCTCTCCTTGTTCCCACCAGAGGCTTGATAGTGTTGTACGGGTGAACTGCCCATGACCACATGCCAAATATTACATAATATCCCTTGACACCATTTAGAGCTCATGCATGATGCAACAAGCTATCATTTGGAAAACACACTTTAAGACCAACTGGTGTATGTGTTGTTGATTGAAATAGAAAAATGAATAAATCAACAACAAAAAAACATACAACACAAAACAATACAAAGTACAATGATAAGAACACAACACATCCATAGCTAAATCTACATGTTACTTAGTAAAGTTTCTCACTTTAAACAGTTTACAATATTAAAATTGTGTTAAGAGTATGTTAGAAAGACTTTGCCTGGATATTACATACCTTATGAGACTGAGGGGACAGAAATGTTCAGAGCCAAAGTGAGAGACCAACTCTACCTAAATAATAATGCAAACATTATTCAGAGTATTGTACCCTGCACAAATAAACACTCTCAGCAGTGGTTGTATTATTTACAAACAGCAAAGCAGTGATTTTGTTTTGTTGTAAAATCAATACACTTGGCTAAAATGAAACTTTGAGGGACTGACTGCCAATGTGAGTACATCTGAGGAACATCTCAGTAGAGGGTAAGTTAGATGATTTGACATACTATGCTTTATTATTTGAATGGCAACTGGTGGTTATCATTTTATCATGGGTTATCAAACATTCATTATGTGTGATATGTTTGTGTTCAAAGACTATTTATTTAAGTTACAATGGGTTATCAGCTAGCATAGCAAGTTAGATCTGAATCTGTAATCACACCACTTAGATGAAAGAAAGACACAAAATGCACCCCCCTCCATGTTTACTATTCAGCTCACACAATCACAGACCTCTACAAGAAAAGCAGGCTAACCTTTATGTACTTGGTGAACATCTGAAGCAAGAGAGACAGAAAAAAAGAGAAAAGAATTAAAGAGACATGCATTCAAAGCAGGTCTGAGAGTGTGTGTTGGTTTTCATTTGAGTCACTTCAGAGGCAAAATGCAAATGTCCAAATCTAGAATGTAAAACACTGTCCAAACTGGCCTAGTTACATTTTACATTTCATGAATGTGCTGGTGCCCTTATACAGAATAATGTATCATATGATCACACGGAAACTGTTATATACAGAGGTCAAAACCTCCTATAATACTCTTATCATTCTACAGTGAAGGGGCTAAAACTTAATTCAGAGAGAAAGTATACAGAAACAGCAGTTAAAATACTCACCTGCAATAAGAGATAACAGCAATTCCTCTGCAATACTTTAGCACAGAATAGAGACAGATGCAATGGTCGTGTGACTAGAAAAGCTCACCTTCACATATTTAGCATAAAGATGCTCATCTAATGGGAAGCTCTGGACTGTGCGTTCATCCCGGGCGTGAAAGGTTCCCAGCTTTAGCCACTTGTTTGTTGGATATCTACAGGAGTAGATTTGCGCAACATAGTCAGTTCAGTGATATGGATGTCTGGGAGTTTTAAAAAAATTTAAAGAATGTCAACAGTGGTAATATACGGTACTGGTAGATATTGTACGTATGGTAGCTGCTGTTTGGGAAAAACACAGGAGCAGCACAACTCATTTCACATACGTGAAGAAGGTTCGGGAGACCTTGATGACTTACACACAGAAGCATTTAATGAACACTCAATTGAGGAGACAATTAGGCAGGCAGTACAGTTTAATCACGATGTGTTACTGTGCAGTGCCGTCCCAACTCTGAAGTTCCTGTCTTCCTGAAAGTGTATTTAAACTCGTGCTGGAGGCGTTACGTTTAGCTGAACCTTTAAAGTGCTCATATTATGCTCTTTTTCAGGTTCATAATTGTATTTAGAGGTTGTACCAGAATAGGTTTATGTGGTTTCATTTTCAGAAAACACCATTTATTTGTTGTACTGCACATTGCTGCAGCTCCTCTTTTCACCCTGTGTGTTGAGCTCTCTGTTTTAGCTACAGAGTGAGGCATCTCACTTCGGTACCATCTTTGTTGGGAGTCGCACCTTTGCAGTAAGTACTACTAGCTAGTCAGTTGCAGAGTATGACGGCGTGCCATGCTAGCAGCTAGGCAAGCATTATAACGTGTGTTACAAAGTGACGCACATTCGTCACGGAAGTAAAGGCTGGACTACAATAGAGCTGTTTGGAGCAGTTTGTGAACAGTGTTTTCTGTTGGAGATGGTAAGTCCCTTTGGGGTGGACTTTGGGCTTTTTCACTTTGTAAACCTATAACATGCACAAAAAAAGATATATAACACAATAAAGGAAAGGGGAAAAGCCAAAAAGCATAATATGATCACTTTAAGGTAAACTAAGATATTGCAGGCGCCATAAAAAAGATGCTGAAGCCTAATCCTTCATCTCTCTCTCTGGGAAGTACACTAAAGTGTGGCTGGCCCTCCTACCTCCAAACGGAGACAGTCCTGAGACAAAACATTCCCTTATCATACAGCAGACTAGATTCCCTGAATCTGTAGAGACAAATAATTATACATGAACAGTTTTGGTTATTAGAGACTGGCCGAATATTCTCGTCCCCTGACCTGTGACCTATGAATGACCTGATGTTATCTAAGCGTTCCCTTTAGTGTCAGCATACCACAACGTGGTATTTCCGGAAATTCCACCACAGTTGCAGTGCATACCTATCACTGATGGAGACAAGAAAGTCTTTGGGAGTAGAAGAGAATAGCTCAAAGTTAGCGATGTCCAGCTGCTTCACCTGAATGGGCTCACAGAGCTCAATGATGAACCTGGGCGAGAATGACAAACAAAGCTTTAAAAATTGGCTTCAGGTGGAGATGAAAATAAATGTTCTTAGGTTGCATCTGTGAATAGAAAGCAGAAGACGCTTGCATAACTACATACCAGATTTTATTACTACAGGGGTTGAGCATGTACAAGTCCATGTTCTCCTTCAATATGGCTGAAGTGCTCTGTATGGAACAAATTCACAAATCAATATGCGCTTATATTTGTCATTTTTATCAACATCCAAGTCCAACAGAGTAAGCAGATTCTTCAGTAGTATGTCGTATAACATTACCTTTGCCTCTGGGTTAGCGCCAAGGATCTTGGCTCCACACTCCACTGAGGCGTAGTTATTGAAGTTCTTCTGGACCTTCTTCACCATATGAGGAGCCACATTGTTAGAAGTATGAGTAGACTGAGCTATTGGGAGGCCAAACATAAACAAGTATTATGGGGGAGTTTTAAAAATTCAGTCCTTAAGTTTCACACATACACCAGAATATGTTATGTTCTGGATCATCAATCTTCAATTGTAACCTCACTCTTTTCATTCTCGACCTCCATCATCTTCCGCGTCCACTCATCAAACGTGGGGATGTCCTCGGGGTCTTTGCTGCTCACACTGGGATCTGTGCCTGTGGTAACAGGGGAGCTCGGGTCCTGTCAAAGATAATGAGAAAATGAGAGCTAGGGAACCTCCTTTGGTAGAGAGAGGAAAATAGTTCACATGCTATCCGAGTTCCTTACTTGCTCTTTCAGCCCATGTGATGTGTTGGCCTCCAGATGCTGTGTGCTGTGAGCAGTCTGAGAACTCATTGGTGGGTCAGTGTGGGTTTTAGTACCTGTAGTGTGAACATTGGAAGTGTTCTCCAGAACCATTGGAGGACTGCGGGAACAAAACAACAAAAAAAGAATTGTTGGTTTGTTTAAGAGGGTCAGAGACCCGTTTGTCTTTTAGGTAGAACTATAACCAAATTCTACGGTGGTCAGGCTCACAACTAAGAGTGAAAGCCAACTTGACAACAATGCAAGAGAAATGTTATTTATATCTTTTTAGCTCACTGAGTAGGGCACAGGATTCACCATACCCACCTATCATTGTCATATTGCTTGTTCTCTTCTTCTTCTTCTTCTTCTTCTTCACAGTCAGCTGGAGGCAGGTCAGAATCAATGACCTCAGGTGCAGCTACGTCAGCTGCATCATCTGAAAAACTGAGATGAAACAACAATCCACGTTACACCTTTTCAGCATTTTAATTTGCAGGGAAACTTCACAGAAAAAAAAAAATATTTCTTCTCATACAGTGCTGTAACCCGAAGCAACATACAATTTCTAAAACACCAGAATGAGATACAGCAAAGCATTTTTGTGGCATTTTTCCAGATAACTGACAGATTAAATGAACTGAACAGCTCTAAATAAGCCTGGAGGTAATAATATCTTGCCTATCTTTGATGTTGTCTTGAAGGTTAAGAATGTTGGTGTTGTCTTCAAGCTCAGCAGCAAAATCAGAGACAGGGTCAGAGGAAGGCAGTAGGGAGGCTGAGTCCTGGTCTTGAGTGATGGAGGTTTCAGGATTTTGATTTTCTGAGCTATGCTCAGTTTCTGGCTCAGGTTGTGAAATTCCTTTGTCTGCCTCCATCTCTTCCTCTATAATAGGCTCCTCCACCTCAAAGGCCTGATGGATAAACAAATAGATACTTGAGCTGTGGAGGGAAATGTTAAAACGGTTGGCCCATTAGCCAGAGTTGGATTTATCAACCAAACACTTAAAGCTTCAAATGTTCCAGGAACGATCAATAAAAAAGGACTGGATGGTACGATGCGTATGATTGCTTATCCAGGTCTAAAACTGTTGTGCTGCTCTGGAGAAAACCAAATTGTAAAGCCTTTGGAAATTTTAGCTTAAACACGTCTTTGAAATCATCACTCACATGCATTAAGCAAACGTCACAGCACAGAAATTATCTGTACTAATACGTTCATTTTTGCGATAGTCACATCTAGGTTTTAATGTACCTAAATGCTGCAACTATACTGTACCTCTAAATACTGTTTTTTGTCCACATCCTGTGTTGTCTGCTCCTCTTCTTGCTGATCATCCTCTATCAACGGCTCATTTTCAGGTGGGGACTGGGCAGGTAAGACCCAGTTTTCCTCAACCTACACACACACACACACACACACACACACACACACACACACACACACACACACACACACACACACACACACACACACACACACACACACATTGACAACATGAAAGAGTTTGTTCACAGAAGCCAAATCATCCACAAATCTGAATAAGAAACAATTATTTTTGCTAGTCCATTAATTCAAATACTGTTGTGCAACTACTGATAATCTGATATGAGTCTAGCATGACAGCAGGTTTCCTGTGTTGTTAAATGAGCTAAAAATATATAATGAAGCGTATGGTCACATGAGCTATTTCATACAGCAACCTGTGAAACCTCTGGGCAATGAGGTGGGTGGTTGTACTATGGTAGTATACAGCTGATGCTACCTGGTGATGATGAATCTTTTCCTCTGACTCTTCCTCCGAACCGACGTCCTGTGAGGACACAGGCCTCTGGGCCTCTTGGTACAACTCTGTGCAACAGACATAGCAACTAGGGTACCTACGAGACGAAAAGTGAACGACAATCAGTGTCATAATACCATACAAGCCACATTTTTCTGAATATGGGTCACTTGTTAATGCATTAGGGAAAATGTCCTGGTATCTAGGAAAGAAGTCTAAGTACTGTACAGGGATATTCATAAACTATTTTATTAGGCATACTTAACATTTGTATTTGTCTGCAGTGAGTCATACTGACACAGTGGAAGCTGCAGCCCAATGTCCCAGCGTGACGCACTGATAAAGTGCATGCGGCCTGTACCCCAACAGAGACAATTTCTCTTATCTGTTGGCCCACAGGGGATGTTGTCAAAGTAAAGAGACACACCTCTAACAAGTGGCATATTGCTCAACCTGACTGTAAGGCTGTGAAAAAAACAAAAAAGCAATATTTTTTAAATGTTATTTATATTTCAATATGTTCCGTTTTTGTCTGGTGTCTACTGTCTGAAATCTGTATCGGCCACGTGTTCAGTTCAAAAATAATGAATAACATTCACTTCTTTTGCTTCTATAGTTTGTTTTCTAGTTGCATTATATAGAGATATTAAAACCCTATCTGTTGGTTTTCAACACCACAGTTCTGTTGGGTGACACTGTGTCAGAAACAATGGTCAGGTTCACAGTGACTGTGCTCACTCCTGGCAGGAAAACAACACAAATTAGCAGTAGCAAGGCTTTAAATAGTTGCAATAATAAAGGAATGTTCCTGTGGGGGGGGTCCTCCTCCTCGTACAGTCTCAAAGGCCAAACTCCAACAGTGACTGCAAACCTGTCAACAATCCAGGTCATTATCTGGATTTTATTCTTGATTCCAGGTCAGGTACTTTACTTGGCCACTGGGCATGGCTGGCGCAACTCCTTTGTTGATCTGACTCGAGGGGCTAGACTATCGACAGACATTTTACTAAACAACAGAGCATTTGTTTTCTCATTTAAAGCTCCCAATGGAGCAGTGTGGTGTGAAGGCAGTAGACTTAACAAAGAAAATGGTAGGAAATTCAAGGGAGGTTTTTAGGTGTACCCTTCATGATGAAATGGTTCTTACCCCTGTGGCAAGCCTAAAATGCTGTAGCCTACATACTGTACAGTAATAACTTTTTCAATATTCAAGAGTAATTGGTCAAATTAAGTTCAAGAACAGGCAAGAATAGAATGTAAGTGTTTAGACAGCAGATTGGATATGAAGTGAAAATAAATAAACATGTCTCCCACAAGTGCAAAGAGCATGTGTATGTGTCAACTCCATAGACTGTATAAGGTCCACTCTCATCAAGATTGTCTTTGAGGCACACCTCTGACTGACACGTGACCTGTGACTCTCTCAACTTCAGTCACATCAACATCACTTGACATGATGCATCATTGATTACTCACAATTTGTTACCTGTATAATAATCTGATAAGATTAGTAGTCTACATAGCGAAATGGTGTCACACGTATGATATTTAGGATTTCATGCCCTAAAGGAATTAGAGGTAGAACAAATAATTTATATTCTCACATACAGTGATTTATGATGCAGCGGTCGCTTAAACACATTGATATTGAGGCACCCAGCATATTGCATGTATCCCTTGGTGCTATGGTAGTATTACTACTGTGGGCAAAATACTGTCATCGTATTGTATCATGCGTTACCTTTTGATTCCTAGCACTTATTCAAAACCTTTAAATTTAGGCCCACAATAATCCAATATTGCCATAAAAACAACCCTACAATGGTCTAATACAACAACGTATAAGGGCTACATGCCACGGTATGATGACTATGGCAAAATCTCTGATGGTGGCCAAATTCATATTAGAGCCTGACCGATATTAAAGGCCGATATTAGGCATTTTCCAAACTATCGGTATCGGCATTTATAATGGCCGATAAATTAATATTTAAAAAATAAAATAAAAACAGACGAAACACCCTTCAACCATGTTATGAGTGTTGGCGTTGCATAGTTTGTCCACCAGAGGGCCCTGTTGGCAACTCGTGTTTAACCCTTTAAGTTTCATATCTTAAGTTTGTATTTTTATACATTTTATTTATCAGAACTTTAATATATTTTTATGTTCCTCTGTTCTGTTGTGACAATAAAACAAACAAGTTTATTTTTAAACTGCATTATCATCTTATTTTAGTGAGTTTAGTTATTTATTTTAAATATACATCGGCCGATATATTGGAATATCGGATTTTTAAATCACCAAATATTTGTATCAATATTGGCCTTAAAAATCCTTTATCGGTCGGGCTCTAATTCATATCATCTCACACTGACAGTAAATATCAGCCAATCCTTTTTGAGAGCAACAATTAAAAAAAGTGTCCCAATTTGACATTTCAGTTAGCCAGCATGCACAATACCAGGGCCCTGGGGTTGTTAAACCTGAATGTAATACAGCTGTTAATCGTGTTTGTAAGTACACCTGTGCTTTCCTGCCATGACATGTCTGAGTGCTATGAATAAGTGAATTAAAGAGGCGCTATGCAGTTTTGGCCATTTCTTCACCGTTTTCTCGCTTTTTGCTCACAGGTTTCTCTATAGAGCTCCCCCTACAGCTTCGGAATAGATATTTGGCAGCTCCTATGTTTACTTGTGTCTGACTCCTCGCTCGTTCAGTCTGCCGTTTCCTCTTACTCTGTTCCTCCGACAATGCTTTTCTAGCTTTCTGCTTCTTTTTTGCCGGCTCAGCCATGACGATAGTGTGAAAAACTCCATCGCTACCTTGTCAGCCGGTTTCTGAATGGGCGTATGTGTGCAGTGCCGCGAAGCAATTCGTTACATCGCGAGACCTGATATCACGCGATCCTTCCTGACGCTGTGGCCAGCGGCTTGCCGGCCGAAAGTTACAAGGGTGGTTTTTCCGCTCACAGGCGCTAGGGGGAAGCAAGACGACCACCATTCAACTTGAAAAAAAAAGTCATATAACCATTCCAATGACTCCAAAGCTGTTCAGTTAAGGTAAATTAAGCTAAAAAAAACTGCATAGTTCCCCTTTAACATCTATAAACTGACAAAATTCTGCAGCCTAAACACATTGGCTTGTTACTGAATTGTACTTTGCCAAGAGTATATATACCAGACATTAAAAGGTCAAAAATACTATCACCCACAGCTTCACTTTAAAATGACAGACAAAGCGTTGCTTGTGAAAGTAGGGCAGGTCAACATCACTAACATAGATCTTAATACCATATTACATCATCATACCCCTCCCTCCCTTCTCTCTCTATCTAACTTACAGTGCAGTAGTCAGTGTGTGTTATGTTTTGTTACAATCCTTGTTTGTTACATCATGGCTACAGCACATAATCATCCTACATAATCTCCCTCTCTGCTGCTGATTTTACTGTCTGTTACATTGTGTTTTTTGAGCTCAAGACCCATCTGTTTAGACTTGCTTTTGTTTGTTTTTTTACGGTCTTTTGTTTTTAGCTTGATGTCTGCATTTCACGTTTTTTGTTCTGTTTTTGTGTTGTGACGGCTGCTCTTGAAAGGTGCTATATAAATAAACTGATTATTATTATTATTATTATTATTATGGCTACTACAGTGTTCTGTCAGACTTACATAGACCTAACAACCTCCAGCTTTCAAGAGGACTGGCGTGACTGACGTGAAAGGCCAATAATCCTATCAAGAGCTGATGAACCAAATCTGTGTAACGTCGGCTAGCTCTGTGACAGACAGTATGGTCGTGGGAATCAACAGCCATTGATTTGATGTATTACTCGGCAGATTCATGTGTGTGTAGCACAACAACATGATTGTTTTAGTCAAAAGTGACGTACTTCATACACGTTATGCTTGTCAGTTTGTGCTTAAAGGAGATTCATACATGACACAAACTTGTGGTGGCGGATTACATTTATGTGGGCTAACTGCTAAATCATTCGGTAGTACATAGCTATGTCAGGAGGTGGAGGGCTAACTGTTAACGTTATATGTGTTAGACAGTTACTAACTCAGGTACAAATTGATAATTAGCTAGCTGTGTTATACCTAGCTGACAGGCTATTACATTGGGTGAGCAACTCAAGCTAATAACTCTTAACAAGTCAGAAGTTAGCCAGGTGCCACATCACAGCATCATGTTAACGCTATAGCTAGCTAATGTAATGCGTTAATAGATTTAAACCTTGGGTAACGTTTGTCAGATAATTTGTTACTTTTCACAGCTAATTACATGTTAATAATAAAGTTAACGTTACTCAGTTCAAATTGACAAATCAACTCACCAACAGCATAACGTTACAGCTACACATAGCCACACTGACACAACTCGCCATAACAGTGGTATCATCTTCATCCCTCTCCTGCCGGGACAGACATGCTCGCCGTACTCAGAAATAGCGTTGTATCCTTTTAGCAAGCAGTCTTGACAGTCTCTTGAGCTAGGACATAAATTCACCCGCGGTTTCCTGTTAACTTAGCTGACGCTTGCTGTTTCACGGGTGAAGTGTGATGCTAGCTCGCTGTCTATGTCACCCACGCACAACCTGCTACCGATTGTCAGTACGTGTCAGCGGTCAACTGTCCAATGAAAAGGCAGAAAGGCTGTTGCGCAGTTCAAACTGTGTGTGTGTGTGTGTGTGTGTGTGTGTGTGTGTGTGTGTGTGTGTGTGTGTGTGTGTGTGTGTGTGTGTGTGTGTGTGTGTGTTGGGAGCGCTCGTTTCGGCGGCTCTGGTTGCCCGAGTGGGTGGTGCTTTTCTTCGTGAGGTTTTTAAGCCGGGAAAAAGAGGTTATCCTGCTTTCAGATGTTATCATAATTGTGATAATTACGACTCACGATGACAAAATGGACCCACAATATGATAAATATGATTGATACACGTGTCACCGAGATGTGGTGTTCAGTGGGTGGATAACACAGACGAAAGCCGTATCAACAGCAACAGCTGATGGGAAACATATGGGAAATATACTTACAAACATTTTGATTTATTTTAAAACCCGCGTTTTAATCAGTTTGAATCATAGACTGAATAAAACAGGTTTGAATACGAAAACATACTGTACATCCATGACCAGTAAGAGAGGAGGTTGATGGGTAACTGCGATGCAATAATGTTGAAAAGCGACCCGCATTGTGCACATCAAAGCGTTTTTTTGCCAAAAGTATTAACATGCAACAGTTGTTAAAATATTAGAGACCTGTGGTATTTCGGCCGTGGGGGTTCACTTTCTACTTTTTCAGAACAAAAATTCTGCAAGAGTACATTAAGTACTTCAGAAGGCTTATAGACCATAGAATGTTAATATTTACAGTCTATGAGACAGATGCATGTTTATGTTGAGGTCACCAGAGGGAGCCATCTACGCAACATTCAAAAAGGAGATTCAACGAACTTGGTGTTAGGCGTAACAAGAGTCACTATATCGCTATATGAAAGGACTACTATGAAAGGGGCACCTAGATGCACTTCAGCTAACCACAGGGCAGTCACAATAGGACATTTAGGACATTAACATGCTACCTGTTAAATTATTCACTGTAGTTCACCTGTTTTTCCCCCCCTGATCAAGCTCTCAAACTCCACTGAAATCAAAACACTATGTGCAAACAATGTATGCTAAATGACAGATTTGTTAAATTACTGAAATAACTGTACATTCAACTAGGCCTCTGCTGCCATCATATGACTGGCAGCGAAACGTGCTTTGATTCTTCGGTAATCCCATTAAGAGAGGGGTTTCTTTGTCTTCTATAGAATGCAGTAGGCATAGTAGTCTATATACATTACCCCCAAAAAGCCATTCTCACATGCACTGCTTAAAATATATTTTGATTTCTAAAGCAGAGAAAAATATATTTACTTAGTTAGTACCTGCAGTCATGTGTTTGATCCCCAATACATCAAATACTGTTAGTCCCAGATGGTATATGAACATTTTTTGCTGGTTTATTGTGACTTTATTTACTGATTTATTACAAAGTTTTTGAGGTTGTATATACCGTACATGCATCCATGTGAAGCAATGTCACCTGTATACAATTGAATATTAAGACATTTTCCTATATTTGGTAAGAAGAAAGCATAAAAAAATAATTATGCGACTGTTTTGTTGTTGTTGTGTAGCTAGTGGCTTTGCTCTACTCCACAGTCGTCATTTCATTCAATTTTATCATAAGGAAAGCAGTCTGGTTCAACATACATGATTGGACCATTTTAGATGTGTAGCACTGTTCCACAAATCCAGATATTTGGGATGAGGGAGCGTAGAGGTACAACAGCCTTTTTGTAATGATGTATGGAATACTATATTTATAGGCAACAGTTTGAAGTTGCAGGTCCTGAATATTGTTTTTAAAAAATTAAATACATGTTAAAATCATTTAAATCATTTATTAGTGCCATATTTTGGCTAAAATAAAATCCTAGCAAATGAAATTACCATGATTTATAAAGACTTAGTTCATAGTCATGAGATTTAATATTAAGTTTTTGATCTTGAAGAAGTAATTTGGTATTGAACATGGTAATAATACTACTTACATTTATTTTCTGACCTATAAAGCATTCTAGTTTTGCTGTAATATTCATACAATAGGCCATCACAGAATTTACTGTAAAATTACTATATTTATTTGTCTTGTGGGCGTCATAGACAATTTATCCATCGAAAATACATTGTTTCGGTATGTATCATTAAGTATGCAAGCAAGCCATAGCATATTATTCATAAACAACATATTATTTCGTAAATAGGCCTCTATATACTGTCCCTAAAATCCAGTGTGCTTCAACGATAAAGACTCTGTTGACAAAGTGAGACATTATGAGGAAGAAGTTTATTGAGGAGAGATACAGAGACACAGAAAATAACAACTGATGCATTTCCCCAGTTTAACATTGCACCCTTTTGCTAAACAATGCCATCTCACTACAACTGGAACTATTTTGTTGTTGGTCTTCAGCAGATTTTTTATTTTTTTTTCAACCTTCCAATTTTCTTTTTACATTTAGCTTTGGCAATACATACTTGTAATTCATGCCAGTAAGGCAGTCTAAATTAGAGAGAAGAGAGCATTTAGTGAATAGAGACACAGATAACGATTAAAGCGCTAGGATCTGTGATGAGGTCTTAATAGTCCACAGTTACAGTATCTCCTTATCATTACCTATATACATCAGAACACAGTTTAGGCCCACATACACAATAACAAACTGACAGAGAAGCACTTGAACATTGACAATACCACCTTAAGCTCTGATGGAGACGCTGACTGACTGGCTTCGATGGTTGTGAGAGAAGAGGAAATAAGAGAGGCTTGAAGAGTTGAGAAGGAGCGCTAGTTTGTGATGGGCATGGAGTTGCATGTTTCAAACCTGAGAAAAAGGCTAAATGGAAACATGTAAATGCATGTTCTTTGTTCGTTCAAGAAAAGAAAAAAAAAAAAAGAAAGTTTACTTTTTTCTTCCTTTTCACAGGTCAGCATCTGAATCTGAGCTTAAGGCTGCAAGGGTCACAACTTGACCATCGATACAGCACAGGTAGACACCTATGACGAGGTTAAATGCATTATTGAGGCTGTTTCCATATGAAGAATACTGAAGGTGCTCCTCAGCCTTGCTATGTGTGTATGGTTGCTACTACAACACAGGAATAACTCACGAAAGTCCAACATTAAATCTACCCCCGAGGGTTTTTATGATTCATCATTAACAGCTTTGACCATGAAAACAAATACAACTGAAACGCCAACAAACGTGCAGATGGACAGCACATGCACACGTGTCCTCACACACTCGTACACACATACACAGAATTACTCGCGCACAAACACGTACACACACACACACACACACACACACACACACACACATACACACACACACACACACACACACACACACACACACAAACTAAGATACAACTTCTGTTCCTAAGAGAACATTCAGCCGATAATTAACACTTAAGGGGGCATTATACAATAAATTAACACAATACTAAATCAAACCCAGCCTACATATAGGCAAATTAGTCCCTCCCCCGTGTATACATACACACAAAACACACACTCTACATCCACACACTCCCATGCAATAAAAGCAGCTTATGTGCCATGCTGCATTTTGGAATGAGTAGGGCAGTATGACTGCTAAGCATATTTTCATGTAGAAGCAGCAAGTGGGGGTAGTGGCTGACTTGGTGAGGGGTTTGTGAGGGGGAGGTTCCAGGGACTGATACTGGGTAGTGGATCTGCTAAGCAAACTTGGACCACAGGCGAGCAACAACCGCACATACACATATACCACAAGACAAGTACCATACTGTACATAGATATATGGGCATCGTCACCTGGCAGGAAATTGAGGGTCGAGGGGTCAAAGACTTCAGTGTCTGCACTAAGGAGAGACCAGGATGGCAGAGCCATGGCTAATAGAGGAGGGATGGAGTGGATGAAGGAGGGAGATAAGTGGATGAGAAGCCCATTTAGATGTTTATGGTGGAGCTTGTCTTGTAGGAGATGGCGGGGGCCGCCGGCTTCGGTAGAGAATGATGTAATAATAATGTGTAATGAATAGTGTTAGAGAAAAGGACAGATAAGATATTCCAAAAAAGAATGAGAAAGGAACAATGAGAATAGAATAGTAAATAAAACAAAAGAGACAAGAAAAGAGACAAGATTAGTATTCAGTCTTCACATAAATCAAACAGATGCTATGTTTAAAACTTCAATGTCTCACACACAGAGTCAAAATTATCGATGTAAAGATTGCTTAAAACAAAAACGAGTAGTTAAATAAGAAGGTCAATACCACTTTAAAATTGCAGTAATGGGGGTCTTATTCATCCCTACCCTCATAAAGACATCTGAAGAGCATTTTTTTGCATCTTCCCGACATAACAAGTTCATGTGAAGGTTGCATTTACCTGGGGATGCTAGGAGGGGCCCTGTTAGGGCGACTGGGAGCCTGAGGGCTGTCAGCAATGTTATTGAAGGGCCCCAGGGGTCCTGGGCGGTTTGGTGGTGGCGGGGCCCCTCGGGGAGCCGGGCGCTGGCCTGAAGACATCCTCCTTGGGGCAGTGGGGCTGGATGGAGGAGACCTGGAGAAGGAAAAGGAGTTATAGTACTGAACAATGTTTAGGAAAGAAAGAGCACAGCTAACAAAAGTTTTATTTAAAAATGTTACAGGATGCGTGTATAGGATTAGTTTAATTCTTGTAACTTTACCTGCGACTACCAGGTCCTCCCACCCAAGAGTTGTCAACAGGCGGAGGCATGGGGACAGTGATGGTGGAGGTGGAGATATCACCGATGATGGCCAGGGCCTCTGTCAGGGCCTGGTGGGTCCGCAGCACCTCATCCCTCCTCTGAGCCTGCTCCTGGGACTCGTCCATCAGGGCATTCTGGTCACCTGCAGAGTACAGCTGAGCCAACAGCTCTGCATTGATGAAGTCTTTCACCTAGTGGCAGGAAGAGGTGGTGCAGGATGATGACTCAAAATTATGAAAATTAAGATTAAAAAGTACAGGCCTTCTGATGGTTATCATCTAACACTATTAGTATCATTAAAAGCATTAGTATCTTTACTTTAATACAGTAACAGAAAAGGAAAGCTGTCTTTACGACACATATAAATGAACATCTGAGTAATCTTTTCTTACATTGTTGATCATGAGATGCATTATAGTCTTGGGCATGAGGTCCCGGATGCACTTGTTGACAATAGCCATGTAGGAGTCCACTAGGTTACGGATGGTTTCCACTTTACGCTCCAGCTGAGGGTCCATGGAGAAGTTCTCTGTGGCGGTGGTGGTCTCACTCTCAACCTAAAGAGGGAGGAAAAAGAGGTGAATGAGAAAAGAGGGGCCTACATTTACAAAAGATATTGGGTGCTTTGAATGAATCTGACACACACACAGGATGCGTAAATTTTTTTTCAGATATAATGGCATGTGCACTCTGAAATGTAAATGTTAGAAAACTAAGGCGAAATGTTTGCCATTTGGAAAATGTGTAATTTCCAGCATGGCCTTGCTAATGTGTTAAAATTTGGAAGGTTTCAAATATTCTAAAAAATAGTAAAATAGGAGGTAGGAAATTAAATAATAATATTGTAAAAGAGGACAGGTAAATACAGTTAATATTAATAGTTAGGATCAGACATGAACAGGGGAACCAAAGCTAAAAAAAATAAAGTTACGAATGTAACCACGGTGCTATGAATCCTGGACGACTGCCAGAGGCAGTAAAAGATCAATTAAATGGAGAATGAATGAGTTTGCTAACCGCCATGACTTTCTCAGGATAGACCCCGGCACGTAGAAGAGATGATTTCCAGCTGTCCACATCATCCTGAGAGTCGCAGGCCAACTCCAGGGTGCGATTGTCCTTGTACACATTCCTAAACACCATGCCACAGGAGAATATGCAGTCAACACCAAGTGGAGGAGTGCATTTAATTAAATAAAAATTACAATTTGATCTAACTAATCTATTAAGGATTCATTATTTAGGAACATGGAGACAGTGCTCACCATTGTTACAAAAAGTGTTCCACAAAAAGATACAAACTCTGACATCTGGAAGTATTGACAGTATTAGGTTATGTGCCTCCTTCCATGTGGGATATTTTGTTGTTTAACCCTTTCTTGGGTTTCCAGCCAAGAGGGATGAAGAAACTGAAATACCATAAAATGTTTTCCAGGACGTTCTGCACCAATTACTAAAAGTTCAGGCCTGATACTAAACATTTTATACAGTTTCACCACGTTATGGATACGTTTCAGTCCTGTCAGCGCTTTTCTATTATCCTCAACCTATTACAACATCAAGCCTTAAAAATTACTTTATAATAATCAGCTGTAATAATTCACTGTAAACTACTTTTTTGTGATTCTTGAACACACTACATTTAAATGACAACCTAAACTGAGCTGAAGATCTTTTAGAAATAGGTGCAGCTTGTCCAGCCTGCAATCATGCATACAGTACATGCAGGCATACATACTGTACTAAACACATAATCCAAAACATATTTCAGCAGCCGCACCAGCACACAGGCCTTGGACTCTCAAACTCCATCTACTGCATGTGATTGCTTTCAAGAGTTTTATTTACAGCCACATGAAAAGAAAAAAATGAAAATGTTACGATCTCACAGCTGACCTTGACTCTGTATTGAAAATACAGAATATGTGCTTGCTGGACATGAAACTCTTCTCCACATCGCGGACTTTCAGGTTGTCCAGAGGGAGCATGTACTTCTTCTCCTTCTCCTGTGGATGAATGAGGAAAACAGAAGGTATGCATTATGAGCGCATTTTATGACTAATGCAATTTGCTCCGTTTGTTATTTTCATGAATTCTTATGCACTGAAATTGGTGCAAATTGTGCAAGAATATGTCCATAAGAGAAAGGTGAAATCAGGTTTTTAAAGAGGGAACGTGGGGGGGTGGTGGTGGGGGGGGGGGGTAAGCAAAGAGAAAGGGGGTGACAGGAGGGAGGAGGAATGGGGGAGAAATGAGAGTGGAAGGTAGGAGGGGGGGAGTGGGTGGAGAAGGGGGAAGCAGAAAGAAGGGAGAAGGAGAGCACATGTGGAAGTCATTAGAGTGTGGGTCAAGACACAGTCGTTCTTCACGGTGTGTTTTGCCGCGGAGAGCTGGTAGCTAAAGGCTGAGTAAACTGAGTAAGACGGGGAAAACACAGGTATATGTAAGCACTGGAGGTCCAGGGCTCAAACACAATGTTCATCCTCTGAGGTAGAAGCTCGAGGATGACACATTCAAAGAGGCCCTGTGATGGATGCTTAAGTTGGAGAAACTCTGCTCTTCCTTTTTACACTCCATCCTAGCCTCCATCTTTCTTAACTCTCTCAGTCTTTTTTCTTTTATCCCTCCCCCTCTATATTTTCTCAATATTTTTTCTTTCCATTCCAGAGGGGCCCACTTCCTGCCCGATTTTTTTTTTTTTTTTTTTTTTTTTTGGAGGGAGCGAGAGAGGGAGAGATTAAATGACAGCCTGGCGTTAAAACTCAACATCTGGTAGTGCTTAGCAGCACACAGAACCAGGGAAGGAGGGAGAAGTTACAGAGACGGTGGGCGAAAGGAGGAGGAGAGTCCAAGAAGAAGAAGAAGAAACACAAAAGTGGATTTGCAAAAGATTTGCAGAAGAAAGCCCACATCTGTTCTGATTGCCCGGGAAGAGATGGTAGATGGTCGCAGGTAAGAATTAAAGAGGATGAGTGGAGAAGAAGAAAGAGAAGACAAGTAAACGCTGCAGACCCTGCTGCGTTGTATTCCCCAAGGGGTCACTGCAGCCCTTATATGGTCACACAGGTCCCCTCCCTCTTCCTCTCTCTTCCTCTCTCTTTCTCACTCACTCACTCCTCCCCACCCCCCCCCCCTCCTTCGTCTCTCTCTTTCCCTCTTTTTTGTAATATCCCCTCCCTGAACGTGCAGCCAGTCTGTCCCAGTCGTCTGAGCGAATATGCCACGTCAAGGCTGGATACTCCTCATGGCCGGCGTGACCGAAATGGACCGCGAGGGGACCCAAAGCTCAAACATCTACCAAAACAAATAAACACGCCAAGAGACGTGCACCAAAAGGCTGGGGAAGGCGGCAAACGCGGATGAGGCGAATTGTAGTTTTGAGGGGTTTTCGATAGACGGGATCCTTGCTGCCAAAATGGAGAGGGGCGAAGGGAGGGCACAGATGACAGAGCCGCCCGCAAGCATCTGGAATGGCAGAAAACAGCACACAAGGCCTGGCTCTTAACTCCGGCTCCGTCCACCCAGTGTTCAGACTACCTGTTCATTATCATACTGGTGTACAGTAGTCTGCACATTGGTTAGACTGGGCATGGACCCTCTTCTGTCAGTCTGTCTTTCTGTGTCGCTCTCTCTGTCTCTCTGTCTCTCTGTTGGCATTTCAAGTCTCCAAGATGTGTTTTTTTTTGCATCTGTTCCTTCCTTCTCCCGCTTTGCTATTTTTTAATCTATTTTATAATCTGTATGTGATCTATATTAATCTGTATTTTGTCCTAAGTGCATTCTAACACTCACCACTTCCTTTTCACTTCTTTTTTGGAATAAACATACATTACCAATATAACACTAACTGCAGATTTGACAACGTGCTCTTAATTGTGAGCTGGGATGATAAAAAAAAAAGAAAGATTTAAAGCCAAAACTCACAAAATGGTCGAGCTCACAAAATTTTATAGCATGAATGAGTAAGTGTGCAGGCTGCTGGCCTGGTGCTCTGATGAAGATGTGGTCCACTGGTAGGGGGGAGGAGCGAAGGCGGCTGCAAAGCATCTAACACAGGCCAAAGGAACGAGGGCCAATCAATCAAGTGGAGTTTGAATATACAGTCAGACACCTCCAGTGAAGTTATTTCAGTGGGTGGCCAAAATTGAGTTTTAAGGCTTTAAGGATGCATACTATAGTGCTGTGGTGTCAAATAACTGCAAATGTCTGGTAGGATAAGTGTTCTGCAGATGGTGCAAGAAACACATCAGCAACAGCCACAGTGCACAAAAATATATGTACACACAGGATGTGTTACATTTGACTCAGTTAAATGAGTGTTAGTCTATTGAGGTAAGCTCTTGTGTTGTTGGTTTGTGGTATGATAAGTCAAAGAGTGGACTGTGGAATGTTACCCATTATATAGGGCCAAAAACAGTGACTCAGTGTCATAGAGTGATAGCTGCTTATGAAGTTGAAGGCCAGAAACAGGGGAATATTGGTATTTAATAGAGGGGTTCCTCTCTGCTAAAACATTGGAACTGATGTTTGGATCAAAAACTTTTCCTGCTAAAAATGCGAGCAGTTCCAAAGTAACTGCCAACCACACCAAGAGAGGGAGGAGGCTGTGTGTTTGTGTTTGTGTGTGTGTGTGTGTGTGTGTGTGTGTGTGTGTGTGTGTGTGTGTGTGTGTGTGTGTGTGTGTGTGTGTGTGTGTGCGCGAGTGTGCACGTGCATGCGTATGCGACTATAGAAAGTTTACAGGGTGTAAAACATAAATGAAATACACAAGGCGAAGCCAGCGGAGTCTATAATTTCCTACATTACCACACTAACGTATCAAATGACAATCTGTAGACCCAGTGCTGTGTGGCCCATGTGATGTCTGAGGGCTGAGTGTGCGTTCATATATTTTGGGTGTCTGTGAGTGAACATTTGGTTGGGATTGGGACTGTTCCAAATTTGCAGAGAAGAAGCGAATGCCTGAACTCCCAGTGGAAAGAGGTGGGGAAGGAAGAAAGAGCGAAAAGAAGGGAAACTCAGAGACAAAGGGAAAGATGAATGGAAAGGAGAAGTGAATGACAAGGCCAAATGAAGAGGCCAAACTCTTCACATATGTAAGAGTGACTCTTTGAAAGATAAATGCTCCCAAACTGTATATTAAGTTGACCTACATTAAAGTGGAACCACATATAAAAAAAAGAGAGAGCACTATTGTCTCTATCAATTTGTCTTTTTGCACAAATACAGATTCCACTCCGTGTACCTCTCGTGGAACTGCACCCCAGCAAGAGACTAAACAAGGTCTGATAAACAAACAACCATGCAGCAACAATACCAACAACTGGCTGAAGGAGTTGCAGTGTGTCTGCCTATCTACACTTGCTGTGCAGAATATCCTCCAACCTGTACAGCAGGCACAGACAGGCAGGTAGACATCAGCCCGCCGAACAAGCCAGCAGCAGCACGGATGAAATGCTGCATCCTGTCGATGCAGAGTGGTGCAAATGCTGAGCTTTTCTCCCAAAAACAGTATGTCGTTGTTTGTCTTTATGATGTACAGTATTATCAATGATAATAAAAAATTGAATAATAAAATTCCGCTTTAAAAAACAAGTCATAACCAGTCATTTATTTACCATGTAGGAAGTTAACTGCTGGTTTCATTCTGCACAACATCCGACTGTCATCCATCAGTCTTAGTTGATTTTTTATTTAGTTAAATACATAAAGATCAATTCCACAAAGAATATCTTTCCCATTTTCATGACTATTTTCACACAAGTAATTTCCTTCCCACCAGGAGACATTCAGGCGAAACATAGAACTGGCACATATTTATATCTGAGCCACCCTTAAAGCTGCAGTGGCTAAAGTGCAAAATAAAGCCAGAAGTTGAAGTAGAGTGAGACCTCTTCCTGCAGCTCTCCCCCTCTTCTCTTGGCAGAACAGCCAATTGGAACGCTCTCTCTCTTTGTAATGACCTGGGGTTGACCAAAGCCTCCCGTCATGGCTAGATTTTCTGAAGCCAGAATACAGAGCCAAGAGGAGACTACTTGAATTACAATATGTTGAAAGATTATTATGGAATCTTTGCCCCATGACGACAACAACAAAGTGCCTAGCACAGCTTTAATTGATCCTCATCCTGATCTAAAGGCCCTAAATATGATTTTTTTTTTTTAAACATGAAAAAGGGACAAGCACACAAACCCTCTAACTCTAAAGGGAAATATTTATGTCTCTTTAGCTGCTAATTACCAAAAACAATAAGCTGAAAGACACTAAAACGCTTTGTAAAGCTGAAGTGAAAGTGTAGAGTAAAGGGTGATAATTCTCTGTGGATTTGTTATAACAAGCGACCCCTTTCACATTAAGACCGATTTGATTCAATGTTATTGTAAAAAATATTGCAGCTTTAAACTGACCTCGTCATCCTTGAACCAGGAGAGGCTCTCGGCAGTCAGCACAAACCAGTACTCTTTGGCTCCCCCCTTCATGATGCTGATGTTGTTGATGGTCAGCCAGCCTTTGCGAATGACCTGATGGGAGAGTGAGGTCAGAAAGTCAGTCTTTTTTTTACTAAGTAAAACGCACAAATAACAAGAAGACAAGAGGATGACAGGAGCTTTTCATCCGTAATTATTTTGATTTAAAAAAACATACATCTACAACGTGAGACAGTAGGTCAAGAGTTGCAAAGAAAAACTCCTGCACACTGTCTTGCTGCAAAAAATATAAAGTTTTAATAATAGGCAACGTTTCGGCACTGGTTTGAAGATGGTCCAGTATCTAAACGTTGCCTATGATTCAAACTTTATCGTTTTTGCAAGTAAGACAGTGTGCAGGAGTTTTTCTTGGCAGCGATTAAAAAACAAACACATCATGGCTAAAGCTAGCCCAAATTAATCTGTGCAGGTAATCAATGCATGAATTGCGATGAAATGTGTATGAAGATCCGGAAAGGTGTGTCATTGTGTCTTTGTGACTCACTCAGAGCCTAACATGTGACTGTGTGTCAGTGCAGTCTCATTCAAGGAACTGTGTGCTTCACAAGCAGAGGCCAGTGTTAGCTTGTTAAGTAACCATTGTGTTAAGTGCTTCAAGCACACAATAAAGCATGTGTGTGTCAACTGTGTTAGGGGTAATAACACTACAAGCCCCACACAAACAGGCCTTGGGGCACAGTGCCAAGTGATTATTAGGTTAGATTACTGTCAGTCTTGCACCGCCTAAGACTCACTAAGGAGGTTACCCAAATCATTACAAAGCCTTTCTGTCATAGGCAAACATTACAGGGCTGTTTTGTGGCTGGATCCATAGCAGGATACTAAAAGAAATCTCTTACACTTTTAGTCTTAGAGATGATATTTTAATTGCCAAACCAATAACCAATAATTTAATGTCTATTTGTCTAGTTGGCAACCCCCTGTAGTCTGCGGACGCTGGTGGGTGGAGGGGGTGTTAAACAGTAAATGGTTAGAGAGAAAACTCTTACAATCAGGCCTGATGCGGGAGGAGAGGAGGCCTGCAACAGGAAGGAATGTGGGGGATTTAGAAACCTCATGGCACTAAAAAAAAGGCAATTTTTCTAGTGCAACTTGTCTTAAAGAAAATGCCTCTGCCCAACAGTAGCTTACTCAGCTAATTTGCCATTCTTGAACACGTCAAGAGTGAAAAACGGGAAAAATGATTATGCAGCAGCGCTGGAGAGCACCACACAATGGGCAGAAGTGTTACTGCAGGCACAAATGACATTGCAAACCATAACCCACAATGAGCGATACTCACCAACAGACACCCATAAGAGTGCAGCTGAGATTCTCACTAAGGGATGGGGATGAAATGCAAAGTGGCACCTTGATGACACAGGAAGGGTTCAAACAAAGGGAAATGTCTCAACAACACCGGTGATGATGGTGGCATAAAGTAATAGAACCCAGTGTGATTCTTTTACTGAGATAAAAATGATAAAACCAAAGAAGCAAACAAACCACTGTACACACGCATGACTAAAATATAAAATAATAATAATATCTAAGAAAACATAAGGCAAGAATGTATGTAACATAAAATGTGTACAATGCAAAAGATTGACTAAAAAGAAAGAGTATCTTGGATCAGATCTCTTTCATTTCAGCATCATTCTCTTTTCCTCCCTGCAGTAGCCATGCTGCTGCTGTGTGGGTGTGCAGTACTCCCTTGACCTTGTGCTCCGCTGTTTATGTGTGACATACAAGACATGACAAATGTTCACCTGATTTCCTGCTGAACTCTGGCTCTTATTAGTCTGACTGCTCCTCTGCTGCGCACTGCGGTGGAGAAACAACAAAGCAGAGATGGCGGGAGAGACAGGATGACAGGTAGGGAAAGGTGAATGTAGAGGAGAGAGAAGGAGAAAAAACACATGACAGGGGTAAAAGGAGATCTTCTAAACATTTGTTTTCATAAATATTTTATCGTGGTGGAGCCGAGCTAATAGATGTAGTCTTTACTTAGCAAAGCCAATGAAGTCTTCGTGGTTAGTGTTGATGTAAGAGAGCTGGATGTCTATCAGCAGCAGAACCTGTAACAACACAAAACATTTACCATGAAGTGAGTCATTCTCAAAGAAATACGCTAGTTTGTAGGGCTGGGTACCGAACTTTGATACTTTTTAGGCACCGACCGAATTGCCTCCTTAGTATCAAGTATCGAAAAATACCTCGTCATTCAATACCAAATTTCAATACCTAAGGAGCAAATCTCATCAGCGTCAGTGAGCCAATAAGCATGCAGCATGCTTCTACCGAGATCTAATCATGCTGGTGATTGGCTGTCTACACGTCGTAGAGGTATGCAGGAAAAACTCTATGTTACGCACAGAGACGGTGCTCACGTAGTAGGAGCTGAAAAATATATAAAAAGATTTTTGCTGTAATGTTTTAATTTGTTTTTGTCAAAATGGATTTTATAAAATTGGTATTGAAAAAAGTATCATTCATGAACCGGTATCGAAGTCACGGTATTGGTATTGGTATTGTACGGAGCCCCCCTGGGGTCAGCTGATAAAAAAAACAAAACCGTGCGCACAGAATACAAATCTGTTCCCTCGGTTTTATAAACTGTACGTACAGATTCATAATCTGTGCTCTCGGTTTTATAAACTGTACGCACAGATTCATAGTTTATAAAACCGGGAGCACAGATTATGAATCTGTGCGTACAATTTATAAAACCGAGGGAACAGATTTTTATTCTGTGCGCACGGTTTAGTTTTTTTTTATCAGCTGACCCCAGGGGGGTTCCGTAGTATTGGTACCAGTATTGAAATTTTTAACAGTACCCACCTGTGACATTTTGGGTAAGACTCTAATGTGTTTTCTTGCTGAGAGTTAGCAGAGATAATTGATACCACTCTCATGTTTATACGGTAAATATGTAGCAGTAGCCAGCAGCTGGTTAGCTTGTTAGCATAATGACATGGGAGCAGGGGAGAACAGCTAGCTTATTTCGGTCCTGCACATAAAACCACAATGTGTTGTTTTTACACTTTGCTTTTTGTACAGAATAAACAAACCAGATAAACAATGTTAATTAGTAAACTTTAGAGATGTCGCTATGTGGATTTTGTTACCTTCAAACAGAGCCAGGCTAGCTGTTTCCCTCTGTTTCCAGTTTTTGTGCTAAGCTAAGCTAAGCTAATCAGCTGCTGGTTGTAGCTTCATATTTACCGTACAGACATGAGAGTGGCATTGATCTTCTTGAAATAAGCTAATTTCCCAAAACTATTTCTTTAAATGTATTATATGTCATTCAGTATGTGTATTCATATGTAATCTATTTGGTTAATTTTGTACCTTGTTTGTAATTCCACAACATTACAATGACAGATATAGGTTAAAAAACTGGCTAATGACATAATGTGTCAATACATGTCACAGACCTTCCCTCATAAACAAATGTTTATGGCCATAATTGCAAGCTAATGAGTGTTACCTGGTCTTTGGCCCGACTCTCTCTGTCTCGGATATGACTAGTCACAATTCTCTCAGTTTCCTCGCGCAGCATGGGGAAGCATTCCAGCTGAAAATACATCACACGGCTTATCACTCACTTAACATAATGAGGAATGTTGAATAATGAATAATAAAAACCAAACTCAGAAACAAACTGAAAACATAATTTTTCAACAATGAGCTCAACTTTAATTTTTCAGTTGAAGTTTGTTTCCTTTATCCATGCTTTATCAAATAGCCTTCCTTCCTTTTTTCCTCCCTGTTTCCCCTCAAACTTCCAAACCCCTATGAACCACATGAGTTACCTTGTTGGAGCACTGGCGCACGGTGTTAATCAGTTCCTGGATGACCATGTCCACACACTTGACGCAGGGCCCCTTCAGCTTTATGACCTGCTTCTTCACAATGGCCTCAAACGCCATGTCTGGGGTGAAAAGTCCCGTCCTGAAACCCACCAAGAGGAAGGGAACGAAGGGTACAATTGTGATGAAAATTGTTTTCCCTTTTCGGTGACATCTACTTAAGCAAAATTGATTTTGGTTCCACATAGTAGATCAATATTTGATCTGTATTTTGGTTCTGTATACAGTCTGTGGTTGCAGTAATAAAGGGGTCAGTGCAAAATCATTTACTGATGTCATGGTAGACATTGGACCTGCTATTGTTTGTGGATGGAATTCATGCTAATGTGGGTTTTCTTTAAATGTCAGATTTCTCGCATGGGTGGCAATTCTTTTGGTTGTGGTAGCTAACCGCTGCTGAACCGATATAGAAACACAGAGAGAGGCTGGGCTGAACATAAGAAAAGAAATAAAGAAAGACAACATGCTCCTCCCTTGTTTATAAATTCCCATCCAAACCATGTATTTTAACCACATTCTGTATTTTGTTTTCTGTACATCTTGTTATGATGTTTGCCACATCAACATTATTATATTTGACTGTCTTCAGGCTGTACATAAATGTATTTATATCTTTATAATACTAGCGGGCAGAAAGACAAGTGTAATAGGATCACTGGTTGGTATATCTCAAATATTTGGAGGAATTGTGTGCCTTTTGGGTAAAACATGATGTGGCTGTAGTGCAAAAGCAGGGGGGGGGGGTGAAAAATGTTTTCAGTTTGCTAGACAAATTCTTACCTGATACCGTGGATGTTCTTGATGGCATAACTGATCTCGCGACGCATCTCCTTCTCATCACACTCCATCTGAGGGGAACAGAGAGGGAGAGTGTAGACATTGAATACAGGGAACAAAAGTAAAACTGTAAAATATAAGAGACAGCATGCCAAGAGAAAGCATGACAGAGATGAGAGCGATAGAAAGAGAGATAAAAGTTGTATTTGTACTGAGTTTGAACATGTAATATAGTAGGGATGTCCCGATCAGGTTTTTTTGCCCTCGAGTCCGAGTCCGAGTCATTTGATTTTGAGTATCTACTGATACCGAGTCCCGATCCGATACTTCTATAATATATAAAAAAAGAATAAAGAAGAGCGAAAAAAGAGATCCAGGATGTTCCTTATTTTTTATTTAATTCACCATATTTTAACATTCAACAACTCTGTTAACAAACAGAGCACTTCTGTTACATATCTCACAGTTTGCTATGACAATGTTGTTGTCATCAACTTTATAATACCTCCAGACCGCAGACATACTCGCGCTTTCCGCTTCAAGCTGCTTCCGTGTTCTACTTTGCCGGCAGTTAACCAATAGCGTCTCTGCAACAAAGGGATGTCATGCCGCTGTTTCTGTGTGGAGTCAAAAGGGTCTAACTCTGTGCCACCGCATAACTATAGATGTGTTAAAAAATAATGAGAATATATATATATCCAAGTCCTGATCGGGAGGTAACGTCTGATTCCGATCGAGTCTGAAACCACGTGATCAGGCCCGATTTCCGATCATGTAATCGGATCTGGACATCCCTATAATATAGTGAAGCTGTTTAGGGATTATTCAACAGAAAATCACAAGAGAGAGAATATAAAAGGACATTATACAGTGTGCATGAAGAGTTGGGAGTAAACAGGACAAAGAACAAAGAAAAAAAGGAGAAACTAGACTGCAAATAGTGTAATTTAGTTTTATATTCAGCCTTAAAGCAACACTAGAGAACTTTTCCCGCATCGGTCCCCCTACAGGTTGGAAGCGGAATTGTCCATTACATTACATTGTCCAGTTCATTCGAACTACAGATCCGTTACCCGATCTGGCAAACTTGCATAATGTAATGTAATGGACAATTCCGCTTCCAACCTTTAGGGGGATCGAAGCGGGAAAAGTTCTCTAGTGTTGCTTTAAAGAATTAGAATGAGAATAAAAAAAAGTCTACTGGTGGTGTCATTATTTCAACTGTTCCCTGTGCATTTTCCTTTGTTTCAGGATTTTTTTTTCAAGAGATGAGCGTCACTCTCTTTGGGTAAGACAGAATAAGGCAGATGAGTCAAGCCATAGCTATCATTGAGGACATAGAACTCTATTTTTCAGAGAATTAAGGAGTTTTAGCTACCTGTAGGGCGTTTAAATTCTAAAGTTAAAAAAATGACTTGTAGTGGGATTCCAGTAGAGATTCAATACATTTATCTTTGACTACTTTAAGCCAACAGATCTTCAAATTGAAAAAAAAAGCCATTTGTATTTGAAACAGGTTTGATAATTGCACCCGAGCCAGATTATTTCACTTGTTTTCTGCAGTGCCATCTTCTTCTATGTACAACATTGTCACCTTAACCAGCTCAAAGGGGAAACGCTCGTGGAAGATGCGGTTGATTTTGGCTCCACCAGACAGCTCAACTGTGTCAACCTGATCCCCTGAGCCCTCAATCCTTTTCTCAAAGTCCACAGAGAACTGCTGCACCATCCTGAAACAACAACAAATATGATAAATAAAAAACCAGCAATGACCTCTGACATCTAAAATAAGAGCTGATAAGCAATGGGTGCCATGGGAGGAAGTAATTATCTCTTCAGAGGTCAGATATTTTGCAGGATAATTAGTTTTTATGAACTAAATTTAATGTAAATGCTCTTGTTGTGAAAAAAAAATGGGGCACTGACTGCAACAGCTGCTTGGTTTTACGGGACGGGTCATCAGGTCGGTATCCCCGGTATTCCTCGGCCTCCTTGTCCAGAGCCAACAGCTGGGACTGCAGCTTGCTGCGGAAAGCTGGCAGGGTGTCCCGGATGTGGTTGGTCAATTGCTGTGGAGACACAAAGCCAGCAAAATTACACAAACTATAATCACATAGGAGCATCAATAAGTAGATTATGATCCTGGCATTTTGGATGTACAGTGATTTACCAATCAAGAATGTATATTTCACTGTAATCATACAATAGATAATTTAACATTCTTACAATAACAAAGCAGATAGCATGTGGTATGCCTGCCTGAGTGAAATCATGAATTATTAGAAGCTGAACTAGAAACAGTGAGCGCATTTTCCACCTACTGACAGTCTTGTATCACCCACACTGATGTGCTGTACAATGGAAGCGGGAGAAAAACAACGTTGCCCTCTTATTAATTATATAAAGTGCACTGTTGGCACCGGGAGTAAATCTATGATCACCTCGTTGAGCACTCTTTGCAGTCGTGGGGTCCCCATTTTTTCAGCCATGTGCCTGTATGATGCGTGGGACAAGAAGAACTTCCTCTCCGCATCCAGAGCTGCCTTGATATCTTTCCTCCCATCGATGTCCTTCTGACTGCGATTTACCACTCCAATATAACCTGGGAATGAATAAACGGCACAAGTTAAGAGAAATAGTGAATGATAATCCCAGGAGACAAAGGCAGAGACAGCACGAGCGAGATAATCAGAAAAAAACAAGCACTGGAAGTGAAAGAAGGTGGAACAAGGACAGCGTTATTGGACACTAAGATTACAGTAAGAACACAGGGAGAGACTTTGAAAGTGAAAAGTTACCAGAGAAAGCGCCAAAGTGAATCTGGCTGGCATAGCTCACTATACTGTATAACACACACACACACACACACACACACACACACACACACACACACACACACACACACACACACACACACACACCTCTTCGCAGCGGCAGCAACTTGTTCTCCAGTATGTCTCGAGCATCTGTGCCCTCGTCCATCAAATCCAGTTTGGTGATTACTCCAATAGTCCTCAGACCTAGAAAAGGGGTCAAAAAGAGAAAGGAAGGATGTAATAGAAATCTAGAAATGCTTTTTTGGAAGGTTAAAGGCACCATTTTTTTTTTTTTTATAATTAATCATGTGGTTCACTTTCTTGAGTAAAAATGCAATACTTGCTGGTACAAGTTTTTTAAATGTGGGCTGTTTTGACAAACTTAGCACTTTGAAGATGTCATAATGCAGCTTTGCATCATTTCATTCCTTTCTTTATTCATTATTTCTCCCCTATTTACATCCCCTTTACTCATATTTAATTCTGCCACGATATCCTTTTGAGGCATCTTTGGCTGCTAGCATCCCATCTCCCTATTCTTCCACCTCACTCTCCTTGTCCGATATTATTCATCCCTCCCACAAGGTTACTTTTTTTCAAGTCCTCCTCTTCCTTGCTAATTCATCCTCCTCTACTGTCTGAAGGACAAACTCTTTGGGCAATACATTAAAATGATTCCTTTCTTATCCTTCCTCATGCTTCCTCTGTGTTTCTTTAAATTTCTTCATGATTTTCTTTTCCGCTCTCCTTACTTCTCCTCATTTATCTTTTAATGCCCTCCTTATTCTCCATGTTCCCCTTCTCTCAGCCCCTCGTTTCTAATAATATTGTGACACTTGATCGATCCCTGAAGGGAAATTCTGTTTCCACATTCAGAGAGATCAAAGGACAAGGTCAGACATTGGGCACCATCACTGCAGCTGACAGAGATTCGACTTTTAGGTCAGTCTCACAAACCACAAGGCCACCTTTTACATGCTTAGTTTACTTCCATTCCACTTTCTATATCTCTCCTTCACTCCTAATATCCTTTCCATGCCATCATGCCCTCGCCTTACCCTGTGGATCAACATCCTTCGCCAGTTTAAGAGCGTCAGAGTTGGCCAGGTCAGTGTTGGCCGGAGTGACGGCCAAGATCAAGCAGCTCTCTTTGGTGATGAACTGCAGGATCATGTCCCTGATCTGCTGCTCGATGTCCACGGGCTGGTCTCCAACCGGCACCTTGGTGATCCCCGGCAGGTCGATGAGAGTCAGGTTCAGCACTGCACAGACAGAGGAATGCAATTTGAGAATAACTGGCAATACCTGTGTGTCATTTCTGTGGCATATCGTTAGTCAAAGGGGGATCTTCATTATTTCCCTTGTGTTTTTATTAGCTGGGACGGTCATTTATTTTTGTAGTTTGAGGTATTTCAAATCTTCCCAGTTTAAATAGCATTTCAATCTAGTGTGAGGTCAGATACGTCGACCATATTCCATATTATACTCTTCTACTCTTCAATCTAAACAGGTTATATGTTAGCAAGCATGTTCTGTCAGTTGGTTCCGTTAGCTTGGCGACGCCACAGTTAGCTACACCTGACAGTTAGCTGGTGTAAATATGTATTAACAACTAACCTCTACGTTTGTCTGATGAAACTTGTTTTAATTTAGTGATGCGTGAATTTCCATTTGGTAGTCACTTTACTACATCATATCTGGGCTACATTTGTACTTAATAACAGCTGGTGCAACTGCCTCAAGGAGCAAAACTGCTGGAAATTTTGTAAGAATCATTAGAGAACTCACTTTTAATTGTGCATACTGTATGTATACCATATATATAATCTGGTTTGTGGAGAGACACTCCCAACTTCAAACCTGAACTTCAATTGAATAAAAAATTAAGATGAGAATGTTTTTCTTTTAGGCCTTGCTATTAATTGTCAAATAACCAGTCATCTGTATCTCAGCATTTAAAGATGTAATTCCAATGTTTTTGGATGTTCACTGTGCATGCTATCAGTTTTCAACCAGAAAATAGTAAACTAATCATGTAAAATTCACTTCATTTCAAGGCTCTGGTTATTAAGGACAGCATCACAGTGCCAACAATTCAAGGACATCACATACAGCATCAATATAGCATCTGTATAGCATCAATAAAGCATATGTATAGCATCAATATAGCATCTGTATAGTATCAATATAGCATATGTATAGCATCAATATATCATCTGTATAGCATCACTATAGTATCAGAATAGCATTGAATATGAATATGCTATATTCAGCAATATTACCACAGAGTCATTAAAGGACCTGTTACACTGTCTCTTTTATCTCCTCAACAACATAGAAATTAATTCATATACTGTATAATTATTTTGCTCGAAAAACCACATTCTTTGTTTCTAGCCAGTTTTTGAAATCATGTTATGCGAGCTAATAATTGAAAGAGCGAGAGTATGATGACTCACATCTTGTCACCATCTACCTTTATGCAAAAGTGTTATTGTGTGCTGTTACTTGACAGTGAAAGGAAGGAGGCTGAGTTATGGCTTCGCACCGTGAGGGGAGTAAACCCGCAGGTTGATGGGGATGGGAGATATGCCTTTGTTGGCCCCCGTGACACGGTCCGTCTCTCCCTCGATCTCCTGGCGAACCTCATCGAAGTCTGTGAACTTCTTCCCTTTGCAATGGAGGAATTCAGCCCATTCTGAGGATGAAAAATGAAGAATATATAACGAGGATGGGCGCCCAGATAGCTCAGTTGGTAGAGCAGGCGCTCATATATAGAGGTTTACTCCTCAGCGTAGCGGGCCCGGGTTTGACTCCGACCTGCGGCCCTTTGCTGCATGTCATTCCCCCCTCTCTCTCCCCTTTCATGTCTTCATCTGTCCTGTCAAAAATAAAGGCCAAAAATGCCCAAAAAAATAATCAAAAAAAAAAAAAAAAGAATATATAATGAGGATTAGTGGTGGCTGGTAGTGTTTGAGAGAAAAATAATGCCAGTGTGAGAGGGAAAAAAGCCATGAGAAAAAAAAAAACATTTAAAAAGGGGAGAGGGAGAGGCTGCATGTATATATGTGTGTGTGTGTGTGTGTGTGTGTGTGTGTGTGTGTGTGTGTGTGTGTGCGTGTGCGTGTGCGTGTGCGTGCGTGTGTGTGCGCCCACCTGCAGTGGCGCTGATAAGCTGCAGAACCAGGGGCCTACGGGTGACAATACCAGATCCACGGGGCAGAAAGTCCCTAAGAAAAGAGATCAAAACTCATCATCAAACCACAGCCAATGTAAACATGCATCAAAGAGTGTAGAAATGGATAATGGTGGCATAATCTTCATCTCCAGGCTTTTTCCCTTGAAACTTTTGAAGGGCACATTTATTATAATTATACCCTATATAATGGCATGCAAGCTACTGTAGACCCTTCAATATCACTAATCTGGTACACCAATTCAATATAGTCTGAGTGGAATAGGTGCCCTTTCGAAACAAAGCAATTCCTGTCGCTTTTCAGCTACTGCTGCACGTAAAAGTGCTCCAACAGTACAGAAGAATCTGACCTGATAAACAACAGGTCAAAATGAAGAGCTGCATCGCTGACAAGGAGCTTTCTAATTTAAAAACAATGACTACACCATTTCCTAAGGGGTTCCACACTAACTTGTTTTGTGCGTGTGTGAATGTGTGTCCACTACTGTGTGTGTGCATGCACGCATGAGCATGATACACACACCTGACAGCCATCACAGCCCCCTGCTATGCTAAAGGTCTGTTCCAAGAAAACCTTATTAACACATATCGACCCTCAGAGCTCCCTCAATGAGTTAAAGAAAGACAAGCCCACTACTCGTCCATTCAGCGCTGTGCAGAGCCATTTCTGGACAGATGGACCATTACTCAGCATCACGACTCTCAATGAGGGTTGGAACAGGACAAAATCAATGCATCCATCTGGGACAGCACACATGCATATTAAAACTGCACACAGGAACTGTGTGGACACACTAAAACTAGCTTGTGAAAGACAGACTGAAAAAATAGTGGTCAAAATTAAAACAGCAGAGGCCGAGATGTTCTGACTTTAAGTCCCTACTATGTGTCAAGCTCGCAAAACACTGGAGCCTACATTTCCCATAGTGCAACTCAATAGCATCTTTCATTAGACCTTCCGTGCTCTCATCTTTCAACATCAATACCCACAGTTTGTAATGCATGTTTTCTGTGAAATATTTGGAGTCTAAAGCCTGACTCAAATAACCCTGATGACATCATCATAAATAACCCTGATGACATCATCAGCTCCCTACAGAGCCACAGAAGGCGTAAGACATTATACATCTGGTTTCACAGGCTGAGTAGCACTCTCCATGGCAAATAAACTGACCTTTATGTGTGCGGTGCACAGCGAAAGAAATGCTACAGTAAATCAATTTAGAGAGTTAATTTGTTAGGAAATGTTGAGATCAACTAGCCCTCATTATCTGTTTAAAATGCAGGGCTATAAAACAGAACAGTCCCATATTATTGAGCAGACAAAAGCACATAATATAGCAGTTGTGGGATATGGATATGCCTCCGTTTCTGATCTTTTTCTTTTACTTAAACGAACACTGAAATTGGTGCTGCCAACATAATCCCACTCCTGGTTGGGAAATGATTTTGATCCTTATCTTGAAAAATAAAAAAGATATCAATTCAAATGCGTCTGCTCATAATGTTTGTTGTGAGTGACCAAAACCCAGGGCGAGATGATGAATATGCATGTGTGTTTTCACTCTAAGGTTTTCTGCAGTGGGAGCTGACATGTACAGTTGGATGGTGTTTTAAAATGGTTACATGCAGTGATCTGCAATCTGCATATTATACAGTGCATTATGTCATTTTAATGGGGTCAATGGCATATTAATGCCTCACAAAGAATGCTTGGGAACTGTAAAGAGATGGATATTTCTAGCACTGTGAGTGAGCCTGACTGCAGTTGGTTCTGATTGGGCTAAAATCTCCAAGGTGCTGCTGTAACCCAAATAGCCTACCTCTTTCCTCCTCTGTCAGTAGCCCAAGACAGTGGTGTGTGTTTAAAAATATGTATACTGCACATAACATAATTGAAAGTCCCTGCTTCACAAGGTGCAACAGTAGTGACTTTAAGCTGGGAAGAGATGGTTTGAAAGCTGCACAGAGAGATAGGCCCCATAGGCCTCTTATGTCATCCTCAAGGTTAACCGGAGAAGGGATTATCCTATTTCTGGTGGTCAATTTTACCTGCCTACAAAGTTCTCCAGCACTGAGCTCTTTCCTGCACTCTGGCCGCCGACCACTGCGATCTGCGGCAGGTCCAGGTTGCAAGCCTGACCGATGGAGCTGAAGGCATCCTGCAGCTTGTTGACCAGCGGGATCAGCTCCTCCATGCCACGGTTTCCCATGGTGCCTTTAGACGGGTGGACTCGGAATCAGCGAATGGAAATGGAGAGAGAGGAAGAGGGTTGGGGTGTGACGCTGCTATATTAGTCCAGGATACCGCGGTGCTTGTTGATGGGGTAGTGAAGTCATCTAGCCGCGCATTGCCCCGAGCCAAGCGAGGGTCGGACCGACTGTGGAAGCAGAGGAGGGAGAGAGAGCGAGAGAGAGAGAGAGAGAGAGAGAGAGAGAGAGAGAGAGAGAGAGAGAGAGAGAGAGAGAGAGAGAGAGAGAGAGACAGAGAGAGAGAGAGGGACAGGGACAGAGAGAAGTGCAGAAAATAGAGATATGAACAGACAGGGACAGACAATTGCGCAGTTGCTTACCACCATAACCTCTCTCCCTCTTTTGCACACAACCAAACACACACACACACACACACACACACACACACACACGCACACGCACACGCACGCACGCACACACGGACACACACATACAGCCAGCAGCACGAAGCCTATACTTTCAAGGGCATTTGGTGAGTGGAGGTCTATAGGCTCCATATAGTGTCGTTGAACAAACCCGGGGGCTCGAGGTTCCACCAATCATACACGAATAATACTTATTAAGGGCAAAACAAAGCATCGTTCGCTGCAAGCAGATACACGTTGATATACGTTAAAAAATAGTGTCCACTGAAGATAAATAATCACATACTGTCGTGAGCCTACCCCGCCTCAGGATTCCCTCAGTGATTTCAGAGTCCGATGGAGCCGGTCGCTGTCCAGTGCTGAAACGACGCGCAGACCAGGCAGCAAAGACGAGTGACAAGACCCTGGACGATTATACAAGCACCACCTGCTATGGCGGTGCATCAGCTTGATCTCAAATTCTTGTGCATTAATTGTGTTCGCCTGTGGGCTTCGTTCCAGTCGGCTGCATGTTAGAGCGGTCTCATCCCAAACACAAATTCGCCTTTGACAGATTAATCATTTTTCCCCCTCTCCTCTGTTCCGCGGTGTAATTGCGAAGCTGCGCCTCGCTCTTGCAGCATATCGACGTGACGGAGGACCAATGAATACCGCAAGATTTGAGACGAGTCAGAGAAACGCGGCGCCCCATTGGCTGGACAGGTACAGTTTAGGCTTACCTGAGCCCGCCCCCTGTTTACATCCGTGCCATTTCTGCCGTTGTGAGTCATGCGGCACGGCTGCGCATCGCTGAAACAGAAGAGGTGGATGCGCTCCTTCAGATCCCTGCAGTAGGAGCAGAAACCAGCTGTCGTAAATCCCATACACTACCATTTCATACATGACACAGGACATGGCAGTCATTTTATGTCGCCTTGCTTTGCGCATGTTAAAAACATTGCGGTGATAAGCTACATGCTTTATGACTTACACATTATCGGCCCACGTTTGAGAACATAAGCCTTAGGTTTGCTTTAACTGGACAAAAAAAAAGTGTGATGCCAGATTGTCACTGCAGGCCGAGGCTGGTGGAGGCGGCCATGCGGAAAGGACGCTGCCATTCTGCCTTAACCTCTCGGAGTACAACCTCGGTGTCGGATAACAAGTGTCTCTCCTCCACTAGGACGTGAACATCGCCTATCATTAGATGATCTATGAGGAGAGATCTAATTAGCTCCTCTACAAAGAGGTTGAAAAGCGGTCTGATGTGCATCGAGGACATAACAGGCAACGCTCTGTTCGCCTCCCTCCCATCAGTCTGCCTGTGACCGTCAAATCTGATCGATTTAGTCAGTATTTGCCCTTTTCATTATGGTCAGGCCTCTTGAGATAAGTCTACTCGGCACATCATGTTGTAGTGAGCTGGAGTAACACTAGATGGCAGCAACGACCTTACCACTGCAGATCTGTATTTGGTAAGGGTTAGGGTGGGCCCCGTTGATACCTGCCATTACATAAGCGAAAAAATAACTTTAGACCGGAATCCTTAAAAAATGATTGGGTAATACGTAGCCTATATAGTCATGTCAGACGGAAACATACTTTTAAGTTCAATAAACTTGCAAAAAACTGCAGTAGGCCTATCATGTAAATTCTGCTTTGAAGTGTCTGGTGGTCTTTATGTGCAGTTTTAAAAAAAAAAAACAGGAGTGGAAGTAACCAAATCTGTTGTTAGGATATTATGAAGAGTTATACTGATGTAAAAACTGTCTGTCTGGACCACTCAACTCCTGTGACTTTACCTGAGAGAGAGAGGACGTGAGAGCAGAGGTATCCGGTAACATCAACATAAATCCCACACCTCTCTCCCTCTCTCTGAACCATCTATTGCATCTGCTGCCAACGATCCTGTTTCCTGAGGTATCTGGTTTAACAGGATAGTTGGTCCCCAGGTCAGTATTTAAGGCTTAAACATATAGGTGGACCTGTTTTTTAGACCGGGACCTGGCAGTCATTTCAACAGTGACCTGTCCAACAACAGCTAGGACACTGTTGAGATTGAGATCCTGGATGATTCAGAGCTGGACAGGGTCCCCAGGTCATTTCAGGAATTATACTTATTTATTGTGTCAGAACTGTTAGTGGGATGTTTTCAGGGGGCTAACTATTCTAGGGACGCCCCTGCCAGTTGAAGTATCTGAATTCCAAGCAGTCAGTTATATTTAATAAAGAAGATGAATCATTCTCAGAGGATCACTCTTGTAACAGTTTATAGTTTGGTAGCACAAAGTACAGATAATATAGCATAGAATGGTAGAACGGCTTGCCATTCTATGTTATATATTATACACAATATCATATATGTACAGTCATGTGAACAAATTAGGACACCCATGCTAAAGTCGACTAAAAAGAGGAATAAAAAAATCATCTTTTGCAAATTGATCTTAATGCCTTAATTAAAAGAAATTAGGAAAAATCCGATCTTTAAGGACACCAATTTTCTTTGTGAATGAATAATGTATCATAAATAAATAAATGTTCTTCCTTAAAATACAGGGGGAATAAGTAAGTACACCCCTTTGTTAAATTCCCATAGAGGCAGGCAGATTTTTATTTTTAAAGGCCAGTTATTTCATGGATCCAGGATACTATGCATCCTGATAAAGTTCCCTTGGCCTTTGGAATTAAAATAGCCCCACATCATCACATACCCTTCACCATACCTAGAGATTGGCATGGTTTTATTTCAGTTAGCCTAATAGCTGGTTTGATTTGCATTGAGAGATGATTTTATGGAAAGTACCCCATGCCAATCTCTAGATATGGTGAAGGGTATGTGATAATGTGGGGCTATTTTAATTCCAAAGGCCAAGGGAACTTTATCAGGATGCATAGTATCCTGGATCCATGAAATAACTGGCCTTTAAAAATAAAAATCTGCCTGCCTCTATGGGAATTTAAGGGGTGTACTTACTTATGCCCCCTGTATTTTAAGGAAAAACATTTATTTATTTACGCTACATTATTCATTCACAAAGAAAATTTGTCTCCTTAAAGATTGGATTTTTCCTCATTTTTTAATTAAGGCATTAAGATCAATTTCCTAAAGATGATTTTTTTATTCCTCTTTTTAGTCAACTTTAGCATGGGTGTCCTAATTTTTTCACATGACTGTATATAGAAGACAATGCACTACATATAGTGCATTCTATGCTAATGCTACATATGGTAAAGGCCTGTATTGCATTTCTATACAGTGTAGTATAAAGCGATACAGTTTATAGTCTATAGTATAGTATTATATTATAGATATATATATCATATCATATATCATACTAGATGTCATGTAACAGGTATAAAACACCACAACAAAGCAGTGGTGGAAAGTAGCATACAAGTAAAAATACTCCATTACAAGTCCTGTATTCAAAAGCTTCCTTACTGTAAAAATACAGAGGTGTTATCAGAGAAATATACTTAAATGATCAAGAATAAAAAATACTCATTATGCTTTCAATGTTACATTTTATATTTGATTATTCTGACTGCATTTTAATGTCAAAGGTGGTTGTCTTGTCGAGTTAGAACTAATTTGAACTACTTCAGACTGTGGGGTAGTTAAATCTATGTGAACCAGTGCATCATATTTTAGTATCATTTAATATGTAAAATTTCTCCCTCTGAAATGGGGTTGAGTAGATATATAAAGTAGCATAAAATAGAAATGCTTAAGAAAAGTGTAAGTAACTCATGAATGTACTTAAGTACAGTATTAGAGTATTTGAATATGTGCTTAGGTACTTTCCACAACTATGCACACCACTAAACTACTGTACTGGACAGTACCAGAATAACACATGTATAACAGTCTGTGTTTCATATCTCATTCAGTTGGTTTTCATTGGCATGTAAAATAATATTGCAGTTTTTTGAACTGATGCATATGTGGACCCAAATGCACAAAGCATTTAGTATGTATTGTCTCATGTTGCTTAAAAAACATGACATGTTTTTAACCTATGATTGTTTGTAATTGTGAATTAATTATTTCAGAGTTAAAGTCCTTTTTATTAGGTTTACATGACTTTGTGTACTGTACAGTACAGTGGATCCAACAGTATTACAGGTGTACAGTACAGTATACTGTAGGTTTCATCAGCAGGATGGATTAAGGTTAAAAATGAACATTGTGCCTGTGGGTATGTATGTGTGCACGTGTGTTTTGAGACGGATGGTGGAATGCTAATGGAAAACAATTTATTGGCATCAGGTCAAAGGGAAGCCAGATAGAGTAGTTATGAATGGTCTCCCTGCGCCACTCCATCATTGCCCTGAATAATCCATTACCCATGCTTCATTGCAGCCCTGTGTTTGGACAGGATGGTCCAGTTTGCTGTTCATCATGTCCAAGTCCACTAAATGACCTTACAGTGTATGAGCAGTACCAGAACATGAGCAGCTGATGCAAATATGGTCACTGTTTTCTTTTCAGCAAAGCCCAACAAGAAGTCACAGACAGTCCCACAGACACAGCTGTTGAATTTCATGAAGCCTTAGATTTTAATGTTTTTACAGGGAAGGAATTCACTTGACCTTGCTCTTTCTTACTTTCTCAAATGAGATTATAGGGCCGCTGAGACAAGCTAAGGAGAAATAGATGAGCTCCTGTCATTAAAAGATGAAAACAGACCAGTAGTTGTGCAAGGTTGCAAAGTCTTCATGGCTCAACTGTTTGTGAGGGAGATATTTTAATGATCAGACTCACTTTTTTCTTCATCGTCCTCTTTTTAGGTAGTTTGGTGACATAGTTGCTAAATCTTAGCCTGACTTACATCACAGTGGAAAGGCCCTGTTGTTAAACTGTCATCAGTAGGGGAAAAACAGTGGGCCCCATTATGTAACGCACACCTTTAAACAGCCCTGTCACATTTTGCACAACACACACACACACACACACACACACACACACACACACACACACACACATACACATGGAACGACAGTTTGTGTTGTTAGAAAAAGAGGAATTTACTGAAACTATTGAATGTGTGTATTAGAACCACAGGAATCTTGTAAACCCATACTTATAAAAAACAACATGTCTAGAGGGTGATGCTATGACAAATATTACTGGAATTATAATGAGCAGGAGTTCCATGATTTTTACACTGTGTATTTAGATGACGCAATGTCACAAAAGACAGACACAAACATTAGCTGTGGACAATTTACAAGGCAATACTTAGAGGATAAAGATATATAATATTAGCTTTCTCAGCTGAACATCAATTATGTTTGTCATATTTGAATCTTAAATCATCTGACTGTACACGCTTTTTAACCATTTAACATTTACCTTTGGCATCTGATGACATATTTGTTGCTAACTTGTTCTTGTAGTACTTGTTACGATGTTTTTAGCCATGCTCGCGGCGTGGCTCTAGAAATGTTGCTTGGTCAAGACTGAAATGTTTTACGTAACATCTATTGGACAGACTGCAATTATATTTTGTACAGACATTCATAATCCAGTGTGTCCAGTACTTTGATTTACAAAATTTGCAAAACTAATGACATTCCCATCAACCTCAGCTGTCTTTTTGTTTTTGTGCTATTTACTAAATGTTAGCATGACAACACACGTTGTTAGCATGTTGACCTTAGCTTTCATCTCTTGGCACCTCTATGCTTATGTACAGCCGAACAGAGCTGCTAGCATGGCTGTAGTCTCTGAGTCTTGTTATACTTCAGATCAGTGCGTAGTATCTTCTTTTTTGAATATATCTGAGTGGTACGGCTTTATTTGTCTGCCCAGCTATGGTGGCTAATATCACTTCTACCACCACGTTTTGCTGCAGAAATAGTTTATGAAATATCATGAAATGAGCACTTGAATTTGGAAAGCTGCTACATCCTGGAAAACAGTGCATCCAGTGGTGATTTAATGCGGCCCTAGTAGCCGATGAAATCGTCAAAAACGATATCACCTTTCTGCCTGTTCAATCAAATTCAACTTTCCATGAGATCTTTAAGAACCACATCACTTACCGTGAGGAAGAGGACTCCTTGGAAAGACCTACAGCAGACACCAAATGTTAAATAAGTTGCATCATTAAGCCTGTAACAATTATTACATAATTGTCTAATCAAATTTTTTTTTTTTTTTACATAATCGCCGTTTCTTTGTTGAACCGCAATTAATTGCTAACATTAGCTAAGATCCTAAGGGGTATGACTGTTGATAGATTTATGTTCATTTAAGAAAAAAATATGCTTTATGATAATAAAGAGGCGTGGGTTACTTCATAGCCTGTGTCCTTGTGTTATTATATTATCTGGGTCACATAACAGTGATATAACCAAAATATATTGTATATTCTGGGATTTTATTTGACTGAAAGCGACAATTATATTGTTAATCGCAATTATTTCTGAGACAATTTGGAATTGTTACAGCTCTATGCATCACTACTGTGTTGTCAGTTACATCTGATCTGCCTGTATGTGCAATTACTGTCTATGTTTTCACAAAGGACACTCTGGTGCCATGTCTGTATCAGTAATGAGAACCTCTGGTGTAACACCTGTATTGAGCTGCTGAAGACCAAACAACACCCACTGTGCTGCTCTGAGGCTGAGGTTTCGTGTGTGTAGGCGTGTGATCCACTGTGATTATACCGTCACAGTCACAGCAGACAGCCCGCCATTTTTAATGCTTTTCTCAGAAACACTTCACACTGACCCCCTGCGGGCCCACTCAGTGAACACGACGGAACTATAAACACTCATTTTCCTTCTACGCCACCAATTGCTGACTAAGAATCAAACACAATGGATTGAGCTTTGGCCGTTCAAAACACGTGCAAAGACTCTGTTTTCCATTGTGTGTCATAAAGTTCACTTCAGGCTCAAGCTCTGAGGTTCTACTCTGAGCACTGAGGCGCTTGTGTTTCAAGGGCTTGTGCTGTGATGTATTGAACCTTTCTTGCAAGAAATAAACTCTTAAAAGACTTTGTTGACCGAAGCCTTATTTCAGATCTCACCTAGGTATTAGAATTTCTACCACAAACTCTAAATGGCATTGCAAATCAGTAAGCCAGACTGGCACCCATGTAAACGCATGTTATGCAACACCTCACACCTGTAAATGCACATCTGGCGAGCCAGTGATTGTTCTGTGAGGGTGTTACTTAAATTTGTTATTCATCAGCCAATGGAAACTTATGTTGTCAATCTCTTAACGACTCAGAGTGAGAGAACTGGCACGTCAGCTTAACAGCCAACTGTCCTGCTCTATAAAATCAATTCTGCCAGACTTCTTCTAATTCACTGATCAGATTGTAGTGGCTGCTGTGTAAACAACTCTGGTGGTGAGCATTTTATTTTCCACACGTCACATGATTCAGCAATCACACTGTTTCTCTCATCTGTTTTGCTTTCCTTCGGTGATGCCAATGTCCCCCTCCTCTCTGTTTCCTGTTGCATAATACATGTAATTCATATTCAAGCGGTTTTATTATAAATCCATGATCTACACGAGCACATTCACTGCCCTTCACCCGGTTAAAGCACTGCCACTTTCCAGTTTTAGAATAGCCTACTAAAATTGCCCCTCCTGCTATTATTATATTATGACCAAAAGGACTGATTTACACACGTTTGATAGCCGCTTTCCTCTCAAGGAAATCCAAATATTATACAGGTATGTTAATTATAGTACACTACCAGAAAAGACACCCTATATTGATATAAATGGATTACGTGGAAATTCATTTTTTCTTCATCATTATTTCTAAATCGTTACTGGCGCAAAATACAGTCAAAAAAACGTCTCTGATACAGTGTATCAAAGATCACATAGATCATCTGTAATATATCTGCCTGTTTTACACTCTTTGACCAACAGGTCGTATTGTGAGCAAATGAAGCCTCGAGAAATTAACCCTTTTGCGAATCAATTTGCTGGAAAGCTTAAAAACTTCATGAGGCCTCATCACGCCATCACTAGTTACAATCAAGGCTTGAGAGATGAGAAAGAAAAGGAATGTGTCTGTTACAAAGATAGAGAACCCCTGTGGAAGAGGTTGTGTGCATGTTTGATCCCCCTTTTCTCTTCATACAGGTTGTCTGAGTCGTTATGTTACATAAGGAAAAAACACACCTCACCGGTTCCACAGGCAGTAAAATGAACTGGTTAACTAGGCAGCAGTGTGATCCTGTGAAACCAAACATGGACGTGCACTGCGAGCTGCTTTTCAGAGTTAACTTGTTCATTGCTGGTGGTACAATTTATTACAGCATGTTGATTAAGAAAAAACAGATGAAAAGAACAGTGGAGACCAGTTCATAAATGTACCCCTTCAGAGACCAGAATAATATTTTTTGCACACTTACAATGGATACGCTTGTATAGGACTCCAGTGGTGATGTTTTTGCTTTGTGCCCTCTCTGTTCAGCACAGAACCAGACCAGAAGTCCCAGATGTATCACAGGGAGACAGCTGGAACACAGGTGGGCCACATGCCTCCTGTAAATAGATAAAAGAAAGTCTGAATGGGTGGGTTTTTTTTATTATAAAAAGGGTTAGTTTTCACTACAATGTGTCCAGTCTAATAAAAAGCCATGACTTTTATGCTAGCGGCTCTAGGGCTGGTAATGTCGGTCAGACAGTCAACCACTTTGTTCCAGACTGAAATATCTCAACAACTACTGGATGAGTTGCTATGACATTTTATTCATACATTCATGGTCCCCAGAAGATGAAGCCTACTGACTCTGTGTTGATACCATGACCTTTCCTGTGGCGACATTTCTGTTTTTTTAGTGAAATGTCTTGAGAACCATCTGATCAATTGCCATGAAATGTGGTATAGATATCCATGGAGCCCAGAAAAGGAATCCTAATGACTTTGATGAGTACCTGACTTTTCTTGTAGCACCACCAGCCGTTTTTATTTATCCTGAGAAATATTGCAACATCTAGTTGATGGATTGGCACAAAACTTTCCCAAGACATTTGTGATTCATTTGTCTAATACTTTGGTTTATGACTAAATACCTAAAAAACTAATCCCCTCAGCCTCAGCTGCACTTTGTGTTAGTGCTAATTAGTTGCTTGCTTGCTTATTATTGTTGCTAACATGCTAAGCTAAGAGAGTGAACATGGTAAACATTGTGTCTGCTTAACATCAGCATGTTAGCATTGTCATTGTGAGCACAAAGCACCACTATGTCTGGTACTAGCCACTGGCATGGCTGTGTCCGAAATCACTCTCTCATTCACTCATTTACTACTCCCTATAAATTTAATTAATTTTTGCATCTTTAAAATTCGGCGTATTGCATTATGGGATTGTTTGCAGTAAGTAGTGTACATGCCATGGACACAACTTTGTTTCATTCTATTGTGGAACTGTTGAAGGCACTATATAGTGGATATGTTTACACTTTGAGACTTCGGACACTCAAACAAAAGGTGCTTTCCGACCGGATAGTACTTGTACTTTTACAGGAAAAGTACACTTCTAAGCAGTTCTAAGAACTACTCTCCCCCAAAATCTTTTTTTCCCGTTTGCATTCCCACTGGCCAAGTGACCATAGGGACTGGTAGGAGGGGTAAGGGAGCGACGCAAGCACGGCAACGGCTTTTATAGCATCGTCACTAGACCTTAGCGTCACATACTACAACAACAAATGATACTAATACTTGTGTACTTTTCCTATATTAAATGCACGTCCATTCTCGTAGTAATTCACGTAATGTTTTGCTCAACACAGACGGGCTTTATTATACTCGGAACAGACCCCGCCTCTGTGTGTGTGTGTGACTGTGTGTGTGTGTGTGTGTGTGTGTGTGTGTGTGTGTGTGTGTGTGTGTGTGTGTGTGTGTGTGTGTGTGTGTGTGTGTGTGTGTGTGTGTGTGTGTGTGTGTGTGTGTGACAGCCGGCGAGCTGCAGGACACGCTTGTGGAGTTTAACTCCGAAAAGACAGTCAACCACAGGTTCCCGTTAATCTTATGATGGACATGTGTTGTGATATTTAAACAAACGAACCGTCAACGGCGAAATAAAAGCCTCTTATTTACGAGAGCGGTCTGAGAGACCTCCAGCTTACCGCGAGGTGTCTGAGCATGACTGGCCGAGCGACGAGCTAGAAGCCGGGGCAGGCGCTTGCTGGTTGTCGCCTCACTTGATGGAGCTTCTGAACTCCGAAAACTTTGAAGCAAATTGTCAATTCGGCATCAATTTTTGCAAGACTGCCTATATTCGAAATCTAAACAGTTAATTTCTCGCCTAAAACGTTGTCAGAAGTGAATTTAATGATGAATAAGATGGTGAAAATTGTTAAAAATGTCCCATTGTTGGTTGTTGCAAGTTCCGAGTTGGCAGTGGGCGTGACTTATAAGTTCGACCAATCAAGTACAACTAGGAAAAGGGAAAAGACCCTGCTCTGAAGTAGGAGCTAAAAAAGTACGCTACTGAGGCCAGAGGAACTTAAAAATCCCCAAATTTTTCCTGTCGGAACACGGCGAAAAAAATGTTCTAGGAACGTTTAGTTCTAAGAACTGCAAAAATCCCTCCGGTCGGAAAGCCCCTAAAATGGCCAACAGTAAACATAGTGCACAATGTAGTAAGTATCCCCATGTGGGGATGGCAAAATGTGGGGTTTATGTAGGTTTGGTAAGAAGTAAGGAAGAGTAACGACACCGCGTCTCCATTCCTAGCCAGACTGCCAGCCTATCCTCCTGTTCCAGACATCCAGACCAGCTGTGGAGAGGAGAGATGAGTACCAGTGTCCTCTGAAGGCCTTGCCTTGCTCTTGGGCCTGGTAGGCAAATGGTGGCTTCGGATTCCCAGACTTCTACACACTTGCCCTCGAGCCCAAATTTCACCCCGTACCCAGGTCATAAACGGTAAATGTGGTGAAATGGTGGTTTAATAGCAAAACTATCAGTTACGGAGGAAGTAAACAGCTCTGCAGCTGACAGCCAGTAGACACATAAAGAGATGCTGTCAAGTCAAAACAACCTGCAGAGACACAATGAAATAATTATCTACAGGAAAAAACATCGTGTACTTTCCACTGATACCGAGTGATTTTCACATCGTTTGTCGCTTTCAGCGCACCTCACCCTGCTACCACCAAAAAGTAGACACACATGGGCCATTACACACACACTCCACACCCCCCTGGCTGTTTCCCTCCCTGCCACACTCCTCATCTCCTCCCACTCTCTGACAGTTATTGGTATAAATATCCTACTCTCAGCATTGCTTAGATTCAGACACTGAACTGCTACTCAGGTGGGAAGAGACCAGCCAAAAGAGAGAAAGAAAGAAAGAAAAAATATAAATTAAGTGGAGACAGTGTCCACTGAAAAGACCAGGATAAACAGTTGCATCCCTGCAAAATTTCCCTAAACCACAAGATCATTTACTCAGTCTGACCCTCCAGAATGTGGCTCCGGGTGTCTCTCCTCTGTCTGTCCTGCTTAAGTCTGCCCAGCCGAAGCCAGGCCCAAGACCGAGCCGTCCTCCGCCGATCCAATGACCACGGCGGCCGCTGCCACTACACCTTCACCGTGGCCAGTCCAGAGGAGTCCAGCTGCTCCGGAAGCAGCATGAAACCAGAGATGGATGGAGTCTTGTCCCGACTCACCCTGCTCGAGGCTTTAGTCAGCCGTCTGATAGCAGGAGTGGATGCCGGTGCCGGGAGTGCCGGGACTGGGGTGAGGGCTAGCGGTGAAGAGGGTTTCCCGGAGGATTACTCCCAGGTAACAAGGGAAAGAAACCAGCTGCAGCAGGACAAGGAGCGTCTGAACGGGCAGGTCCAGGAGCTGCAGAGGAGGCTGGCCGAGCTGAGCCAGGAGGCAGAGAGCCTCAGGCAGAAACCCTGCCAGCAGACACACACCTCGGGGGGGACCCAGCATGAAAACAGACCTGCCAGTGGTATGTACATCAGCAAGTAAAGGGAAAACACACACAAATCAGAATGTGAATGTGTTTTGGCCTTCAACAAGTTCCTGATCGGAAAACAAAGATATTTGGCTGCTCTTCTGTGTTGATGTGTTTTAGTTTTTCTAATACATGCCTTTGTGGTTGACTTATAGGCTTTGAAAAGTCTCCCAGGGCAACAGGTCAGGTTGCAGTTAGCTATCCCAGGTTGAGTAAAGGGATTGGAATTTATAACACAGACTCCACTTTTATGGCTTTGTCACTCATGCATTTCTGTTTATGTGCATGTGATCATTTTCAGGAGAGCAACAGCAGGGTTATAGGGGGAACCTACTGTGCTCTGAGGCCAATAAATGAGACACTTAGACTTTGATGTTGTCTGTGGTCTATGGTTTAACATAGATTACTACTCATATATACATAGATTGTCATTTTGTTGTCATGTTCTACTTAAAATTCCTTCTGAGCCAGAACACACATATTTCTCCTTCACTCTGTCTCTCCCAGACCCTGCATATGATTTTGGGAAAGGTGCATACCAGGAGATGAAGGCTGAGGTTACGGAGGTTGCAGCATCCCGCCTCATTCCTGAAGGAAATCACAACTTCACAGGTAAATTTTGGGTTTTACTGATGCCAATGTAGCTGCTCAAAACGGCCTAGTGGTGGAGTGTTGGTGCAAATGAATGTCATTGGAATCATTGTGAATAAATACCATGATGTTTAACTCTCTTTTTTTTCCAACAGGCTGTGAAGAGCTGCAGTCAGTGGAAGATCCTGTGTTGCACAGGAAGGCTGACAGTATTACAGGAAAGTATGGAGTGTGGCTGCAGGATCCCGAGCCTCAGGGCCCTCTTTACACAAACAAGACTGTGTGGCGTATCGACACAGTTGGTAAAGATGTCCGTCAGCTCTTTGCATATGAAGACATGGATCAATTATCCCAAGGCTTCCCTATGAAGGTCCTGATCCTGCCAGAGCCTATGGAGAGCACAGGGGCGACCATGTACCGTGGCTCCCTTTACTACCAGCGCAAACGCAGTCGCACCCTGATCCGTTATGACCTGACGTCTGAGAGCCTGGCATCACACCTGGAGCTGCCTCATGCTGGCTTCCATGGCCAGCACCCTTACTCTTGGGGCGGCTACACTGACATCGACCTGGCGGCGGACGAACAGGGCCTGTGGGCTATCTACAGCACAAGCAAGGCAAAGGGTGCAATTGTGATTTCCCAGCTGGACCCCGAGAGCCTGGAGGTGAAGAGGAGCTGGGAGACCAACATCAGGAAGAACACAGTGGCCAATGCTTTCATAATGTGTGGACGCCTGTACACGGTAGCCAGCTACACTGCACCCAACACCACCATCAACTACGTGTTTGACACGGCCACCGGCATGGGGCGGGCTGTTGCTGTGCCCTTCAAGAACAAGTACCGTTACAACAGCATGGTTGACTACAACCACGCTCAGAGGAAGCTGTACGCTTGGGACAACTTCCACATGGTCACCTATGACATAAAACTGGGCAGGGCGACCCAAGGCAGCATCTAAAGAAGACACAGACAGAGAGAAACGGCTGTTTACAGGACTGTGCTGACGCAAGAGCAAGTGAATGAGATAAAACATATAATAATTTGCATTGTACTGAGGTTATTGCAAGTCTATATGTTTTCGCATTATTAAAACCTTTTTTTTTAATACTATTTTATAACTATTGTAAATAAGATCTATTATGGCAATGTAGTTATGATAGAGCCCTTTATGATCTCAGTGGTCATTACAAACAGTAATCATGGTTTAAAGTTGTGAAATATTTTTGTTATCTGTTTAAAAATATGGACGTTGTTTAAGTTCTCAATAAAGAGACATTGTGTCATAGGCCTAATTTGGTTTCCAATTCAATTAAAAAAAATATTCACTTTTATTCAATGTGTGTGTGTAGGCTACACTCCGCTGATAAGAGTGAAAAAGTGATATAATGGTAACTATATACAGATGTATTTAGTGTGTTTAGTATATTCTCCACATACAGTGAGATTCCTGTTGTATGCTGTAATATGTATGAAATTAAATATGTATACAATTTGCTTTGGGTTTTTATGTAAAACAGGTTCCATAAAAATTAGGTTATTTATAACAAACATGGTCTCAATTGGCTACATGGGGGCACCAAATTGTATCTAACAACATTATTGCTAAATACAGGAAGGATACTAAACTAATAATATGTGATAAGGGGACCAGATTTCTGAGACAAAATCCGGGGAAATTTTCAGCTCAGAAGCGTAAATACCTCCAAAAAAGGTAATGTTTTTATCTTTGTAAAACTTAAAATGGGGACACTGCCCCAGGGGCATCACAAGACCTAGAGCTGCACTGGGGCACAAGCCCCCCTAGGGGGGTCCATGGGCATGCTCCCCTGTAAGAACATTTTGTCTATTTTAACGTTTAAATGCATCAATCTGGTGCACTTTGAAGAAAAATTCAGAGGTAAGACTTGATTATTATCTATGGATGGAAATACTGCATTTGTGCTGTAGCCTGAACTGTTTTGCACTTTAGAATTTTAACCATGCACACACAGGTTGAATAGTTTTTTCTTCATATTTTTGCATTAATGTCACTAGGAAGCATACCAGTATAAATATATATTCATATTTGTAAGTGGGATATATATATATATATAAGTAAATGGGATTGTCTGGAATCTGGCAATATAATAACCATTATGGTGGGATACACTGGCTAAGCAATTTACAAAAATGTCTGTGCTGACATAAATAGTTTACATGAGAATACATTATAATTTTGGCCCGAAGTTGGAGACCATGTAGAAATTTTGTTGCAATTTCAAAACCAGATTACCCGGGAACCGCTTGTTGTACCGATGCATGTGTTGAGTGAGATATTTCACAGAGAGTAATGGGTGTGCAGAGATTTATGCAGAATGCAAATATGATAACATTTCATGTAAGTTCAATGTTAATTTTCTCGCAAACCATTTGTCACAGCAACTGGCGCAAATCTCATTGGAAAGCTTAGATTCTGGTTGAGGCGGTTGTGCCAGACTCACGCCTTTGGCTGAGTCTCTATCTGTCAGAGGGAGAGCAGGAGTGCGGTTGTGAAGAAGTTGGTAATTTCATGGCGCAGATGAACACTTTTGCATGCGCTATATCTGTGTCACATTCTCATTAGGGGCTGAGCCCCCCTAAAGGTCTGATCCTAGAATCGCCCCTGCTGCTACTTCATACTTGTACTCCACTACACCTCAGAGGGAAATGTTGTAATGTTTACTGCACTACATTTATCTGACAGCTTTTGCTTTATTGCTTCATGCTAGGCTTGTTTCTGCAACAGGCTCATTGAGTATCGGATACAGTTAAAACTATTGAGGAAATATTTTCCTTTGACATTGGTCCAGTATTAAACGAGATCACTGCAGTCGGCAACAGCGAAACAAGCTACAATGTAAGTTAATAGGACAATTGTCCAGTTTGTATTTACGTTCATAAAAGTGCTCGTTTTGCCACTGACGGGCTCAGATTAATATTATAAGTGTCTGACAATATTATGGAAAGGATTTCTAAGGAGGATCTTTCTGTTAGAGTAAGATCCTTTTTTTAAGGATAAAAAGTCCGCGAAATTGCGTTCGCTAAACCCACCAGACTCCATGTAAATAAACAGTAATTTTAGCATCGTAAAATATGGACATTCTAGAACATCTCTGAGGTCTGAGCAGCGCTTGCTCTGGCTTGAGTTTGCGTGTGTAGGGTCAATGTTTTCTTTCTTTCATTCCAACTTCGGGTCTGTCAGTCACAGTGAAAACCGGGGACAGGTCACCGCAACCGGGGACTGTCCCCGGAAACCGGAAGTGATCAAGAGTGTCACTGACCTTCCGGTTTGCACCATAGACTGTAAAACTTCACCGAAACTCTAGAGGCACTATAAGCTTACCTACCTACATATTCAGATTCATCCACAGGTGGCGACATTAAACATGTGCTCCTCTATCATTGCTCCAGAAGGTCATGAAATCTAGTACACATGGAGCAGGCGCCTAGCTAAAATTTGCTTAAAAAGTGGCAAGTTTTCACAGGTCGTTCTTTATTCCGATGTTATCCGTCGCACAAATGACGCACCTGTGGTGCTGTAGAAAAAGGCTCGAGTGTGCTCACCAATGAGCCATTTAATCACCATGACAAAGACGTACCTATGCAGAGTTGACCGAAAGTAGTGTACTGTTAAATTAACTGTTAAGAGACTGTTATGTGGTTATGTTCGTTTGTGTATCACCTCATTGCCTGTTTTGGTAGTTAGCTAGCCTATATGCTAATTTGAGTTTTGGCTAAATGTTGTTGTTAAATGTAAGTTAGCAATTAAGCTGTATAGACGTTGCTGGGTCTCGTAACGCTAGCTAATTAGTTTTTTTTACAAAAACTAAACAAAACTTTAGCCAGTATTGTTGGTGGGAGATTTTTCTTCAGCATGTGTGAAAGCTCACTCACTGTTAACCTACTGAAGTGTAGTTGCTAAGTTAAGGTTAGTTGTTATTTCACATTACTCTTGGAGTTTGGATTTGGGCTTGTATTTCTTGTTTACTGCACACATGCACATACACACCTCACCTGCATTGTGGCTGACAGATGGATACGATTTGGGGCATAGATATAGAACAATATGATTTTGGGTCTGTGAGCAATAGTGTGCCTCTAAGCACGCGTCCAGTGTTTGTGTTCTGACCCCACATCCTATAGCCTATTGGTGGAAAACTCCTGAACCAGCTACACTCTCATATACAAGCTCCCATGTTGCCATTTGCAACTACAGTATATGCTTGTTATGCACTGCCCTCTGTGGACAAACATTTGAATCTGCCAGAGTTCATTCTACTTCTGTCATACACTGGCAAAAGGACTTGTCTGCTCTCTGGTTTCTCAGTTTAAAGGCAAAATCACATAAAAATAAAATGAATGTACCATGTATTTGTAAAGTTTACTTTGGAAATGACAATAGTAGGCTTATGAAGATGGCTAAAGATGGTGGTTGCATAGTAGTAGCAACAACACTGTAAGAGGAGATGGGATGTAATATAATGACAGTCAGGAGACTCAGCAGCAGCTGATGGAAAATTGGATGAGTGTAAGTTAAATTCCCCCCACCACACAACAGTAAACCCACTGGGTTTGTTTTAGCTAAAACCACATACCCACTCATTGTGCCACCACATGTATGTTGAGATGAAATTCTCACTTTCCCAGGAACCAGCGTACCACTGTCATTTCCATAGTTTAAGCGTTCATACTCAGCCACAAACCACTGTGTCAGCAAGACACAAAACTACATCTGTAAAACGGTACACAGTTTATTTTAATTGTCTTTTTATTAAAAAAGCCCTAATTAAATTCAGCTTTGGTTTTAGCATTCAAAGATTAAGTCCATGCGTCATCAACAAGACTGTGCAAACAAGTTGCATGTGCATCTCCATGGGATATGCTACAACCTAAAAGAGCAGTAGTGGTAGTGTGCACATCCCCACCGGTAAGGTGCAGGGCAAAAAGGGGCTGAATACAACTTAAAAGAATGAGGTGCCCGCACTCTGCTGATATGCTACAACCTGCCACTTAATTATTTTTGATGAATTTAAACAAAACACAAATATACATAAAATAGATATAGATAAACAAAATATAAGCATACAAAGTATTTTTTATATAATCCAATAAATAATAAAGAAGACACAATTACACACTCATGCTGCACATTTCCCCCACATAGGCTGACACACACAGTTACACCGAACTTAATGTTTCCAATCTGCCAGCCAGAGTCCATCATAAGCCCTGTTGAATCTCTCTGTCAGTCGCATGAGCAGTAGGTCCTGCAGGCAGTCCCAGGTCACCCACAGCCTTTCCACTAGACTATATTGGCAGTAACCCATAGCCAAGCCAAAGCACACATCTGTTACATAGTGTCTGGCAAGCAACAGCCGGGACAGGCTCACCAGAGCGGCCCAACCCACCACTAGGACCCACATGGACGCTGTGTCCACAAGCTGGGCGAGCAGGAACCGGGCACACATGGCCGCCCGTGTGGCGTGGCCTGAGGGGAAGGAGTAGCGTTCCACGAAGAAGGTGGAGAGGATGTCAGAGCGGTTCTGAGCAGGCATGCGACGTCTGACCAGAGTCTTCACAACTCTGACCAACAGCAGGTCCAATATCAGAGCTGTGAGAAGGAGAAATACAACATTGTTTTTTAGTTTGCTTTACAGGCTGAACTCACCTATTAAAAAAAGTAAAAGCTTTTTCTTGTTAAACATTTCCCCTCACAGCAATTGCTTTTTATAGTAATCCATTCTAGGTTATCACTCTGCAACTCAGTTTCTTCTCTGCCTCTCTTCCTGCCATCTTCTTAATTGAGCAGTTATCTAACCCTCTGATTTACTTATCTAGAACTCTATGTGTCACGCTATACCCTTTAAAAATGGTTCATAAATATTAACGACTATGTTTTTTAATGGTTAATAAATCACTTACTAATGCTTTCAGATAAAAACAAAGTTTTTGTGGGAAAATCCCCTTGGCTGGTGTCTATCCTTTCTGTAATAATGCAGTTAGAAATGTTGATACTCATTAATATACGCATTAATAAATGCTCATGAGGTTGTCACTTTCGAATAAGCCTTCAAATCTGCAGTTATAAATTTTGATAATACATTTTTCAATGTGTTTTTTTTTCCACAACCCGGCAACCCCAAAGTTGTTAAAGTTGTTCCTATTAATGGCTTATAACCACTAATAACATTAGTTACAAAGTGATACCAAACTCAAGTTAAGCTTTAAGTTTTTGAAGAACTCTTTATACTGTATGTGACTTTAGACAAGATTATGTAAATAGTAACATTACCATACTAATTTAATTGTTTATGTTCTCTCCTATCAAATTATATTAAATGAAACCTTTGACCTCAATAATTTCTCAGCCACAGTATTTCCAAAACACAGTGGCATCCTATGTGCCAAAAATATCACTGGTATTTCACCACAGCACAATACAGTATAACTGACTTGATCTCAAAGCTGTCAGTCAAGATACATAATCTACACGTGCAAATAAAGCATCAGCCATGACTCTCAGATGCTATCAGCTGCGGCTCAAAAGAGGAAACTTTCCATGGCTGCGCTGATGCGGGTTCTATAGCTCTACTAATGCATTATTGGACACATGGGTGGACTGATGCGCCTTCTGCCTGTTATGTTGTGCTATTTCAGTAGCCTATAACTTTATTTAGCTCAACTAAACCACTTACGACTACCAAAGGCTTCACTTTGGAGATGGCATAAATGTGCGTAATAACGCACCGGCTTTACCCGCAGCTAATGGTGCGTAAACAGACACCTAAATGATAGCAGGTTGATACATTAACCTATAAGACTATATGCTGCGTCCAGGGAAGTAGGTTTCGCAAATAAAGACGTGTTTCTTTGAAGACTAAAAATATCCAAACTGGCGTGCCAGTTTTGTTACAGCCCAAATGTGCATTTTAAGTATACGAAGTTGGTCTGTTGGTCATGGCAGTTTTAAGAAGCGGCTACTTGACTGAATAAAGCATAGAATTAATTCCTAATTGGACTGCAGAAATCCAAACCAAAGCCTACTGGAGTCATTCTTGATGAGCCAAAAATCCAAACAATCAACACACATTCGCTCACCCAGGGCCAGATTCAACATGATCTCCTGCTCCGCCACACTCTCTCCACGGAGCAGAGTGTACACAGTACCGATGAGCCACGGGATTACATGCCCAGAGAACTCCACCAGCCGCACCAAGGGCCGTATGCTGCCACATGGAGAATCTTCACAGGCGCACACTCCGAGCCGCTTGGACAGCCACAGATCTATCGCCAACAAAAACCGGAGCGTTATAGTGAATATCGGCTGGCTCAGACGGACGGAGAAGTCTCCAGGTTGCGCTCCAGAGGAAAAGTAAGAACAGTTTGAGCCCCTGCGGCGGACATGGCACTCAGATGATGCCCGGCTTCCACGCACAACTCCACGGCAACTATTCCGTCTGGACGTTGGTGAGGACATTTTCGTGTGTGCAGAGTAATCTATCCGCCCTTCTTTATCGACCACCTGTGTCCAGTAAACACTTTAATCCTGCTGCGCCACGACGCAAAACATCCTGGAGAGTCTGGATACATACAGGGGTTACGATCTCACCAGCTCAGAACTGGGCTGCTCTGGTCACGCGGCTTCATGGTCCTTCCAATAAACATGTAATCATACTAGCATGGAGTTTAAAAGGAACTTATTTTTTGAAGTGTAACTTCAAAAACAAATGCACTGCTCTATGTATGTTGTCGATTTTATGATTACATTGCTTAATATACATTAGCATATTATCGTGGAGAAGTGTTTCAGTGCTGCACTTATGAATAAATAATAAATAATAATAAACTATGTAAATCCTCGGTAGGACACCGGGCCATACGCGTGCCTAAATTGGTCATTTGGAAACACTGAGACAGCTGCGCCAATCAAAACGCGACCTGAACGCACCGCATTGTATGAATCAGGACGTGGTCTATTATATGCTGCCCTGTGCAGTTCACAGTGTATGCTTGTGTAAATAGAGTAGCTGGTTCAGAGGGAAGTTTCCGCCTCCTCTTTATCTTAATCTGTCCTTCACGGTCACACTGAACATGCCGGGACTGCTGCTCGGAGATGCATTTCCTGATTTTGAGGCGGAGACCACCAATGGCAAAATTAAATTCCACGAATTTCTCGGTGATTCGTAAGTAGGCTTCCTGAATGGATATTTTTGGTAATTGATTCGCAGGCTTATCGAGAATTCAGTTCACGAGAGGGAGGGAGAGAGAGATCGGTTCCTGATTTCTGACTTCTGCTTTACACCTTTGCTTACGATTTATACATATAGGATCTAACCATGTAAACCTATAACGGTGGTATTGTTGCCTATAAGTGCTAATGCCATTACAAATATTAATCTATAATGTGGTGGACAAAAAGACAAATTAATTAACAACTTAAGCTGTTTGTGACCAGGTCACGGGGTACTTGATCAGAGAGTGAGATGATCCAAATCAAAAGCATCAGTAAGCTGACCAGGTCAGAAGTCAATCATGGTGCACAATCACATTGCTGACCTCATGAGAAAAGTCCCTTCTCTCGTCGTTTCACAAACGACGAGATTTGAGTGATACAGAGGTCACATCCTGTCGGTTTGCTGGCAGGTGCATCATTCAGCTTAGCCTATTGTGCAACCTAACAAGCAACAACAGTCACCACAATATTAGACATTTATGTCAGATGAAAGGAAATGGAGTCAGATTGAAACCTGTTTGTGAAACCCCAGATTGCAGAAGCACTGACCCTGACATTCACCTGACAATAACTCACCCATCTCTGTTCCCATTCTAGATGGGGAATCCTGTTCTCCCACCCCAGAGACTACACCCCGGTGTGCACCACAGAGCTGGGTCGAATTGCAAGACTGAGCAGCGAGTTCAGTAAACGCAACATTAAAATAATCGCCCTGTCCATCGACAGCCTGGAGGATCACCACGGCTGGACCAAGGTGTGAGCACTACCACATACAGAAGGGTGTGTTCAAGACATAGTGAGCATCAAGGTTTTGACTTCCAAGCTGGTAAAACTTATGTAGTGAGCTCTGTATTTAGGGTGAGTAATCCAGTGAGCAAAGGTTTTTGCAGGTCAAAAGAAGTATTCCAATTTTTTTTTTTTTTTTTTTTAGGAACTAGGCAGGTTACACATAACCCTTGTTTTAACAGTGGATTCAATGACTACTGGTACTTTATTTTAATGTCGCAGGTCCTAACTACACTCTGAAATGCAGTCATGTTAATGCTGTTGAAACTACGCTTATATATAACCTAGATCTAAAAAACTTTTACTTTTGAATCAAAGTTAACCTAGTGTTAACATGGACAGCTTGACGTGTTGTGAACCGTTGTGAAATTTCCCATGCCTACTAGGAAAGCACCCAGAAGGTTCTGAATGAGAAATATCATTCATATATATCTTCCAATGTTTTTTACATACATAAAACCTTACAATGTTGCAGGACTAACTGGGTTTGGTTCTACTGGATTATTTCACGATTTCGGTGGAAAACTGGATAAGATTCTATAGTCAAACGTAATTATGAAAGCAGTTTGAATATATTTATTCCAGACTGTATTAGTTGCAGTTATGGGTTGTTAGGAAAGTTCAAATTAGCATACTGCGTATCTTACCTATTTTATCTGTGTGTGCTGCGCTACATGGGTTTCCTTTAAATTGTTTTTATCATAACCTATAGATGTTTATAAGAGACAACAGAGCTCCATCAGTGTAGCACCAATTTGGTTTAAATAACTTACTGAGGGCTTGTGTTTCTGTACTAACTAGGATATCCTGGCATACAACTGTGAGGAGTCTGCTTGCTGCTCGCTGCCCTTTTCCATTATAGCGGACAGTAAACGCGAGCTGGCAGTGGCCCTGGGCATGTTGGACCCAGATGAGAAGGACAAAGATGGCCTGCCGCTTACTGCCCGCTGTGTAAGAGTCTTCACAATCACAATTTCCATATTTTAGAGGCAGCATTCCAACTTAATATCTTATCTACTCTCATGCCTATAGAATACATATTAACCTTATCAGGCTCTATCTCTCTGTCTGTGTTTGTGTGTAGGTGTTTATTATTGGCCCTGACAAAAGACTGAAACTGTCACTTCTCTACCCGGCCACCACCGGACGCAACTTTGATGAGATCTTGCGAGCGGTGGACTCACTCCAGATCACAGCAGGAAAGCGAGTGGCAACACCTGCCGACTGGAGGGTATGTCACACCTTTGAAAGTGACCTCAGTTTGTATCAATCATTTCAGCAGCTGACTACGGAGATAATAGATACAGGAATTGACCTGCAGCTGCCATGCAGAATAACCTAGTTTCTTTTCTGTGCTGGTCTTCCTCCAGCCTGGAGACTGTGTGATGGTCCCTCCCAACATGTCTGAGGAGGAGGCTGCCTCTTTGTTCCCAGCTGGCGTCTACACCAAAGACCTGCCCTCTGGCAAGAAGTACCTGCGCTACACACCCCAGCAATAAGCACGGGTAGAGACAGTACTGATATTCAACACTCACTTATGTCACACTTAATAAAGCAGCTGGCAATCATGGACCTTCAGGACCTTGAGTTACTGCTAGTTTTTGTCCCTACCAGGTAGATAAACAAGTCAGCGGGCATCCCAGTTATGACAAAATGGATAGAATAAAAATTAATGCCTTAAGGAATATGTAGGACTTTTCTAAATTAGAGATTTTACAGTATTTATAACTCCCAATAATAAAAGCTACTATGTTCAGCCCACTTTTCTAAAGCGGGATTGTTTTTGGAAACATATGGGGTTGAGATGGGAACACATTTTTAATTTAAAGATATAGCAAACTGTTTATTATATACAGTGCTATACTATCAGGGTTAAAATATTTGGGATCATATATGTATTGTCTACCTATGCACATCTTTTTGGATGCAAGAGGAAGTGGTGTATGTTGCTAATTACACAAAGGATGCAAACAATGTTATTTCCATGCCTGTGTACTCATTTTATCTGACAGGTGTACTTCATTAAACACAGTTAGTTACACATGTTTAAACTGTTTATTACATAACTGATTAGTTTAACTAGTTTAACTTTGCAGTGGGTTTGCCGGGCCAAACTATACATTTCACTAAAAGTCTTATTGATTTACTGTATCTATACGCTGAGGGTTGAGTGTTTGATGTAAAAAAATGTCACCTGTGGGGGACAATAAAAGGATTAAAGTTAATTTTTTTTGCCTAAAGAATGATTTAGAAGCACCTGCATGAGTTTTTTAGCTCTGGCCAGCAGCACTCTCCATGACCCTTCTCTATCATAAGGTAGTTCTGTTTGAAGGTGGCTGTTAACTCAGCTGTCTGGGATTTGGCGTTCCCTCTCACCGTGTCCACAGCATCAGTGATGAGCTTATCAACTTTGATCCTGGGAACTGCCGGCAACAGAAATAGAAGAATAAGATGAAATGCAGTGAAGACAGAACAAAGGACAAGCTGTTTAAAAATGTATGAGTTGGAGCACACTAAATTATATATCATTAGGTTGGAGTGACAGTGAAAGGCATGAGCACAGTTCTGTTCTGTCTGAATAATTTTAATTATTAAGAATAGGTGAAGGTGACAGTACATGACGGTATTTGACTTTGGATGGAGCGGAGGGGCCACTCAATCTGTTGATGTCACCGCATGCACTCCTGCATCCTCCTTTTAATTTTGGGCAGAACAGCAGCAGTGGATCTAAAAGGCAGACAGCCATGGAAAGCTCCAACAGCTTGTCTAATAGAGGTCTCCTCTACTGTCATCTGCCAGGTGGTTTGAATTCCTGCATGTGTGAAGTCTTAACTCTGGCACCACTCACCAACTCGGAATCAACTAAACCTGCTGACAGATATTAACCTCAGAAAGCTGTTGTCCTTCAAGTTATGTTAATTGAGACGAAAAGTAAAAGCAGCAGGGCTAAGACTTCTGTTCCCGTTTTCAGTGTGTGGATTTGTCATCACTATTACGTCAGAGAGAGTCAGTTCCAGCTCGGCCGCCTCCCACCAGCAGTGTCATCTCTGGTTCATGAGGGCCTGGTACTCCCTCTGGTGGGCAAACAGTCGCAGAAACACTTTGTACTTTCTCTCATAGAAGCTGAGAAAAGTAAGACGTGCAGAAAATTAATAACACAAATGTGTTGCATAGAACTGTAGGTTTCACATTTCATTGTAATAATAAAACATGCAGACGTCTTACATAGTGAAGTTCCCTCACAACCTAACCTTGACTGTGCTAGTCCAATGTTATACATTTTGGTTACTTGTAACTCAAGCAATCTTTATTTGTATATGCCACTTTGCACATTCAAATGCAATGCAATTTGCTTCACATTAGAAATAAAATCATAAGCATAAAATATATATTTTTTAAATTGCATATATGTATAGGACATTACATGAATAGTCGGAATAAGGTAGAAACTATTTTTTTTTAAAGTGGTTCCTATGAAAAGGTGAGTTGTTGAAGAAGCCAACATTTGTTTGGATAAAAAATGTTGATATGATGTATTCTTATTGAATTGAGCATCACATATATTTCATACATTTATGTTACTATCCCACAGACCATTACAACAACCATAACTTTAACCAAATACTAAAAGAAAATCTCTCTGTCTCACCTCTGGAGCTCATAGTCAGGCTGAACAACTTTCCCCACTTTAGCCATTCCCTTCATTGCCTCCTAAAACATAAATAGCAAAGACAAATATCACTCAATAAATCACGTTATGCACATTCCGTTTCAGGCCTGCCGTGACCCAGTTATATTAACACCAGCCAACTGCAGTGGTTTTGTTGTGGTTAGGTTTATGACTAATGCAGTGCAGGGCCTCTCTGCTGTCTGAACCTACCTACAAAATCCAGCCGGTTGACTGTGTGCAGCCAAGAGGATCAGACACAACAATTGCCTGCAGAAGTTATGGCTGAATATGGGTCGACAGGTGCTGCCTAGTCCAAACAATGTCTTATTTTTAGTATATCTGGCTTAAAGGCTTGTCATTCTCTTGTGCTCCAAGCTCTGGTACTGAGACACCAAGGGATGATAGCTTGACCTCGCAAAAGATGTAATAATCACTTTACATCTTAAACACGCTATGCGCAAATCTTCTCTGTGACTGAAGCAAGCAGAGCCATGCACTTTATACTTTGTGTTTTGGTTCCACCCAGCAGATGGAGGCATTGAGCCAGTGATGAGATATGTGCTGTGTGCCTAATGGCTTGGCATTTCACGTTTTTGAGGTCCATTTTATTAGACTACAAAACAAGAAGATTGGATCGCAAACTGCTAAATATATTACAAAATAAACACTTTTTTTTAAAAGGGACACGCCACTGATTTCGCACATGAAGTTCGGTTTGCTCTTCGTGAGGAGTACTACAGACTGTGGAAACAACTGTATAATGTCTGCTGTGTCTCTGGAAAAAAAAAAAAAAAAAAAATTATTTTGGGTTTGGCTTGAGACAATTTTACAATAATAAGACTGCATTACAAACAGGAGGTGTGTGGTTTGCAAGAAGTGGGCATTTAGGAGGTAGGGGGGATTTAATTAAAGATGCTATCCAGTTGGGAGATAAATGATCTAGTGTTTTGAACATATACAAACATTGTATTTTTGGGAACCAAGCTGTAACACACACACACACACACACACACACACACACACACACACACACACAGCAGTGCATTTAGGAGTATACACACACACACACACACACAGCAGTGCTTTAGGAGTACACAAACACACACACACACACACACACACAGCAGTGCATTTAGGAGTGTACACACACACACACACACACACACACACACACACACACACACACACACACACACACACACAGCAGTGCATTTAGGAGTACAAAACCACATACAGTACCTCCTCTCTTATGCAATATTCAGCATGAGGATACTGGTTTATACTATTTTTCCCACTTGCATAAAGTAGCAAACGCAAATTCCCACTGTGGGTATTCATGATGTGAAGTGTATTACCATTGGAACACTACTACATGTACACCACATTTCCAGGTCCAAGTTCCAAGACTAATTACATATTTTTGACAATCTGTGTGATTTTGTGTGGTGTTTTTGTAAGAAAAAAATCAAATGTATCTTGTAATCTAGTAAAAACCAAAAAAACAACTGTACTTTTTCCAGGCATTTTTCATAACATGACTCACCAGCAATGGTGTGAATATTGGTACATTCATTAAGAACCTGTGTTTAAAAGCACACAAGGACACTACAAATTGAACCCAACAAATGAAGTCTTAAAAGCCTTTTCTGCCTAAGCCCCTATCCATTTTATGCCCTAGTTATGATACTGTATGTGTCTGTGTGCCACTCCACCTGTATAGTGCTGTAGTCCTGTGATGCACATGCACCCAGGATTGCTGCACCTAATAACACCGCCTCCGTCTGGTCAGGCAACACCACAGGCAATCCTGAAAAGGACAACATTGAAAAAAAGTGGATTTGGCTAAAGCCTCCATGGACAATATAACAAAAGTTTTCATAACAATGTGTACAATTTAGTTAAAATTGTAGAGAACCTAAACGTTTTTGTGTTACCATTATTTAATATTTTTGGGTACAATGTCTATTTAGTTAAATTGTCATTCACAATATCAAAGCTTTCTCCAAAGCTATCATCGTCCCTTAGTTAGTTAGGATTTTATACCTGTAGCGTTGGCGTGAATCTGGACAAACAGGGCATTTTTGCTCAACCCGCCACACAGGAAGAGGGTTCTGATGTCATGTCCTGCTTCTTTCATGGCCTCCAGAATATGAAGAGTACCAAGCTGAAACCAGATACGAAGATAAAAGGGGAATCAGGTTACAAGTAAACAAATACAACCTACCTTCACACTTTAAGGTACTAGGTTGTCAGACTGAGGCTCAGAGTCAGTCATCTGAACACAGAAGACTCACAGCGAGGGCTTGTATAGTGGCCAAATAGAGCAGGGCCAAGTCATCCAAGGTTTGGGAGAGTGGCAGTCCGATCACCTGAAAAACAGTAATGTGTCATTCGAAAATGTCTCAGCGCTCAATAACAGGAGTCACCGGATGGGTGCATTCACCAACAAAGTGTTACGGGAAAGCAGAGCTGTCATTGAGGGTCTGGTATCTCAAATCACCAGTGATTCAGTCGAAACAATATTCAACAGTTCTCTGCTTCCTGGCTTCCTGCTTCCTGGAACGACAGATATGGTCTGGAAACAATAATTAGCTTACTGAACACAGAAATCATTTCAGTGGCTCAACTGTGACGCACTTTCATTTTAAGTTTTATTCTTTGCACTGACAAAATCATAATACGTCTGTGAAATCCTTTAAAGTGAATGTAAACTGTTGTCAATGCAATGTTAAAAAAAATGAAAGGCGATATCTGTACACCAAGAAATTCAGATATTTTGGTATGCAATGAGGATTGACCCTGAGCCTGACTGTGGTGCTTTGTGCACATAACTGCTTTAATTAGCTGCTAGCTAACTGTTTGGTGAAATTATTTTGTTTAAAAGAGTAGTTCAACATTTTGGGAAATACAGTTATTTAGTTTAATTTCTAACATTTAGATGAGAACAATATCAGAGTGGTATCAATGTTCTCATCTAACTCTCAAAAAGAAAGCAAATGACCTTTTTTTCCCAAAATGTTAAATTAAACGAATTTCATAATACATTCAACAAGCAGCTTCTTGGGAGGACATACGACTAACACCACATTATTTCTATCCTTAAAGTGAATATATGTAACTTTTTAATGTTTCTGAAGCTCTGTCATTTATACATACAATGATCTTAAATGACCTGTAACAGCAAACGAGGCTAACAGTGAAAAGAACGCTATTTGTATATAGTTTTTAGTAAGGCCTCTGCCTGGGTCCGTTTTTCCCACGCAAAGTCACAGAATGATTTGTGGCAGGTAGATGGCGCTACAGTAACACATTCTGATGGGTCACAGATTTCTTTGTAACACTGGAAAAGTCTGTGTTAGCGTATCCAGCCAGGTAAAAGGCAGCAGGAGATTTCTTTATATAGGCCTAATTGTATTTTAATGTTATTTTATCTGTTGTAGTTATGGCTGATACTGGGGCAGGACCATTCACAGGAAAGGAGGAAATTAAACAAAGAACAAATAAAATCTAAAAGGGAAAGTGAAAGACAAGAGTCAACTTCAGTCAGGCTTTTAAAAGATGGAGAGAATTAAGGGATTGTTAATGATTCAAAACCCACCCGAATAGGCCCTCAGGTATGAAATATGTCTATTTCATTAATAAAATAACTTTACATTGCGCAATGTGGTTGTACGTCAGTAGCAGACATTAAATTATGTCCTCCTTCCATTTAGTGTGGACGTTTTATTCATTTAGTCCGTGTTTGTGTTGGCATACTATTTTCTTTTCCCCTGTCTTAGCAAAACATTCATCGTGACTATATGACCTCCCAGTAACACTAACTCAGTAATCTACAGGGAGCAATACAGCACCGTAAAGAAAAGACCTTTACGACAGAAGATATGGTAAAAACACTACCGCTTTTGTCCAAAGCGGCCACTAGAATCAACACAAACTGAAAGTTACATATTGTCACTTTAACTAATTAAAATTCTTCATTTACTAAAATGATACGATTGGACCACTGAAGCATACTTTAAAAGTATGCCTCTGTTAGTAGGTTAGTGCAGTAAATAAACTAAAAAACCCGTGCTTTGATCAATAACATATTGTGTAATAAGTCACATGAAGATGTGACTCATGTTTCCTCACCATGCCTTTCAAGGTGGGGTCAGCCAGGGGTGATCTATTCCCATGGAAGTCCGGCCACACATGAAGACTGGAGGCCAGCAGGTCAACAGTAATACGGGAGTTAGCCATTGAACTCAGATGGCTGTTCAGATAGCTGTAGATGTTCACGCCAGTGAAGGGAACTCTGGGGGGAAATAACAGTAAGCAAATACAGAGCCCAGTCTGATGAAAAAACATTAAAGATGTTGTATGGACAATCATTTATTTAGAAAATGCTGCAGGCTTTTACCACTGAAGACATTTTAAAATGACATAGCAGAACAAGCACAGGTGTTACTCATAACATCTCTTTAAGTGTTGCAGTAAGCCAAGTCGGTGGGCGAGCATGGTCAGGGCATTTTTTATTTAATTCTAAGTAAATGTTAAGAAAAACAAACAATTAAAAATTATATCACTTTATTTGCAACGTCCACATTATAGTCAAGTTGTAAAGAATACTTAACCTTATTAAACTTGTTATCTTCCCAAAAAGCTTACTAAAACATTATTTAACGTCAGCTGACCTCTGCTGAGCCTCTTCCTGGAGCTGCGTGTAGGCGGCGTGGCCCTTCACCATGTGCTCGATCTGAGGGAGGAGAGAGCAACACAGTTTAACGGAAAGGATTACAGATGACACGATACATTTAAAAAACAATTACAAAATCCCATGTAAAGTCACTGGAGCTTACAGTGATGTTATAGAACAGACAGACTGCTTTTAAACGTTGTTTATGTGGCTCACGTCCGGGTGTCTTTTAGGTACATTTACACATTGATTGTATACATTTTGTCTCAACTTGCATTTAGGCCTGGCAAACTTGATTCCTTTTAAGGATTCGGGTTATTCTGAGTCACTCACTAAACCGATCCGGGTTGTGCGAGTCACTTGAGTCAGTATTGATCTATAGGGGAGCCGAGGCGAGCTTACAATGTTTCGGACTGTCTGCTGCTCGACCTAATTGCATTTTAACATACTACATTTATACACCAAAACCTACAGTAGGCCTAGCTAGGCTACGTGGAGAACATTGTATGTTATTTCAGAAGTGAAAGAATGGCTTTTGTTGTTGATTTGCGTTACCCTGAGCTCGATGAGAGGCTTCACTCGCTCGTTTGCTACAGATCCACTCATAGCCGGCTGATTCGCGCAATTGATTGACTCGCGCGAGCATCGACAACTCATGAGTCATCACCCTGAGCTCGAGTGAAGTTCACTCGCTCGTCTGCTACAGAATGATCCACTCATGACAACGTAGCCGGCTGATTCGCGCGACTGACTGACTCGCACGGGAGCTCACGGGTCGTCGAGGACTCGTGAGTCATCGAGGACTCGTGGGTCGTCGAGGGCTCGTGTGTTCTCGAGTGGTCTGTGAGCTTGCAATGTTTCCGGCTCTGAGTCTGCAGGTCGGGAAGTTGTGTCTCGGACTGTCTCTCTGCTCACTCAGTCGAGTTGACTTGTGATTGCTTACGAAATTGTAAGTTATAAAGCTTTTGGCAGCTGAGATGGCTAGGACTAGTAGTAGCTAATGTTGCAAGAGGTTTGTGTGTGGCGCTGTTATCATTTTAGATTGAATTGTAGTAGGACTCAACTGATCCGAGTTAATGATACTAGAGACTCGCGGCTCGTGAGTTAATTTAAGAGTCGGGTTAAATATCCAAGTGAATCACGACTCAAACGGGTTTGCATTAGAGCTGTAACAATTCCAAATTTTGCTGTACAATTAATTGTCTCAGAATAATAATAATGACAGGACAGGTAGGTGAGAAAGGGGAGAGAGAGGGGGAAGACATGCAGGAAATCGTCAGAGGTCGGACTCGAACCCTGGATCTCTGCGTCGAGGCATAAACCTCTCAGTATATGTGCGCCTGCTCTACTCACTGAACCAACCCGGCCACCACCCTTTTCATTTTTGTTGCTATGAACATGTATAGGGTCAAGTGCCAACAACTAACAATTGAAATAATAAAAAGATATAGTCCGAGCAATAATCACTTAGCCTATATAATTACAATTTGGCATATCTAAACAAAATGAACAATTACCAGTCATACACCTTAAGACCTTAGCTAACTTCAGCAATTAATTGCTGTTAAACAAAGAAACCGCGATTATGTAAAAATATTGACAATTAGACAAATATGTAATAACTGTTACAGGCCTGACTTGCATACAGTTTTCTGTTGCTGCACAGCAAAAAGCGGCTCAGTGAAATCCTGCATATAGCTTGACGGAGGACTGACCAGCCTTCCTGTAGCACTCTGTCCTCCCTCGTTGAGCCACATGCCCGGCACCATGGCAGACAGGCAGGGCCCCCACACTCCTGGCACAAACAGAGGCTGCTCGCTGATCTGATACATATGAATGAAAAATGTCATGTTTCAGTTAGCACTGTATATCACACTTACAATCTACAAAGAGATAGTTATGGCTGTAGTAAAAAGCTAACAGAAATACTGTAATGGAAACCCATTTTAGATTAACAAAAGAAGAAGTGCAACTTGCACAAACATAGGTTTACTTACATCTTTATAAATACTATTTAAGTAGTTGCACATTGTTTTTCCCAACTTGTAAATACGTATGTACATTCTTTCATTTGTATATATACAGTGAGGAAAATAAGTATTTGAACACCCTGCTATTTTGCAAGTTCTCCCACTTAGAAATCATGGAGGGGTCTGAAATTGTCATCGTAGGTGCATGTCCACTGTGAGAGACATAATCTAAAAAAAAGAAATCCAGAAATCACAATATATGATTTTTTAACTATTTATTTGTATGATACAGCTGCAAATAAGTATTTGAACACCTGTCTATCAGCTAGAATTCTGACCCTCAAAGACCTGTTAGTCTGCCTTTAAAATGTCCACCTCCACTCCATTTATTATCCTAAATTAGATGCACCTTTTTCAGGTGTCTTTAGCTGCATAAAGACACCTGTCCACCCCATACAATCAGTAAGAATCCAACTACTAACATGGCCAAGACCAAAGAGCTGTCCAAAGACACTAGAGACAAAATTGTACACCTCCACAAGGCTGGAAAGGGCTACGGGGAAATTGCCAAGCAGCTTGGTGAAAAAAGGTCCACTGTTGGAGCAATCATTAGAAAATGGAAGAAGCTAAACATGACTGTCAGTCTCCCTCGGACTGGGGCTCCATGCAAGATCTCACCTCGTGGGGTCTCAATGATCCTAAGAAAGGTGAGAAATCAGCCCAGAACTACACGGAAGGAGCTGGTCAATGACCTGAAAAGAGCTGGGACCACCGTTTCCAAGGTTACTGTTGGTAATACACTAAGACGTCATGGTTTGAAATCATGCATGGCACGGAAGGTTCCCCTGCTTAAACCAGCACATGTCAAGGCCCGTCTTAAGTTTGCCAATGACCATTTGGATGATCCAGAGGAGTCATGGGAGAAAGTCATGTGGTCAGATGAGACCAAAATAGAACTTTTTGGTCATAATTCCACTAACTGTGTTTGGAGGAAGAAGAATGATGAGTACCATCCCAAGAACACCATCCCTACTGTGAAGCATGGGGGTGGTAGCATCATGCTTTGGGGGTGTTTTTCTGCACATGGGACAGGGCGACTGCACTGTATTAAGGGGAGGATGACCGGGGCCATGTATTGCGAGAGTTTGGGGAACAACCTCCTTCCCTCAGTTAGAGCATTGAAGATGGGTCGAGGCTGGGTCTTCCAACATGACAATGACCCGAAGCACACAGCCAGGATAACCAAGGAGTGGCTCTGTAAGAAGCATATCAAGGTTCTGGCGTGGCCTAGCCAGTCTCCAGACCTAAACCCAATAGAGAATCTTTGGAGGGAGCTCAAACTCCGTGTTTCTCAGCGACAGCCCAGAAACCTGACTGATCTAGAGAAGATCTGTGTGGAGGAGTGGGCCAAAATCCCTCCTGCAGTGTGTGCAAACCTGGTGAAAAACTACAGGAAACGTTTGACCTCTGTAATTGCGAACAAAGGCTACTGTACCAAATATTAACATTGATTTTCTCAGGTGTTCAAATACTTACTTGCAGCTGTATCATACAAATAAATTGTTAAAAAATCATACATTGTGATTTCTGGATTTTTTTTTTAGATTATGTCTCTCACAGTGGACATGCACCTACGATGACAATTTCAGACCCCTCCATGATTTCTAAGTGGGAGAACTTGCAAAATAGCAGGGTGTTCAAATACTTATTTTCCTCACTGTATATATATATTTTTTTATCTTTTTGAATATTTGTTCTCTTCCTATTTATTATTTCTTGTATATTCTGTATGTGTGCTGTGTGTCTGATATTTTGCTGCTGTAGCACTGTAATTTCCCAATTTGGGATCAAGAAAAGTCTGTCTAATCTAATGTGTCGACAATTTGCTTCACTACTCACAGTTACTGCTATTAACTGTGCAGACAGGATCATTTAAGTCTCCATACAATAAAAAAAAAAAATAAATAAATAAATCAATAAACATATGATGCGTGTAAAAATGACACATGAGACGGAAACATTCAGGGTGGTCCTGCTATCAGCATGAATGGGAAAGGTTATTTATTATAACATTACTTTTGATAGATCGCATAGTATTAGCTATGTTTTAAACCACCTCCAAGTTCAGAAAAAGTGTGCAAGTGTCATCATGGAGTTCACACCATATCTATACTATACTATATTCAAGAGCATTTTTCAAAAAGTCACACAGCAGGTGGAATGTAGCTGTAAACCGCTCACCGCCATGTGACAGGTTGACGTCCCACAGATCATCGCCATGCGGGAGGTAATTGGCTGGTCCTCACAGGGCAAGTAAAAGCCTTTTACATCTGCACCCATCACACCTGGAAAGAGTAAAATTACACATTTTAAATTTATTTTGCGGGGGGAAAAATACACACTGTATTATATTATTATAATATTACATACATTATATTATTTTTTTTTATTCACAAAACTCCTGTCAGAGCATCGGTCAGGGACATATCCCAATGATTAGCAAATGAAAAGCTTTAAATCCTTTTGTGTGTTTTTAAAGTGTTTTTTCTAACTTTCACATGGAATTCAGCAGTGACACTAACTGCTGGAATAATGTTTGTCAAGCTGGTTTGAGTTTAAGGTGGAAGATTCTTCTAGGCGCGGGGGTAGGGGGTGTACATCAATGTGACATGCATGACAACTAAAAGTGCAGAGTGTTTTAGCCTCTGACTGATACGACAACGTGTGATAGGCAGAGGTCAGAGGGCAGAGTTCATGAGCAGTTTATCTCCCAGAACAAAACCAGATGGTTAGGATTTCTGAACCAGAGGAATTGTCGACTGCTGCTCACAGATACAATAGCTAACCATTTTAAACAGACATCTGTTTGTTGCATTTAATTAAAATGTTTGTAAGTTACCGCAACATCCCAGCTTCAAATCTAATCAGGGATCTTATTACACGTCATCCCCATCTTCTATCACCTCTACTGTCGGCTATCTAACAAGGCAAAAATGCAAAAACAAATTAAACAAATATTATTTTTTTATCTTGACTGAACTATTGGCTCAGAGTGTCGTCAACATTCTGTAGGATGATATTCAGGTTCCCTAGAGCCCTGGCCTTTCATCTAGCACCACAGACCACAATTTGTGCACAAGAAATCTAAAAATCCACTTGACAGATTGCTTTAAAACGTACCGTCATTTACCCCAGAGAATGAGCCCTTTGCTGTTGGGACATTTTATTGTCTTGTCTCAGGTTCCGGACTCAGGTTTTCAGCTTACACGAGATTCTGAAACTATTCCAAGAACGTGCAGTGGATATTTACATTCCCCTAAGATTGAAATATAGTGTTGACGAGCCCCTGACATTCTCTATCACCACAAGTATGCTAAACCTAATACTTGTGCATAATAAATATTAATATGTAACCAGTAATGTTGTTTGTTAAGTTTATTTATGCTCCCTAGTGGATGGACATTTTCATTTTTGACACTCCAAGAGATTGGTCTTATACCCACCCAAAACTTGAACTTTACAGTAGATATAAACATGAAATCTTCTGCCTCCCTCCTCCCTTTGGCGTCTTTTTGAAGTCTTAAGGTCTGGCAAGATTGGTAAACATAAATTTGCCCTGTACATCTTCCTGATGACGTTACAGATGATGTTACAGTTATGAGAGGTTATATTTTAAAAACTATTAACTCTCAAAGCTATGTGGAACATGCAAAGCTACCGACAGCTTAGAAAAAAATAGATGTATTTGGAGAGGAGACTGGTTCAATAAACAGGTTTAGAATGTAATACCAAGGCCTCCAGCATGAGCATCAATGACAGAAGCACCAACTGCAGTTCCTGGCTCTAAACCCAAATCTGCTGCTGCCTCCTGGGTGAGTCCGTCTCCCAACGGGATCCCTGGAGAACATGTCGTGCTGCCTGGTGTTTGAAAAGATCGGAACATAAACGCTCTGTGAAATTTCTTAGCAATATTTTCAGGTGTTCTTAAAATCTCACGTGCAATTAATAAGAAGCGTGTTTGTTCATGTCTTTTACCTATTTTGGAAAAGTTGTTTTCGAGGATATCCTCCATTCCAATGCTAGTCCAAAAACCAGCATCCCATCCTTCTGGAGGGCAATACGTCCATTTACACAACAGAGTACATAAAGACCTGTGAAACAACGCCAAATACTACTGTAAAATTGAAGTACAACACGGGGTCACATTAACTGTAGCGGCCTCCGTTTTGAAGCTAGAGAGAAGGGGGCTGCATAACGCTCTATATTTAGGGTATTTATGGCTAGGAGAAAAACTGGCATGACCATTTTCAAATGGGTCCCTTGACCTCTCACCTCAGGATATCTGAATGAAAATTGGATCTATAATTACCCACAAGTCTCCCCTTTACAGGTCCCCTAAACAGTCTTAGAAATGCATGCATTGGGTATGACTGGAAAGCAGAGAATCTTGTGGATTCAAAGAGCCCTATTTCATTCATGTGTGAGGATGTTAGTCCCCATAGGAGCCATTTCATTGTATGGGAGACCACCTTTTGAAACTTAGGATAATAATAATAATAGGATAATCACAGCCTCATGAAACTTTACAAACACAAACTAGAGAACTAGGGCATCCAGATGATGTATGAAGAACAGACATGCTGGCCATCCAATTGCCAAAAAATACAATTCTGTTAGAAATCTCCAAATGTCAAAAGTTTTTGATACCAAATCACAGCTTGATTTTCCGGTGGTGTTCCTCAGGGTCTTGGTGTCTTAATGTGGTTTGTTTTTTTAACCATTTTTTTGTTGAATACGTTTTTTTGAGTGGTAAGAAATTACAATAATATAACAACAATAACAATGATTTATGACTAGAACTAAACTTGACACACAGGGCTGAGCTGCATCTGAAATTCATTTTCAGGTTCCAGACAGCTTTCAGATTATGTAAACTACTTATATGTGTATACTCTGTTAATCTTTTATTTAACCCTGAACATCTGCCCCCCGCCCCACCCCCCTCTACAAAATGGGGGCGGACTGCTAAGAGATTTTCAGAATCTGGTGAAGGCCACAGTATCAAAAACAGTTTGTCCATGATAAAAGACATATTTCTTGGAACTTTGCCTGCTTTATAGGACAACCCTATCCTTTCTTTTAAACAGACATTTGATGAAAAGGATAATGTTTCATCAGCTTATCTTCCCCTTATTATAATACTGTAGTCAACAATTTGTAGGTCACCGTAAATGGTAAACCCATTTCAATCCCACTCTGAAATTTGTGTATTAAACACTTTTACACATGTAAACAGATGGTAAACAGATGCTTTAAACAATCAAACAGTCACAATGACCATCATCGAACAAAGCTCACCGTGTCAAAGAGCCTGTTGCCTTCCAAGACAGGAAGTCTGGAAGGTCGAAAAAGTGTCCAGCTTTGTTCCAGCAGCTTTCTCTCAGATTCTGATTAAAAGACAAGAGAAATGTGTGCTAGTGAACCCCATGATCAGTGAGCAGTAACAGCACATGCACGTACTAACAGACCATAAAACCACCTTCAGGAAGCGTTCATCTATCAGACGCTTCCCCGAAAAACGGTGGATAAGGCTGAAAAACTAAAACACCACCACACACATGCTGACAAACCAATACAGAGAGCGACAATAAAACATATAGAGATCAGTGGTCCTGTGGTGACCTCGCTCACCTCTCACCTCTTTGAGCCAGAGCAGCTTAGGGGGTTGCATCTCTGGTGACATGACCCCTCCCACCCTGCTCAGGACTCTGTGGCCTGTGTTGGTTATACGAGCGGCCTGCTCTTCAGCGCGATGGTCCATCCACATCACCACGTTCCTTTGTCTGTCACCTGGGAAAGAAGAGAAAAGAGGAAGGGGGTAGAATGCAAAATGTAAATAAAATATACCAAATAGCCAATACTGCATGGACTGAACCCAGATGGAATTCTAAGATTGAATTGTTCTATTAGGAGATGATAAACAAAACTCTGACTGTGATATATATGTAATATCTACGTAGCATATAATCATTAATTTAGTCATTTAACCTCAATATCTGGGCCCTGACCCCTGCATCCATTTTGACTAATTTTCAATAATTGACAAATCCGTAGCTTACCCTGACCTTTAACCTTAAGGGTTTTACCTTCTGGGATCAATAAAGTATCCTATTACATTAGACTAAAACAACACTTGTCCAAGCAAAACTCAACAACTGAAAGGTTTCATGCCAAAACGCTCCAAAGATCCATTCTAGTAACATTTTACAATCAACATTTTAAAAACATTATTAAGTCCACTCTTAATAACCACAGTGTGTACTTACTTAGGTGTAAATGGTGCTTTCCTGAAGCAAAAAATATGAGTGATGTGTGAGGTACAAGGGTCAGGCTATAAAAGGGAGAAAAATGTTTCACTTACCATCCTGACAGACTGGCACAGGCTGGAAACTTTGGTCCAAAACCACTAGAGAGCAGGTGGCATCAAAGCCGATCCCTCGTATTTGACTCCTCTTCACACTTTGGGTAACTCGCTGGAACAGATACAAATATGGTCTGAGACATTATGTCAATGCTTTTACAGATTAATAATATCTGTGGAGTGACTGTAATATGGTATGTATGAATACATTAGCAGGCACTGCATCATAGTTCAATATACATTGTGTGTTACAGTGACATAATTATAAAAATGGATTTATTTTCACAAATGATCAACGTTTTTGAATGGATAAACAGTAGCAATACTACAAACAGTAATAGATAAAAGCTTGCAATATTAGTTCAAGTTAAAAGTAATGGATAAACAGTTGCAATATTAGCTAAAAGTAATCGCTAAATTAGCGGGAATGCAAAGTTCACCAAAACCAACCTAAACAGTGACAATTCAATTGTATGAAAAGAATAATCTGACAATATCCATATTTATGTCGTGTTACTTCACATCCACTTTAAAATCATTTGAAATGAACACATTTGGAACATGACGAGTACATTTTTACTATTAAAGCCATATAGGATATTTAATTCATAGCTTTTCAAGCTTCAAAAACAAAACATTGTGCAGTGCTCTAATACTAAATAAACTGGATATATAAAACTACAGCACTGAGCACATGGCACATGTGTGCAAAACATAACAGAATATGAAAACAGAATGGTTGTTAGGCACACATTAAATTATAAACAGAAATAATCGATTATGGCCCGGCCGATTATCGATGCAGCATCGTCCATGTCCATGAGTCGATGCATCGATTATTTGATTAATTTCAACACCTCTAGTCTACAGTAGTTTACAGCAGGGATATTCAACAGGGGGTCCGGGACCCCTAGGCGGTCCTCAGAGTCAATGCAAAGGGGCCTCCAAATGATTATTAATTTCTTCATGTTAAAAGTCTTAACATGAATCCAACATATTATTAGCAAATATAAATCCCCACTGAGGATAGGCTTACTGGCCTAAAGGACAGGTGGTCACTAAGGTAGCCATCCACAGATACACTTCATCCTGAGGATTTACTGTGCCACGTTTTAAAATGAAAACATGTTTATAAAAGCATTCCAACAATTATAAGGCTATTTTAAAAGCTTAGTATTCTATGCAAAAAATGTATATAAAGGCTTTAGGCCACCCTACACGTTATTGTAGGCCCAGTTAAATATGCACCTTTATTTATACAATATATGTAGTAGATCCATTTCTCTTTCAGTTAAGAGGTCCTTGGCTTAAAAGTCGTTGAAGACACCTGGTCTACAGTATGGATGAGTTTATCTGATAGGATTGGGGGGGTGCCACTGCACTGAAGAGGCCACCCTACCTTGACAACTGTGCAGCATTTCTCCCAGATCTCAGTGGAGGACTGGACATAGTAGTCAGACTGGGGCTCCCAGATGCTGATGGGCTCCTCTGCAGTGCTCTTTATCAGACCAGCTCTGGTCACCAGTGCAGCCCTCACACTGGCAGTGCCCACGTCCACCCCAACATAATAGACCTCCGCCATGAGGAGACGAGCTGAATATAGAGGACCCAGGGGGTTAATTATTGACCAGGTTACACTGCCAATGTCAACATTTAATGGACTGCTTCAAAACAGATGGAAGTAAAAAACAGATATCAACGCATGTATATAGTACATTTGCTTTTCACTAATGATTTATTGTGTATGTTTTGAAACATCATCGTCCTCAAATGAATATGATAACGCTGTGCAGCAACATAGATTTTCTACCAATGATTTCCACAGAATAAACTTTTTTAAATGCTCACAACATACGTTATTAAACATAGAGGACATTTGTACACGAGCTAGAACAACTATCTCCTAATCTCCGAACTTACCGGCAGATCAAAATCTCATTTCAGCGAAGGAAACATCACTTCTAAGTTTCTGATAAGCGTACCTTTGTGCTGGAGATGGTGGCTGCGACGGAACGCGAAACCGGCCAAAAAGGGCAAAGTCGATTTTTTTTCAACGCTGAGCCGTGTAAAGTCCATCTAGACTAGGGATCTCCGAACTATGTTCATCTGAGGGCTACTTTAAAAAACGAAAGTGGACGAGGGCTACTTGCATCTCATCGCTTACATTTATTTACATAACACATATACGATTGAATGAAGCTACTGTTTGTACACGTGTATGAAACCAAAGGTCCTAAGCAAGTCAAGTAAGCACCATGAATGGGTTATTTTAATGTCTCTCCCTGCCTTTCCATCATTGTTGTTTTAGATGTTTTTAGATGACACCCTTTTTTTTTGCAGGATTTTATAAAATGTAACATGTCTGTCATTATTATTTTATTATTCCGTCAACAGACCTTGTTTACAGCAGACATCTTGACTTGTTATAGCAGGAGAAGCACAGGTGTAACTAATAGGCTAACCTTAACGATGACTCTGCTCCTATTAAGGGTTACAGTAAGTCATGCCATTGAGCCAGCATGCACAATGCAAGGACTCCGGAACTAGCTAAACTAAATGTTATGCAGCCATTGGGGAAGTTATTAAGTAGGCTACACATGTGCTTTTCCTGCTATGACATGTCAAAATGTCTTTTGTCAAAAAAGTCTATGAAAATACTTAATTACATAAATTACTAACCACTCATATGTGAGCAGAAGGACATCATTTAGGCTACTGTAATAGGTAATAGCCTAATCTGTTACAGTAGTGTAGTGTTCGGGCTGTATAGTTGCAAAAAGACATTAACCTGCCATCAAAAACACTGGCTCTGACTAAGAATTGTCAACCCTTCCAGTCTGCATCCCACATGGTCACTTTCCTCTATTGTATTCTTTTCTTAGAGTAGATCAACAGCTGTCTAAAGGAAGTGGTACTGGCTGTGATCTGCGTGTTTGGACCAGGAATGATCAGCAGAGATAGAGTACTGAGAAAAACCAAGCAGCGGGACAGGAAGAAACAGATGGTCTTCAATAAACACTGCATGGACAGTGTTTGAAATCTCATCTATCTCCCTTACTGCTCGGTGTGTGTGTCAGTGTGTGTGTGTGTGTGTGTGTGTGTGTCAGAGTGTGTGTGTGTGTGTGTGTGTGTGTGTGTGTGTGTGTGTGTGTGTGTGTGTGTGTGTGTGTGTGTGTGTGTGTCCCTCTGGTCCACGCCTGAAGGTAATCAAAACTTTGCTCTGTTGATATATCAACACATGTATATAGTCTTTCTCTGTGTTTTGCTCTTATGAAGGGAGGGGGGGGGGGGGGGGGGGGTTTCCATGGACCCTGGACTGTCCCACCTCTGTACAACAAAAGCAGGCCTGTTGGGAGGCAGGCAGGACCGGCTCCTGATTAGAAAACTGCATGCAGTGGAAACAGCTGGACCGGGCAGGGAGGAGGAAAGCGCAGTTATCTAAGAGCGAGCCCGTCAGGCCAGCAGAGAGGAAAAGCTGACAGAGAAACAGGAAGCACAGCCGGGGCACAGCGGTAGTTTGATATAGAAAATAGTCCTCAGTGGGGCTTAACACAGGTGTTCAGAGAGAGACACACAGAGCAAAGTGGCTCATTAAGTTATTGTTACATTAAAAGCTGCTCTGTCACGCTAAAAGAAAAGAAGAAAGAAAAAGCTGAGGCCTTGTTTGCCTTCATTACCACTGTGGTATTAGACACAAAAGTTTCTGAAGCATTCCAGCGCTGGATTTCTACTTCAGGGTGTCAAATACTTCCAAATGGGCGTTGCACTGCCGTGTTGTGAAGACAACATGTCATCTCAAGAGTGTTGACCTCAGGCAGCTCTGGTTCTCTCAGGCTGTCTGGGGCTGTTAACTTATTTATAGTTGGTTTGAGGAGAACACGTTGAATAATACAATGGGGGAGGCCAGACAGACTGAACTGCAGCTGTACAGAGCCTTCAGTCTTCAGTAACTTCACATTTACCTGTGAGAGTCAATCACAGAATATAACTAATATATTTACGACACAGTATCATGCGACTTAAATATGTGCTCTTGAGCACAAATGTCCTTTTGGTTTTCGGGCTAAAATCGATATCATGATACATTCACCTTGATTACAATAAATGCAGTGAGTGAGTTTTTAGCCTACTTCCATTTGATGGCTCAGTTCTGATGTTTGTCCTTATTACAGGTTACGATTCTGGACATGTGGACTATACTGTGAGTTGATTGGTGGATTACGGTTTTTTTTATACACACACACACAGTAAAATGTCACTATGTTACCAGTTTGGTACAAATGACAAGACATAGACATAAAAATATTGTTTTCTTAAGCTATTACCACTTTGATTAAATTCATATTGTCTGTAGTTATTCAGATTCATCTTATTGTTTCGCTCTATAAGTAAATATTAATTGTACTTCTTATCAAGTATACCACAACCCAATGCAGTACAGTTTAAAGTAACAATTTTACTTATATAATGTTGCTTGCCCATGTTAGATAGATACTTTATTCATCCCGAAGGAAATTTTAGAATTGTTGGTTATTATCTATATTTCTGTATACTGTTAGTATATTGAGAGCTACAAAAAGTCATCTTTGTATGCTTCATTCTTGACTATTAAAGTTGATTGTGTTTCTGAAAACACGTGTTCTCCTCCTCTCTTGCAAGAAATAAGAAACATACCTTAAACGCGCACTGTTGTAGAAATTAATTTTTGTTGTTACAACAAAAGAGCTCTTGGTGCAAGTGTGACCTCATTTTCTTTCTTCGCTTGTTAACCCACTCACCTTCTGAATTTATGACAATGTATGTCACTGCATTTTGATAATGAAGTAATCATTTGAATATGCTCTTATCTAGTGGCCTGTGATTCTTATCAAAAACATCTTTTTTTTGGAAAGAATATTAATTTGCTTTTATGTGTTAATTAAGGTGAAACCACATAGACCGTATGGAACAGCCCTCACTTCAGGATGGGTAACTAATAATTGAGCGGGTAACTAAATATTCAAAAACACTACGTAATCCCAGAGTACATTGCTCTACCGTTTGCATGACCTAATCCCATAAACCATCGCGGGGGGGCGGGGATATGGCTAGTTGTCAGAGCAACCTGCATGTCATTAGATATACCCCACCCACTAAACCATCTCCAGCCAATCATAGGCCGTAGAAATGACATCATTGTTATTTTCAGTAGAGCTGCAGCTTAGAGGTGGATAAAGTTCGTCTCCACGTTGGAAGTGATAGAAAGTATTATCCCTTTTCAGGCACTGTTTCTTCTTTTTGGGAAGGAGGATCAATCAAAGAGGATACTTGAGGTGTGAAACACGGAGGCTCGGCCGCCGGGGAACGACGGTTTTTGTTGATCATCGCGCGGTTCACAAGAGAAAAGTTTTCTCAGGACACGAAGTTGTCAAGTGAGTTGAACTTCAACAATAGGCGGACTCTATCACAAAACAGTCGAGAGATAGGGAGTCACGGGACACATGTAAACAGTCGTTCTTTGACTTTTTTAAGAAGGAGAATAGACCTCCCTAAAGGTGATTAAAAAAAAAAAAACTTTATGTCCAGAAAAATGGAAGCGACGTTCTACGACGAAGCCGTGAATGCCTCCAGCTCTCAGCATGACGGGCCGACGGTGTATGGGTTCAACCCGAAAACCCTCAAACAGACCATGACTCTAAACCTGAACGACCCGAAAAACTTCAAGCCCCAGCTGAGCGCCAAGGCCCTGGACATCCTGACGTCCCCTGATGTCGGCTTGCTGAAGCTGGCCTCGCCTGAACTGGAAAGACTAATCATCCAGTCCTGCACCGGGCTAACGACTCCCACCCCGACCCAGTTTGTCTGTTCCAAGAACATCACTGACGAGCAGGAGGGGTTTGCGGAAGGGTTTGTGAGGGCACTGGCTGAACTCCACTACCACCAGCAGACACCCGCCGTCCACGCTGACGCACAGACCGGCGCGACCAACAGCATGGCATCCGGCTCTGCTGCGTCCGAGAGCGGCGGGATTCCCTACAGCTGCACGGTGCGCACCGACCCGCCGGAGTACACAAACTTGGGGGCTTTCGGCCGGGCTGTGGGCTCTGCGTCTGCACCTGCCAACGAGAGGCACCAACCTTACCCAGCCGCCCCACAGCCGACCCACGACCACATGGACCACCACCTGGCGGCAGCGCAGCAATCGCGGCGACACGCGCTTAAAGAGGAGCCGCAGACGGTGCCCGAGATGTCCGGAGACACCCCGCCGCTCTCCCCTATCAACATGGAGAACCAGGAGCGCATCAAAGCGGAGAGGAAGCGCATGCGGAACAGGGTGGCCGCGTCCAAATGCCGGAAAAGGAAGCTGGAGAGGATCTCCAGGCTGGAGGACAGGGTCAAAAACCTGAAGAACCAAAACACGGAGTTGGTTTCCTCTGCCAACGTCCTCCGGGACGAGCTGGCTCTGCTCAAACAAAAGGTCATGGACCACGTTAACAGTGGCTGCCAGCTCATTTTGACGCAGCAGCTCCAAGCTTACTAGACTGCCAAGGGAAAAGAACCAAGGGACATTTCTTGGGGACCAAATGCAGCTTAAAGTGGCCCGTTCAGCTTTGCGGGGCAGTGACTTTTTTCCACTATAAGTTTATGCAGACAAAAAGCAAGAATGGAGACTGGCCAGATACGTGTAATTGATCAGTGCGATGCATTATTACAGAGCAGAGGCCACCAAACCTATTGCACAGACGGACAAAGCTCAGAGGAAGCATTTGCTCCAAATACCCCTCTGATGTGACTTGTTAGATGTTTCTGGCAATTTTGCCTTTGTTTTATTATTTTGTTTTCACTACAAAAGTACAAAATGAAATTTGTATTCAGTCAAGCCAAGGGTAATATGGCAAGGGTCATACTTTAAGCTAATTTTAAATTGATTAAGTTCAGCCTTGCGTCCTGACAGACCCCCAGAGCCGGTGTGGGATCGAATTGCAAATAGACAGAATGCGTTGTCCTGTAAATCTCCCACTATGTCAAGTAGCAATTTATGCATATAGACTTAAGTCAAGCACTGAGTATCCCACCAGCGACTATTCAGTATGTACAGAGTAACACTTAACAAAAAAAAATATCTCGCACCTTTACGCAAGGTGTGTGTGTAGCGTTTACTGACAAAACAGCCTTACTTTCTTAACCCTTATGTTCATACAACTTTGTGATAAAGGTGTTATTGTTAGACCTGAAATAACACTTTGTAATATTTGTACGCTGTCTTTAGAGCACTTCAGAACTGTAAATATGACTAAATAAAATGTTGGAACACGTGTGATGTGTGAGTACTTAAGGGTCTACTGAATAATTAATTATTGAATACAGTCAATGCTTTTATGTGAAGTGTTTGATATTGAAGGAACTGGGGCGGACGGGATATTGAGTCACCACGGTGCTTGTAATGGTTGGTGAATCTACACGGCCTCTCATTGGACAGCGAAATGTCGGAAGTGAGCAGCAAGCAGCCAAATATGGCAAGGGGTCCTCAATGCGCAATGGGACGGGTGTATGCGTGCGTCACAGCCCTCCAACTACAGCTGGTGACTCGAGGAAATCTATAAAGCACAAGGAGATTTGTTTACACACTTTGGAAGTGTGTTGAGGTTATTCTCAGTCTATATACTAGTGAACGTCTTGTACAGAAAAATGCATTTTTATTTATTTTCTGAACTACTTTCTGTAATAGAAATTACAAAACAAAGTTTGTGTAGAAAAAAAAAAAAAAAAGTCAAAATTTACACTTTTCAACCTGAACTAGATGCTGCACACAAACATGATGAACAGATATTGAAGTGCACTGAGACATAAAAAAAAAAAAAAAAAAAAAAGATTAGCTTAATCTGTACACACATTGTGGACCACCAACACTGATGGATGCTCGCCAGCCTTTAAACCAAACACCAGTAAATGTTTTAGGAATACTTTGGAGAAAATGTCAAGGTATGTTCATGAGGGGCGTGATGACATACGTAGGGGGCAGCTGCCAGATACATTGTAAGGACCCTACGCAGCCACAGTAAAACCACACAGGTGTTTCCACTTATTGCTTGATCAGACCTCTCTCTCTCAGATCTTGTGCTGGCAGCACTTGATTGACATTTCTGTTAAGGCGGGACAATTTCCATCTTCCTCATTTTTAGTTGTGCGTCGAGTTAGAATCGATGACCTCACCTCACGTAATTCTTATCATGGCGATGCCTTCAACTTCAACCTGAGACGATGTCTAATCAGCCAGACTAAGTAAAAACACCTGTGTGTAATGTACACAGGTGTTTGCATAAATTATTTTATTTTTTTTAATCTTTGCTAGCTGGTCATGTTCACAATGCTACATGGTTAAATATTGACTGTTCTGTGGTGCAAATCGGACATTGAAACATTAACACTGTACAACCTGGCCTGATAAGAACCTTATTTTCCTGTCCAGCGCTCATAGCTGCTGGTATATTCCAAAATTAAATTATCACCAAATTATTTTCTCACTATACAACAGAAGTTCCAAACGATGGTTGGTCGACTGCCACAATGGCCTGTGGAACAGACAAAAATAATTAGCCAGCTATTGGCTGGAGTTGACTACCCACTCTGTGTCCACTGTCCAACTGTTTTGTTTCATCTCGCTCCACGTATGCTTTATCTCTTTGTGCAACGGGGATGGGATTTAACAGGTATTATATTAAAAAAAAAAAAAAAAAAAAAAAAGGTATTCAGACACACTGTTCCCCGTCCATTTCCCTGTGGGGAATCATTTGTTTGGTTCCTGATGATAGCCGCAGTTCACATACAGTCCTGCATCAGTGGTTCTCAGCTGACGAGCATGCGCTCTTTCGCAGTGAGGCGCTGCCGGTGTACGTGGTCCTGCTCTAGTTCTTCGTGGCTGGGGTGCCAGAGCCGTGACAGGATGCGCTCCATGTTCAGGGCATACATAGTGTGGGAGGGCATCACACTGTGGTGAACCTACGTCAGACAAATGTTTCAGGAAGACATGTCAGAAAACAAACCTCTGATGGTGGCATGAGGGCAGGCCCGAATTACTAATGTCAACAGATTCAGTGATTAACAGCAATCATAGAGGCCCGAGCACAGTTCACCAATACGACCAATGAAAACATTTTAAAATATCTGGCAACCACAAAGCATATACTTACTGTATATATTGTTGAAATATTTACTCCTAATAATGAATACACTTTTAGGGTAAATTGATGCACTCAGTGTTGTGTATTTTAAGTGTAAATACAATAACTTTTTGTGTGACCAGTAATTTAGTTCTGGGTCATTACTTATAAACCTCTTTTTTAAAAGCCTACATCTAAGTTACAAGTAGGGTTGCACGAAATTGACAAAATGTGATATTAAGATATTGATTATGAATATAGATATTAATTTCGATATTTTTAAACATACAGTGGCTTGCATAAGTTTACACACCCATGCTGAATAAAAAAAATCATCTTTTGGAAATTGATCTTAATGCCTTAATTAAAAGAAATTGGAAAAATCCAACCTATAAGGACACCAATTTTCTTTGTGAATGAATAATGTATCGTAAATAAATACATTTTCTTCCTTAAAATACAGAGGGCATAAGTATACATACCCCTATGTTAAATTCTCATAGAGGCAGGCAGAGTTGTATTTTTAAAGGCCAGTTATTTCATGGATCCAGGATACTATGCATCCTGATAAAGTTCCCTTGGCCTTTGGAATTAAAGTAGCCCCACATCATCACATAGCCTTCACCATACCTAGAGATTGGCATGGTTTTATTTCAGTTAGCCTAATAGCTGGTTTGATTTGCATTGAGAGATGATCTTATGGAAAGTACCCCATGCCAATCTCTAGATATGGTGAACGGTATGTGATGATGTGGGGCTATTTTAATTCCAAAGGCCAAGGGAATTTTATCAGGATGCATAGTATCCTGGATCCATGAAATAACTGGCCTTTAAAAATAAAAATCTGCCGGCCTCTATGGTAATTTAACATAGGGGTGTACTTACTTATGCCCCCTATATTTTAAGGAAGAACATTTATTCATTCACAAAGAAAACTGGTGTCCTTAAAGGTTGGATTTTTTCCTAATTTTTTCCAAAAGATGTTTTTTTTATTCCTCTTTTTAGTCAACTTTAGCATCAGTGTGTAAACTTATGCAAGCCGCTGTATGTAAAATTACAAAAGTTATGGGAAAACGCATCAAAATAGATTCATAACAAGGTATATTTCCACTGACAGTCATATTGGACTGGTCCAACATGAATAAATAAATAACGACCATGTTTACAGAACAGGACATGTTTTACTGGTTGTACAGTATAAAATATATAAACAAAGAGAACAGGACACAACTCTTCTTTCGCTTCTCTGATTCGTTTTGTTGTCTCTATCTATTTCTTCACTTACACTGTCACTCAAATATGCACACACATGGTACACTACATAGTGTTTGTCACGTAGTGGACCTGTGCACTGACGTGTACTAACATGTGCAAGTGGCACGGTAACTGGCCAATGAAACATGATTATAGCGTTTCAAGCGGGCTCTAAATCTAACACAACTAAGCCACACAGCCAACGGAAGGAACGCAGCGCTCTACAATATAAACAAAATATTGCAAATATTGCAACCCCTTTCGATATAATATTGCACAACGTGATATCGCGATAACGATATTGAGTCAATATCTCATGCACCCCTAGTTACAAGTTACACCTATGTCCAGTCGTAAGTGAAAGAACATAGCAATATATGGGAAAAAAACTGATTGTAATATTCAAGTGTCATACTTTTGTATTGTCTTTCAGTTTGTTAGAAAGTGTCTCAAGGTGGAAATCTTATTTTGCGTGGAGGACTTGATTGCGCCTTTGACAGCTCTGGACTTGTGCTACGGACTGCTGACATAAGACTATGTCCTTCAGCCATTTGAAGTCCAAAAATCCAGTGTTTTCACGCAAACATTAGCAAAACACTCCAGCTTCTTTGAAAGAATTGTGTGGTAAGGTTTGCTACTTTATAGTGTCGACGCTCGCCGCCACTATTCTCTCCCTCCGCTGCCTAGTAAAGTGCCAGGCAGTCACATAGTAGGCCCATTAATCCAATTTCAGTAAGATATTTTCCTCTAACAAAACCAAATGAAAACCTGTCAACATAGCCTAGTTAGTCAGCTAGCAGCTGGCTAATTTCCACTGGGCTTCTCTGAGAATTTCTCTCGCTCCTCTGGAAAAAACAGACTCGGCGCCGAAATGATCGCTGCAAGTCCGTTCTGCTTTGTGTCTGGTAAACCGGCTTTGAAGTCATACCGTGCAGCATATCCTACCAACAGTTGTGTTTCAAACAAAATACGCACCTACTGTAGGTTTACGTAGTCGAATGAGGGGCTAAAATACATTTAACATTTTCCAGGACAACATAGAATATTTCCAGGATATCTGGTCTTTTTTTTTTAAAGATTTTTTTATTGGCATTTCCGCCTTCAATGATAGGACAACTCAGACATGAAAGGGGAGAGAGAAGGGGAAGACAAGCAGGAAAACCGTCACAGGTCGGATTCAAACCCTGGACCTTCTGCATCGAGGATTAAACTGTATATATGTGCGCCTGCTCTACCAACTGAGCTAAACGGCCACGATATCTGGTAATTTTATTCAATTCCCAGGGGTTTCCATAACTGGAAAACTAGTCTCTAAAGTTCCTGAAACTAGGCGCCAAATCTGTTGAAGGTCCTGGGACCAGGGACATACACGTCTCTTACCTGTAAAGCCTCCAGGAGATCAAACATGCTGATCGGAGGGAGGGGTGCGGGGAGACTGTCAGCAGAACAAGCCAATAGGTGAACAGCTCGTTGCTCGGCCTCATCAGGTGACACCTGAGGTGGTGGGCCTGCAGGGAGAGAAGCACTTGGAGGGGGACTGAAAGGAAGAAAAAGCAAAAATCTAAATGTGAGCAATATTACTACTGGCCTTTAATTACAGAACCTACAGTTTATGTAGTATTTATGTCTACATTAACTTCTAACTCTTAATTAAAACCTGCACATGTTTATCAGCTAGTAACAAAGTTGTCCCTACCATTCAGTAACACTATGGTAAGCAGCCAGGCTGTTTTTCAGATAAGGCTGCAGCGTGACATCACTGCCAAAGGCATAGAGGAAGCGGCCATCTCGTAACCTGTACGCCTTCCTCCGGGTGATGACAGCAGTCAGGACGTCTTTCAAGTGGTGCTGAAATACATCAGAGCAGTAAGTCAAGCTTTGCTCAATCTCCTGGGTAAACACAGCTGTCAGTCATACTCAATAAGCAGTACAGAAAATAAATCTCTCCATTCATTTTAAGCTTCTGCATGGATGTTAAATACAGAATGCCATTATGTCAATGGAAAGTTAAGTCCTAGGAGTTTGCAATTAAGAGATCGTTAAAGACATTTGCTTACAACATTATTCATTTCTTGAGGACAGAATCGATTATATATTTTTTATGAATTTCAAGAACAAACATGATACATAGAGTTTTGGAAAGGAAACTGCTTAAAAAAAAAAACGATCCACTGCCCTGTGAGTGTCTCGTACAACCTTGTATGAAAGATCAACTCTGACATAAAAGTGAAATATGGATACTTGCTTCCAGTGTTGGGCAAGAATACTTTTTTTTTGTGCAAATAACTTTTTATTTTTTTATTCCGTGTCTTTTATTGTTTTACTGCCAGCATGTTTTAAAGCTAAACATATGAATACTTTTTGTTTTTCTTTATCTACACATACAAATTCATGAAACGTATTAATGTTTCTGTGTGTGCGGATACTTTCACATCTATATTTTTGCAACATAGAAAATGAGTCACTGGCTCAGTTTTGTTGGAGATGCAAAATCAGGTTTTGGCATTGTTGTCAATTTCACTGTACTTTTATGCTTTTTATTAGACAATTTATAATAATTGTATGCACAAATTAAAGAATTCTGTTGGTCCAGTATGTGCATGGTAATCAGTACTAGACCATCTGTATAGAACTATAGGTTGAGTAAGTAATCCAGCATTATTAAAAAGAACTGTGGACCCACTGCCCTGTTACACACAAACACACAAAACCATTTACACACAATTACTCATACATATTACTCTGATATGCTAGCCTGGGAAAACCCTGACGAACTTCCGGAAAATTTGAGATTTCCTCTGCAAGTCAGTCTGGCAAAGAGCCCATTCAAGCCCATTTCCAATTTTTCCAAATCGAGACACCAATCACAACCGTTGAGGCGGGCTTTACACGATGATGATAGCGCAGCGACGGCAAGCAGCTTTTTGTTTACATTCAACATAACGGCCACCAAAGCGCAGCAACCCGTTGATGCCGCTGTAGCTGCTACGTCACCCGATCGTTGGTCTGATTGGTTGAAGGACTATCCAATTGCGCCCAGAGGCATTTGAGCGGCGTCCTTTGGAAATGAGCTGTGAATGAACGTTCCCCAGACCCACTCTCAGTTACAACTGAGAAGGGTCTGGTGTCAACCAGGCTACTGATATGCCATATAGATTGCAGAGTCCTTTGAGGCAATTTTTTTACTAAAAAATGTACTTGACTTAACACTGCTGGCGGACAGTTGCTACAAACTAGGGCTGTCCCGATCCAATCTGATTTTTTTAAATATTGAATATCTGCCAATACAAATACATCCCGATCTGATACTTGTATTTGCTCAGATAAGCTGCACACAGTTTTTGTTTACAAAAAACTAAGTAAAGAAAGAAATATTTCTTAAGCATAATACATTTAACTTAGTGCAGCAAATGAGTCTTTTCTCTCAACACCAAAACAGTTCTCCTTAGGATCCCAGCAAACCCCCAACCAAAAAATAAACCGTTCCAAGTTCCCCACTGGACACAATAGTGAATCTTTGATAAAAGTAAACGTAGTGATGCCTTTTGTGCTTAATAGTCCATATTTTATTTTCTTCTCGTGTTCTGATGCCGGCTACAGGGAATACCAGCCTGTAAGCGTGGTTAGGAAGTGTGGAAAATTGGAGTAATCCGGTCTTTAAAAATGGATGACTAAGAAAGACGGACTTTTTTACGTGTTGCCAAGGGCTGGCAAGCTACGAGACAGACACTGGTGAGTGGCAGCGAGCCATCTTGGTTTGAAAGTGCCGGCATCCAGGCGGTCAGGGTGTGTGTGTGTGTGTGTGTGTGTGTGTGTGTGTGATTAAAGGCAGTGATCACTACAAGTTGATGTAAATGATCGGAGAAAGGTAATCAAGGTAAATGCCGATCCCCGATCAGTTAAAAAAATGCCCCTATAGGCTCAGATCCAATATTGCGATCGGGATCAGGACATCCCTATTACAAACCTCAACAGCATAGATCATGCTGCCGACAGCATCTTCTGTGATGTTATCCAGTCCCAGCTCAAATGCCGTCACCATCATGCGGGCCTCCAGCTGGCCCCGCGTGGGCAACATCAGAGTGTGGGCACTGAGACGCAGCTCCTCCTCCTCACCTCCCACCTCCCGAGGGCTGAAAGGCTGGGCGGCACTCAGAGGGTTCTGTGGCTGGAAACGATGCTGAAGGCGCAAACACCACATACAAACATACACATTATACAGACAGTTGTTCCAGAACCAAGTGGTTCATTAGATGCCACTAACCTTAAATAAACATTCACACCCAGTCATTATTTGAGCAATTACCTTATTGAAAATTTGGCAGGGCTGCAGTTAACTTACCAAGCCTCTGCAGGGATGAATATGAGAATAAGTACTTACATCAAATTTCTGTCTAGAAGAACATTTCTTCTTCCCTTTTGGTTTGCCAGGCTTTGAAGCAGAGCCACTTTGCCACTGTAATGGCCCTGCGCCATCTAGAGGACAGTTGAAGAACACAAGATGCATTAAAGAAACATATTTCCTTTATTTAAATGTTACAACTTTTTAATAGTGATAACCTCTATCTGGCTTTAGAAAAATTTCACACTTAACAACGTTGCCATTGTTTCAAAGTGTCTGGAAACTACAATCAATGTAACAAAACACAGCTAATAAATGTACAAGAGATTATGGTACTGCAAGTTTCAATAGCACATAACATAAACACAAGTTCACATGCACTTTCAGGGAAAAGAAATGAAACAATCTTACCTGGTGTGGAGACAATGATCTGGCAGCGTGTGAGAATGGCCAGGAGAAAATCATTGTGAACATGGACTGTCGAGGAAGGAGGAAAACACAAAATTAGTTAGTTAGCATCGTTTTTTCAACATAAACATTGTATGAAGTATTTTTCTTGCTCACTTACCATTCTCCTGTGCCAACAGACGACGTGCCTCAATGTCAAACTCCTCCTTGCTGATCTTTTGTTTGAACCATAGCTTCAGGTTTGCCCAGTAACTGCGTAGAAAGGCAACAAACAGAAAACATCAAGACAAACCTTAGGCTACTCCAAGAGATAAGGTGCATTCACAAGATTGTTTTCATTTCATAAACAAACCTATGTTAGAAATGATGAAGCTTCTCATCTCATTGTCTCCAAGTGTTCAGACTTAATTTTTAATTTATCGAAAGGACAGCCCCTTGAGATGTAGCATCTCATTTTCTTGGGGGGTCCTATAAACACAATACACTTAAGAGCATCAACAAGTACCTATAATGAAAATAAATGCAAAACCTTCGCTCTTTTCTTTTCACTGAACGCTGCATTCACTGAAAGCTGTGTTCATCAAACTAAAAAACAGTACACTACACCAGGGATCTTCAACAGGGGGTCCGGGACCCCTAAGGGGTCCTCAGAGTCAATGGAGGGGGGCCTCCAAATGAGTGTTAATTGTTGTAGTCTTAAGTCTTAACATGAATCTAACATATTATTAGCAAATATGACTCCCCACTGATGATAAGGTTACTGGCCTATACTGTAGGTAAGGTAGTCACTAAGGTCGTCATCCACAGATACAGGTACATAAATCATGGCAACAATGTTTAGGGTATTTTAATAGCTTAATATTATATGCAAAAAATGTATGTATAAAGGTTTTAGGCCGCCCTACATGTTATTTTAGGCCCAGCTTTATATGCAATTTAATTTTATAGAATATACAGTATGTAGTAGGGGGTCCCTGCTCTGTCTCTCTTTCAGTTAAGGGGTCATTGGCTTAAAAAACGTTGAAGACCTCTACACTACACTACAAAATGTTAAAATAACGTTAGATGAAATTAAACACTTGTAGATAATACCATCATACTTCACGTTCGCTAATTGTATCATTACCTTCTGAGAGCACATCATAAATACTGTACAACTGCAAACATATTAGCTCATCGTGACAATAACCACTGCTCATAGGACTGTTGCTGAGGAGAAATGCTGCAAACATTAGCAAGCAGCTAATTTAAACATGGCTAGCCAATGGCAACATTACTTTGTATTTATGCGGCAAACCAGCAAAATGGCAGAAAACCGACACCACAAACAGAAAACACACACAAAGGACGTTTTACTTACTGTTTGACATTATCGCCAATTGCATCAGTTAAATTTTTCTTTGCAATCTCAAGCTCGCTAGCATGAGCTGCCATGGCGTTCAAAGTCCTACAAGTACGTCATCATCCGGCGACACCAAGTGAAGTTACCCTTTTTTGTCTATAAACTTTATTGAAGCAGGTAAGTTGGTAAGTTTTCATAAACAGGACGAAAAATATTACCTATTACTTGCCGTATCTCTACCTACCTTCTCTACTCTACCTAATACCTTAAATAGTACGTATTCAATAAAAATATGTACATAAAAAAGAATGACAGATAAAGAATAGCTAGGGGGCGCTGTATAATTCAAACAGATATGGCTTCTTTCTACATAGAATACAATGCTTATAAAGGGGCAGGCATGCGTACAAGTGCTTTTCATCAATGCCAAACCACTCCTCCAAAGTCTGCTGTACCTGTCCTGTCATCCGTCACGGTGAAGACTATTGGGATAGATGCTAGATCGGATCCGCTAGACGTGTCGACGTCAAAGGACGTGCCTCGTGGTCAGCCTTATTCTGTCTCTGATTGGCTTACCCTGGTATTCTTGCCAGTCTAGCAGATCCGATTTAGGATTTACCAGACTAGGTAGTAAAACTACTCCACCACTAGATGGTATCATAGTATGTTTAAATTATGCAAAACCCAGTCCAGTTAAGGGGAGAGCTGAGTAAAAAGAGGAATGAGACCAGGGCATTTGAAATTGGACATGCTTAATCAAAGTGTCAACAGAGATCACTAGCAAGGTCAAGATGCATTTTACCCCCCTAAAAAGTAGTGCAGTAACAAGTTCCATTCCGAGGCAGAAAGGTCTTATCTGCCTTTTGCAAGAAGTTCAGCATGAGTTGTTGCTCATTATTTTTTGAGATTGAGCATGTTTAGTTCCAAAACATGAACTGATATGACTCGCTGGAGCCTGAGAAGATGTGTATAAAGTGTGGGTGTAGAGTAATGTGCCTGTCTGATCAATGTCAAGAATGCCATTCTTCAGTCAAGAAAAAAAGATTATCTCCTGGACATTAAGCAGTGTTGCAACTTCTTGCATTAGTGTAAGAATAAATCTTAATTTGTCCCCCTTCCCAGCTCTAGGAATATATTGTTAATATGATCTTCCAGCTTTTTACTGCTCAGTAACGTCAGTGTAAAGTGGAATTTTTTTTTTGGTCCACTAACTCCAGAAATACTAGTTTTAATGATCTCAGTAACCTCCTTCCAACAAAAATTGTGCTACCAGAATCGGAGTAGTTTTAATAAAATTGGAGAAAGCTGTCATTTAAAAAAAAGTATAAATCCAATTTTAACCACAGAAATTCCTGCCCCATTTAAAAGCCCCTCACATCTGCAGTTACTTTAGAATGCAGCAGCTAAAATGCAAACTACTGTTAAATGAATAGTTCAGACAGCGTATTTCCTGTTCTGTCATCTGAACTTAATAGAAGAGTTACCAGATAAATTCAGAACTGGCGGAAAAAAAATGTAGTAATCACATTGAAGGCACATCCAGGGATGGCCATAGCGGGATTTTAATTTAATTTGACTATCCTTTAGTGTGGGCTCAATTTAGCTTGAGACATCAAGTCGTGAATATCTTTCTTTAATTTATGTAAACATTTGCTATCTTCCTCTTTTTGTATAATTTTAAGTGCTATTTTCTTTATATTTCTAATTTGCGCTGTTGACTTTTTATTTCTTTATTTCAGCATCGATAAAACTGATGCTGCAAACTATTTTCTTTGTTAGTTATATGTAGACATTATTGTTAGCAGCTAAAAGAAAAAAGATCAGAAAAAACACCTACAACTACTGCTGTAAGTGCCAGTGGAGTCTCCACTGGACTGGATGTAAAACATTTCTGTGGTTCATTCTGTTGTGTTTAGTGGCTCTTTGGCTCATGCCGCTCTTGAGCCGGTTTAGGCTGGGAGGCCCTTTTGTTTTTCATTGATTTAGCTATGGTATAAAAACAGTTGAGTAGGTAGGGCGATGGCTCCTTTGGCTCTGTCTCCCCAGGCGGTCGTGAAGCCTAAAACAGACCTCCATGACTCACGCCATTTATCACAAGAAGTGAAATTGTATATCCAGAAACCCATACAGCTAACAGTCATACTGTTAGTGGGTCCTCCAGTTCAGTGACTAATGGTGACTCCACAGTGTTCTGAGGTAATGTGTCTTTACAAAGGAGATCCATTTGAAAAAAGTTTCAAGATTTGAGTCTAGAATGAACAAGCTGTTCACACCAACCACATGAACAATGAAAACCATCTGAATTTTTGTTCACTAGTAGATGTATTTAACAGTCTACCTATCGATTAGTAGACAGCTGACACTCAAGGAGCACACTTCTCATGGCTCAAATGTCCCTTTGTTTGTTATCTCTGGGTTGCGATCAGTGCTTAGATTGACTTTTCTCTATAAAAAAAAAAAATGCATTAAAATAAATCTCTTTTTCACAATCTCAGCACTCGCTTGTATGCTTCACAGCTAAATGAAATATCACTCTACTTTATGTTTTAGACCAATAAGGAAGAGTGGAAACTGCAGCTCAGTGAGCCTTCCCAGATCCCTCCAAATGATCATCCATCTTAAACAAGTGTCTGTTAAGCTTTAAATCAAAAGGGCACTTAGGAACGGACTTAGCTATGGAGTTGTTTAACTATCCCAGTTAGGGCAAAAATTAGTCATGGTGCTTATTTTCAAAGAAAACAGCTCCACTTCCTGTCTGTTGATTTTCTGGTTGACACTAACTGAGCTTTTGAGGGCTAATGAGTCACTCTCATGGACATTCCCCCCTCAGCAGATGTCTTTCAGCAAACAGCAGTAGAGCCAGCTTCTTCCACAAATCTTCCGAGCCTGGTGCCATCTTGGTGGTGAAATTCGTAGACAGTGAAGCTTCACTCAGTGACAAAGAGGGCTTTCACCTCTGAAACCTGCAGTGGTTCTCAGAGGACCACACTGCAGTAGCGCTCGGCCATCCCCAGTCAGTTGGCCAGGTATTCGAGGTGGTACAGGTCTGAGTGTGGTCCCCTCACCAGAGCCAAGGATGTCACCTTCTCTGTACCAACGACTGACTGTGCAGGAGTTTAGTTTTTGTGGGCTAATCATGCATTTCCATACCCCCATGAGGCTGTTTAAAATGTAAGGGTTCAGTGTGTGGTGGCTGGTGGGCAGAGTTATTGGAAGACTTCAGTTACAGCTCCTGTAGTGATGGAGCATCCCACACTGGCAGCCTCTGGGGTAGTTGTAGGCTCGATGTCTGAGAGGCACACTTGTGACAGGAAGGCATGTCACAAAACAGTGTTGGATAACTGTTCAAAAACTCACTTGCCTGCACTCGATCTTTTCAACAGTGGTGTACACCCTAAAGGGTTCGTATGGGTTGATGGGGCGCAACTATCAGCTTTCATGCATGATTGAATTTGTGCTTAAAGGAATAGTTTGACATTTTGTGAAATGCATTTATTTGCTCTCTTTCCGAGAGGGAGATGAAAAGATCGGTGTCACTCTAATGTCTATACACTAAATGTGAAGCCCGCGGGCAGTTAGCTTGCATTAGCATAAATACTGAAAACAGGTTGAAACAGCTAGCCTGGCTCTGTCCAAAGTAAAAGAAAATCCACCAACCACCACCTCTAAAGCTCACTAATTAACACACTATTTCTTGTTTGTTAAATCTGTACAAAAACAGACGATTTCTTGGCAAACAATAACTGGGCGCAGTGACATAGGTCTGTAGTTCCAGCACGTAACTACCCTTAAAACCACCACTTTTTTTTGTACATTTTATTTTCTGTACAAATAAATCAAGCGAGATAACATGTTAAATAGGGAGTTTTAGTTAGGTAACTTTAGACAGAGGCAGGCTAGCTGGATCTGCTTCTAGTCTTTATTCTAACATAGGCTAGCTGCCTACAGATATGAGAGCAGACATCCAATTTTACTCTAAGAAAATAAGTAGTTTTTATCAAAATGTGAAACAATTCCTCCAAGCAAAGTGTATGCGCATGAGCAGGGATTACTCTTTCAGTTTTTTTGGCCAAGCTATGCTAATTGCCTGGTGGCTGTAGCATCATATTTACCATACAAACATACTAGAGTGGTATCAATCTTCTCATCTAACTTTGAAAAAAAAGTCAAAAGCGTATTTCCCAAAATGTTAAATTATTCTTTTAAATTTAAAATAACTATAATCTGTATGTATTTAGACACAAACTCTATTAATGAAAGCATTACCCTCACAAAATAAGTTAGGTGCTTTAATGTGACAGACAAAAGTATGCATTGTGCGGGTGCCTGGGTAGCTCACGTGGCAGAGCGTGCGCTCATATACAGAGGCTTAGTCCTCGATGCTGGTTCGATTCCGACCTGCGGCCCTTTGCTGCATTTCGTTCCCCCCCCTCTCTCCCCTTTCATGTCTAAAGATGTCCTATCTAATAAAGGCCTAAAAATGCCACAAAAAATCTTAAAAAAAAAAAAAAAAAAAAAAAAAAATGTATGCATTGTGCTTTGTTTGACAGTGGAACAAAAAGAATACACAGTGAAAAAGAGTAATGTAGTTTAGGTTGGGAGCCAGACTTGATTAGATGTCAACCACAGAAATTGTGTCACCACTTGAAATGAAATGTCTCTGCGATGTATTCATCTATCTCCTCATGACTTTTTCACGCCAACACAAGGCACACAGCCACACATGGACATTTAATACAAGTCTTATTACTGTTAAATGCAATTATGCCTAATCTGTAAAGACTTAAAGTATCTGTTTGAATCTGCTGGAAAAACATTTCATCTGTGAGACTCACACTGACAAGATAAGTTTGGAATGGACATGTAATCTTAACAATGACTAAAAACTAACATGTCAAGCATTAATAAGAACTTGGTTAATAGTATAAATCAGCATGACACGAAAGGAGTTAATTTGAATCCAAAAGAACAAGAACATCCCTTGGAGGGACATCTAAATGTTCTCTGTTTATTGGCCATTAGTTGTGTAATATTGTTCTGCCAAGTATTGTGACTCATTGGTTTCAGCTTTTTTTTTTGCTGTTTCATTTTAACATTATGATGTTGTTTTTATTGGACGCTGTTTTCTTTTTTACATGTTCATAAACATGTTTCCATGTCCATCTGGGTTTGACTGGTCTCCCTGCTTTGTGTTTTGTTGCTTTATAAAAGTCTGTTAAAGAGATGGGTGTGAGGGCCATTGTGGTCAAAAAGAAAAAAAACAGCTCAATATGAGGATCTATTTTTGGATATGAGACCAAAGGCTATTGGATGCAGCACTGTTGTTCAAAGACCAACCAATAAAAAAAATAAAAAAAAACATGGCTCCCCTTTACTCTGGTATGGTTTCCCCAAAAGGATAGTGTTTTCCTTCCATACCGGTGATTACAGAGTGCAGGCACCCGTGACTTTGTCAATGAAAGATATTTTACGAAAACATACAGTTCAAGCACTTTTGTGTGGAAAGAATGTAAATTTCTCTGTATTTAAATGGGAAAAGGGGGGGACGGGGGGGTGGAATAACTTTGGAAATTTGGACCGATTCCATCCCAGTTCATCCCACTCCCCTCCCTCCTTTCTTTTTCTTTCTTCATCCTGTCTGGCTTTCAGCAATGTGTTTCTCGTTGTCTGTCCCATTGCCTATAACTCTCAACACGCTTGGTCGGCATATTTTTCCGTGCTTGAAAACCACTAAAAACACAACGTAATTCAAACTTTTTTTTCCCCTAACAATGCTTGTTTTTCTCAGAGTCATACTGAAATTTAATCAACAGCCAAATGAGAAAAACATATTACAGCAATTTCCATACGTGCAAGCACACTTTGAGAATGATTGTCATTTATACAGTGGAGGAAATTAGTTTTTTTTTCTTTCTTTTGCTGTAGGATCATTTACTGTTCCCTCAGGACACCTGGCCCTTTTCACTGTTATGATAAGTTAATTGAACACATAAATTATCGTTTCTGGTCATCTGCACTTGGACAAAGTAGTTTAACATACAGTATAAAGGTCATTTTAAGTGTAGGGGAAAAAAAAATTAAACCAATACTGTTTGTGTAACGAAAGTACATAAAACAGGTAAAGTATTTAAACCACCTTCCTTTCTCTGACTCCTTGAGGTGTTCGTTTTTTCAGCTCTTAAAGTGGATATAGAGTCTAAATAAATTTATATAGGTATAAACACAATTTATTTTCCAGCTCCCAACAACTAAAGCACAAGTTAAATAACATGTATGAGTGTTTCCATCACATGTTTATCTTGGCGAGGTAGGAAGAGCTACATTTAGATCCTGTGATGCAAAAGCTTATGAATTAAATACCAATGAAGTTCTGTTAGGATGTGGCGCCTCGTCTCCACGGGGTGACCTACTAATGACGGAAACACTGCGGTCTCTTAATCAGATAGACAGCTTGCATTATTTAGCTTCAAAACTCTTAATTTCCCTTTACCATAATATGTATTGGGTGGTTAAAGGAGCTGTACGGCTTTAAATAGTCATGTCCCCTAAATCCCTCTATGTGTGCATCTACAGTATTATCATATAAAGAGAACAATGTTCACGCAGAGTCCTTGTCTGTTACAGGAGGCAGTTCAAGTCACTACTGATAGTTGGTAAACTCCATTGGTGTAGTTCTTTTATCAAGGATCAACCAGTTGCTGGTGACATACAGTCACATTTCAAGTTTGCCCTGGCCTCCATAGCTGCCCCTGGACCGGCCTGGCTTACAGTATCTCCTCAGTCTATGGGCCTGATCAACATACGTACAGACTTCATAGAATAGAAGCCTCCGCCATAGTCGGCCCAGAACATCCCATCTTGGAATTTGCTGCGGTAGACGCCTCCGGTGTACCAGACACCGTTAAGATTGGCTTGGCCGCAAGCGTTGTACCACCAGCCTCCTTTATGGAAATGGGCACAGTTACCTGTTGTAGTGAAACAGGAAGGGTGATTATTAGCTCTCTGAGGAAGTGTGTTTTCCACAGAGAAAATTATTCAAATACATTTGGTTTTGTCTCCCGAAAACATCTACATGTTATGCATTGCTTTTTGTTTTGCCTTTCAAGTTAGACCCACTGGAAGGAAACACAATTTCATTTCAAGAAGGTGTTTGATTTGCTGTATGTCAGTTTTGCTTAATGGGATGTGAAAACTTTAAAGCTTAATATCCACTCAGATCACAGGTAAAACCTCAACATCACACCATTGAAAGAGAGGCTTGAAGTTTCAATAAAACTTCATGATGCAGTTCAAAGGAGACTGCAGGCTACAAGAGCACAAAGGGACCCTATGTTCATCTACCTGAGAATGCATCCTTGTCTCGATCCAGAGTGGTGAACTGTTTTCCGTTGTGGCTGCTCAGAGAGTCCCCGGCATTGCCCTGGTAGATGCCTAGACGCAGGCGGTAACCCTCGCTCTCAGGCTCTAGATGGAAACTGCTGTACTGAGCGTAGACCTTCTTGTTCATCCAGTCCTCCAGCTCCACAAGCAGCTTGTAGTCCCCCTGCCTCCCTAGGTTGTAGATGCCTTCCAGACCAAGCCAGTATTCACCATCTATGTTGCCAAAGCCACTCTGAGTCAAAGGAAGATTAAAAGGAAGGTTACAGGAAGATTACAGAAAATAATGAGCATTGTTTTTTTTTATGTGGTAGCCTGAGGAGTTTAGAAACATGAGAACTGTTTGGGAACATAAAACCCCCTTTGTGGATGAGGCTTTGGGATTGTAACAGAACAAATGAGAATTTTCTTTTTGATGACATTCTGGTCGTGCTTCTGTAGTTAACTACAAAACTTCAAAAGAAAAAAGCTGTGGCAAAAGAATGCCAGCTTGTCTTTGACATTTCTAAGTAAGACATGTTGTAGGGTTTAGGCAGGAAAATAAGCATCCATCCTCAGAATGCTGGTCCGTCCCACAGAGCTCTTGGATCACGGCTAATGGCGAAACTGGCCATGGCGCTTGATTTGAATAACCACGAGCAATCTACGTCTGGCCATGTGTCTCCAGAACACTTCACTTAGTAGAGGAGGTTGAGGTTTGTGATTGTGGATTAGCTGGGTGAGCCAGCAGATGATAAATGATGTAGGGTTTCAGTCCAGGGGCCTCCTCTCTGGTGCTGTGTGTGTGTACATGTGGTGGCTTTGTATGAGAGCACAGAGGCAAATCAATGTTAAAGAGAGCAATTTAGCTTCCAGTTACACATGCACAATGGAACAGGAACGGCTGAATGGAACAGTAGATCGCCGAGGCTGCCAGCTGCGATGTCATTCTCACAGAGCTCTGATGAGAGGGTCTATACGGTGTGGTGTAGTAAGCCAACCAACCATCCATCCAGGAAGGCACCATAGTAGTAGCGGTTTTGGAAAGAAATGCCTGCAGATTGAGCTGCGGAACATACCTTCCTAGCGGGCCATCTAATGTTTCATAATGGGAATCTCAAACCAAATGACCTCGGAAGAATAGTGCTGCTGACGAGGCGTTATATTTTACAGTAAGTGAAAACACAAGGATTTTGGCCCAGGAAATAGTCCCAAAGACCCCAGATGGTGCCTCTAGATGGGTCATATAACGGCACCCCTGTTGTCTCTGGATGACAGAAATATTCAGGTTGGCTCAGGAGAGGAGAGACAAAAATAAGACCGACAGGGCAGAGGAAGTGTCATATGTCATCACCTTGTAGTTATCCCAGTTCCTGAAGAAGTTAACGGATCCGTCTCGCCTGCACTGGATAACAGTCCAGCCCCCGTTGTCTATATCCTGTTCACACCAGGCCTGAACAGGCCTCTCTGCTTCATCTGGTCTGATCAGGTACATGCCACTGGTGCTATGGCCAGCTTCCTGCGCTGCGAGACAGTCTCTGAACGGGCCTGAATCAAAGTGCATCAAGACAGGGAGGCAGGTGGTAAGAAAAACAAGTGTGTGACAAAGTGTGTAACAGCTAAATAGTTGTAAAACCTTAACTTGAGGTATTTTTTTGGATAATTTAGGATAAACCCTACACCCCCCACTCTTTGTTAAGATAATATAACTCATGCCAACTGTCCTGTCCAGTGGTTCCTTTAGTCTCTTTTTAAACACTTTTATTCTTCTTAATTACTTTTTAAAAAACCAAACCAGGCTTTTTAAGGAGTTTTAAGTGACCTTCTGCATGGGTGGTCCCCTCGTAGCGCCCATTACGTACCCTACGTTTTAACCCTAACCTAACCCTAGGGCATCTGAGCTTGGCTAGTTAGCTTTTAGCAGGACTACTTTATCTGGTGTTACCCTTTCCTCCATTATGATTAGCCTACATTTAGCTTCTGCCAGTACAACAATCTCAATTACTAAGATGTTGGAGCATCAAAATAGATTTTTCAATTACAGGAAATAGATTGGGAAAAAAGTTGGTAAATTAGCTTTAGCTAAGTTTAGCTGTGACTGCCCTCCGTCTAGCCTAGCTAGGGTGCATAAACAATTTATATTAAACATATATCAAAAAGTCTGATTCTGGTCTCAGTTTTGACGAAGTATGTAGTTACTGCATTTTGGCTTTGTCAGGCAGTTTTAGCCACTTTTGGTGCCAGAGCACTGAGACAACAACATGAGTACCATGAGTTTACATGATGAGCAGGCATTAAAGTCAATGTCTGACAGAGGCCAAAATAAGTACAAAAAAACAGTAAACAAGAACAAAATCACATAAGCACACAGAGTTATACGAAACACATTGATCTAGGTCCGAAAAGATGTTTACTATGTCCTCCTAGAACAGCAGAGGGCACTAGGGCAAATTAAGTCACTTTAATAAGAAATTACTTTACTACCTTACTACCTTTATTTAAGGTCGAAAAACCAAAATATATATCTTGTTAACCCACGATAAGTGACTAACATCTGCCTTTTTTTCAAGGTAATTCACAATTCTCATTACACAATTTTAAATTAATACCACTTGTAGCAGTGAGCAGTTTATTTAAAGAGCGAGTAACCCTCTCCCGGCTAATAAAATAATAATAATAATAATAATAATGTAAAGGTAGCCCATTCACTTCATGAAGTATACCAGAAGTGCCTCTACTTTGTGGTTTGCAGGAGCCTATCATGCCAGCCTGGGTTTTGTATACGTCTCACATGCAATGGAACAGTCTTGTAAGGGATCATTATCATACACAGCTTCACTGAAATCCAACACACTTTATTATTCTTGGACGAGAGCAATCTAAATGTGTCAGGAACTTCTGTTGATGAGCAAAATCGCACGGGTTAGGTCTTTCATTGCTTTGCTTTAGGTCCCCTGCCTCAATCGAGACATTACAACATTTTTATTTCCATCCTGGTTTGTGTTCTTTCTGTTGAGCAGGGAGCAGAGATCCAGCTGAATTTGCAAATCTTTAACCTTTCAAAATGAGGCCACTGGCCCACCTGCAGCTGTATTCAAACTCAGTGATTATTATTTTGTAATGGTTGGCAGGCAAAGTCGTGACTGCCCTACATTTTACCATGATTTAATTGTTTTGGATTTCCTGAATCAATTAATAAATTATTGTATGGATGGATGGATAGATGGATGGATGAATGGATCCCTCACTCACTCACCCACTCACTCACTCACTCACTCACTCACTCACTCACTCACTCACCTTCAGCACTGAAGTTTCTATTTGGAGGTTTCTGAACTTCCAGGGTGCCACTTGTGGGAGACGGCCCAGAGCGCGAGCCCCTTTCTCGGGCAAAGCCTCGGGTGTTGTCCCTCTGGATCTCATTGGTGAATCGTGGCACATTAACAGGAATGTTCTCAGGCACTACCTGCACAAGTGGAGGTCCCAAGGGTGACTGATCATGCCTGCGGCTGTACACCTGCATACAACGCTCCTCCAGTGCTCCAATCAGCACAGACTGGTTGTTCACTACTGCAGACAGGGCTGCGTATTTGGCCTCTAGTTCCCTGTACCGGGATGCCAGGCGCAGTGACTCTGTGGTGGCGTTGAGGACGTTTGTCTCCAGCTGCGCCAGCTCCAGTGAGTTGTCCCTCTTCCTGATGATCTCGTGCAGCAGCTGCATGTACAGCTGGGTTACTCTGGAGTTCATGTTCCTGCTCTCTTTCCTCAACAGCTTCATCTCATTCACCAAGTTGCCATCCACATCCACCACCAGCTTCAAAGTTTCCATCTCCCTACGCTGCTTCGACAGGAGGTCGCGCACCGCAGCCACATCCAGGCGTGTCACTCGGTCCTTGTCAGTTGAATAACCGCGGGCAGCACAGATGGGTCCTGTGATCTTCTGCTCAGGGACCAGGAAGGTGTAGGAGCACTTCTTGCTTTCTCCATTGGCCTCTGGAGCCCTTCGTATCCGGGAGAGGATGGGGTTCCTTTTGAAGGCTTGGCTGTTGCCCCAGAAAGACAGACCAAACAGAATAAATATGCTCCATGTTTTAGGTCCCATGGTTCCTCCTCTCTTTATCACCAAACAAGCTAAAGATCTATGAAAAGGAAAGAGAGGTGGAGATCCCATAAATCCCATAATAAGACCAAAATCAACAATGTATTAGTCCATTGCTCAATACTTTCCAATTTCCCCTGTCTTTGGCACTCAGCCCAAACTCCATTGGTTCCTACTGAAGACGTGAATCATTAAAACACAAATTATAGTTTCATTTTTTGCAATGCTAGCAGGATGACAATGTCGGTCAGTGGGTCAGTCGGTCCACCACTTTGGAGTGAACACAAGGATATATTGCCATTAAATTTGGTACACACATTCATGTCACCCTCAGAGTGAACTGTGATCCCCTGACCTTTTATCTAGTGCCATCACCAGGGCCAAATCTGTCCAATACTTTGTGTTTAGTGTTAATAAGCAAGTGTTAGCATGAAAATATGCAAAACTATGATGTTCAACTTGGTAATCATTGTTCTTACAGCATGTTAACATTGCTATTGTGAGCATGTTAACATGCTGATGTTAGCATTTAGCTAAAAACACCACTGTGCCAAAGTGTAGCCTCACATAGCTGCTGGTATGGCTGTAATCTCTTAGTCTCTTTTAAAAAAGCAACAGTTTTCTAAAACAGCTAAGCACTGTAGCAAATGTTACTCAAAGAGAAGTAAATTGTGCATTTGTTGAGGACTACTTTCAGCCACAGATTAGTATGCATTTGGTGGACTAGGAGTATTGACAGCCCTAGAATAAACTGCAGTGCAATGTTCATTGTTCATTGGGTTTTTAGTATAGTTTTTGGACGACAGTGGAGGTATGGCACAGAGGATTACGCTATGTCAAGCTTTGGCTACCTGAATGATGAATTCATGTAGAATATTCCCTGACATATTCTTTAATTTAGTAGTATTTACAACGAAGTTTCCTCTTTCTGTCTCATTTCGTACTTTTGTACAATTTCCTACCAGATGTTTTCTTTTCTCCTCTAATCCAATATAATCCCATTAAACCACTGTGCATCTCTTGGCATGAAACACGAAACAGCTTCCAGTCAAGACTCAGCATGAGAGTCTTGCTTAATTATGAAGTAAGTTAGCATTAAAACGTAGTGAAGTGAAAACTAGCAGACTGAGGCAAAGACACGGCTGGTTTCACATATCGACTATTGCAGACAGTCTTGCCCCTGGCAAGATGTGCCTTCTGGCACGTTTGTGGTAGCGTAAGAGCAGTGTCTCCCACCCACCACAAATCTGTTATCGTTACTTGGATTTTCAATGCATTCCCTCATGGGCTCTCTTTCATTACGGCCCTACCACATCTGTATCAGGTGTCTGGGTGTGGGCAAGTGCTGGGATCTGTTTTTCATATTTCTGTAGATCTCAGACCTTCCATGAACCTCCCCTATAGCCTTTCAGTGTACCTGCACTGTAGAGAATTGTCATGTGTCTGAAAAAAGATTTGACTGAAAATGAAAATATTTTTGGTAGAAAATTGAGTTATTTTGGCCACAGATGACATGAATATATCACTTTTAAGATGTATCATCTGCTGCCAGGATTCATGAGGTATATCAGTAATGAGCAAAATCCTACAAGTCAGCAGGTGGTTATCATGGGCCTCACTGACTCACTTTAACTTCTGCCATTTCTGCCTGGCTGGTACAAACAGATACATTTGAATTTGGTAAGGAATAAAATAAATTGATGTGTTTAAGGAGCAGCAGGGGGAGCAGGAATCCCTGATTTATGAGTAATGTTTTCTGGAGTCTATTTTTGGAAGGAAAGCTTGTGCTTTAATCTTATTGGTTTTGACAGCACAACGAATGGAGCAGGGGAGGGTGATGTTCAAAAATGCATGCTAAGTGAAAGAGCCTTCCTTTCATATTCAATAGCAAGGCTTGGCTCTGGAAGTAGAGCTAATGGTGAGCCAACTTCAGGCTGATTTAGGGCTGTATCCAACCAGAGGCCAGTCTGGTTGGATATGGCCAAGAAGGTTAAGCAACCTTCATCTAACACCTCTGACAGGCACACAATATGACCCACTTCATATCGGCGCTCATCAAAACAGATGTGCTGAGGGTTTGACAGAAAAATAAAGCTGAATAAATCAAGTCCAAGACAGAGACAGCAGGGGCTTTGAATCATTTCTGTGGTCTCCTCTGGATGTTTATTTGCACTGAAGAGTCCTGACCACAGCTAATGGGACAGATCCCAGAGCATTACCTAAGCTCAAACTGCTGCTGTGGCAACATAGTACCCTTTTATCATTGCCTAAGGAAAAAAATATGCCTCAAGGGAAATATATAACATCAAGTTTTTGTGTAAAGCACGATTTATTGACAGAAAGAAAGTGCCTGAGCCAACATTCATTTTAAAACGCTTAAAAGTTGAGAAGCTTTAACATATGGAACAAGCTGCAGTTTGTTTTGTCATAGATGATAAACCATCTGAGGGCAAAGGAAAAGGCACTTTAAGGAAAAGGCCATGTGTCAGAGCTCAGAAACACCTTGGCACTGTCAGTCAGTTATTATTACCCGTTGAGTACTTTTTCCTGTCTTTCCGTAATCACAGGTCATCCCCTTCAATAGCTCGTTCTCAGCAATTGGCCCGTCTGCACGTCTCCAACCCCACAATATGAATCTCACAGGCTCCGGCCTGACAGGAGTGACAGTGTTTACACAGAGGCTCCTCAGCCAGGGCTGTGAATCTCATCGGCAGTTTTTACCACCAGGTTTTTCTCTGTCGTTCACACCCTGCTGGTCTTCATCAAGTCAGCCGCAGCAGCCATGTTTTTGTGTTGACTTATTAAAAATTGTATTTTCTCCTACTTCTCGCTCAGAGCTAGACCTGACCAAATGAAGCCACCTCATCTATATTAATGCAGTCCTTGCAACCAGACAGGTCAAACTTTGCGGTGGATGGTTTTTCCCAGCCAAGAGGAACATAAGGATACTGCCAATCGGCTGACTCAAAGTGGTACCACTGAGCTCTGACTGTTTACTGGTAAGATCCCCAATTAAAAGATTAAAACCCTCAAAAAGCCCTGGGAATACCACATTTGCCTCCCCTAATTTCTTTCCAACTTTATTTCAACATACAGCATAAATATATTGCACATCAGAAAGTCTAACTTAATTGTGGGTTTTGGTCAGGGCCAGCTGATTTAAAGGACTGTGCCAATTAGCCCACAAGTTATTCTGATGGTGCCACTGATAAGGACTGTCAACATGAGCTCTGTACTACATGGTGACTATGATCATGGGCTTTGTTATGGGTTATTGTTAATTTCAGCATTTTAGAGTCACTCCACAGTTCTTCATGAAGTCTAGAGGAACCCACTTTCATCTAAACTTTCATTGCTCTATATTATCTTTAATCTCATCAGTAAATTGAAATGTTTTATGCATATAGATGACTTGGAAAATCCAAATGTTTAAGCAGTTTTCTAAAGCATAAAACATACAAATGTGAATTTAATGAATCTTACCTGTGTCAGTGAGTTCAGTCAGCAGTCCAGGAGGTGCAGGTAAAACCCAGCTTGGTGTCTCAGTTGTGTTTCCTATGCAGGTTCATGCTCTCCATTCTCCTCCTCTCACCCTCAGTCTCCCTCTGTCTTTGCTGTCATTGAGAATGAAGGCCTGCATACAGCTATGGCACAAGCAAACACCGTCCACTAGGAGAACAGTAGAGGGTGGTCCATGTACAAAAAGAGGGAGGCTGATGGTGTGATTTTTTTTCTGTAGTTTGAGCAGAGGGGAGCCTTGGCCCTGCCTTCTTTCTCTAATTTCGCATACAGTTTGGAAAGAAAAGACTCCTCCTAAGTTGGCTAGGAGTCAGCAAGAGTGGTGAAGACACTCACACTCAAAATCAGTCTAGCTGTTATCATGTAATACTTGTTTACAATGGTATATTGTCTCCCACACATGCTATTTGTCTGTCAGGCTTGTCGAAGTTGATGACATGCACATAAACTCTATTTTTCACACAGGCGCACACACACACACACACACACGCACACACACACACACACACACACACACACACACACACACACACACACACACACACACACACACACACACACACACACACACACACACACACAGTCAGCTTCATTCACATAACTACAATTTCCCCACTGGGGATTAATAAAAAGTATAAATTAATTTATCATAGTCTACTTCATCACAAAGCTGTTTCCCATCAGCTCTATAATGACAATGTGATTCTGGCGATCCAGTAGCTTGAGCATATTAAATAGAGAGGTGTGTTTTGGATGTGAGTGTGAGCGTTTCTGCTGCCTTTGCTCCATATATGGGGTGTCTCATGTGGCAATCCAAGAGCTACTGGCAGCTGTGTTTATTTGATTATGAGGACAATATGCAGAGCTTTGCAGACAATAAAGAACGCCCCTCAGCTAAATGTTTTGGATTGAGGAGGAAGCACAGGCTTTGATGCATGGGGATTCTCTGCGTGGGGAGACATACTTCAGCATGTGGGAGGACAGATTTGTTCATGAGCAATAGAGGCAGGACATTCATAATGTAGAGTTTATGTGTGTGGATGCTTACTTGTGACCCGTACATGTTTGAGAACATATGTCTGCATATGCGTGAGAGCGTTTGTCTCCATGGTGGTCGGTTGTATATAATAGAGGTCGTCCAATTTAAATAAATTATATGTAGAAGAACGTGTTTGGGAGGAAGCTGTTACTGAAAGAAGCTAATAAATACAGTTTGGGCCAATTCGTCCCATGCCTGAAAACCGTTATCTGTATCTGCATCACATTTACAGTAACTAGCCCCACCCTAGTGTAGTATAGATCAGTGTTATCCAACCTGGGGGTCGCACCCACCTAAGGGGTCCCGATAAATTTGAGGGGGAGGGAATGAAAGGGATAAGAAAGAAAAATCTCTCTTTTGTGGAACTGCTCATAATTCATGTACACTATAGGGCAATGGTTTCAGCTAAGTACTCCCTGATTAGTGCAAAACATTTTTGATAGAAAAACAATGCCCAAATAAAGAGGCACAATACAGCACTGTGCCATCAGTGTTTGATTTACAACAACAAAAGTGTAACTAAAATGCTACATTTCAAACTTTTAGAGTCCATCACTAAACTAATTTATTATTATTGTATAATTATTTTAGGAATTATGTATGACTGATATTTTTTAAATTGCATTCAAAAAAATCTCATGTATCACTGCAGTACTCTAAACTACTCTTACCCCCATTTGAGAAACACTGTAGTAGGTGATAAAGGACACATTTGCTAAAGTGCTGATTGTGCCTTTTCTTAATTTTAATTTTATACTTAATTTAAATAGGACTGTGCTCTATTTGTGTCCAAATGTAACATTAAAAGGATATTTCAGCATTTTCTTTCTCCACTTCGTGTATGTGTACACGGATGAGGTGCCCCCTTTTCATTTTTGCCCCTGCCCTTAGAAAGTCTGTTCTCTCTCTCTCTCTCTCTCTCTCTCTCTCTCTCTCTCTCTCTCTCTCTCTCTCTGAGCCCCTCCTTGTGGCTAAACAAGTTTATTACCACCTCCACCTACAATCCAATTGTACTTAAAGTATCAAAAGTAAAAGTACTCATTTGTAGAATAATGGTCCCTGGTAGTGTTAATCTATGATTTTGGATGAACATTAGGCTACTCATGCATTAATGTGTATGTTGCATTCTACTGCTGTAGATGGATATCTAATCTGCAGCAATGCATCATATTCTATAAGATCTCAACTTTGTGACAATGCATTTTCCAGCTAATCCAAGAAGGGTTTCAATAGTTTATTTAATTTAAGAAGTAGGAGAATTTCCGCAACCCATAAAGGAACACTTAATCCTTCAGTTTATTAGAAAAAAATATGACCAATAATCACCAAATTTGGAGACTACATTGTTTTCACTGGACAGTAGGGGGTCCTAGAAATTGTGAGTAACAACTAAAGCTGTCAGACAAATTTAGTGAAGTAAAAAGTACATTATTTGCCTCTGAGAGTGGAGTTGAAGTAGTAAGTCACGTAAAATGGAAAATTTTCAGTAGCCTAGCTCAAATTTGTATTTAGGTACAGTACATGTACTTAGTTACATTCCACCACTGCCTTATGAATATGCAATGACGTACATATCGTAGGTAGATAGTAGAAAGTTAAAAGTCGAGTAAATAGGGATTAAAAGAGTATTAGCACAATCATTCAGTGACCGTGACGTCATGCGCATTGACCAATAGGTGGCGGTCAGCTTGTGACAGTTCAGTTGGTACTCGACGGTCAGCAGCAACAACTGTATAGAAAAAAGATTTCGTAACTTTGCCTTGATTTAAAAGAAAGAAATGGACTAAAATAATGACGTATTTTAATTGAAGATATTGCTAAACGTTGTTGCCGTTATTAAGCCTATTTTATTTTCCTGTCGACTGTTTATTTTTCAAGCATGGTGAGTTTGACCCCGTCCCCTCCTGTAAACTGATGCCAATGTTTTACTGTCGTGAACTTTGTGTCAATGACAAACGCTTAGCTAATACACCGCGCTGTAGGACCCATTGCTTTTGTCCACGTTGTCTCTCAGAGACCGGTTGGATTAGGTGATTTAAACGGGCTTTACTTGTGTGCAGTGTTGCGGATAAAATTAGACTCCTGCAGCGTAAGAGATCCTGTGTCACTGTGGATCTGTTGAGCCCTGTGGTTGAGCCCCCTGAAGAAGAAGACTGAGAGACAACTGTAATAGCCTATACAGTACCAGTCAAAAGTTTGGACACACTTTCTCATTCAAGTGAAAGGAAAAGTGTGTCCAAACCTGACGGGTAGCTATAGGCTATAGTATGTCCTTCACAGATGTATTTAATGTGAACAAACAAAAAACAAAAACATATTCATGGATAGATATTTTACACCCTGTTCAATACAGACTTATTAATAACACCCTACTTTTAAATGGTCGTTTCACCTAAATAGTTTTGTCAAATACTATAGGCCTATTATTGTAATGTCTTTTCAGTAATTTGCCTGAACTGATCCTTTAAGATAAGTGCACATGTGCTTATACGACCTACATTTGGACATGTAATTATCCATTATTAGTTTGACTCTTCTGATTACCTGCTGATGTGTTGCAGGATGCCGAGGGCCCCCAGGCCCTGTGCGACCTCTGCTTGGCTCAGGTGTGCCGCAGCCTGGACGCTCTGTGCAGCAAGCGAGCAGACGGCTCCATTTGCCTCAGCTGGGCCCCGCTATTCCCACAGGAGATGGCAGACCAGTTACTGCGTAAGATGGCAACTAAAGGTAGGACAGGAGGACAGAGAAAAGGATCCACAACATCCTTATCAACAACTGAGGGCAACTGCAGCCACCAAGTGATAGTAGTTTGCAAAGTTGTTAAAAAGGGACCAATGGGCAGACACAGCGGCCGCGGGTTAGACTACGACCTGCGGCCCTTCGCTGCATGTCATTCCCCCTTTCTCTCCCCTTTCATGTCATTCCCCGTCTCTCTCCCCTTTCATGTCTTCAGCTGTCCTCTATAAATAAAGTCCTAAAAATGCCCAGACAGATAATCTTTAAAAAAAAAAAGGCATCAATGATCTCCCACCACAACAAATGTGACCTGACCTTTAGTTAGTTAGTTATAATTCCTCAGGTGCACAGCTTTCTGTATAAACAAAAGATAATTAGAATGTCTGAATAGCATTATCCTTAACCTACTCTATCATCATACAATTTATTAGTTCACAGTGTACTATCCCAGGCTGAAAAGTCTATTCCATGAACATCAATGTGGTTAAAACTGATGCTACTTTCTCCTACAATGTCCCCCTGTTTTCCTTCCTACAAGGGATACTGAATGACACAACTGTTGGGATTTTCCGAAATTGCAAAGAGCTCCGCCTGCGCCGAGCCTCTATCCGCTGCTGTTCAGTGTCTGCAGAAGCTTTCCGGCTGGCCCTTTGCCCTCACCGGCTCCAGGAACTAGACGCCTCCTGGGTCTCTGGCGGCCTCACTGGGGCTAACATCGTCATAGGCCTGGCCTCCAACCCGGAGTGCAGATCCAGCCTGCAGAGGTTGTCCCTCACTGGGCTACATGTGGACTCAGAGTCTCTGGCGGAGGATGGAGGGACTCGTGTTGGCTTCAGCTCCCTGCAGGGTTTGAGGACGCTCAACCTTGCCAACACAGACTTGACTGATGCTGTCCTTGAGGACATCTGCACTCTCCCTCAGCTGGAGAGCCTGGACATCTCCTGCAGTGCCATCTCAAAGCTTACCGCACTCCTTGATTGCAAAAACACCCTAAGATCTTTGATCACCCACCGGCTACGTCAGCTGGATATGTCGCCTGCTAGCTTGCTCTTTGTCCTCAGCCAACTTCACGCTCTCAGGCATCTAGACTTTTCAGAGGACCATTTTGCTGTGGATGACAGTGACGGGAAAGACGGCGATGAGACATTGCGGCAGCTTCTGGAGGGGAGTCCTCAGGTCCTCCCTTCCCTTGTTTCTCTAGATATCTCTGGGCGGAAGAGAATCACCGAAGCAGCAGTCAGAGCCTTTGTGGAGGCCAGAGGTGGACTGTTCTTCTTGGGCCTGCTAGCCACCGAGGCTAGCTCCTGTGATGTGCTGTCTTCACGGAAAAACCTCAAAGTAAGGAGCTAGTCCTAGCATCGGGCACAGAGTTAACACCAAGCTATGAGATGTCAGGACGTTAAAGAATGTTATAGGCAGACACATGAGCTTGACTCTCACATAAGTTTCTCATTTGTCTTTGACTTGAGGCTCCGTTTGTATACAGTATGTACTGAAAATGCCCGCTGCATTTCCTGTCCCTCTGACAATGCTGATCTGCTGTGTATGTTCAGGTAACTGGAGATGCTAATGAGGACCAGGTGTGTGAGGCCCTGAGAAGGTACAGAGACCGTGAGTGTTTCGTACGAGAGGCCCTCGTCCATCTCTACAATCTAACCACTGACATTGACAAACCACGGCCAGATATACTAAAGGTACTAGCATTGTGTTTAAACAATATCTTTAAAACATACTTTTATGTATTACAACACAGATCTTAATTTTGTCATTTTGGCCATCATTTCTGTTGGTTGTGGATTACATTGTACTCGCAAAAGTAATTGCTAAAACAACATGCAACGAGTAAAAGTTGGAAACAAGGTAACAGTTTAGAACAGATTATCTAAACCACTTTATTCCAAGGTAAAACTGAAGGTGAGCACACCGAAAATGTCACTAAGCCCTGTTTGCAGAGGAAAACCAGGAAGTCAGTCTGGAAACTGTGATTTATGTTCTTCCAAGTAAGGATTGTTTAAAACTTGTCTGATCGTATGACTGCTCATGTTCCTAGAAACTTCTTTTAGCAAATACCACATCCACAGACCTTAACAATCACTTTCCTGAATACAATATTTTTAATACATGGAATGATGGCCAAAAACGACAATAATAAGACCCAGGTTGTAAGAAATTAGTATTATACTGCATTGCATTGCACTGTATAGTAAATTGACTATGAGTTCTTTTATGATGTTTTACTCTAGTGTTGCACAATATCTCCTCTTATTCTGTGCAGGATGAGATGCTGTAGTTAGTTAGTTAATCCTTTATTTAAACAGGAAGTCTCACTGGGATCAAGAGAACAGATTTCCTGTTCAAGAGAATAAACATATACAGTATAAGCACAGAAAAACACAGACATTCTCAACAACACGCCATTTTTACACAGTAAAGGAAACAATTTCAAGTAGCATTTAAAATGCTCAAGTATAATGTTTTAAAATTCAAAAGAACGAATACGTTTTTGTAACTCATTCCCCTTAAAGGTCCCATGACATGGTGCTCTTTGGATGCTTTTATATAGGCCTTAGTGGTCCCCTAATACTGTATCTGAAGTTTCTTTCCCGAAATTCAGCCTTGGTGCAGAATTACAGCCACTAGAGCCAGTCCCACAATGAGCTTTCCTTAGGATGTGCCATTTCTGTGTCTGTAGCTATTGAGGAGGAGAGAGGGAGGGGGGGCAAGGTGGAGGGTGGGGGTGTGGCCTTGACCAACTGCCACTTTGCTTGTTTGAAAGCCATGATGTCTCTCTCTCATGGGTGGGCCAAATTCTCTGGGCGGGCAAAGCAGAGAAAGGGGAGGTAACCTTTCTCCTTATGAGCTCATAAGGAGCAAGAGTCCAGATCGGCCCATCTGAGCTTTCATTTTCTCAAAGGCAGAGCAGGATACCCAGGGCTCGGTTTACACCTATCACCATTTCTAGCCACTGGGGGACCATAGGCAGGCTGGGGGAATGCATATTAATGTTAAAAAACCTCATAAAGTGAAATTTTCATGCCATGGGACCTTTAAGGACGGAGCCTAGTATGTCAAACCAGTTTGTGTTTTGTTAGCTCAGTGTGAACAAACTGTACAGCTACATTTAAAATACCCTCTGACCTGACACTATAATTATTGTATTTAGTCGGGATCGGAAAGAAGACATATAGAGGCAGTTTCTATTTAGAGCCTTACAGATAAATAGCGCAATGCAACCTCACAGATGTAGGAGTGTTACACACTAATAACATCTGTGAGATGCCCTGTCCCATTAATCTCTTCTACTGATGCAGTTTGAGTGATCCAGGTTTTTCCATCTTATTCTGAAGCACATGTGATTTTGAATAAACCTCTGGTTTCCTGCAGCTGGTTCTGAGTGCGATGCAGAGCCACACCAACTCCCTGCATGTCCACCTGGTGGCCACAGCGTGTGTGTTCAACCTGACCACTCAGAACCTGGCAGAGGCCATGCCTCTCAGCCTGCTCAGCTCCACTGTCACCCAGCTGCTGTACGCCATGAAGACCTTCCCCAACCACCAACAGGTCAGGGGACATACTCAATGTTTCAGATTACAGATCCATAATGATATTGTGTAGTTACACAACAGCAACATGTCGCACAGAATGGCTCTGTTGCTACCAGCTGGCCTGTCATTCAGAGATTTTAGAGTCTGACCTAATATTTGGTTGCGGCTCCCATTCTGCCACCTTTAGGCAGTATTTGCAGTTACTCCATAATAACTAATACACACATATACCCATATGTTTTCTTAGACCCATGTGGTTCTTCAATTCTAAAACTGTTTCCATCTCTCCAGGTGCAAAAGAACTGTCTGCTGGCGCTCTGCAGTGACTACATCCTTCAGGATGTCCCTTTTGACAAGTTAGTTCATTTCTCCCAGTTATAATATGACGCATGAGTCCACGGTTACGCAGTAGCCAAGATAATCAGTGCACTCATAGAGTGGCACTGTAGTGTTTTTCCAACAAATTGGGATCCAGCTAAAATATATTTTGTCTTGAAATGTGAAAGTGCCAAAAGAAATAGTTCCTCCAGATGCAAAAGTGCAGACCGGAACTCAGATTTTCCCAAGGCTTCTCTGAACATCACTTGTATATTTTTGTAATACTGTGTTCCTTATATCCATAATGTGATCATGGTTCAGGTATTTAGCAGCCATGCTGGTGATTAACTGGCTGTGCAGCCATGAGGATCCTACCCTTCAGAGGATGGCTGTGGCTGTCATCTCCATTCTGGTGGCCAAGGTCAAGACACTGCTCACTGACTGTGCGTTAGTCTGCTGCAGGGAAATAGTATGGCACCTGTTAGTCCTACCTGTTAAGATCCCTGTGCTTCAGTCGCCTCCTGTACCTCTGTGATGCTAGTTTCAACAGCCAGCTTTATGTTTTCATCTAGTGCAGTTCAATAGGGGCCGATTTCCTTGTGCAATAAGTGTACAACTAGTTCTAGAAACACTCATCTTTTTATTTTATTTGCAGTTGTCCACAGAGGAGACCGCTCAGCTCGGCAAGGACGTCTTTATTATGAAGGTACATTAACACTTTCACGGTATTTAGTTTCAAACTTACACAACGTCCCCGGCTTAGCACTAGATATGCACGAGTGTATTTCTAGTTCTCTCTCTTCCCCACTCTCTCTGTCTTTCTCACCCGCTATATTTTCCATTACCTACCCTGTATATATACTCATTTACTCTCTGTCACCACATTGCTCCATGAACTCGTCCTTCACGGTTTACCGTTACTTCATTATTCAATTACACCTCTCTATTTCTCTCTTTGTGTACGTAATCAAGCTTCTCTACGCTTCAGTTATTCAGTGCTTATTGTACATCTGGTGCCACTTATTAATATGTAAATCATTGTATCCAACAGTCGAATTCAATACTGCCAAAGGATGTTTCACTACAAATCTATTTACAAAAGTTGATATTCATTTTTCATTTTTGGCTCTTACATGTCCCTCCTCCTTGTCCCTCTTTATCACTCCCCTCTGTCTCATGTTTTTTCCACTCATTTGCTCCGTCTCACTGCAGCTGCTGGCTATTGTGCAGCAGAAAGCCATGTTGGGAGTGGTGGACTCCACTCTGAAGTTTGCCCTGAGTGCTCTGTGGAACCTGACGGATGAGATGCCCACCGCTGCTCGCAATTTCATCGAGTGCCAGGGCCTGGAGCTGTACGAGGAGGTTCTCGAGGTAGTAGAGCTCCAGGAATACACTGACATTAATACAGAAATGCACCCACACACACAAACATCATCTCATGCTGTCTATTGGTTTGTGTTGCAGTCCTACTACACAGAACCGTCCATTCAGCAGAAAGTTCTTGGCCTCCTGGTGGGTTCTGTGTGTGTATGTATATATGTGGAGTTATTAGTTCAAAATGGGTTTTTGATTATGTGCCATGTGTGCCACAGTAAAATATTATTCAAATTTTGAATTATTTTGACCAATAGGAATCAAATGAAATCCACCTGTATGCAATCTGACATAATATTATTATTGCTGGCATCACCGCTATCATTTGTATATCTATGTAACAGAACAACATAGCAGAGGTGGAGGTGTTACAGGCGGACCTGATGCGGGAGGACCTGCTGGAGCACATCCTCAGCCTGCTGCAGGACTCCCAGGTGGAGGTGGGGGTCCGGTACTTTGCAGGGGGGACTCTGGCACAGCTGGCCTCCAGACCAGAGGCCTGGACCCTGGGTGATGAGCTCCGCAGCACCATACTAAAGCACCTGGTGTGTGTGAGAGGCAAAGGTTTTGGATGCTGTTCTGCATTTAGCACGGAGTAAAATTCACCTTTGGCTCTTTTGGGCTTTCTTTCTTTGCAGCATGCATCCATAATGACATGGACCCAACTCGAGAGAGAAATGGTCTCTTACAGGTGAGACAAACGCAAACTGGACAACACGGACAGAAAAAGCTGTTTAGAAGTAGAGTCATTTTTAATGAATTCACTCATTCTGTCTGTTCAATTCAACATCAAATGTAACGTATGGATCGTTTGAAACACTGTGTACATTAAACCAAATTGTAATTCCCTGTATAGGTTCATTTATTTGGATATCTGCTAAGGTGTCACTCAGAATTCTCCGAGGTCTACAATAGAAAGCCCAGACAATCACAAGAATGCAATTTAAAATCTAGTAACACCTCGTTTACATTCCCTTGGTAGCAATGGTGCCAAAGAAAATCGACTGTCCGGTTAATTTAAGCACAAAATAAACCAAAGAAAAATGCTCAGAATTACTTATAATCCCAGTGTCTCCTTGTGTCTACATTTCAGGTCGTTCAGTCCATTTTGCCCTCTGCTTCAGACTTTGCAGCCCTCAGGAGTGCAGCTGTGGGCAGTGTGGGCCATACATCTGGTCTGCAGTCAAAACAGTAAGACACACAAACAGACTACTGTGAGGATACTGGGGTGTCATACAGGACTGTATGTGTATAACTATTTTATTAATCAATGAATCGTTATAAGTCATTTTTCATGCAAAAATGGCAGAAAATGCTGTTTTTTTTAGATTCTCAAATATAAACATTTCCTGCCTGCTTTTCTCTGTCTTATAGTAAATTGAATATATTTTGGTTTTGGACTGTTGGTCGACAAAACAAGACATTTGAAGGCATCACCTTGGACTGAGATAGATATTTTTCACTATTTTCTGACATTTTATAGACTGGTTCTCAAACTATGGTACAAGGAGCTGCCTCGAGTGGTACGCAAATGGAATCTCGGATATATATATATAAAAAAAAAAAAATGAAATAAATTAATTTAAAAATAATGCTACAGAAATACTACATTTAAATACAAACTACAACATTTCCGATAATAATACTTAAAATATGATCAGTTAAAAGTAATTTAAAGTGTTCGTTTAAGTGTCATATCTTTGTTTCGATATCAGCTTTGACTAAACAGTTAATCAAGAAAACAATCTGCAGATTAATCGATAATGAAAAGAATAGTCAGTTGCAGCCCTATACATTTTTAAGTAAAATAAAGGCGATTGCTATCTTTTATCATTTTACATTTGCCACAAATATTGGACCCAAAATAATGTTAAATAGATTCATGTAGACTTCCTTGGAGTATTATTAGTCAAGTGGTGGTGGTGGGCTCGATCACTGTAAGCTTCCATTCCTCTCTCATGTTCTCATCTTCTCTCTGTCCTCTAGCTTCACATTACAGCAGCATGATGGAGAAGGAGGGTGTGACTGAACTTCTGAAGGCTTTGGCTGCACATCCCGAAACACACGCCGACATTAAAGGACTGTCAGACAGCATCTTGCGCATGGTAGAGCAACACCATAGTCACTCAGGGTCCTTCTACAACCAGATGGGGCCTTGAAACTCTTGACAAAAGTGCAAGAAATTGATTTTATTTAATTCATTGTTGAGCTGTGCCTAAAATGTGCTAGACATGAGGTTGCAGATTAGGGTTGGGTATCGTTTGGGTTTTTTCCGATACCGGTGCTAAAACGATACTTTTAAAACGGTGCCGGTGCCTAAACGGTGCCTGAACCGGTGCTGAACCGAAATATATATAATATATTTATAATGTATATAATATAAAATATTAAAAAAGGAGTACAAAACGACAGTTGGCGACATTAAAGAACGGCTTGTTTATTGCTACGGCCATATGGTCAAAATTAAATGATTGATTAATAATGTAATGACAATAACTTATAACATTGACTTATTTCACCAGTAAATTGCTGGTAAACGACAAAAACAAGCACCAGATGGGAAAAGGGTATTTTACAATAACTTAAAATGCGAGTGGCGAGTTTCAAGTGAACGCACCGTCTGTGTTGTTTTTCCTGTTACGTCCCGGTGTTGGAATCCTCTACAGGGAAATACAGTAACACTTTAAACCGTTTAACGTTAGCTGTCAGCATTTTAACCATTGTGTTTAATCCAGCTACTAGCTAACGGTAACGTAGCATCCTGTGCAGCGAAGCTTCTGAAAAGAAAAAAGTCAGGCTCCAAAATGAGGCACCGAAATTTTCCTTCTTATTCGGTCTTGTTAATACCGTTTATGTCGGAACCGGTGCCCTATTGTCACCGCGTTTCGGTACCCAACCCTGTTGCAGATACAGTATTAAAGGGCAGGCAGTTCACATCAGTCATTTTAAAACTTAAGTTAAACGGAATACATTATTTGTTGTATATTTAATATAGAGAAAAACTGTTTACAGACAGTAGTGAAAGCACTTTTCTGAGGTCAAATTTCTGTTAAGTTTGACCTTAAATGTTTGACCTTAGTGAAGTGTTCCAAATAAACTGAAGTTAGAGACAGCTTGTGTTGTAAATCATGCATAGAACCAACACCTGTCACTAGAGGGTGCTTTGGTACTGTAGCTTCAGGGCTGTTTTTTTTACTTAAGTTTATGCAAAATATTCAGTCATCAGATGTTTGGATTCAAGATCATAATAAGTAGCAAGATATCAATAACCTGAATCTGTTGTATTTATCTGTCTGTAATGAGGACCCCCTTATTTTGTTTTATATTTATTTATGTTCAGAAATATCTCCCTCTCCTGCTCTCTCTCTCTCTCTCTCTCTCTCTCTCTCTCTACATATATATATATATCTTTCTCTCTTTCTCTCTTTCTCTCTCTCTCCTGGTATCCTAGATGCTGAATTCATTATATTTTATGTAACAGCTGGAAGACAGAATTGCTCACAGGCATCTACAGAGTCTATTCTAAGTTGGCCTATTAATAAATCCTTTTGAAAAGTGGATTAACAACCTCTCATGAATACTTGAGTTGTACCACCATGTTCAACTTTTAACTGTCAAATCCCCTTTATTCACATTTTTAAATCCCCTTTATTCATATTTTTAAATCCCCAAGAGGAATTCAAAGGGATCTACTATGCAGAATATGGCTTTTGCGTGTTTGTGCTTCAACCAGGTTAGTCATCCCTTTGCCAGTGGTAGGCTATATATCAAAAAAGAGCTGCAGTAACTGATCCAGGGTCAGCATTTAACTACCGCTTCAACCCCTAAACATCAATGTCACAGTGGCAGTCCTGTGGGGTCAAAGGTCGAGTGCCCTATAGCGAACATGGTGTGATGTTACTGTGAGAAGTTCAAGGCAAGAGAAGTGTGGGAAAAATGCTGCTTTCCTGGGGCTGTGTAGCGTGCATGGTGACTTTGCCCTACATGGAAAACGTAGCAACGTCAACGTGAGGAGGTAAGGTGAACAGAAGAGCCAAAACTTAATAGTGGTGTGCATTGCCTTACTTAGGTTTTATGTTTTTGGCTCAAAAAGCCTATCAATATTCAAGTTATTCACAAGGTAGTAAGACAGAAGGCAAAAGAATTGTAAGAGTGTTGTTCAACATTTTGGGAAAAGCGCATATACACTTTTTTTTGCCAAGACTTAGAACAGAAGTGATGTCACTCTCAGGTCTGTAAGTTATGCTAAATATGAAGTTACTGCCAGCAGCTGGTTAGCTTAGCTTTGCATAAAGACTGGAAACAGGAGGAAACAGCTAGACTGGCTGTTGAGCGGTAACAAAACCGGCACCTCTAAAACTCACTAATTAACATGTTAATCCAAAGTGTTAAAACCACAATTTGAGAGGTTAGGTGCCGGACTAAGTCCAAGAAATTGTCACACTAACCCCTGGTAAAAGGGTGAATAGTTGGTTTTACAACTTTTGTTTTCATGGTTTTTAATGTTTTTAATATTTTGGGTTGACAGATTTTGTTATCCTCCTCCGACAAAGCCAAACTAGTGGTTTCCCCATGTTTCCAGTCTTCATGCTATAAGCCAGAGATATTCAACAGGCGGTACAGGACCAAATTATAGTTTGATAATTTTTTGAAACTTAAACGGTCTTACACATTAACATGACTCCAACATATTACCAGCAATGATACATTGGCGTATTTGTGAATTTCGTTTACACAACAGGCTTACTGGCCTACAAGTAAGGTAGCCATCCACAGATACAGTTATGCTTAAGGATTCACTGTGTCACATGTGTGTTGCACATTAAAACATAATGTATAAATATATGAATATGTCAACAATTATTAATACCTTAGTATTGTATGCACCATAACAAGCTATGTGTAAAGGCTTTAAGCCACCCTAGACGTTATTGTAGGCCCAGTTTAATATGCAACTCAATTTTATACAATAGTAGTAGGGGTCCCTGCTCCGTCTCTTTTTCAGCTAAGGGGTCCTTATCCTTAGCCTGAAAAACGTTAAGAAACCCCTGCTAGAAGCTAATCTGCTGGCTGTAGCATATTTACCATACAGACATGAGAGTGGTATCAATCTCCTTATCTAACTCTAGACAAGAAAGCAAATAAGAACATCATTTCAAACTATTCCATTAAGAGAACAGAAGGATCTGCACTGGCTAGACAGATAGAAATAGAGATGTCTATAGGTAAATTGATAGGTGCCAAAATAGGATTTATGGCCAAAAATATCTCTAGAGATAAAGAAAGCATGGGAGGGATAAAGAGAGACGTGCTGGAGAAAAAAGTAACAGAGTGAGTCAAAGGAAATTCACGACCCTTACATGCTCCACGAGACTGTGCAAAAATACCAGAGACCAATTTGCAGATTCCCTGTCTCAGTTTGAAATATCATTGTACTGCATTTGAGTTGGAGCTTAGTGTGAGTAAGCATCTCGTTATCTCACTTTTGCAGCCAGCTCTAATGGATTAACATAATCGTGGACCAGTCTGCGCACCCAGAATACACTAATGTACAATGCAACACATCTCCAGCTGTGAGTGTGTGCATGTGCCAATGCACGTGTGGGGCAGAGTTTGCAGGGTATTTGTGCAGCTATGTCTGTGAGCTAAAAAAGCCCCAGTGTAGACAATAGGGCAGCCATACTTTGACTTGGATGCTAATTAAGACACCCGCTATCCCTTTAAATACCCAGAGAGCAAAAGAAGGGATAAGGACATTCAAAAAGCAGGACGAGAGATTGAACAACAAGACAAAAGCAATAACAAAAAAATACTTCTCCAGGCAGAACTGTGACGCACAAAAGGACACACCCTCTCCTCTCAAATGACCTTTTATTGCTGGGGAAGGATACAGAGTTGGCAGGCCCTTGAGCCTGTGTGCAGATATGTAACAGCAGTAGGACCATCCTTCTCTCTGCCAAGTGGAGGCAGGGGCTTACTCTTCACCATCAATCAATAGCCACTTTCACAGAGGAGGGCTAAGCAAAGCTTGTTAATATCAAGTCCTATAGAAAAAAAATACAGATGTAACATAGGATCGAACACAATCATTTGAAATAAATCCAGCTGACAAATAATTTCTGATGTGATAATGATAGAGAAAGTGATGGAAATGAAACTGGACAAAACTCTGGAAAAGTCACTCTTTGCCTATAATGAAAACCAGGCATTTTGCTTATTCCTGTCCCTCTTTCTGCGCTTTAGTGTGGTCAAAATGTGAAGGTTCAAATAATTAAAGCAAAAGAAAGTACAAAGCAGGAACACTTATTATGCACGGTATGTTTACAATCGTAAGCATAGGAAATATATTTAACTTAATATAAGTTGCAGCAGTTCCAGCTTAGCACAGCAGTATGGGAGGTTGGATTTGGCTGACAGTAATTTGGTGCTGTCATCCATATGTGGCAGTGATTAATGATGACATTTTCTTGAAATAACTGAAATACAGAAACACACAGGCATCCATTTTCCAAGCACCAGTCTCTGGAAATCCCACAATATTAACTTTGGTGTAAGTAATACCACTGATCTGTGATTTTCTTCCTATTTTGTGTGTGTTTGTGTGTGAGTGAGCGTGTTTGTAAGTAGATGTGCTAGAGGGCTATTACGGTCAGTGAGAGCCACTCTTATGTGATGTCACATCTCCCATCTGCAGCATTTTAAACAGTGGCCGCTTTACTTTCAGCTCAGTAGATGCACACAATGATGCAAACAACAACAACCATAGGCAGGAAACACGTCTGCAGGAGCTTTTGCATCCAATAGTGCTGTGTATTTTCTTGTCTATTCACTGAACTGGCTCGCCATCACAGCTGTGCTATTGATGTGACCGTAACCAGAGTGCATTTCTGTCCTGAAGCACATCCTGACCACTACCTCAGACTGGCTGGTAAATGATGGCATACAAACAGTTCTCAAGCACAACAATATACCCATTAGTGCCACTGTATGTCTTCTTAAAGCAATAGCTCAATATTTTGGGAAATACGCTTATTTGCTTTCTTGCCAAGAGTTAGATGATGAGAAGATTGTTACCCCTCTATATGTCTGTACGCTGACACTACAGCCAGTAGCCTGTTAGCTTAGCTTAGCTTAGCATAAGGATGAAAGCAGGAAGAAACAGCTAACAGTCGCTCACCTGTAATTCTTTTTGCATTAATATAATGCAGAGCACTGCATTGTGGGATTCTTAGCACAAACTAGTGTACATGCCATGGCTCCAGTTTTGTAATTGTATTGTGCATAAATTATACATTCAGATTTCAGACACTCAAATAAAATGGGGGAGGGTAAATATACTATAGGGCCTATATTTACCCTCCCCCATTTTATTTTTATTACTATAGTATAGGCTATAGTAAATAGTGAGTGATTTCGGACACAGACAAGACAGTTCTGGTGTCACTGTGAGGTTGCCAAGAAATATATATTTGTCCTCACAATTTGTCATTTTTACACTTCATATTTTTTAATGGATTAAACAAACAAGATAACAGTGTGTTAAATAGTGAGCTTGGTGTGGTTGGTTGTTTTTTGGGTAGAGCTAGGCTAGTTGCTTCCCCCTGTTTCCAGTCTTTATGCTAAGCTAAGCTAATCAGCTGTTGGCTGTGGCTTCATAACAATGCAAAAACAATAGAACAAACATGTATACTAGTTTGCGCTTACAACCCCACAATGCAATGTTTTTTATATGCAAAAGAATTGCAGTTGGTCAACTGTTAGTTTTTTCATCTTACTTCCAGGCTTCAAGCTAAGCTAAGCTAACAGCTTACTGGCTGTAGCTTCAGTGTACAGACATGAACATGGTCAAACCTCTCATCCTATTCTCAGCAAGAAAGGCAAAAAGCATATTTCCCAAAACAAATAGCTCTTTGAAGTTTTAGATTTTGTAGTTTTGATGATCTGGGAAGGTGCTGTTCTGGTTGGTGTCAGTAATGTACTGTTAGTGAGAGCAGAGCACTCTTTCGAAGCTTTTACACAGTACATTGTACTCAGAGGTGATTTGTGTTGGAGTCGATTATGGAGGAAGAACTGATGCTTTTGTCTCTGTCTGTCTGAGCACATGCATACATGTGCCTAAATATGGTCTGGGTTTGCAGTGTGGAGGTGTAAAATATTGAAATTCAGATCATCCGTTTAGTACATTATATTATTGAAACTCGGCATATTCAGCTGCTTTACAGTACCTCCAAATGCCCATATGGAGAAAAAACTGTCAATGATGAGAGTTTTCAGAGCCAGGTGTTACACAAGAACAGCAACTACAGTATGTACATGTTTGTTACTTGTCATTCCATCTGTGTCACTGTGCTGACATGTATTAGGGCAACCAGCTATCCTATTTCCAGGCCCCACCCTCACCCTCGCCTCTGGCATCACATGGCCTAATCAGCGTGCTTAGCAGAATGTAATACACCCTCACAGTTGAAACTAACCCATATTTGCATGTGTTGTATGTAGATATAGATAAGAGTTTACTACACAGACGTCAATACACATGCGGTGCATTTTGTATATACTGAAGGAACCCATGCAAATATTACACCCAAAGCCATGAGAGCAACCAGGAACCAAATATTCAGCATCTCATCATACTGCTTAAGTAGGCAACTTACAGGTACAGTACAGTACATGGATTACTATCTTGGATTGACACTTTTGGCATCCAGTTACGTATGTCATGCCAGTAAATGCTTAGGTTGGTACATGCATAGTTATGCATACTGCCATGAGTCAAGATCACTCCCTTATATGATGAGGGAGTGCAAGCAAACACACAGACATACACACACGATTCATTCCTGACTGTCTTATATCAGTGGAAAAAATACCCCACATTTTCACCAACTGCAACAGGAAAAACCTTACAAACAAAACGTTTGACCCTTCATTGCAGGGACAGCACAGGTGTAATACCTTTAATGATGCATGAGACCAGGGCCCTAAAAGTTGAGCACCTAAATGGAATGCAGCCATCATTTACATTATACATCTTTGCTTTTCATACAATAAGACGAATGGTTTGAAAATGGGTCTATAATGGTCAAAGCAGAAAATAACTTTGCATTCGACACTGACACAACCATCCATAACCAGCATGTTAAAACTGTGTAGTATACTGTTATTATACTGCTGTTAGTTCTTAAGTTGGACAAATCTCAACAATATGCACACACCAGTAAATGTGTGAAGAAAGGTTTCTCAGTGGTATTGCAGATCATGACAGAAACACAACAGATCTACACAACAGATGGTGTGGAGTCGGAGTGCAGTTGAACCGCTCTATCTTCACCCCATTTTTATTTTATTGATTGTGTGTTTATGTGCCGCCATTTTTGTTCTCTTGACTGCCCAAGACAAAGTTTTTCTAAAGGAGACAATAAAAGCGTATCTTATTTTATCATAAGTTAAAGACACATAATGCCAAAATAATAGGTGTTTTTAACAAAGACATTTTGACTTGTCATTGTAGAAAAAGCACAGATGTTAATAATCATATTAGCTATGGCTCCGTTAAATTTAATAAGATATTGAGCCAGCATGCCAAATACCTGGACCCAGAAATTATAGCAAGTAAATGGAATTCAGACATCATTCATTTTATTGGCTACACCTGTGCTTTTCTCACTGTGACATCAAAATGCCTTTTGGAATAAAAGGTTTATTTTACGTTGCTGGCACAGCTGCAAGATATCAATATTATTAACACTTTCATAATAAAAACTTATAAAGTAAAATCTGCACAACATAAAAATGAGGGGGAAAACAGCTGGTCCAAGAGGAAGCCCTTCCCCTTAGATCCCTCAAAAAAAAATGTTACTAAATCAAAGATAATAACAATTCAGAGACACAACTGATTGTACAAATACAGTACACACACACACAGAGGACAGCACAATGGAGCAGCTATTGTTTTCCCCTAGTCCAACAAGGGTTTTACGTCCTGCTCCTTATGTTCATAACAGTCAATGTCAGGGGAAATGAAGTGGTACAGCCACATGATAAGCGGTCATTCTGGACTAAATTTGTGATCTGGGACGTTGCAAACTGGAGGCAGAGCCTCAAACAAACCAGGTGTTGGTACTATATTTAGCATTGTGGGCTTAAATGATTCTGGTCCCTGTTTTTCCTGACAGCATTAGCTGTCTTATTGCTCTAAAACTGTACAGTTTTTTAAACACCAGGTTTGGAGTAAAGTACTTGTAATTTCACTCAATGAAAGTATAAATAAAAAGTGTAAGAAAAAAATTAGGAGCATGTTTTTTTTTTTTAGAATAAGTCTTAAATGATTACACTTAGGATATTCTGTATTTAAATCCTGTGTCCTTTAATTAATTGAATTAGCTTGTACACACCTCATAAGGCTTTTTGGTGCATCAACAGTGCATGCAGAAACATAAAGGACACTGCACTCAAACTAGTTACCCAACAAAGAGAGGATGAAGTAGAAATCAGTTATCACATTCTCCTATTTACTTGCCATCCAGCAGGGCCTACTGCCAAACAGATCTCAGCAGTTGGCACATGCTGGCTCTCAACTTCACTAACAGATCTTCAACAAAAATGCCTTGACTGCAGATTGTTTCTGGGTTTATAGATTAGAACTATCAGTACAAAACCACACTCCACTGGAGCAAAGAAGGAAACCCTCACCCCTATTTTCCACCAGGCGCGTCTGCGTTGCGTAGATACTAGCTTAATAAACATGTGATTGTTCTGTAAAATACTTTTAGAGACAATAAAATCTGTGAGTCGGGCAGCAAGCGCTTCTGAGACCCTCCTGGTTTGGTATGGCCATAGACTGAAAAAAATAATTATCATATTAACAGTCTATGGGTATGGCGCGTGACGGAGGACAGAACAAAACCGGAACGCAGCCGGAACGCAGCACAGACGTGCCCAGTGGAGAATTGGAGTCCACATCTGCAAAAGCTCAATCAAACCTGCAGCCACATGGTACACACTAGTGTGTACATGGGTGTGCACACATGTATTCATCTACGCTGACATAAATGCATTGAGTAAATGCATTTTATCCTCCTCCACTTTAAATTCCACGTAGAGGCTGTGAAGCTGAGTCACAATTCTCCTAATATGCTTGTTACCATTATGGAGGTCCACTGGTATTTTTTTTTTTGTGCTACCAAAGCTATTCAAGTAGGGTCTAGAAATAGGCGGTCATATTATTTAGTAGCAGATGTATCTATCCAATTTGTAACATTATATGTACAAACTGATTGTATAATATGACATGCTTGTTTCTCAATAGCCCAAATTATGATGGTCTGAGCTGGGTTTTGATGAGTATTTCTGCTCCTTTGTTGGTCATAGCTGGACCCAAATGGTGTTAAAAGAGTAGTTGGACATGTTGGGAATTACTCTTATCCGCTGTCTTGCAAAACATTTGATGAGAAAATAGATACCACTTTCATATCTGTCATTTAAATATGAACCTACAGCCTGCGTACAGTTAGCTTAGCTTAGTACAAAGACTGAAAACAGGGGGTAACAGTAGCCTAGCACTGTCCAAATGTAACAAAATGTCCCTACCAGCACCTCTGAAGCTCACTAATAAACATATATTGTGTTTGTTTAATACATACATGCACTGAAGTGCCAAAATTACAATTCACCGTTTTATGGGGGGTTATGTGCCTGACTATTTCTTGGCTGGGAGCAGTTGCCAGGTGTCTCCTGGCCAAGGAAACAAACAAAATATAACATGTTAATTAATTAACTTGGTGCTGGAAGTTGGATTTTGTTAACTTACAGCTGTTTCCTATTGTTATGGGCCAGTTTTTATTATCTAAGCAAATATGGCTGTATAGCTTCATACTTCATACAAACAGACAAATATGAGAGTGGTTTTAATCTTCTCATCTAACTCTTGGCAACAAAGTGAATAATCACAGTTCCCAAACTGTAAAAATATTTTTCAAGTTGGTAAATGTGACCATTGATACTAGTACAGAAGCCAAAATGAGCTAATAATCACGTAAAACAATCTGTTAGCTGCTTCCAAGATAACCAGCTTGGCTGATTTAGGCTCCTTTGTCATCCCGTATGACCTCATCCCAGTCAAATAATACAAATTGATAAACCATATAGCACAGTCACATATTTGCATACATGGTGAGTGAATACCCAAGGGCTGGGGACCTCCACAATGGCAGCCAGAGTGTGTGTTACATCACCTGAAAGCCCACTACAAATGAGAAGAGTAACACTGTGCATCTCTGTTGAATCCTCTCTTTTCTCTTTCAGAGCTAGGACTGTTAAACAGACTCAATTTGACTGGAGTGTAATTAGACTTCACAGGCAGTCCTGGAAGTTGACAGGAGGCACTGTGGGAATCCGTGATGGGCAGAGTGGGATTAAACAGTATTTTAAACAGTGTGTGATGTTTTCAAATTCCCGTTGCCATGGTCACTCCTGGCCCGCGAGGTACGACCCGTCTCACTGGATTCTTCCTCGTCGTCTACATCGAGCTGTTCATCTTTCTTCTTGATGTAACGCTCATAGAGCACCATAATGACGCCCATCAGCCAGGCCGACACGGTACCAGCAGCAAAGATGACAAAGCCGATGACGACAAAGAAAAGGTAGTCCCAGGAGCCCAGAGTCTGGTGACATAACGTCCGTAGCTGGATACCCACCTCTCCCAGACGACGGCCCTGCATGTCAACAGGTGAGCCACACACCGTCTGACCTTCATCTGTCACACAGACACACATCAGGAAGGAATGATTCAGGATTAGTCATAGCTCAAAAGATTATATCAACATGTTTGGTTTGGAAATATAATGTAAAAATATTGCACTGAAGTGCACTGGAGGCAAAGATTTTTTTCTCTTTTCTTTACATAAAAATTCCAGGCTGGTGGTGTTAAAACAAACAATGTCACTCAACATCATTCAGACTATTGAGTCAGCTTGTTCTGGACTGCATAAGCAGAGTTAGCATTTTCAGGCCAGTGACACTCTTACACATAATTATCCAAGAAAATCATTGTCTATAAAATATTGCACTATTGTTTAGTATAGCGGGATAACCACATGCATACAGAATCAATTGTAAAGCCCCTGGAAAGTTAGTTTAAAATCGTAATTTTTTTTCGATAACATTACATAGTCATTACTAAATAAGCAACAAACAAAATTAGAGTAGAGGAAAAAAACACCCTTAATTGTTAATATTTATTAAGTTAATACTCAAAAGCTAATCTGCTTCATCAGGTCTTTGATTGACACTGATTAACATAACCTGATTGGTACTGACATCACCATGTTCCAACAGAGCCCCGCCCCCCTCAAACTAGTGAGAAAACCAAGAACCAAAACACAAACACAGAAATCTTTCATGTGAAATAACTAAAACTATAATGTAGGACTAAACTTTACGTAGGACCCCATCACTCAGAGTAAGCAGCTGATTGAGAAAGTATATTTTCGGTGCCTTTAAAGTTCGTTTAACTGCTGATCAAGTAACTTTACTTACATACAGCATACATACAGACAACTTTGAAATATAATTATCACAAATCTTTATCATCCTTTAAAGGATCCTTTGATTTTAGAGCCATAACAAAATGCACAAGTGGCTTAGCAAAGAAACATATGGTAATTTAACAGAGCAGCCTGTTAAATAATTAATATATTACGTTATATGGTTTTGCATAACATTTGTAAATGGCAGCAAACTGAGCTGAAGATGCCCATGAAATTATCAGGCACACACAGCCACACTAGCATTACAACGTTGCCTTATTTATCAGAAAACCACAAGGTTTTAGAAGCTTCACGTTTACTAGAGTCTAGAATTGGTGCAGCATCAAAAGAAAGAAAAAAATCATGGATGAATTATTCAAACTCCTTTCTCCCCCACAGGATTAGATAAGGTTTCCCATCATCAGGCACCGGGTATGACTAGGACTAAGACCTAGCTGAAATCCACAAATCCTTATAAAAAAAGAGTTCCTTCTCATTCAGAAAAATAGAGTAGATGGATACAATTTTACAAAAGCCCATCAGTCAAATACGCCACATGATGGATGTTGCTCTGCAGCAGCCGAGAGGACTTTTTTTCTGAAAATAATCCTGAAGCCTGGCTAAGTCTTCCATGAGCAGAAACACAGCACAACACAACATCTCCATACGACCACTGTTTCTAATTGGCTTCTGTTTTTTGCTTTTGCTGCAAGGGGGAAATCCCACTGGGAGAGATCAAAAGACTTGGAAGTTTCTGCACAGGGAACAGTTTTCTGTTACCGCATGTAACAGCATTGAAATATGAATCCTTATTTTGGTGGCATATTTTTCTATGAACTAAATGTGGTTTGTGCACAAATGTAGACCTAATGAATAGCCTACAGAAACATTTGTAAAATCTGCTTTGACTCTCTGCACACAAGAAATAGTCAGGCAACTATTTCTTGGCTGGGAGCAGTTGCCAGGTGTCTTTGGTAAATTGGGGCTCCTGGCCAAGGAAACAAACAAAATATAACATGTTAATTAATTAACTTGGTGCTGGAAGTTGGATTTTGTTAACTTTGGACAGAGCCAAAACAGCTGTTTCCTATTGTTATGGGCCAGTTTTTATTATCTAAGCAAGGGAACAGTTTTCTGTTACTGCATGTAACAGCATTGAAATATGAATCCTTATTTTGGTGGCATATTTTTCTATGAACTAAATGTGGTTTGTGCACAAATGTAGACCTAATGAATAGCCTACAGGAACATTTGTAAAATCTGCTTTGACTCTATTTTTGGAAAAGGTGAACCATGATGGAATAGTTGTATAATTACTGTAAAACCTTACACAAATAATTCATTAATACTGTAATGGTGTTATAGAAATGGTGTTGTTGTTTTGCTTACCTTCTGAGAGTCTGATGTTATTCGGTATAGCATTATATTATGTTTCACTGATTTCTTGTTTCATACAATGACTGCAGAGGCACACACATTCTCATCCTTTAGATCGGGGCTCCCAAACTTTCGATGATGAACTCAAGAAGCCCTCCAATGACTTTCCGTCATGTTCCAAATGTGTCCATTTCAATCCTATTTCAATGTGGATGTTAAAGTGCCTATATTATGAAAAAATCACTTGTTTTCTGGGATTTGGGGTGTTATTTTGTGTCTCTGGTGCTTCCACACGCTTACAAACTTTGAAAAAAAACCCATCCATGCTGTTTTGAGTGAGATACAGTTTCTGAATGTGTACTGCCTTCAGTCTCCGGGTGCGCTGTTCAAAATCTGCAGGGTTTTCTATGTAACTAGCTGAGACGAGGGGCCTAGGGGGCTAACCTAATCTACAAAATAAATTGTATAGAACTACTTACAGGTCCCTGTTCTGCAGGTATTCCACACAAAGTTGGAAGTGCGCCCTCGTTTAGAAGAAGTCTCCCGGCTAATCCTGCCTTGTACAGGCCGAAGTTGCAGAAACGGCTAGCTAGCTCAGCTACTGCGCATGTGCGACTGACAACAAAGATGTTACAGAAGTTGCGAGGTCTCACTCTGTAGCTAAAACAGAGACCTGAACACAGGGTGAAAAGAGGAGCTGCAGCAATGTGCAGTACAACAAATATATGGTGTTTTTTGAAAATGAAACCATATAAACCTATTCTGATACAATCTCAAATTACAATTATTAACCTGAAAATTAGCATAATATGGCCACTTTAAGTAACACGAAAAAGTGTATAAATTGTTGTAAAAAATCAAATTGTCAATTGTCATTGTTGTTTAGGTTTGGTCAAGTTTGCATTCCTATGACAACCACGAAGTGGCACTATTTATCTATCACTTTAAGCTAACTTAACTCTTTTAAATTTCAGCTGTTTCACTTGTTTATCCTGTCTTAGCTAATCAGTTTAACTGTTTAGGCCTATCTATTAGTTTTAGATAACTGTGTCAATCAAACCATTTATCAAACACTTTTAACCAACTATTTTAACTTGTTTATCCATTCATTATAGATAATTATATCAACTGTTTGTTCATTACATTTGGCTAATCATTTCAAATGTGGATCTTCTTTTAGCTGACTATCAAATAACTATTTCCAAGTTCTCTGCCAGCTTGCTAAATAGTTTTTATGAACTCTCAGTAGCAACACATGGTGTTAAGGTGTTTTTACTGACTCAGGCTGGTGGGAGGTGTGATTAGACAGGGGGAGAAGGTTCATGCCATGGCTTTCAATCAAATAACTTGATACGTTAACTTCATGGGATGACAGAAACTTACTTTTCACCTAATATTTTATTAATTTGAAGCATAAATCTCCATTCTTATCCTCAGACAAGCTCTTCTGTAGCTCACAGATCTGAAAGCTGAAGAAGCAAGGACAGTCAGCCTCTCTAAGCTCTATCTACCACAGAGAATTCAAAGCATACTCTGATCCTCTCAAAGGCTGCTGCTGTGCACTGTTCACACAATATGCTGTTAGATTATAACAAACACACAAACCATGCATGCACACAAGCACACTCCGTCTAAAACATATATGAAGGCTTAACTTTCCCATCTTCTATCCCTGTCCTTGCAGAGTCTGCTAATGTGTGTGTGTGTGTGTGTGTGTGTGTGTGTGTGTGTGTGTGTGTGTGTGTGTGTGTGTGTGTGTGTGTGTGTGTGGCTGTCAGCTAGGAAGGAACCCCTTCTGGCTTCACCCCCCTTTCCCACTTTCCACCCAAAGTGACTAGCATCAAAGAAGAGGGCTTTCCCTCCCTCCTTCCCCCATCCACACTCTGCTCTATTTCTAGACACTCTCCTTATATAACAGCTGAAAGCGTGATAATCTAGCCAGGAAGGCGAGACAGAGGAGAATCTGTTGGTTCCTTCCTGTAGCTTTCTCTCTCGCTCACTCGCTTGCTATTGATGTGTTTCCCTAAAGTGAGGAGACAAGCGAGCAGTGTTGCATGAACCAGGTGAGACCCAGACGAGACTTAACAAGGCTTCGGAGAGAGAGCTCGCAGCTGAAACACGGTTGTCTCCAAAATGTTATCCTTCTCTTTCCCCACTAAAGCATTAAAAGTGTGCTTCAGCTGTGTTGGTATGTCTAAATGCGTGAAGCAGTAATTGTTTATCGGTGTGTATGACTTTCCACATGCTTTAGGAGACTAAGCTTAGGAGAGGATAAGGTATTGCCTGTGCTGTCTGCTCGAAAGAGATGAACAGACCGTGTGTATACATAACAGAGGTAGAGAATGTGTGAGTATCTATGTGTTTGCCTTCTCCCTTGCTGGCAGCTGTCACTGGAAGAGGCTCCTCTCCAAATTAAGCAAGACGAAATGGAATGAGCAGCAGGAAAATAGGACAGCTCTTGCAGGACTTGTTTTGGACTCGGCCTAAGCAGCACAGGGACCATGGTGAACTATAGTATGTGTGTGTTTTGTGTGGGAGAGAGAAGCAGGGGGATGCCTTTTCAGTAAGCGTGGCAAATGTATTATAGCTATGGTGTCAGAATTATGACTGGCTTCTTGCTCAGTAAGACACATTATAAATAGCAGCTGGCCTTTTGCATAGTGACACATCCACACCAAAGCATTAGCATAATAACTCAAGTAAGAAAGATTGTTGAATATCAGACACATCTATCAGCTTGACAGTAATAAAACAAAGGTGGGGATCGATATTTGATGGTGCAACTATGATCCATTAATCACATCTAGGGCACAGTATGGATGGCTGGATAAAATAGGGATTGATTAGTCATTTCAAGATAAAAGACTCTCTTGTTTGCCTCCCCAACCTCAAAAACAGAGATCTGAATTAATGAACACAGTTGTCAGAAGAGAAATCGAATGACTCCCTGCCTCCGATCTTCTTACACCCTCTTTGCTATTTGATAGTCTGAATGCTGTCACGCTCAACCGCTGTCACCTGCGTCTCATCCCACTGAAAGCTGAGAAAGGGGTGAACATGGCAGACTTCTCCAAACTGCACGGTGGTTACATATGTGTATGTACGGTACATATGCAACAACATATTTTGTATGACACACGTTGTATCTGCCACAGTGTAATAGTATTGTGGGTGATGATGGCATGGTTTCATCTGTTGCATGTGCTAAAAGGTGCAGACGTATATTTAAGTAACATGATGTGAGGGAAATCCAGCAGTGAGGGCTCTGCGTGTGCTTGAAAAGATTGTTAGCGTGCAAGTCATAACTTCCTTGAAGGCGTCTGTTGGAGACTTTTACTGCCATTTTGTAATAAAATCACTTTTACTATTCTTTTTTTTTTTTTTTTTACAGCAAGTTATTTTTTTAACTCATCCTTTTTCCTCATTTATATGTTTAATTGGTACCACCTTTTAATAAGCACCCTGTAAGGGTTTATATAGGCTTTATAAATGGCTAATACATTCTATAATGTTTTATAATATATCACTTATAAAACTGTAGTAGCAACAGTTTTAAGGTTGTTGGGTTGTTAAAAAACAGCACGGCTGTACCAACCACTGCCTGCCCTGTGTTTTACTGCTAATTGAATTGAAACGGAGGGAGCACTAAAGCACAATATCAAGTGACATGTTAAGGTGGGTCGTGCTTTATTTTGTAATTTTAAGGCCTTGTCAAAATCTTGTTTTAAGACCTTTATTATTCCGGTTTTGCTCATATTTGTTTCATATTCTGAAATTTAAGGTTTAAAACATTAGTAAATGATTTATCAACCATTAACACCATTAATTACAAATCATAACCCCTTTATAAATGGTGTATTAGCAGAAAGTGGTACCAATGTTATCTGCTATATCTGCTTTCATAACTATTTCTAAGACGTTACCAATAATATTTACGCTGCATTTCTTGTATGGAAGATGCTAGATAAAAGAAGTTTTTTTATCTTTTCATGGGATGCAGGCCGATTACTGAGGGCAGCCACCAGCAAAAGGCCAATAGTTTACACGGGCATTAGCCCTATATAATAATTAATAACTGGAGCAGCAGTCCAAATGATTGGCTCTCTGGAACCTATCCACTTAGGAAAAAGCAACAGTAAAAGGTAATTCACCTTATATGACATTATAAAATAGAATTTTGATAAAACCTTGGAACTTGAAGCCCTCCAGGTGGACCCACAGACACAGGTCCTCGTTGTCGCACTCGCAGCTCCACGGGTTCCCGCTGAGCCCCACCGAGCGCAGGGCGGGCAGTGCGATCAGGGAGGTGATGTTGACCACCGTTAGGTTGTTCCGACTCACATCCAGCACCTGGAGGTTCGCGTTTTCCGCAAAGGCGTCCTGGTGAATCTCCGAGAGCCCCGGGTTGTCGGTCATCCTCAGCATCACCAGGCTCGCCAAGGGGCCGAACGTCCTGTCCTCGATCCGGATCAAGGTGTTGAAGGAGAGGTCCAGGTAGGCCAGCTTCCGTAGATTCCCAAACGTGGACTCGGATATCTCCGTAAGGGAATTGTTGCTGCAGTCCAGGTACACAAGATCGGAGAGGTAGTTGAGCGCGAGCGGCGGAAGCTCCACTATGCGGTTGTTGGAGATGATGAGCTGCCGCGTGGCCAGCGGCAAGTTGACCGGGAAGGTGGTCAGGTGCTGCCCAGCGCACTGAACCACCAGCTGGTCATCACACACACACCTGTCCGGGCAGCCCGAAGACAGCACCGGGGATGTGATCACCCCCGCGGTGAGGAGGATTAGGACTATGAGCCGCAAGGGTTGCGCACTTGGCTGCGGGGCAAGACGCATGACACCGCCGAGGGCTTCATCCACCCCGTCTGGAGAGAGTCAGACGCGGTCACATTCTTCATTGATACATCCTCCGCACCAAGTTGTTTGTCTCGGAAATGATTCCCACAGAGGTCAAAGCGAACACGTGCCCGTGGCAACCTCTTGCGCGTAATGTCTCAGTTCATCCTGTCGTTGGATCTGGATCCAGTGCGCATTCACTGTCTGGAACTTGACAACCAGATGCCTTCATGTTGTTTCAAAGTTGATTGATGTATCGGGTTTCTTCCATCAGAAAACAGCTATTCACACATTGTAAACGCTCACAACGTCCTCTATGCTGCGCTTGAAATGATTACTGTCAGTTGTTCCACTACATGTTTGTCATCGCTCTCCGAAACCGAATCCAACGAAATGAGGGGGGCGAACTGAACTGCGCGCGGTTGGGGGTGGGGGGTGCGTTGTCTAGTGATCTTACGCTTTGGAGTGAGCTAGAGCGAGAGGGGACGCTCTGGGCAGCAGAGCTAATGGAAGTAAAAAAAATGGAGTCCAGAAAATTGTAATCCATGCATTTTTGGAACCCACTGTCATAAAGATGACCCACAATGCTTCAGCTGCAGGCACAGTGATCACCATCTACACACACCTCAGGTTGTATATCCATATCAGATTTAAAAAAAACATGTGTATGTGTATGTAAACATCTCTTTGTGGGCATATCATATATGTGTTGGATTTTTTTTTTTGGCTGGCCTCAGGTGTGTGTGTGTGTGTGTGTGTGTGTGTGTGTGTGTGTGTGTGTGTGTGTGTGTGTGTGTGTGTGTGTGTGTGTGTGTGGAGGTTGAACGAAAAGCAGGCAACTTCTACCTGCGGGAACCATATTGTGGTCAGATCACATGGGGTTTTTAGGCTTTGTGAATAAGAAAGTGAGGCAGTGATAACAATGTGTTGAGAGAGGGGATCCCTATCAGCCTCTAAACCACTCGGACCTATATGTAAAAGGCCACTTTTACAGTAATTTCTTTTTTTTTAGATCAATTTTTTTTGTTGTCTTTATATTTTTAAACACACAGAACAGACAAACACTGTAACTTCTGACATATCAGCCATAGGCAGCCAACCAACCAGCAGATGATGGGACAAGATGAGGTGGGACAGGGTGGTCTCAGGCAGCAGTTGTTTTTCTCCTCTCTCCAATCTCAGTATGAGCCCTGGCTGAGTCTATTCTTGGTTCTATGTGTAGGTGTTGAAGTGCTGAATCAGACTCAGCATGATGGAGGAGGAGGAGGAGGAGGACAGATGTGCCGCAGACAGTCCGTGAAAGAATCTACCCCAAGTCGACAGTCAACAACCTGCTTTACAATCACTCTTATTCTCTCTCGCACACATCCACAAAATTAAGTTGAACATTTTCCCTGTATGAATTCCCCGGTGTCAAAAATAGAGCAGGAGGCCTATAGGCATGATAACCTAAGGCCTTTTCACACTTTCCATCCTGTGGACTGAACTAATCTGCACAACTGTTTCTGTCAAGGATATTCAGTGACTTTATAAGGACATCTAGTGGCGAATACTTGGTAATGTTTTACACAGTGAGCAGCTGCCATGCAGCAATCGTCTTACACACTTTCTTTTTTTAAAGCGTGGTTTGCAGCTTGACTGGTAATTACCCAAGACCCATACTTAGGACTATCCAAATGTATCGACTTTATTATTTTTGATGGCAAATAAAGCACCAATGTATTCTTTATCCTCTAAACAAGCAGTGGTTCATTCATAACTCATGCTGTTCAGAGAAACATTGTCCAAACCCAAAAAGCTTTTATTTAAAATTCTGGAGGAGATCCCAAAGTTGCCAAAGATACCAAATATGAATTTTTGGCAAATGTGTATAAAATGGTGCACAAGACATCTAGAATATTTCCACTTGATGAAATGGTGCTGTCATAACAACATGAAGTATTAGACTTAAATATTTTACTAAAAATCATATAGCTTCATTGAGGAGTTGGAACCATATGATAATGTCAGACTTGGTAGAAGATGATTCTAACAGGCAGTCAGTACAACCAGTTTTATCTCTTCAATATACAGGCTACATGTTTTCTCTTCAGTAAACCATAAACTCTGGCATATCTTCATCTGCACTCTCATAACTTCCTCTCTTTGCCTAAGCATTTTTTTCCACTGTCATGCTACATTAGCAAAATGTAAAGGAAAAACTGAACATACTGTTTGTCTTTAGTAATCCCCTTAGCGTAGTCAGTCATGTTTTACTAGTTGCACCGACTTGACCTCCATATTTATCTCTATGGTTAATCTGTGTTCATGAAACCTGCTTTTGTTATAACCACTAACATGTGGGTTGATCTACTGTACTTCCAACAAGTGTTGGCATGTTATAGGTCAGACAAAGACAAAAAAAGACACCATCACTAGAGCACCAAATTTCTGTTTAAGTGACATGGCAAAATATAATATAATATGCAAATGGTCTGGATTTATATAGCACTTTTCTAGTCTTAACGACTCCTTAAAGTGCTTTTTCATACAGGCAGTGGTGTAGTCTACGTGATACGCATGTATACGCAGTATACCCACTAAGAAAGCTCCAGGATTTCCATATACCCACTTAAAAATGCTCAATGACACATAACATACTTTGCATTGTAATTTTGATATATTTTGAATTGTCATCTGTGTTTTTCTTCTTCACATAGGCAAAATAAAGGTATTTCCACCGCAAATTGGTGCATAAAAGTGTGTCAGAATGCAGGAAATGAAGTCGATGATGCTCAAAACTTCCCTGGGGGAGGACACCCAGACCCCCCACTATGAAATGCCCCCCAGTTGTTCCTCAGTCTGTTAGTCCGGGTTTTGATGGTTCTGTAGGCTATCTCTTTCCAGATGGTAATGGGTGCGGGATGTGTTCCTGGGTGTGTTGTGTCCATGCTGATGCTAGTGGCTTTCTTCTGTAGGCGGCCAGCATACACAGCATCTAGGTCTGGGAGCACTGCTCCTACAAACCTCTGTGCCGTTTTCACCACCCGGGCCATGTCCTTTTTGTTCTCTGCTGTGCAGCTGGTATACCACACTGTGGCACACTGACAGAGGATGCTTTCTATTGTGCTACGATAAAAGTTGACCAGCAGCTGAGAGGGGAGACTGGCTTGTTTGAGTTTCCTGAGAAAGAAAATCCTTTGTTGGGCTTTCTTTACCTCAGGTTATGGAAGAATCAAATAAGGAAGAGGTGACCACCCATAATGTTATCACATCCTCTCCAAAGCCAACCTTTCTTGCAACTTGTCTTAAAAGATACATTATGTGTATATTTTTTTCCATTGTAAAAACAATGTCTGGTGGTTTTGTGGAAGGGAAACCACTGCTTCTCCTTGGTAGAGAAACTGTACTTTAGAGCACGGGTTCCCAACCTTTTTGACTTGGGACCATCCAAGTCTCGACAAAAGGACACCACAGCTCACAACATCCCATTGGAAACCGATGCAGGCACAGAGGCCCCCCAGCTCACCCCCTGACGCCTGTACACTGGTTAGCAGGATGCCCAGCTGAAAAGTTGCAGTCGGTGTTCAGTTCCTGCACGCTTTTATCGGTGCCCCTCTGATGTAGAGATGAAGATGGTCTAAAAATTAAGCAGTGTCCACTTGTAACCCCCTTGTCACAGGTGTTTCGAAGTCTGTGAGTTGACAGTTATCATCACCCCCTAAATTCATCTGAATGAATGTGTAAAACCTGATGAGGCAAAACCATTTGCAATAATAGCAAAGAATAGAGATCAGTCCATATAATACATTCAAATTTGTAGCAGCAATTTTAGATTTTCTTCTTTGCAAGTGAAAGTCCTGTACTGAAAATTGCACACAAGTAGTATTGTACTACTACTACTACTTGTTTTGATACTTAAAATGTACCAGCAAAAGTACCAGCAAATACCAGCAAATACCAGCAAAAGTACTCATAATGCAGACAAATGCCGCTGTAAGTTGTATACAATTACTGTATATAGGCTATTATATAATTGTATTATTATTATTATTATTATTATTATTATTATTATTATTATTATTATTATTATTATTATTGTTATTGTTATCATTATTATTATTGCATTTATGTGAGAGAGTTGCATTGTAGTCTGGATGGCAGCCGAACTTAGCCCCGCCCACAACATTCGAGGTCGGGAAGTTCCTAGAATCTGAGTATGACGATGTCAGGCTAGCATACTGTCTATGGCTAGCATAGCTGCAGAAGGTGGAGCTAATTTAAACAATTTTATATATTGGGTGTTTAATCTTGTTCTTTTGATAATGTTGTGTGTGTAAAATATTTTTTATTTAAAGTAACTAGCAACTAAAGCTCTAGTTGATTTAAAAAAGTAAATATTAAAGCTAAAATCAAGCAATCTGATTGGTTCATAGCCATGATATAACAACCGCTATGATTCGAATTTTGTCCCTCCTCATCTGAGAAAAAAACGTTAGACTAACAGATTGATAACTGGTGCCACGGAGGTAAGCCGTTCATCTGTACACACAACAACAGCAATTTTACCTCGCAGAAAACGGGAATTGCTCTTTTACTGCTGTCTCGATCGGTGGGTTCGTTTGTGTTATTGTGTGCCTTTCTTTAGCTTCAAGCAAAAGAAATACTGTAGCCTGTGCTAGCTCAGCTGCTAGTGAAGGCTAACGTTAACGTTACCTGCGCTGCGCTCCATAGCAACCGCCCGGTAAACAGTGAGCCCAGAAGGGCCTATTTTATTGTGAACATGAATTGACACAAATGTATTTAAATTGGAATATGACAAACGAATAACGTGCATATTTCCATCTTGACTTGATCTTTTATATAAAAGCAACAATGTTAGCTCACTTCAGTCCGTGATATGTTGTGATTAACGCTAGCTAGCTATATCATAGCTAAGGTCTTTTCAGACGGTAAGCGAACAACGCCCCTGGGACAATTCTCGTAGGGAAATCACCATAGACAGTTAAAGAAATCACCTATTGTTGCTGGTTACCAAGGTAACGCGCGTACGTATAGCATCGTAGCTTTATCTGCGTCTATGGTCTAGCTAGAGTTCTCTTAGTACATCCATGGTCTAGGGCGCATGTCAGCGAAGTGGAACTGATTTTTGGAGGAAATGTTTCTGTGGAGCATTGTATCACTCAGGCTGAGTAACTACATTTTAGACAAGTGAAACCGGATGTTCCAATAACATTTAGCACATATTAGCATATTAGCTATAAAAAGTATCGAGTATTAATTTCCCAAAAGACAGACATTCTGTAGTACACTAGTACAGGCGGCCACCACGCCCTCACTGTGTGTGTGCGTTACGTAAGCCTCTACGCACACGGATACATTTGAGCTGGAAACTTCATTGGGGTCGGTTAGTCAGTCACTGTGTTTTCATCTGAGCGTTACAGCTGTCAACCTCGTACACTACATCTTTAAGGTAAACGCATATATTTTGTGAGTGATTTTTTTTTTTGTGTTTCCTTAAACTTGTTTTTCTAACATTAATGGCGTCGCTGGTGTGGGATCCTCATTTGACCTTTCCTTTGTAAGGCGTCCTTGCTCTCCGCTTGGTTTTACAGCCTCTTTTCTCCTGTTTTGACAGATTTATAAAGCATTTGTTTGATAAAGAGGGCAAGGAAGCATTTTGTGCCCGAAATATAACTCCTCTATTTTCTTAACTAGAACAAAAATGAAAAAAAGTTAGGCTAAAATAAAAATGTAAGAGGCATTACTATCAACATTTTTCAAAAGCTGAAACAATAACACAATATATATGCACTTTTTATTTGGAATTAGGAATCTAATCCAGTTTGTTTCCTCTTTCAAGTTTGCCAGGATGGTTGTGCTTTCCAAAGAATATGGATATGTGGTGTTGACTGGCGTTGCCAGTATGGTGATGATTGGACATCTGGCCATTAAAGTTGGCAAAGCCCGAAAGAAGTACAATGTACAGGTGAGCAAAATACCGTAGCAGGATATAGTCCACGCTTTCCATTCATATTGTTTGAGAGCTGCACCCACCCATTTAAACAGCAGCACAACAAGTTTAGCTTCATGCTTGGGCAGTGTCTTCTTGTGGCTCGTGTAAAGCACTTTTAATTGCTTATACAAATACACTTGTCTTGCAGTATCCCAAGATGTACAGTGACGACCCAGAAACTGGAAACATTTTCAACTGCATCCAGCGTGCACACCAAAACACGTGCGTATGAGCAGAAATATGAGCAATGCTACTTTTGCACCCACTACTGATATTGCACCACACTTTCATGATTCATGGTAACAATGGGAAAAGAGGTGAAAGTTAACATGCTGTTATCACCTCTCACCAGCCTGGAGTTCTACCCCGCTTTTCTTTTTTGCCTGGCAGTTGGTGGTGCACATGCTCCTGTAAGTTTATTATACTGCTGTAGCGCCAACACATACTGCATATACAATCTTTAGCAATTAAAACACATCATTTTTTAACTGATAGGATATGTAGGGATTGTGGAAGAATGTATACTCTTCTTATAGAATCCTGTCATAATAAATGAGTGTTTTACATTTGCTTGTGTGTGTGTGTGTGTCTGGTTACCACAGCGTCTTGCCAGTGGACTTGGAGCTGTATGGATTGTAAGCAGAGAGGTGTATGCTCATGGGTACTCCACAGGAGGTAAGAAAATGTTGGGCAGTCCATGTTTTATTTTTTTATTTTCTGCTTTTGTAACAAAGCAGGGTAGGAAGGTGATATTATTATTATTAATACTACAAATCTCAATTAGATCCTAAAAAACGAAGGTGGGGAGCGTTTGGGAACGTGGCTTTTCTCGGGTTGATGCTGTCCACCGCCTGCTGCGGCTGCACCCTGCTTGGTTGGAAGCGACCACGGACCCCCTTCTGTGGTGGAAACTGTTGCTAGTAAGGACGAAGTCTTCAGGATGGACTCACTCAGTCATTCACCTTATAATAAAAGCCACTCTTCATAACCCATATACATTGCAACATGTGTAACCTCTGACCAATATAACTGTTCTCCAGAAAGAGAAATTCCTCATTTATGATAATGGATGGGATGTATTCATTGGTCGGCGCTCTCACAACATGCATTTGTCTTGATAGCATTTTCAACTGCACCCTGATTTGGAAATTTGAAACTAGCTGGCCACTTGTCATGAAATATCTTTCATATTTTTGCAATAGAAAAATTAAGACTGTGTTATAAAATAGGGACATTTCAGAGGGAAATTGAACTTGTTGGATGGACTTTGTATTTGCTTAGCTGAGAAAAATCAAATTTTGCACATTAATGAAGAACTTAACATGGCTAGTCAAAAATGTTGCTGTTGTCCAGTAAAATGATTATAATTATCTTTTTATAGAGATATTTTTTAGATGTTTCTCATACTAAAAAACAGGGTTTTGACTAGTCATACTGACAATATTAAATATACATTGGTTATGAATTATATTGTGCTTTTTTTGTTGGGAATTGAATGGGTTTTAAATAAATGTGAGGTTTTGTTAACATTTGTGTGTGTTTAAGGGAGGGGCTTTCTTTTTCTAAGCAGAGTAATTGATCAAAGTCCACATGAATTGTTTTGGTGGGTGGATTTATATCTCTGCAGAGGCGTTGGGCTCAAATCCAACTGCCAAATAAAATGCCACACTGGTAACAATGACACAGCATAATGCTTTAGAACTCACCCACATCCTATAGCTGTAATATATTGTACAGTATGCAACAGTATATTGTGGTTTCTGTTTTATTATCAAACAGGAAATCCTAATATCAGTACATTCTTACAGTCTACATTTCAATGGCATACTACCATACATTTACATACATTTATAGTGTAGTTGTTTTTAACGTTAAGCACGTTGTGATTTTGTATCTGAAAGGTGCTATATAAATAAACCTTACTTACATCACTGGTGGCACTTAACAGCAAAGTAACTCATAACACACTAGGTACAAACTGTGATACAACAGCTAAGTTCCAGTACATTTGCAGGATACTCCAGCTAATACAAGTAACAACAATCTCAACTTTGGAAACTCTGTTGTGCCTCTTCTCAGTCTCCACTTAAAGCATTTGAACAACCACCTTGTGCAGAAACAAATACAATCTTTATAAATATGTATTTTACAACACATTTAACAATAATAGTGTGTTTTATCTTTACAATTTGCTCATATTAAAGTGTTTAGTGTAGCGAGGTCTCTTCTCTGTGTGCTTTGGTGGAGTAAACATTTGTCATTGAAAACAGCATAACCTTATTCTAGTTTTATATACCAGCATCAGACCATAATGATAAAAGTTCAATAACACGTGTAACTGCACATTAAAAAGGCTGCAACAATAAATATTTTCCGCATATAATTTGGGGTAACTTGGTAAATTTGAATAATTGAATGCTATTTAGTGTGTAAGATATGGCTTTTGAATTGTAAAGTCACTTCTGATTTTTGTGTGGATTTTCTGCAAGACCTCAGTTTTAAGACAACACGTGCAACCTGGCAATTTAGTTTGAAAGTGCACTTCACTTATATTTGGTCACCAGGATCATAATTTATATTCCTTAATCATTTTTTGGGCATGTTGGCGACTCTCCCATTTCTCTCTCACTCTCTTATTTCTCACTGGATAACCTGAGGTTGTTAATTAATTACATCGGAGGACTTCATGCAACCTTGATCCACATTACCTCAGATGTCCCCTAGGGGGCAATGCGGCCATTCATGCCACATTAAAGTGCTGTGCATACATAGGGAGTCAGTCAGAGGTGCAGCTCAATATAATACGTCCATGGTGCAGAACTCGTAATAAAAAGGCAGAGCGCTTGCACACACAACAGGGTGTTCAACTCACCCCTGTTTCAGTTTAAAAAAAAGATGTTATATTTTGTCCGGGCTGAACGTGGCCCTGGTAAACGTTTGTTTCAAACTTTACACCCCCAGTTTGTAACATATGCTTTCTGTTAAAAATCTGAACTCTAAAGCCTAAACTGAGATAACCCCTGATGACATCATCAGGGGGTTATTTTCCTCGACTTAAAGGAGAAGTGTGTCGAATTTAGGGGGGAAATGTAATATTCATTATTATGTTTTCATTAGTGTATAATCACCTGAAACTAAGAATCGTTGTGTTTTTGTGCAGCTCAATATAATACATCCGTGGTGCAGAGGCACTATTTACTCAAAGAGTTTCCACTGGACTGAAAGTCTCCGGGAATGTGGAAAAAAGTAGTTCTGAAACCTCCTAATTAAGAGACTTTATGGATCCGTCTCATGGAACCGCAGATACATATTTGTTATCACTGACCCCAAACTCATCTGCAGAGATGCAGCTGCATCCAGGCAAAGGCTTTTCTTCAGATCCACACTGGTCTTCCTTTGGTGTCTGCTTTGCTTCTGTTCTCTAAGTAGTGGAAGGGGGTGACAGGAGGCTTCCATTAGTAGGTGTATCTGGAGAGTGGCGTGTCCTCCATCAAATCATCCTGGAGAAGATGATTAAAACCAGATTTAGACTAGTTAAGAAAGAGTTTGCAAATATGAAAATGCTGATACAGGATTACAAGGGGTTCTGTATAAGGAGTTAGAGCAGGGGTCTCAAACTCAATTTACCTGGGGGCCGCTCAAGGTAGAGTGTGGGTCAGGCTGGGCCGCATCAAGTATTCAACAAAAGTATTCTTTGTTTGCTTTCATAAATAAATCTTGTTGCCTCAATAGACATTTTTTAAGACCCGGTTCTTTCTCTCATCTCCCTGGTATTTTGTATACTCCTCAGCATGTCTAGTTGAGTAATGACGTCTGATGTCATATTCCTTGTACACCGCAACTTTCTCTGTGCATATGAGACATGTAGGGGTGCCCCTGTGCTCGATACTTCACGGTTGGCTAGCTTGACAACCGTTGACATCAAATGCCGCAGGAAGCTGTCACTAGACTAGCTATGGTAGCCCGTAAGTGATAAAAAAAATAAAAGTGTGGCAAGCGCGGCACACGCAACGACTCAGCAAAAAGGTGCGTTTCAGAACAACGCGCGGGCTGCACTGAAACTAAACTTTGATGTCAAGTAGGGGGGCCACAAAATATCATCCTGCGGGCCTCAATTGTCCCCCGGGCCGTGAGTTTGAGACCCATGAGTTAGAGAGACAGAAAGAAAATGGTACCACAGAGGCTGCGATATCCTGACTTTTAATTTATAGTACTGTATGGGTCAACCTCCAAAACCACTAGATCCTACATTTCCCATACAACACCTGGATAGTGTAGTTCCTTCGACCCTCCTTGCCTGGGGCACGTTTAATCTCAAAATGGTGTGCAACGTTTTGCTACGGTTTCTGTGTTGAACTGTTTTGGAACAGTGTGCAACGGCTTTGAGATATGCTTTCTCTCGTTTGGTGGGTGTGTCTCGTTTTTAGCTGTGTCACAGGTGATACCCAATCAGCAGAGACTTGTATGTAAACTCGTAATAAAAAGGCAGAGCGCTTGAACACACAACAGGGTGTTCAACGCACCCCTGTTTCAGTTTAAAAAAAACATGTTGCTATATTTTGTCCGGGCTGAACGTGGCCCTGGTAAACGTTTGTTTCAAACTTTACACCCCCAGTTTGTAACATATACTTTCTGTTAAAAATCTGAACTCTAAAGCCTAAATTGAGATAACCCTGACAACATCATCCCCCTGATGATGTCATCAGGGTTATCTCAGTTTAGGCTTTAAAGTTATTTTCCTCGACTTAAAGGAGAAGTGTGAATATGAAGTATGAATTTATGTGGGAAATGTAATATAATATTCATTATTATGTTTTCATTAGTGTATAATCACCTGAAACTAAGAATCGTTGTGTTTTTGTTAACTTAGAATGAGCCTGTTTTCCACGGAGCCCGCCATGTTTCTACAGTAGCCCAGAACGGACAAACCAAACACTCGCTCTCCAGAGGGCCTTTCAGGTTTTTACGTTACCTAAAGGCCACCGTAGGTTCTCCTACACGTTTGGAAAGGGAGGGCTGAGGGAAAGGGTATTTAGTTGGTTGCAATCTGCAACCTTACCGCTAGATGCCACTAAATCTTACACACTGCTTCTTTAAGACAGCTCCGTTCCTTGACTTCCAAGGTCACACTACACAAATTTCTGTCTTGTTTTCACACTACTTGACTGACCTGCGACAGGGGCTCACACACTATGAGATCTTTCACTAGAAGGAATCCCAGTGTCTAGGTTCCAAACAACATTTTGTCTCAAAAACATGCGAAAAGTGACACGAGACATGATGTAATACCATGCGCAAGAAACGTTTTTTTGGATGTAGCCTATGCCAAAAACATGCACTCCAAGTTGTTGGTGGCTGATTTGCAGCGATAAAACAAAGAAGTAAAAGAAAGTTCACAAAATAACCTGTTTCCACAGGTCTTAACTGTTTTAGACCGTTTTTTTCTTGGTGCAACAACAACCTTCAGGCAAGTTACAGGTGACCCCTCCCCCTTATTTCCCCTCAGCCTGTATCTTGCGCTCTTATTGGTAGTAGCTCCCTGGCAGAGTCCCTGACAGCTCCAGATAATGAGCATGTTAGATATCTGAAATGTGTCTGCGAGGGACTGGCAAGCCTCTCGTCTTGCGTTTTTGAACGGTATACATCGCCCTTGAGTGCCGACACCCGAGCGCCGAGCCAACGGCGATTTGCCTCTGATCTGGGGCTTTTGTCAGGGAGCTCTAAAAACTATTGGCAAGTTGAAAATCAGGTCTAAAGTCTTATAGTGGGAGCTTGCCATTAGAGCCACAGCAGAGATTATACAACTGTTTTCCCAGGCTGAGTAGTAAACTGAATTAAAAAAATCACTGGAGTGCCCCTTTAGTCACAACCTTACTGCATTGTAATTGACATATGTATCTTACCATGGGTAGATCCTGCAGCCGATGGAACTCTGGGTGATTTGTTCGCTGGCGGAACTTGAGGAAGAGGATGACGAAGACGATAGCAGTGGTGACGATGAACACTGACAGCAGACCAGCCAGCAGGGGGTCTAAAGGGGAGCTTGAACGGTAGCGGGGCCCCTTGAGTTCTAAATAACACAAAAATGGATAATCATAATAAAACACTGAACACATTTTTAGAATGAAACAATAAAGTACAATACAATACACTCATCACCATACCTTCATCTCCAATATTAAGCTCAGACGGGACCTCCCGGTGCGTTGGCCCAGCAGGACCCTGGCGTGGCGCTGAGGTCAAAGGGCGTCCTGTGGTTGTCGGTTGTGCGGTGGCTGTGGTTAGTGATTCAGACTGTGGCTGGATGATGGAGGCGTGGGCTGTGGAGTTTGTATCCTGCACTGTGTGGGTTGACTGAGATGAAAAGGTTGTGAAGGGATCTGTGGTCAGAATGGCTCTGCCATCTGTGGTTGCAATGTGCTGCGGAGGTGTGGTGCTCTGTACAGTCGGCGCAGAAGAAAGGCTATCTGTGGCAGCTGAAAGTGGGGATGTGAAGGCAATGCTGTATCAATTCAAACAACAGTACAGATAATTCTTCAAAGGAAACAAACTATACACACGGCAGCCAGAGGTAACTCTACACCAACCTGCTCATGATAATGGATCCCTCCCACTGACATTAAAGCTGCTATATGTAATGTTTTTGTTGTCATGTCCCCCCTATCCTACATGATAATGCCAAGAAACCCTGTTAAGCACAATGTTACCTGGTTTACACACTGTATTTTCATGCATCAAATGACAGCATTCTAATGGTGGTGGTGAATGTCACACTTTGCCCACTACTGCATCTTTCTAGTTTTGAAATGGCTGATTCAGATAAACAACAGGTATCCACATAAATGTGGTGAGGGCAACAATGGGCCAAAATCTCAGCTTTAAGTCTGTCTGTCCTTCCTAAATCAGTTTATGCTAGTCTATATCCACGACGTTCCACTTCCGGGATTGCTCCGGTAGCGCCGGAAATTCTGCCGGATGTCACTCTTTTCGGTCGGATCTCCTCTGCTTTCTTTGTGTCGGAATTTTAAACTCCGGTTGATTTATCAGGGCTATGGTTAACTGCTCCTCAGATCTCTGCAGGGTAAATTGAGACGGCTCCCAGACCCTCCTCCGCAGCACTGTGGAGGTAAGTCCGGCAAAGCGAGACTAGTTTATACAAGCAACAGTACGACCCATATTTATATTTACCGTCCTCTAGTGGCTGTAGTAATTATGGTGGGAGTTTCACAACATTCACACCAACGTATTTAAAACCTGCTTCCGTAACGTTTAGCTATAAGGACGGAAAATGCTCCTGTGGGTCATATTTCCTGCCACCGCTAAGCGTGGTAATTTATGAATGGCTCCTATATTACAGGGGAACTAAGACATACATTAAATGATTGTGGTGTTGATTGATTTAACATCAGAAAATCCAAAACGAGATAAAGTTTGACAGAAAATGTATTGGCAACAATTTTGATAAACGATCAATTGTTTAAGATGTTTTTCAAGCAAAAATGGCAATACTTTTCTGGTTCTAGCTTGTCGAATGTGAATATTATTATTATTTTTTACTCTTTTATGTCAGTAAACTGACAAAACAAGACATTTGAAAACGCAAGTATGGGTTTGGGGAACTTTACATTGAACAGACCAATTGATTAACCATATAACTGAGAAAATGAGTGGATTAATCGATAATAACAAAAAAAGGTTAGTTTCAGTCATAGTGAATACAGTTAAAGGTTTTTACAAATCCAGTATTTGTTACAGAACTGTTCTGTTGCATTATAATTTACAGGAGTTTATATTTTATATTTTTCAGTCACTGCTTTATTATTTTGATGTTTTCTCTGTGAAACTGCTGAATATAAGATAAACACACCAAGCGTACTGGATTTTCCCTCTTTCAATATGAGTATATTCTTACTCCACCTGACATGTGGCTGTTTACATCTCATTTGACAGCTCATGCTGACAACGGGAGGGTGCTGGGAAAGGAGTGTGTTCAACGAACTTTGTACGCTGTATAATTACAGTCAGACTACTGTTTACATGTAGGATAGAGTGACGGGGCAGCCAGTCATTAGTGCTCCTGTGGGCAAAATATAATGGTAAAGAATTGTTTATAAGCTGAGAGTCAGAGACCATAATAGTATTATCCTTGTGCATATTCTGCATCAAGTCACAGAGCCATGAAAGTAATAAGTGACGTAATAAACTTGCATTGCCAGACCTTCCTCCACAGCGCTGCGGAGGAGGGTCTGGCTAGTCTACACAGCATTCCGGGATGGGAGAAAAACGTGCCCTGGTTTATTGTGATTTCTTTAAACCAATCAAAATCGTCTTGGGTGGTGCTAAGCGCCGGACAGAGCCACGGTGCCGCTGCAAAATAGCCTCGGGAGGGAACTTGTTTTGGTGGAACGTGTACGATCAAAGGTTGTTTTAGTCGTGCAACAGAAAACTCAGATTGGACAGATAGTCTAGCTAGCTGTCTGGATTTACCCTGCAGAGATCTGAGGAACAGTTAACCATAGTCCTCATAAATCGACCGGAGTTTAAAATTACAACACAAAAAAGCAATCCCGGAAGGGGAACGTCGTGGATATAGACTTGATGTAATGTTTAGCTTTTGAAGTGAGAAACTCCCAACAGCAGCTTTTGCCAAGTGACAACTTAGACATTACTCTACAGGGAAGTGACGACAGCAGCTAAAAAGGGGGCAAGGGTGTGATCTGGATGGCGATATGTCATAATGTTTGTTGTTTATGGGCTGTTCAAAGAGGCAACACGGCATCAGCGGAGAGGGTTATATTTATCTGATCTATAAAAGGGAAGCTCTAAGATGAGGTTGCAACACACATTCTCAATCTCAATGCAGTCATGTGGGGGTCAGGAGGAATATGTTCCTGGAACGCTGCTGGCAGTGGAGCTGATTCTGTGTTTGCAAACAGGCCGCTTTTAATGTGTGGGATGATTTATTTTAAGAATCTGGACAAAGTAGACAGACTGGACTGGAAAATTATAGATGCACAATTATAGAATTATGGACACAATGATGACCATAATTTCTATGTCTCTAAGTTAAAAGCCTATAGAAAGAAGCACAAACACAGTGCATGCAGGTTTTCTGGTTACCTGAAGGTGAAGTCATGACGACAGGTACATTCATGTGTTCAGATGTAGCCACTGCAGAGCTTGCGGTCAACAAGTGTGTTTTATAGACTGCATTTGTCGCAGTGTCTGAAAGGACTGTCCCTTCTGTCTTGGTAATGGTGGTGGTTTGAGTTGAGGTTTCATCCCCGCCTGCGGGATTATGTGTCTGCTGTGAGACCTCATTGCCTGGATCCTCTGTCAAGTCAGAAGATGCTGAGCTTCCAGCATGATTCGGGAGGGCAGCCAGGGTGAGGACAGGAGGCAAAGCACTGCTCTGACCTATGAAATAAAAAATAAATCATACTAAAGTGATGAAAATGTATTCATCTATAACATTTTTTCTGTCTTTTAGTCAGACCAACAGTCCAAAACCAAAAGATACAATAATAGAAGACTAAAATAACTGAAGAGAAGTTTGGCATGTTTCCTGAAAAAAGTACTCAAAATGATTAATTGCCTATTATTGCATATATTTTTGCTTGCAAATGACTCATCCGATTAATCTATTATCAAAATAGTTGATGATTAATTTTCTGTCTTTGACTAATCAATTAATCGGCTAACACATTTCAGTCTTCCTTAGCAGCGTTAGCAATTTTAATTCTTAATCATGTGTTTGACTGTTATATATTTTGGTGCTGTCCTGCATTACATTCTGTTAATTAAAACATGAGATACAATGAGAAGTCTAAATTAAGTAGGCCTATATTAAAACTTCAAATAAATAAATAAATAAATAGGAGCCTGGTGGACACAAATCATAGTAAAAAAAGAGTTACCAAGAAACGCCCACCTTCTTGAACAAAGGAAATCAAAATGATCTGCTGAGGTGCTAAGCGGACTATAAGAAGTTAATAAAATAACTGGACATAATGATAAAATGCAAGGTTACAGCCTGCAGCTCTGCATGAACTTACTATAAAATCAGTAGGCTGTCGAGAGCATCATGTGAGGAATCGATAACGGCTCCAACTCGCGTCAGCAGGATGTGAAATCCGTCCACATAGAACACAAAGACACACACACACCAAGGATGCCACCTACCTCTTGTCTGCAAAGAGCCGGTAAGCACCACCAACACGCAAAACGCCAAATTTATTTCAGATGTCATCTCCTTCGCGGCCTTCCCCTGCAGATCACAATAAAAACGGATCAGAGCGGGCTCTCTACAGCGGCTCTGCTTCTTTAGCTCTGAGGTTGTTTCCGTTACGTGATTTGACAGGGCACATCATCAGCGCTAAAAATATCCTGAGGGAGTCGGGCAGAAGAGAGGCAGGGGTGGGGCTGCACGGCAGGCTGCATATGCGGGCGGCGGTGGGAGCAGAAAAGGCTGCACGTGCTTTATTCTAAAGAGCAAAACGCGTCACCGATTTCACTGCAAATTGATGTTTTAGGCTACTCTACAGCTCTTTCCTTTTCCTGCCAGTGTCACTCATCTCTGCATCTATTCCTCCGACAGTTTGCAGTCGCTGTTGCTCCGCTGCTCCAATCAGATGTCAGTGCGTCAGAGACGCAGTTGTCTGCGCCAGGAGCGCCTGTTGTAGCGCCTGTTATAGCTGTAGCAACTGTTACTGTATTCATGTTTACTGTATAGGCTTGGCGGCAATAGTAGTTTCTAGACATTAACGGTGCTAGGTGAATAGGTGTCAGTGTTTGCTGGTGGTAATGTGAGAACAACTTTTCAGCCCCCACAGAGGTCAGTGTGTCGTCATGCCTGAGCGCACTGCCCACATGTGTACTGTATGGACAGCTGAATGACCCGCTGCGTCCTCTGTCAGCGTGCTTTGACACACTTTAGAGGACAGCGTCTCGTTTTAATAACTTATTTTTTTGCCGATCAGGCTTTCATTTCTGAGGGGTTTTCAACGACAACGGGGAGACAACTTTACGTTGCGCCAGATGGAGCCTCCAGCCAATCCGGGAGTCAGCCCGGCGGAGTTGGAGTTAACGATGGAGAATGTGGAGTCGGTAAGTTACTCGTCAATAATCAGCCACTTCACCGGATGATTGTTTATTGAACTATGGCCACAGATGGAGCTTCTGGAACACCATTCAGAACACGAAAACTAATTTGAATACATATGTTTGTCAAAAAGAGGAGCTGCAGCATCATCGTCTCATAGATGGATATTTTATTTGATAGAATAACTCAAGTAATAGGCTAAAACAAAGTTGATCAAATAGAAAATGGGGGGTGTTTAATTGTCGTTCAACACTGGGAGATTAGACAAACTGGACATTTTGTAACATGATACCAGCTATAAACATATGCTGTCCTAATAATAACTTACACCATGTGCCTTGGATTTGTTGCTATGACAACACATTTATTTTATTCCATTCAAACAATTAGACATCCAGCATGCATTATTATTCATGCTTGTTGTCAGTGCAACTCAACAATTCAATTAACAACCTGTTACACAAGATGCATTTATTGTCATTACTATACCTCCTCTGTCAGGAAATATAAGGGGTACTGATTGTTATTATGATTTTTACCAAATATGCCGCATCATCAGCACTATCCTTATCAGTTATTACCAAATTACATTTTGTTCAAGTGTTCCCTTTGTATTGGTTCTTCTCTCTTCCTCCAGGCTCTCTACCAGCTGTACTTTGACCCAGACATGGAGCATAAGAATGTGGCCCAGAAATGGCTGACCCAAGCCCAGGCCTCTGCACAGGCATGGCAGTTCTGCTGGGCCCTGCTTGGCCCGGACAAGGTCTGTTGTGCTTCTGCTCAGACATCTTTACAACTGCACCGTCAACATTTGCAACTATTGCATTATGCAAGAACATTAGGCATAATGCAGTTAAGAAAGACTGGTTGGATGTCAGTGCTGATTAGAGCTGCAAAACATAAATATTGTGTATATGTCGACAGCATCTGTTACAGTATAATGTGAGTCTGTTGCTTTGCAGCTCCCAGAAGTTCAGTTTTTTGGCGCCAGCACCCTCCACACCAAGATCTCCCGTCACTGGAGCGACCTCCCCACAGACCGGCATGAGAGCCTAAAGATGCAGCTCCTCTCCCACATCCTACACTTCTCCTCTGGGCCCAAACTGGTGCTAACCAGGCTGTGTGTAGCCCTGGCTTCTATGGCTCTTAACTTGATTCCACAGGCTTGGTCCCAGCCGGTGGCAGACATGGTGAGGGCCTTCCAACCGCAGAAGCCTGACTCTGAAGGCGGCTCTGGTGCAGAGGCCACCCAGGACCCTCATGCACACTGCCTCGCACTGCTGGAGCTTCTCACTGTACTTCCAGAGGAGTTTCAGAGCAGCCGGCTGGCTCACGCTCGTCGTTGCCTGCTGAGGGAGGCCCTGGCTGGGGAGTGGGCGGTGGTGTGTCCCATGCTGCGTCAGCTGCTCCAAAGCCAGGACTCCTCGATCCAGGTGAAAGAGAAGGTGCTCCGCTGCCTGTCCAGCTGGGTGGGGCTGGATGTGCCGTTAGGGGAGAGTCATGAACTGGTCCAGGACTGTTTCACTGCACTGTCCAACGCAGAGCTGTTCGACACGGCTGTGGAGACGATAGTCAATGCAATCTCACAGCCTGACAGCCAGAGGTGATAAGCACACTGCATCATAAATTCATTCAGGTCACAGTCTATTTCCAGGTGTGTGAACCAGAACATGTGTGTGCAGGTACATTGAGGCTCTGGTAAACTTGATGCCTCTGGTGCTGGGTCTCCATGACCAGCTGAAGACAGCGGCTCAGGATGGGGACATGGAAACCTCACACGGTATCTGTCGCATTGCTGTTGCTATGGGGGAAACACACTCCAGGTACACATAAAGGGACACACACACACACACACACACACACACACACACACACACACACACACACCGCCATCCTATAACCGGGCCTTAGTGAATGGCTTTCATTTCTTAATTTGGAACAATGTGTTTGTGTATGACAGGGTTTTGTTGGAACAGGTGGAACACTGGCAAGAATATCTGGCTTTGGTTAACATGATTCTTTTTTGTACTGGCATCCCTGGGCACTACCCAGTCAGTGAGACCACCAGCTCCCTGACACTCACCTTCTGGTACACTCTGCAGGTAAAAATCATAAATGAATGAGATAAATATATATATTTTTTACATTAAATGTTTTGTCTTCTTCTTTTCTGTTAAATATTCTACTCATGTAACTGCATTAATGCATTAAATCACCAAGCGTTCTTTCTATTTTTGTCTTTGTCTTCTATGTTCAGGATGACATCTTGTCATTTGAGGAGGAGAAGCAGGCAGTTTACCTGCAGGTCTACAGGCCGGTTTACTTCCAACTGGTGGACGTGCTACTACATAAATCCCACTATCCCTCCCAGGAGGAGTATGCATCCTGGTCTTCTGATGACAAGGAGCAGTTCAGAATTTACAGGTAAGACACAGGTGGTGTTTAAGGAGCTCTAAAACTGGATTTGATCTTGTTTCTCACAAGAAAGAAAGTCTTTGGATTTGAGTGGACAAAACGTACATGTCTGTACCACGTTTCATGGCAATCCAGCCAATAGCTGTCGAGACATTTCTGCCAGCGGGGCTTAAGATGGTAGCTATATATATCTCCAAATATGTTTCCACGTCTCTTTTGCATTTCAGAGTGGACATTTCCGACACTCTGATGTATGTGTATGAAATGCTGGGGGCAGAGCTGCTCAGTAACCTCTATGACAGGCTGGGCAGACAGCTGATGGACCCCCAACAGTCAGCAGTATGGCAGGTAATGTCATCATTAATCACTGATTTTCATTCCATGTACATCTACTATCTCTGTAAAGTTTTACCTGCACAGTATTTTACAAAGCAGATTTTTTTTTCTAGATTCTCTTTCTTACTGTGTGTAACTCTGTATTCCTACTACCTCCTGATTGTGTTTTCTCTTCTCCTCTCTTGACCTAACACATTTTTTTTCTCCTCTTCAGGACACAGAGGCCCTGTTATTTGGCTTCCAGTCCATAGCTGAGACAATAGATGTGAACTACTCTGACGTTATCCCTGGTCTTATTGGTCTCATCCCCAGAATCAACATTAGCAACGTTATGCTGGCTGACACCGTCATGTACACAATAGGTACATAACAGACACCTGTTTCCTATTGTGTCCCTATTAATATAGTCTCATGACTTTGTTTTGTTTAATGTTTTACAATAAAGCAGAATTTTACAAAATACAACCAGAATTATTTATGGCCATAGATGTAAATGTTGTCTTCTGGTCTGCACTCAAAACCATTTATACTCACTATCCATGACATGTACCCCCTTACTGAATTACTCCTGTTGGCCAGGATCCCTGGCTGAGTGGCTGGCTGATCACCCCGTGATGTTGGGTGGCATATTACCAATGGTGCTTCAGGGCCTTGTGAAGTCAGAACTGTCTGTGTCCAGTGTATCCACTCTAAAGAGGATCTGCAGGGAGTGTAGACATGACCTCGGCCCCTACGCTCAGGACGTCCTGACCGTGTCACAGGTCTGACACACAGCCTTTTTTTTTAAACATCGGGGCGATTACTGTCTTTGTATTAAAGGTCACATATTGTTAAAAAAAAAGAAAAAAAAAATTCTGTACGGTTGTGATGTACTATGCTACTGTATATAATATATAGGTAGAAGAACATGACGATACAGTGCTTTTACAGTCATTCCCCTGTTGCAATAACAGTGCAGACACACTGACCAATCAGAACAGACCAGGCTTTTTCGGTAGGGAGGGCTTAAAGAGACAGGCGCTAAAACGGAGCGCTTCAGACAGAGGGTGAATACATGTACATTTAAACAGATAGCATGAGAATAATAATTTATTTTTTGAACATTAAGCATGTAAACATGTTTTAGTAGAGACCCAAAATAAGTATGTTTCTGAAAATGTTCCCTTTAACACTTGTGTTCCTCTGCAGGATGTACTGGTAAAAGAAATCCATAAGGTGAGTAAACAGCCTTCAACGTTCACCAGTTCTTCTCTATTCTGTGAACACAAGTGCACCAAAGCGTATCTCTGAGGACATCATGTATAATGTGTGCTGTGTGTGTTTTTGTGTGTCTGTGTGCAGAGCAGCCAGTGCATGTGGTTGATGCAGGCTCTGGGTTTCCTCCTGTCCGCCCTGCCGATAGAGGAGGTTCTGGGCAGACTTCACTCTCTTATCAGCCCTCACGTCCAGCAGCTGGATACACTGGCCCAGCAGGAGGTACATCCAAAGAAAATCCACAAATTAAAACACAAACTAATAAATAAATATATTGTACTAGAGGTGGTTGTGCCTAAGTACAAATTGAATAAAGCAAGTACACTATATTATACTTTAAGTAATGAGTACATTAGAAGCACTTTATTATTTTGGTGCTGTATTTAAAAACATATTAATACTGTATTTTACTGAAAGTTAGGGTATTTGAAAAAAAAAAAGCCAGTTTACATTATGGTTACAAAAGCTTAAAGGTACAATTTCATTTTCATACACTATTAATGGGTATATTTGATTGATTGCTTTAAGAAATTTATGTTTGTTGCAGTATCTTTTGAAAGTAATGTTACAGTAGTTGTAGTCCCAGCCTGCATATCAATTTAGGTTCATAATAAAGTTGGGCCTGCCGAGTCATACAATGTAGTATACTGTAAGTAGATTTGATATATACTTAAAATAAATATTGATAGTTAATAACACTCTACTAGTAAGCAGTAATGATCAAAATAAGTACATTGAAATATTCCTTCAATTATAAATATAGTCAAAAAGTACACTTCAACATAATGCAGTGCATAGTTATCAGAGTGCAGATAAAATACATTTTAATGAGCTGAGTGACACTTATCCAGGGTGACAGTCAGTAAGGAGGTCTGAGATGTCTGTTGACAGAGACTCAGATACTACTGGACACTTTTTATTGCAGCATTTGACACAACTTTTACACTAACAACTTATAAATTGCACTCTGCTCTCACAACCGCTGTCACCTTTGACAATATCTTTACTTCAGTTGTGACTGCTTTCACAAGGCTACATATCAAACCCATCCTTGTCTCCCTTTACAGCCTGACCCTACTAACAAACAGTCTATTATCCACATCCTGGGGATGCTGTCCAGTCTCTTTACCACTCTGGACATCAACAGACAAGCAGACAGCTCAGAGGGAGCATCCAGCCCAAGACTCACTCCCTCACAGATCACGCAGAATCCAGTGAGTTTAGCCATAGAAATATACAGTATATACCGGTATATATCATATCAGCTACTGTGTCTGAATATTATCAAATTACCGTAACTGTTTCCTTAAACACCAGTCAAACAGTGGTTTATTCATCAATCCTCAGAATGGGCCTTCTGCATCTAAATTTCGGAACATGCAAAATATTTAAATATGCTAAATTGAACCAAACATACTTTTTTTAAATACTATATCTCATTTATATTCAAATTTTGTTTTTAGGTTGTTGTTGTGCTACAGCAAGTGTTCACGTTGATCCAAACCGTCCTCAGCAAGTGGCTTGATGACTCAGAGGTAGTAGAGGTAAGAGTAGTTTTTTTTTTACTGCTTGCATAAATATGTGTGTGTATGATGTTGATGTAACAACGTCACATTTTTTAAAAGGCTCTCCTTTGTAACAGAAGAAAAAACCTGATTTTGTGTGTCTTGTGTATGTCTTGTGTATGTCTTGTGTGTCTAGTGTGTCTGTGCCTGTATGATTTATCTATGTGTGCGCTTACTGACTCACAGCTCTCTCCCTTTCCCTCTCCAGGCAGTGTGCGGGGTATTTGAGAAGTCAGTTCGAACCCTCCTACATGATTTCGGGCCTATGGTGGCTCAGCTGAGTGAGATGCTGGGGCAGATCTATAGCGCCTTCCCACAAGCCTCAGCTCTGGACCTGGCACGGCAGGTACGCCCCCACAGATCAAAATGTGTATAAAAGCATTATCCCTCCAAACTGCAATTCAGACTCTTTAACATGTTCTTTTTTTTTTAAGATGGTTCACATATTTGCCGGAGAGGAACACCACATCTCTAACATCAAAAACCTTATTGAGGTGTTGACTTCTGCCACACTCACTATATTTCAGCAAGGTAATAAACACCTGCACTTAATTCCTATTTACTTTTTAGACATATGTTTTTCTGGTCTTATCTTATATTTATTTTACAGGTCCACGGGATCATCCTGATATTGCAGAATCATTTATGCACCTTCATGCTCAGGTGGGTTGAATATTCTTGTCCATTGTTGTCCATTGTTATGTACATTTGCAGCACACAGAAAACTTAATCACTTTGTGTTCATTTAGATTCTTAAAAGGAAGCCTGATATGTTCCTGTCTGACCAGCTGGATGTTAAGGGGCTGTTTTACAGCGGTGAGTATCACTGCATACTTGTACTGTATACAGGTCATTCTCACGAATATGACTCAATATCTAATGTTTTTTTGCACGTTAAGAACAGTAAATTAAAAATTAAAAAATGGTATCAAAACTGATTCAAATTCATTGTAGAGGATAATTTGACCCCTGACCCCTGTTGTATAAGTTTGATTCAATGCAATCTGAAATTTGACTTAGCTCATTTTTTCTTTCTTTTTTTTTTTACACATTACTGTTTAAAATCAAGACACAGCCTTCCCTGCCGAAGCGGTTTTTTCGTGTGGAAAAAAATCTTTTTATCCTCTGTTTTCTCCAGGGATTCTATCACTGAAGTTCCCAGAGACACCCACAGTTAAAGCAGCCACTCTATTCTTTGTAAGTTGAGGCAGAAATGTGCAAGTTTTAATTGTAAGCTAGTTGTTTTTTTTTTTTAAATCTCATTTCAACTCATGGGCTCATAGATTCTTGTGATTTTTGCCCTGTCCCTTGCAGACAGAGCTGTTGCCTCGTTGCAAAGACATGCCCTCGCTTGGTGAAGTGTTGCACAGAGATGGAAAGCTTCTGACAGAGACCATACTCCAGGTGAACCAGTCATGAGACACAACTAGATATGAAATATTTATCAGTAGTACCGTGTGAAGTCACTTTATCCCTGATGTTTAGTCTTATTTAAAACCGTAACTACCAAACTGTCTTCTAATGGAAGCGTATGCTTTTATTTCTGTGTCAGGCGGTTGGGGGCGAGTCACCTCGCAGTCTGACGGATCACTTCTCGGAGGTGTTGTTGAGTCTAAACAGACACTGTCCAGCTCTGCTGTCCCAGTGGCTGAAAGAAACACTTCAGACCCCAGGGTTCCCCTCTGCCCAGGTCTCCACAGAGCAGAAACACACCTTCAGTCAGCAGCTTCTGAGGTGATCATTATCTACCTGTTACACCTGAACGGTTTTTGTTTCAAAAGGTGTTAAGTACTCAAATCTCTTCATTCATTAAAAAACTAAATTCCATGCAGGTGTCTAAAAAGAAAATACTGTAAGAAAAATCATTCAAGAGAGAAAAATGACAAACAAACTTTATCAAATCATAAATTCATTGGGTCGCCTCGCAGCAAAAGGGATTCTGGGTTGGAAGCCAGCGGCCGTCTTGGGCCTTTCTGTGTGGAGTTTGCATGTTCTCCTTAGCATTGGTTTTTGCCCGTGTGCTCCGGCTTCTTCCCACAGTCCAAAGACATGCAGGTTTGATTAATTAGGTAAATTGGCCACTTTAAATTGGCCTGTACGTTTGTACATTCACACACAATGAATGAGTCAACACAACAGAAACACATTTCTCTTCATTACAGTAGGAACATGATAGGGGATATTGAGAGCAGAAGTCTCTCAGTCTGCAGTTGCATTAAATATTTTGCAAACCACATTTTCTGTGCAATAGTAGAGTGAAAACAGAACTGCAAGAAAAAAAAAAATAACACAAATCATAAACTTGGATGACAGATTTGTGCCAAAGAGACACAAACATACAGTGCAATAAAGTGACATGTTTCGACAAAATTCATACATCTTTTTTTCTTTCTTCCAGGGAGCAAACCAACAAACGTCGTGTTAAAGAAATTGTGAAGGAGTTTTCTCTGCTCTGTCGGGGCCTGCAGGGGTCTGGATACTCAGATTATTGAGCTGCTAGCACTCTGAGTTTAAAAGAAAGTTCAAGAGAAAGAGAAAGTTACAAAAGAAAACCCAGAATCTGAATTTGTTTCAATGATAAATGGTGCCAAATAGGACTGTTCAAGTGGCATCGGACAACAAAAACCATACTGTAATACTTTGACTGAACCAAAGCAAAAACACAGATTAAGTGGACTGTTATTAGGATGACTGGACCTCTGTGCAACGTTCTTGATAAAATAGCTTTGTAACTTCCCAAGCAGGATAAAAAGAAAAAAGTGTCACAATGCCTTTTACTGATCTCCAGCCATGGATCCAAACTTCCACTCCTTCTGACAAACTGACAAAACGCCAATAAACAGTTCATTCTTTGCAGCTGTATGCGAAACTGTGTGTTCACCTATTTATTGTTTCTCTTCTCTTGTGTACTGCTTGTACTGTAGATCATATTCACACATTATCAAAATATAGAAATCCCCCCCAAAAAACACACACACACACACACACACACACACACACACACACACACACACACACACACACACACACACACACACAATCAGGCTTCTTCTTCTTGTTACAAAGGAGAGCCTTTTAAAAAAATGCGACGTCGTTACATTATATAGCTTATAACTCTTGTACATGTATACTTCTGCTAATATATAATAAAAACAATTCCCTCACTTCCACAACAGAAAAAGAGAACAAGACCGACTTTTTTAAGCAGACAACGTGTCCTGGCAATAGACTGCTTGTTTTTTTGTTTTTATCAGTGACGTCACTGTGAGAGATGGCAGTTGTTGGAAGTTGGGGCCGCATCCTCTGTAGAAAACGTGGATTTGAGGAGGGCTGTAGTGGTGATTGGTGCACTGAGATGAGAGGACTCTAAGGGCTAGTCTGTGAGTGTCGTTGGTGACTCTGTGCATTTCAACCACAGCTCAGTAGGCTCCTCCTGAAACCAGTCCTGACCCGGGCTGCTCACTATCGTATTCTTGTGAAGAGATTCAGCACGGACTTTGACTCCTGGGAACAAAAGGAAATTAAACGTGTCGACAAAAATTAAAACACGCCATATCCTTCGTTCCAAAGATTTCCAAGATATCCAAGTTCTTGGTTGGTGAAATTCAACTTAAACTAAGACCTTATCCAGGCATTGACATGTTTTTATGATTTTTGTCAAATCAACTTTCAAACTGTTGAATCATCTACACAAAGAGCCCTCAGCGTTTACAGAGAGCTGAGAGTAAGTGCTTTCAAGAATTCATTCAGTAACAAAGACATCAGACCTGTGTATATAATGGATATGTGGCAGGTACCTTGGTGCAGCGTGTCTTACTGAAGACGTTCCAGAAACGTAGCGTCTCATCCCCAGCTCCTGTAACGATGGCCTCTCCATCTGGTGACACAGCCTTGAATGGGAGGACAAACAGAGAAGAACTGGTGAGAGGGTGAACATTTTGGTATGTGTATATCGGGAGAGTTCCCACATTATGCTAATTTTCAGGTTCATACTTGTAATTTTTTTATTTTTTTAAAAATAAATAAATCTATAATGTAAATTAAATATAACAAAGGGGGTCCACTCGGCATAATTACTTTTGATACTTTGAAGTACATTTTTCTGATACTAGTTGTGTACTGATTTTAAATGCCAGACTTTAACGTGTAACAGAGTATTTGTACATGGTGTTATTACATCTGAATACTTCTTCCACCACTGGATAAATGTATGAAAACATCGGACATGTGTATGCTTCCTGTGCATTTCAGAAACTAAAGGCAGGAATGAGTTGGCAGTCCAGTTACATTGACACTGAACCTGCATGGCCATTGCTTTAAACCTGCAGTCTTACCAGGTACAGCACTCTGTAGGAGTGTCCTGTCAACTTAGCCACCTGTGTTAGTGACGGATACTTCCACACCAGGATCTGGTTCTGAGAGTAGCCGTGCGTGCTCACCTGTAAACAAAGAGAGAACAATTAACTAAAAATGCAAAACATGTCTACTTAGTTTGGAGTTCTGTAGTGCAGCGCTGTACTGTATTATATAGAAACAACTGTCAGTATAATTAAATCCAATACAAAACTGACACTAAGTACAGTACAGTCTCACTATACAGCTGAATCACTTGAAACACTTACTGATACTGTACCAACAAGTGAACAGTAAGCTTCACATACAGTAGATTGCTAATGCAAAAATATGGAATATGGAATCATATGTTATTAAACACATGTTACGAAATATTGGAAACTAAGTGTAAATTAACTGGTCAAAATGTAACAAAATATCCCTCTACTTTAGAGAAAAATGCAATAGGAATGTTAATTAATGGCTACATACCATTCTAACATCTCTACACTGGAAGAATATCATTTGTTGTCTGATAATGTAACACGTTTCACACTATCTAGCCTTACACTGTAGTAATACCAACATTCTACATGGGGGCTGGCTGTTCTACATTTTTATCCAATGTGATTACATTTTTTGTTAATTTATTACATTAATGGATTTAAGAAGGATGCTATTTATTTGTTTTTACCAAATATTAAATTACATTTAATTGATAATTATATTGTCATTATCCTTACACTGGACAATTTCTGCTCCGGGGTGGCATATACCTTTGAGTGTGTGTGTGTGTGTGTGTGTGTGTGTGTGTGTGTGTGTGTGTGTGTGTGTGTGTGTGTGTGTGTGTGTGTCCTCACCAGTTCGTTGGCGTGTTTGGACCATGCCAGGTTGCAGACCTGGGAGCCGGTGTCTGTGCTCTGCAGCGCCTGACCCGTCAGTGTGTTCCAGAAGCGCAGGCAGCGGTCGGCGGTGCCGCCCCCCGACGCCAGCAGCCCGTGTTGGTGGGGGGACCAGGCGATGGCCTTCACTGCCGCCAGGTGGTCACTGTACTGCTGCACAGGGAGAAGGCTGGAGCTGTTCCACACCAATAACTGGGAAGGAGACAACAAGGAATGGGTTCTTCAAACTAGAACATGTTCACTTTTACAGCCACAGATTATTTAGGCTAGTCTTCGGATTATTTCATGCAAAAATCACTGACAAAAGAACAAACAACATTTGAGTTTTAAACTCTCTCACCTTATTGTCGTTGCCTCCGGACGCGAGGTGCTGGTGGTCAGGAGACCATTTGAGACCACACACTTCTTGTCTGTGACCTTGCAGCCTCCTTTCAGCTGAAGGGGGGGTTCTGATGTCCCGCTGTAGGATCACTCGGTCCCGACTCCCTGACGACAGCTGCTCTCCGTTCCATGCCAGGGCGCCTTGAGCACAAAGGAGGGGGGGGGTCTCATATTTCACTGTGGCTATCAAGAATCCATCTGCCGTTTCTTATATGATAATAACATGTTTAATTGTACAATATACAGTATATGTTGGAATTTTTAGTTTTAGTTTTTTTTTTAAGTAACAAAAAAAAATGTTAAAATTCTTTTCAAAACCTATGTTGGGAGATTTTCCTTTATTTCCTTTTAGTTTGCTAAAAGCAGACTCAAACTGATTTTAACCAGCAGTCTGTAATTCCACCTTACTCCTGCTACGACTGACCTACACGTGCCGAGTGACCCTCCAGGCTGGTCAGCTTCCTCCCTCCTGCTGCGTCCCAGATCTGAACGTAACCCTTATGGGTTCCGACGGCAACAAGACTCCCCTGATAGGACCAGAGTCAAAGTCAAATCACGCTGTTATTTTCCCATTATTTCTGTCCTACAAACAGTTCATACTCTCTTATACTACTGTCGTAAATAAGCAGTTCAGTTCAGTTCTGGCAGCTCACCCTCTCATTCCAACAAACTGATGTAACAGAGTCTCCATCCACTGAAAGGTCACATAATCTTGTCACCTGTTAGAACACAAAGTACATAAATTAACCATTTCCACTTTTCTCTTAGGCAGATCAGTCACAGACTTTCTTCCTTCCCTTCAAGGCATCAACTGAGAAGAAATTCTGCAATAAAACTCAAAGTGTAAATGAAGTGCCTGTAGTCCTCCTCTGACCTGGCTGGTGCAGGCACTCCACAGGTAGACGCAGGCACCCAGACCAACACTGAGCAAGTTGCCTGCTGACCAGTCCACCAGGTTGAGGTAGAAGTCATCCTGCAGCTCCGGCGCATCCAGCACTTTGAAGGGGATCTTGGAGATCTTACGGGCTGGTTTACGAGGAGAGCGGAGCAGCTTGTGACTACAGAAACATCGAGAGAAAATAGGGAAAGTTAAGTTATCTAACAGCATATTAACAGGGCCCGGGACCCCCACTGACACAGTCTCTTAAACCCATCCTATACACTACACGTTACATTAACAAACATCCTAGACTGTCCATTCCATACTACACATCCTGAACTTTTGCACATCCCTCAACATTTTTGCACATGCTGCACTAAACCATACAACATGTTTTCTTATTGTTAAACAGTTATATTGTACAGATATATATATATATATATATATATATATATATATATATATATGTGTGTGTGCGGGACTTCTTCAACAAGTATTGCTGGTAATCTTTGCCTTTTCCGACGCACCTGCCCCAGAAAAGAGGTGTGCAAAAGCGCTTTTGAATCGAATGTTTAGGTATGCACCATCCACCAAGGCAAATTCCTTGTATGTGTTACTTGGGAATAAATCCTTTTCTGATTCTGAGCATAGTTTAAGCAGTGTTCTGTTCAGTGTGCAGCATGTGAGCTATGTTATACCTCTTGTTGCTAAGTGGAGAAAGGGAGTAGGGTGAGACTTCATTATCGCTATCGAAAGGCACTCTCTTAGTGTGGACAGTGTACTGCGGAGAAAGCAGAATTATAGTCAAGGGTTATTTTTGCAGTTAAGTCACTCTAGCAAATGAGTTATTATCATTACTACTAGCTTTACAACTTCATCATTACAACGTCAGTGTTAGTGTCTATAAGGAGCTTTTTGGAAACAAATTAGTCTGGAATTGGATAGCCATTTTTTTCACGACTCATACCCTAAAAAGGCTGTGAGAGTCTTGGGAGAGGACTGCATGCCGCCGGTCATCTGTGTGAGGGTCTGGCACAGTCTCTATCCCTGCCCCCAGTAACTCATTCCTCAACAGGGCAGCATACGCCACAGCATCTGTAGGGGTGGCAGTGAAAAAGGTGATGGAAACACAGATGGTCGAGAGCTATATAGCTCAGGAAAAGAAAAGGAAAAAAAGACAACTGGGGGAATTCATAGGTGTACAAATGTCTGACCTTTGCTCGAGTCTGAACTGGCATCCTTTGCTTTATGGTTCTGATTTGGGGAGCGGCAGTTCTCCTGCAGAGAGAAAAGGAAGGTTTTGCAAGTTTTTTTATACCTTTGACTATCAAACTGTGTTTTTGTAGGGCAGTGTAAAAAGTCAAGTAATTAGGTAACTGAAAGGAGATGAAGAACTGCTCACATTGGCGTAGTGGAAGTTGATGCTCCAGTTGCTTCCAGCACGGGTGGGAATGAAGCGGTCCCCTGACTTTACACTTACAGGACTGCAGGTAACACTTACACACTGGGATGGAAAAAGAGGGACAGTGAATTTGCAGCAGGGTTTTTACTACCGGGCACAATATTATTCAGGAAATTTGCACACACACACACACACACACACACACACACACACGATTTACTCACAGTTTCTGTATCTCACCTTTGACAGGCGGGCCTCTGTCGGCAGGTTCTGGTGGTTGATTTGCCTCAGCAGCCGTCTCTCGTACTCTTGGTCCATCTCCTCAGGGCTGACGAGCAGCAAGGCCCCTCTGCTGCCCTCCCCGCCCCCCTTTAAACCTCCGCTCCCTCCCGATGAGGAAATCCACGCTTGAGCCCCATCTCTGTGGAAAAACAGGTTGTCTTAATACAGAAATACAAAGATACAAGCAGCTCTTTTGGCTGTGTTATTTGCCTGTTTAGCACGATGTTTGTACATGTCAACGCATGTCAGGTGGTACTAACGTTACATGTTGTCGTTACATGGTTTAAAAACCAAGTGTGCATTTGCCGTTTCTTGCTCGCATAAATGTACACAGATATCAAAGTAAAATCAGATCCATAGTGCGCTAATGACAGCTGCGTCGTTGTCATGGCATCGTGCGCACACAACAACCCATTAAACAGCAAATGTTACATCAGCTCACGACCCTGCTGCTCGACGGCGAGGCTTTCTTACCCGACTGGGTCAGGTGACCAAATCAGCTGTCATCTTCGGTTGAAAATGTCAGCGCTGCTGCAGCGGGGAGACTATGGTCGCTTTCTTCCAAACAGCGGTACATCCAAATGCCAACGCGACTCACTGGTGTTGTTTATGTTCGCGACAAAAATGGCGACCGAATCAGCTGTAGCAGAAATTCTTTGGTTGACTTCTGCTGTCTGTGCAGTGTGTGCAGTCAACGCAGTGCGCAGCTCAACAGCGACGCCGGCTGGCGATGGGCCGGCCCTACATGCTCGCTGCATTTCAAGTCACACTGTGATTAATCCCTGTGGCCACAAAGTGTCGCTACTGCACTGGTAAATAATTTACCCAGCGCAATCAAGAAGAAGTATTCTTATCAGGTATTGCATATTTTAAAGCAGCCATATTATGCTCATTTTCAAGTTCATAATTGTATTTTAAGGTTGTACCAGAATAGGTTTACATGGTTTAATTTTCAAAAAACACCATATTTTTGTTGTACTGCAGTGCTCTCTCTCACTGCTGCAGATCCTCTTTTCACCTGGTCTCTGTTTTAGCTACAGAGTGAGACCTCTTTTCTTCTTCTTCTTCTGTACTATCTTTGATTGCACTTGCACATGCCCAGTAGCTCAGATGTAGATCATGTCAGCTAGCTAGCTCCATAGACAGTAAAAGAAAGGCTGTTTCTACAACTTCAGTCAGTTACAAGGCAGGATTAGCTGGGAGACTTCTATATGAGGGCGCACATGTAAGTAGTTCTTTTGGAGATTATGGTGAACTTGTGTGTGTTGTAGCAGTGCTTTGCTATTGAGAACGAGGTAGCATGCTAGCGTTAGCATTAGCGTTAGCTAATGGTTGCGTTAGCCTGCTCGTTTCGGCTTGTGACGTCACAAGCCGTGCCAATTTTGAACAGCTCACCCAGAGACTGAAGGCAGGACACATTCAGAAACCGTATCTCACTCTAAACAGCATGGATGGATTTTTTTCAAAGTTTGTATGTGTGTGGAAGCACCAGAGACACAACATAACACCCCAAATCCCAGAAAAAGTGTTTTTTTCATAATATGGGCACTTTAAGTGGGAGCAGTGTAACAGAAAACCTGTAAAAGAAATTTGTATGAATTAAATTAGGCCATTAATGTATTTGATTCGGTTGGTCCCACATATTGAACATTGATTTTAATCTTTATACTTTATAACCTTTAATTTTGTGACATGATTTTGAATTGCTCACGTTTCAGAATATATATTTCAAACAAAAGCAATGTATACTTATTCACGCATAGCACATATGACATATAAAACACCACATATTTCCGTATTTGGTGCAATAACAATGCTGAATAGCCATTTCTATGTATTTTAAGGCACTTTTAAAACCAACCTCACTTAATTTGTATACCATCTATGCTGTCATCAATAGCTGTATGTCAGTAGAGAGAGAGCACTGGTAGCACACGCTTGACTGAGGGCCCCTGCCTGAGCAGGACTTCAAAGTAAATAAAGATCTTACATTTGCCCTCACTGACACTTGATTTTCCATCCCCTGCTAACAGCACAGAGCACATTTTGCAAACAAAACCGGCAGATAAAGGTTTACTCTTTGAACTTTTTCATGTGTGGTTGTTGTTCTGAATCACTAAAACACTGAAGAGAGAGAGAGAGAGAGAGAGAGAGAGAGAGAGAGAGAGAGAGAGAGAGAGAGAGAGCGAGAGCGAGAGAGAGAGCGAGCAGGAAAACTGGCCTGCTGCTGCCTGGGGTTTAATGAGACTGACATGGTAGAGTGGAGACAAGGCATGGCATATCTGGTGGCACTCTGATCTTGCACGTAGGCTACTCTGCCACGCTGCCCTTCGACATACAGCGAGACGCTCAGCCTACGTCTACGTTTACATTGTGCTTAATAATGGTGTCTCTGTTTTCAAAACAGACAAAGCGCATATACAGTATACAGTATGTTATCAGCAGTGGAAAGTATTAGCCTTTGTTGTCTTGTGAACCCTTACAAAAAAACTGTGTTGATCAGGGCCCTCGCTCCGTTTCAGATGTTTATGAGTTGTCAGCAGTTCAACCAAAGAGTTATTCCCTTCTTAATATCTCACTTATCTTCATTTAAATAACTGCTTGCATCCCATGAATACCAATTTGTATAGCAGAATTAACCCCCCTGGTTTATCATGTGACTATGTGGAGTAGAGTAGTTAAAACTAGCTCCAACTCTACCAGCTATAAGCCTACTACAGATAATTCAACTTGTGCAATAATGCATCAGTAACAACTGGAGGAGAACCAACCAACACACATTATTCCTGATCCCAGGAATAACACGTAATACTCTGTAAAATATCCTTCTGCAGAATGAGTATGTTTACTGTTTATACTTTAAGTAGATTGACAATTTTGTACTTTTTCTTGAGTAGGATTTTTTAGATTGTTGTATTGGTTCTTTAACTTATATAACATATACAGTATGAGTCTACCACTGTATAGGCATGTTTACAGCACTCACCATGCACACATTCCACATTCCATGTGCAGACATGCAGAGACACAAACACCACAATTATTTCCAAGAAGCTATCTGACCATCATCACATTTTGCTTTTAGACAGCCCAGTCACAACAGCCTCTCTTATCTGCATCCTCCATCAGTTCCACACAGAGGCCCACGTTGGAGAAGCCAGATGCCAACGTGGAGGGCAGCGTCTGGGGGTGTAGAGCAGCTGTCTGCCCCGGTCAGGGTGGAGGGGGAAAAACTGAGGCCTTATCGCTCTTATAATACAGTGCAGTTCAGTGGGCACAGAGGAAGCTGGGCCTGTGCTTGCAGACTGTGACGCTCTCAGATCCTTACTGGAATTCAAAAACAAAACAACGATGTGACTAATCTCATCTCTCGTACGATGACAAGAAAAACAATAGTTTCAGTATGATAAAAAAAACATGGGAGAACTTTACTTTGTACTGTAGGTGTTGAACACAGAGCATTTTTCCCGGCAAACCTGTATAGCTGTATTGTTCATATACTATCAGAGATAGTTGTTATGGAAAGGGTTGTGGTGATGAATAATAAACTGAAGTCTGGAAAATACAGCAACAACAGGGTATTACAGTAAAACAACCCTCTTATCTTTAATTCATCAGCAGTGACACATGTTGTTAACCATCATTTGATGTATGTGTGTAAGAAATAAAGGGACAATATGCAACAATAAAGCTTCCCCCGTTAGATTCAGATCTAAGCCGTGGGCGTAGACGACCTTTGAGTGCATCTCAGGAGTTGTGCTGCACCGAGAATGTTTTGTTTATCTCACTCCAATAGATGTGGTATATTTGATATTTTCATTTGGAGTAGGCCTCCTCTCTCTCTATTTTTCTCTCTCTCAGTTTCTTTCCCTCACAGACTGTTTCACTGCAGTGCATGTTGTCGAACATCTCCTCCCACGCACTCGCTCACTTTGACACACCAGAGAGCTACAGAGCTGCATTCCCTCCCCTTTCTCTCTCTGTCCTTGTGTCAAATAGGGACGATTATCGATGCGGCCAAAATCAAGAGACGGACATGCAGGTTAAACGTGATTTGGTTTACAGTAGATTTTTATCTTGATCTGAGCACCATGAAACCAAATTTCACAGAGGGAAAGCCTTCATTCTGTGCTGTTGCAATACTGGTGGGGAACATTGGCGATTTTAGACCCTTTTGGGATAAATTTCATCTCAGCCCCCCTAAAAATTATAATAATAAAACCAAAAAAAAAATCAATTTTAGTGTTTAAAGTTAGAGTTCGCGAACTTGTCTGTTACTGTCGCTTTCGCCGATATGCACCTGTAACCCCGTCAAGGAAAAGGTTAACAGAAAGTAGTTTTGGCCAATCGGAGGTTATGGTGCCAGACTTCCGCCTTTGGCTGAGTCTCTGTCTAATCTATCAGAGGGAGATCAGGAACACCAAGCAGGAATGTGGTTGTGAAGTTTAACGTTGGTAGTCCCCAGAGAAAGAGAAGAAGTTGGTAATTTCATGGCGCAGATTAGAACCCAAATTAAAACGTAAGCCACCAAAATTGCATTGAGAACATTGTGTCAAATTGGTCCTTGCTGTGACTTATAAAGTGTTCTGTTTAGTTCCATCATAGTGTTAATGGTGTCAAAAAACGTTAGCTGACGTTTAGTAGCTAGCTCAGAGATTATCGGCTAATGAAATTACTGATTTAGCACTTAACTTAACTTTAACACTGATTAACTTAACTTTAACACTTTCGCAAGGCACTGTATCCGTGTCACCTTCTCATTAGGGGCTGAGCCCCCCTAAAGGTCTGATTCTAGAATCGCCCCAGGTGGGGAAGTCGACATCCGCACTGCATATGAAATGAGCATGTTCACTTGGTGTTTGGATGGGTTCAGGTTGTGTGTCTGTACATGCATAATCAATATTCACCATTTCATCTTTCTTCTTTTCCCCTCAGGTGTAACAGGCTCCCTCCATCCTCAAGTGTCACATCTGTTCATCTTTTATGTCACACAATTTTCTGTGTGTGTGTGTGTGTGTGTGTGTGTGTGTGTGTGTGTGTGTGTGTGTGTGTGTGCGAGCATGCGTGTGCCTCAGTGCGTCATGTATGATCCCAGGGGTGTTTTATTTATTTATTTATGTTTGGACAAACAAGGATGACAGTGTGCTCTTGTGTGCCGCTGCGTCCCCACAGGGATGTTCCCTTCCATGTCTGAACAATTCCCAGGCTTGCTGCACGCTGGGTAAAAGAGCTCAGAGGAATCAGTACAAATGTCAGGCTGGTGCCATGTCCTTAAATGCATCATGATAAATGTGATTTGACACGGACAAGTGCTTTACACACAGGCTAATGTCCGAGAATTAAGAGTTTTAATCACATCCAATGAAAGCATTTTAGTAATAATTCAAAAATGCATGCATCACACAGAATTACCATACTATTTGTATCCCTAATACAGTATTATTCAGTTTTTTTCCCCCCGTAAAGACAAATGCTGATAAATATTATCTTATCTGTTGGTAGTAAACACTGCATGCATGGTCCCCTTTTCCCTCATGGAAAGGTCAGAAAACCACGTCTTACATTTTGGGTGTGTTTTGACATTTCGCATGCATTTGCTCATTCTGAGGATCATAGAACTGCTGCCATACACATTCCATGTATTTGCAGATATTTGAGGCAGTTGCATGCAAAGGCAGATCCACACTGGGAAGCAAACAATGGCATATCAATGATGACTGCCGCCATGTTTGATAACTAGATGATTTGTGACATTTTCTGGGAAGGACGCATCCTGTTATTGTCCTAATCCTGCAGTTTACAGTCCATGAAACACAAGACACACACACACACACACACACACACACAGACCTCAGAGGATGCTGACTGCATAATCTGATCTTTTCCAGATTCATCATTTTCTTTAGAGCGGGGCAGAACTGTTTTAGCGCACTTCCTTACCCATCTGTCTCAGCCACTCTGAGCTGATCTCTGCCACACACACACACACACACACACACACACACACACACACACACAATCCTGGAATTAGCCTGTATTTCTCCAAATGACTGCCCAATTGACTTCAGTCCTTACTGTCAACTCAACTAAAAACAAACAGCAACTGGCCAGGAGAAACTTCAGGAAAGACATTTGTTTTTATAAAGTGAATATGGAGAGAGCAGGTTTGTTTTGCTGGAAGTGGTTCTCTTCCTCTCTTGCCGTGGGCCCTTTCAGAGCCTGGCTGGTAGAGTGGAGAAAGGAGGTTGACTGGCTGTCAGCTGGATCCACTGGCAGAAGGAGCCTCCGGCCCAGGCTGAACCCAGGCGGTTCACAGACACTGCCGCCGGGGCAGGGGCTGTCTGCCTTCAACCAACTGACGTCAGTCACCAACAGACCACAAGACTTGTGTTAGAGACAAACAACCTCACTGCCCATTGCCATGGCAGTATGGACCACCACCATGGAAAACACTTGTACTTGTCTGCGCCCGTGTTTACCATCAACAGTTGCCTCAGTTTTGCTGAATCTAAAGAAAGACGAGGACGATTCAGGTTTCTGGTCGTCATCCAGACATCGACAAACTCCAAAGTAAACTATATCTAACGTCTCCAAAATGTATGTAATGTATTAATTATAAATCACTGATGGAGCACACGTAGTACATTTTAGGGCAGTACACTTTTCGGATTGTGTCAGGAACAAATGACGAGTACTGCCAAGTTTTTTCTCCTACAGTACCTGGTAGTTTTCATAACTAAGTAATGACTTAGTAATGAAGTAACAACATAAACCTTGGTGACATGGTGAATGCAATAAAATACCACATAATGAGCAGTGAAGATGAGATTACATAATTAAATGTCTTCCTCCTTCTCAGAAACTGAAATCTTTAAAAGTCATCTCTGGCTTCGTGCCAGTTTTACCCAGCATGCCCTCCTAATCACGTATTCCAGATGCTTATCTGCTCGGGTCAAGGTGCTCGCGGCCATGGGAGAGTGAATGCCCTGAGGGCCCGGCACATAGCATGGCTATCTCTCCCCTTCCTGTTTACATTGCTGGCTCAGTGTCCAGCAGTTACTGAACTCAAATCAGAGGGAAGACGTGTCACTGGTGTCAGTGCAGGCAAGTGACTGAAAACTCAATCACGTTGTTTGCCTTCTTCTGTCATTTGTGGTTTTCCCCTCAGAGTTGCAAAACTGGAACCATGAACAGAGTTGCAAAACTAGAACCATGAAATCCACAAAACCACATCAGGTTTCACGTAATTGCTCTGACAATGGATCTTATTTGTGTTGTCCTTAATACAGCCGAGGGATGGCGTTTAGTCTTGATAAACAGGTAAAGAATTCCAACATTTCATCCCTCCTCCAGGTTGATGTAAAGTTCTGAGACAAGGATAAATTAATATACATATATAATTATAACAAATAAATATTTATGTAAATGACATTCTTATGATTTGTTTGCGAATGTGATCCAACAACACACAGACCAGAAAATTCTGTAATACATGTCCATTTTAATAATCTGATAGAAAACATCTGTTGAGCACAACATACACCATTTTACCATAAATTGTGAGGAAGACACTGAAAAAATATAGTTGAAACAATGTTTATATATTTCAGCAAATATTCCTATAGCTGTACAATGACCTGTCACTGTACACAATATACTGCAGTAAATATCCAGCCTTCATAATCCGCCACGAACAAAAGACAAAGAACAAAAGCCAGACCTCACGTGAGGTGTTGGTTTAGAAATGGTTCTGAAATTTGAAAAACAAACACTTCAAATTGTCAAAAGTGATCTGCGAAACTTCATGTTACGGTCTCAATAGCAAAACAGCTTGCTAAATACAATAAAACAGAACCACCAGACAAGTTCAGTCAAACTGTGGTAGTGCATATAAATAATATCAAATATACAAGGAATATTAACAATCAATATCAATAGTATCATATACAAGGAGAACGATAATAAATACACTGTTACAAACAGCTGAAGGATTGGCACAACACAGCTGGGTGCAACAAGATTGTGCAACTCTGTGACAACTTACACACACACACACACACACACACACACACACACACACACACACACACACGCACACACACACACACACTTACGCACACACACGCACACACACACACACACACACTTACGCACACACACACGCACACACACACACACACACACACACACACACACACACCCACACCCCCACGGGAGATATCGTGTCATGACGCGATATTGACCCCCCCACCCCTTTATACTGAAGGTTTCACCTTACATTGTGGTACCTTTAAGGTAGTGTTGGACAGATCAGCAACTAGCTGCGCAACTGTCGACATATTCAAAGTGCTGGAATAAAAACTACCATATACAATTATTCTATTACTAACAGGTGTTTTTTTTTTAAATGTGCACACAGTCTTACAGTCATTCAAAGTTCAAAAGCTAATGAAACGGGGGAATTACAAGGTGGAAACAGATTTTCCATACGGGGATAGCTCAGCACAATACAAGGTGAGGAGATTTCTTTCCTTTATCTTTTACACATTTTTGGTGAAATTTCACTTCATTATTGGCTTTCATTTGCCTGATATCTTCATGCAGGTGCTACACGACGATGTCAAGGTTCAATTTGACTTCTGGTCGGAAGTTTGATTAGTTAAGTATTATTATTAGTTACATGGGATCACACTCTTCAGAGGTGGCAGTGGAATCATCAAAGTGCTTTCTTTACAGGATCTTTGGAGTTTTTTTGTTTTTGGACTCAAAAATACAAAAAACGTTTTCCACTTTCAAGGGATTTGATCCATGACTTATTTAATTGCTTGTGAAATTAATTATTGGAAAGAAAAAAAAAACTGTTGACTAAATCAAATTATTTTGGTTTTACATGTTTACAATAATGTAAATTACGGATGCTTTCCACTCTCTCTTTGTCCTATGCCACAAAGTGCAAATTGTGCTGGGAAGTCGTCTGATTTTAGAAATACATCCACTGAACGCTTTTGTTAGAACAAGCTCATACTATTGCCAGAACATTAGGAAGACCGTGTGAGACAAATGTGTCCTTTCTGTAGAAAATTTGACACATTTTACAGCTACATGAATGTTTTCAATAAATTATAAAAACACTTACAAAAAGACACGGTTGTTGAAAAAAAAGGCACACAACTTTCTTTCTTTTTTTTTTAAACAAGTGTTAGAAAAAACTACTTGGGTACAAATAACTTGTAGCTTGAAGCTGACCAGTAGTTTTTGGTTGGACACTTTACCAGGTGGCATCTAATCCCAACACAATACAAAGAATCAAACATAAACATAAAAAACCTCCTGAAGTGCAAGTTTAGAATTTTTACTAGTCCCAGTACGTGGATACCTATCATCCACTTCACCTTCTTTGTCTGTGAGATTCAACCCTGCCTCTGCAGTCTGACGGTAGTCCCTTAAAGAACAGACCTCTTCCAGCTCCTTTCTAGGGGGCTGAAAAACAAACTGCCACAGGTGTCCAAACCTTGTTTACAGGGGTGCCCCACATGCAGTCAGGCCCTCTCTGCCAGGCAGCTCCAAAGAGCCAGATTGCAGGATTGCTCTACTGCAATTAAATGAATTCAGCCAAAACAGCAAAACTTGCTGCACTCTAAGAACACCCTCAGTTCAGCTATGTTTCTGCTGGCGAGACGTCACGTGTCGCCATTTCTACCCCGTCCTGATCAGAGGCGTGATCTTGGAGTATCACACCGTCAGCTGTCTCCATCATCGTGCTCTCCTCGTCTCCACACTGTCCATCCTGGTCATCCAGCGTCAACTCAAACTGAAATTTGCCCCCCACAGGTCTGCCCTCCTCCTCCCCATGAGGGCCGCCTTCCCCGTCGCTGGCATAGAAGGGTGGGGAGGGACTCTCGGGGATCATGCTCTGGTACCAGTTCCTGTTGTCCTCAAGTGTGTCCAGGATGTCCTGGGCGTCGGGGTGGACCAGGTCGGCCCACGTCTCCCACAGAGGGTGGACAATGTAATCGATGAAGCCAACCTAGAAAAGACAACAAGGCATGATGTCAGTAAAAACAAAAGAAATAACTACAATAATAACTTTCTATATTTGCAGCTAGATGTGTGTGCTCTCTACCTGTGTTCTCTCCACTGAAGCTGTGTGTTTGTCGCACATCGGACTGATCTCCATCCCCCTCTCCCTCTCTCTGTCTCCCTGGTGGAAGAACTCATCCATGATCCTGTCTGTCCACTGTCGGTACAAATCCAGAGGCTTGGTCGGGTTGCTCAGGTCCGCACAGTGAACCATGTTACGCAAAACCTGCAGAGAGAAATAAATAAATAAATAAAATCAACATCTTGCATCTCTTTCGTGTGTACTAATCTAGTCTGCATCATGTGGGTGTAAGAGCTATTACCTGCATCCTGTCTGTGTAGTTGTCCAACAGCAGGACTCCAGAGCTAGTCACTTTCTTGGTTTCCACCATCGTCTTCAGATTAGCCAGCAGGCTCATGTGTTTAGACATGTCAGTTGCCAATACCTGGATGAGAGAAAGACACAGAGGATGATGTAAGAAATAATTTAAGAGGGAAGCAATAAAGCAATCAAGACATTCACACACACGCACGCAAGCCCGCCCGCACGCACACACACTCTGAAAGCTGTAACTGGCATCAGACAGATATAATGAGGTTTCCTCACCATGTCGATGACCATCCTCCGGAGCGTCTGCCTCTGCTTCTTGGTGAGGTTTTGGAAGATGTCGCAGTTGTCCTCCTGTAGCAGCTTGAAGCCCACAGCCAGGTGGTGGTTCTCCAGCACTGACTCATCATTGTACATCAGAGCCAGCTCGGAATCTAAAGGCAGAGGAGGGAGGGAGAAATGACAGGAAGAGAGAAATTAAATGGAGATCTAGCTTTTTAAACTCAGGTCAGGTAACTATGGCTACCATGCAATGTCCCTTAAAACCCCACATGGTTGCATTTGGGGACAGATCCCATTAAACCATGCAAATATATCTGCCTATTTTATAAATGTAAACTAAACAAATCGGTGTGACTTTTTTGACGGACCACAAGTGCCAGTAAAGAGCACTTACTGGTGTTGATGAGGAACTGGTTGGACACTCCTGGGTGGTCCACGTCGTGAATGGCTGCAGCGAAAATGGCTGCCAAGATCTCCAGATCTGTGAAGACAGCCTGAGTTTGAGGAAAGGAAGAAGAAAACAAGGAGATTAGCTTTACCGTCAGTAAACTGGCCAAACAAGGTAAGGTATTAGACAATTGTTTGAGGCCAAGCCTTCTATCTGTCATCCTCTCTGGCATGCAGATTCACTAGCATGCCAGTATTGGTGACGTTAATGCCAGTCACTTCATTAAAGCATAATAAGTAGCTTGAGAAAAAGGTGTGGGCGATAGTGCCACACTTTAATGGTGTCAATCCGATAATTACCCGGAACTTAACTTATTAAAATAGTGACATTACATCACTATCCAAGTAAGTGACTTACATCAAGTGCGGGAGTGGACAGGAGGATATGTGTGGACTGGGCTACGTCAGCGGCGTGCAGGCTGTTGTGGTAGGCCACGTCGGAGTGATAGTGGCCCTCTAAGGTCAGCATGAACGTTACAAAGGTGTCCGTTGGAATCTTGAACGTCCTCATCAGGTCTCGCTCCTGCATGCGACACAGAGGGAGAAAATCAGAAAAAAAACAAGATGTTGGTTGTATTTTTAAGCATCTCCTACAGTCAATGCATTTGTCAGCAGGCTAGTGATCTGACCTTAAAATCGATTCTTAAACCATATTCGTCAAATTATAAATCATATACAACAGTTGGCTCTCCTGCCAGCTAGAAATCAATTTCTTTTGGGCATTTTAGGCCTTTAATTCCACAAGACAGATGAAGACGTGAAAAGGGAGGAGAGAAGGGGAATGACATGCAGCAAAAGGCCGCAGCTCAGAGTCGAACCCGCGGCGTCGAGGAGTAAACCTCTATATACTATGTGCGCCTGCTCTACCAACTGAGCTAACCCGGCCACTAGAAATCAATTTCAAGTGCTAATGTCCCTCTAGCAGATGTCCCTGTAGATACTGACAGCTGATCGTAACAGACTGTACACATACTGTACACACTGAGGGGGGCTGTGCCTCATGACTTCTATAGCCGTGTGTGTGTGTGTGTGTGTGTGTGTGTGTGTGTGTATGAACGCTTTCACACTTCTTTTTATGAGCTCCTTCTGACTTGACGATGAGGTGGAAGATGAGGAGGATGAAGAGGCAAATCACTGACCTGAAAGATGGTGTACATGATGCATGTCAGCGGGCGGTTGTGGGAGTGCTCGGCCACTTTGAAGATATTCAGGCCCCATTTGTTGATGTCCTCCAGGTCCTGTTAGAGAAGACGACTGTAAGTGTCTCAGCCAGTCACACAACTTACATGTTATATATTTCGTTGCTGTATAATCTGTCCATCGCTTACCTTTGACAGCAGTTCCTCCTGGTCCGTCTTGACCCCAAAACGATTGCTGGTGCTTCCAGAGATGCTGGGCGTGTGGCTGACCTTCCTCACCCCACTGATCTGCGTCATCAGTCCACCCTGCTGCTGCTGCTGCTGCTGCTGTTGCTGCTGTTGCTGCTGCTGGCCCTGTCTCCTCTTCCTTTCCCTCGACTTAGGAACTGGACATGGAAGTTCCAACTCATTCTGCTTGTCTGGAGAAAATAGAAGACACAAAAAGAAATAGTTTCAGTTACTCCAGAGACAGAATCAGACTAGGCTAGGGTATGTTGTATAAGCATCATGGCTTGTACTGAAAGTTAACACTGAGAAATAGTTGACCTCTCACACCTACGTGACAACACATTAAAGCTGCACTGACAGTTGTTTAATAAGCAAGCAATCCTTCGGTTACAATTTACTTAGCTAAAAATGAATTTCTCTTGACAGTGAGAAACAAAAAAAATAAGAATTTCAAGAAGGGTCAAGAAGTGCTTATGAGATGTTGTGATATCTGATAATGCTCCAGTGCCTTGTGCATTCTGAGAAACTGAGCCCTGTTGCAATAACAATCCACAGATTCGTGGAAAGCTGGCTCATAGTCGGCCAAAATGTTATTGTCATGTTGTGTTTTGGTTAGTATGCGGGTTTGTTTGGTGTATGTGATTCAGTCCATCTGCGGGCTGAATGTGATTCTTAAATGCTCTATGCAGCTGTTTGTACTGTATGTGGGTGATTGCAAGACTCCCTCGGCCTGAATATGTGCACCACATACACCGCAGTGAGAGAAACATATCTCAGTGGCACCCTCCACAAAGCACAGAAAGAAAATGATCTCACTACACCTGACAGGTGTTAGCTGCAATACACACGGCAACAAAACCACTAAGCTTCAAAAGATAAGCTGAGTTTCTCTCTGTGCTGTTTGTCTCTTCTCTCAGCTCTATCATGCAGAAATCTCTTTCACTGCACCACTTCTATTGTTAGGAGAAGTACCGTCTTTTCACCATACATGCATCCAGCCTGTCTTCCAATGTAGGCTTTGCTTCTCGAAGAGCGAGAAGATGGAGGCACGTTTACTAGCAAGAGCAGTGCGTTAGTCTGCACACAGCCCTGATAAGATGGCTTGTCTGGGCGCATGCTGATGTTGAGTTGAATGGGAAGGTGGAAAACCTGAGGGGCAGACTGGCTGGCTGTGAGTCACGAAAAGCTGCCAGGCTTTTAAGAGACAAGGAAACACTGCTGTCATCCTGATGAATAATGCAGTGTCTATCTGAACCTGATGGCACCGCATGCACACAAACATTCTCCCTCTTCCCCGCTCATAGCCCCTGATCTCTCCAGAGGGCAGTATTCCCCATATATACCAATACACCCCCCCCCCCACACACACACACACACATCCCTCTGCAGTCAGAGAAAGGGGACTCTCTGCATCTCCGATCCAGACCAGATCAGACTGGTTTAAGAGCAGTGAAGCAGACCAACTACGGGTTTCTCCACTACTTAGCAAATGCTTTGGGTAACCTCACAACCTCTGCCACATAAAGGCTGTTGGCTCATTTAAGTCTTACATTGCACTTGTGCAATTCATATTTGTGTGTGGATATGTGCTGCAGTGCTCACCTAGGAAGGTGTTGGAGATGTACTCTGACACTTGGTTGCCTGAGCGACTCATCTCAGAAAGGTGGCTTAACTCCCGGTTCAGCATCCTCTTGAACTGGAGGCATAGAGATAAAAAATAATAATACATGAGGTTAAATGAACTATACAAGAAAATACACATTGGTTTATTAATTTTGCAGCTGTTTCCGAGCAGAGGAATAAAGCATTTTCTGTTATTTTCCACTGGAATATGTCCCATGAGAACATGGCCTCTGTTTTTCTATGCGCCATATAAGGTCTGTGTTTGTTTTCTTGGTCCTGGTTTGAGTTAGCCACTAAGACACTTGACTGTCGAGCATTTCAATAAACAAAATACAGTGCATAATGAACAAAATACAGTGTCATAATGATTATGCTGAATTTTTCCAGAGAAACTAAATGTGTTTCTCAGTGCACGCCACCACTGAGCTAAAGCAGGATGACAGAATCTTAATCAAACACATCCAAGTGTGCAACTGAAACACAACAAAATCAAAGTGGGAAATCTGAGACGTTTCACTAGCTACAGTGAAAAGACATGAATATACAGTATGTGCATGTACACACACACACACACACACACACACACACACACACACACACACACACACACACACACACACACACACACACACAGTCCCATCTATGCCATCTCCTCTGGGACACACCTTGATGTATCCCCAGGACACAGAGAACAGGTAGTTGGCCTCAGGCATGGTGCTGAGCTGTGCTGAGCCCCTGGTGCTCCCCAGCAGAAGCCCTGTATGCTCCTCTCTGAGTGGATCCCCAAGGCTGAGCTTAGCTCTACAACCTGAAGCTCAAACCGCCACTAAATCCCCGCCTTCCACCGGTCGACTATGGTAAAAACGCCCCAGCTGAACTCTCCAAAGAGGGGCTGTGGCAGACCCCTACACCCCCGGCCAAATGCGCCTCCTCATAGCGTCGCCCACTGTTTTCCAGGATCGCAAGCCGCTGGCAAGAGTGATGAAATACCCAGGGATGCAATCAATATTTCCTTTCCTTTTCTTCGGTTCTCGCAGCCTCTGTCCGTCTCTCTAAACCTTTCTCCTCCTGTTACCATCCAAATGTTATACAGTGACATGCAAGGGGGAAATCCAGCCTTCCCAAGCCCAGATTGAGCAAGGCAGGGAGGCAGGCTCTAAGACAGAGGGAGAAAGGAAAGGAGGGATGGAGAAAGGCAGAGAGGAGGATGAGGAGGGTGGTGCGCTCTAGCTGTAGAGTCCCCTGTGGCAGACAGGCTAATGGAGTGTCTCTCTCTCTCTCTCTCTCTCTCTGCCTCCCACCCTTTTGCTAAACACTGAGCCATGCACAACACTGCAGAAAATCGGAGTTTGGAGAATCCCCCCACATCTTTCCCTGTCTCTCTCTCTCACTATCTTTCTCTCTCACTCCTGCGCTCTCTGCAAACCCCCTCCCACTGTCTCTTTCCTCCACCTCGGTTTCCCTCTCTCCTCGATTGGCTCCCCCTGCTCAGTAATGCAGAACAGATCCAACGCATACTGCGCATTGTGAAGCTTCAAAGCATCAGAGCGTTTATCACATGGGTGAGGAGACGCCGGGTATTAATTTACCAGATTGGGGTTGAGTCTTTTCATTGCAGGAGTAGAACCATAAGATGCTGTACACACTCCAGTCCCTAATCATTGCAGTACATCTTAATTGCCTGTTCTTGTTCTCAATTTCAGTTTCCAAAAACAGTGCGTTTCCTGTCTCACTGCAGCAGTTTTCTGTATTAAAAGACACAAAAACGGATATTGATGAGAGACAAACAGATGAGAGAGTTTTCAGTCTGCCGCCCACCAGTGTACCACCAATTGCACGACAACCTGAACGCCATGGCAACAGAGTCACGTGGCCCCCTCCATCGTTCTAACGGTGGTCCCCACTCTAAACTCATTGCATCACACACACACACACACACACACACACACACACACACACACACACACACACACAGACACACACACAGACACACACACACACACACACACACACACACACACACACGTAGTGCGTTTCACTATCTTTGTGGGGACCCGTCATTGACATAATGCATTCCCTAGCCCCTTACCCTAACCTTAACCATCACAACTAAATGCCTAAACTTAACCCTTACCCTAACCCTAACCATAACCTAATTCTAACCCTAATCTTAAAACCAAGTCTTAACCCTCAAACAGCCCTTTAAAGTTGTGGGGTCCAGCATTTTGGCCCCACAAAGCTGTCCGGACCCCACAAGTATACTGTATTCCTGGTGTTTGGACCCCACAAATATAGTTAAACAAGAACACACACACACACACACACACACACACACACACACAACTGTAGCAGATATGCACTGGATTGACACTACTAGGCTAGACTATTTTTTAAGGAAGGCAGATTCTGATGCAAAACAGATTTTCTTGTCAAGAAAGAGAAGCACTAATGCAAAAGCACATCCTAATCGTTATAACATAAACAATGGGATAATGAAGCAATCAATTTTTCCTGAAAATGTGATTGTAATTTCCTGATTTATAATGTCTTCAAAAGACCCAGCCATGATTATACTTTTTGCCAGTTATTTTTTATTATTTCTTACAATGTAGTCTTTTCTCTTCTGGTCTCAACAGCTGTCTAATAACAGTCAAGCAGACAGCTAACATCTAATTGACTGTGAAACTTGAATCCCACTTTCAAAGCATTGGCTGCACTCAAAACCCAGACTGCCAGAGGCAGTCCATAAAAATCAAAGAGAGCTCGTAAGGACAAAAATTTTAGCTTTGAATCAGAAGGTTTTATTCTATTCAAAGAGAACTCGTAATTTATTCTTTAAAAAAAGCATAACAGTGTGGATTTGTGTTACCTCTAGGAAATGAATCAGGCACAGAGCCATATTTTAGTCAACCGGGGTCATAAAGTTCAGCTCAGACGCACAGCATACTCTCACAGCATGGTGACAAGTCTATGAGTGTGTTCAGGACAATAGATTACTCAATGCATGGTGTTAACTCATACATCCTTTTACGTTAGCAAAGAGTACTCGCACTCTTAGGCAACTTAGAGAAGTTTCATGAACTAAAAAAAAAACGTGGTTAGTTCTCAGCAGATAATATTCAAAATAAAGTTTGAATATTCAAAATAGATGCCTGGAGCCATTGTCTTGCAAAATAGCAATGTAAATGATATGTTTGAGCTCATTTAAATTAACAAAGGTGTCAAAAAGTTTTTTAAACCAAATATGGCACCACACTACTGTTTTTTCTTAGTGGCCTGAATCCTAAAACAAATGAGCCATAACAAGACAGGAACATCTCAATGTAATAAGTAAAAAAAAAAGCAAACTAAATTCAATATTTAATCATGTTTTCTAAAGAAATCACCTTAGATCAAACATTATTATGGCAGACCACAGTCCCACAGCACAATGCAAGCTGCTCGAAAACTAACTCACCTTTTTCCAACTCATATGCATCCCAAAGTTTTGCTTTTCCTTTTCAGAACAACATAGTCCCATTGTCACTTAACAAAAACCAAACACAACCCAAAAGAAATCTTGTAAAGTTTCACGAGCAATAACTCTGTTCACTGTGTCTCAGACTCTGTCTGCTTCCTCTCTCTCTATTCTCTTTTCTGAAGTGGAGTCAGGCAGGAAACATATAGCAATAAAGCTGACTTGACTGACTGGCCCACACAGTCTAACAAGAGGTAGATGGCTCCTCCCTCCCGACACAGGCCCGAGCATGTGTCCCCACCTACTTCCCCTTCACTTGATGGAGAAATTCACTGAGGTCATTTACTGTAGACTTTCTGCTTCCTAAGAGGGCCTCAGGCACCAAACAATTAACATACCTGAGCTCATTACTGAAAAGTCCAAGAAAACAAGTTTAGCAAACAGCCATGAGGCGGAAAATCACAAATGACATGTATGTATTCCTTTGAGACAGGTCTTTAAAAGTTGGCTCCGTTCTTATAGCACACTCTGACCTTTACTGAAACAGAACAGAGATCGAAATGGGATTGCACGGGAACAGCTTGACCTCATATTGCAATAACTCAGCTGTGCAATCTGACAAAGCCCAGAGTGATCCAATGCTGCCTCTGTCCCGTGTGGCTGTTTACAGTGTCAACACACAGTGGATTATCTAACAAGTTTTCACAGTTAAGTAACATTAGAAAAGAAACATTTCCTAGAAGGTGTTGATGAGAACTAGATAAGAATAGGTTACAGTTCACCTTCCTCATTTTGGCTTATTTTCCATGATAACAACAGATTACAAAAGTTTTTAATTACAATTAGGCACCATAATCACTACTGCAGCTTGTCTGATCTGCTCACCACCCTTTCAGTCAAACGGAATCACAACACTATAATTTAATGTACATTACCCCTGCTGCAGCTACAGACCCACCGCTACATCTGTTTCAATAATTTTGTCATTTTTTCCCCTCTGAAGAAAGCGGTGCTTCAAAGTTGAAGTGACCACACGTGAGTTAAAGTTTCCTACTCGCTCGTGCTCTGCTCGGGGGCTCGCTCGCACGCAAACCCGCAAAGCGCTAAACTCCTCTAACTGGATTCAGATGGCAGTGTTTGTCCAAGGCCATCACAGGCATCAGCATGGAAGTGTGGCGAGGCTAATGATAGTGAGGGGCATGGGAGCAGCTCCCCGCTCTGAGGTCACGGCGACCAGGCTGGCGGTCAGCAGGGTGTGTGGTCCCCGTAGCCCCGGATACACCTGTGCCCTTGGACACTGAAAGTGGAGACACCCTGGGTTTCATCGTGGGATCAATTACATCCCCTCTGCTTCTGAAAAGAAACAGGCTCTTTGTCAAACATCACGTCATATAAATGCTGGGAAGGAGCAAAAGCCTGCAGATGCTGCATTAATGGTGCAATAATGAAACTGTATTTGACACCAATTTTGGAATTTAAACATAAGAGGATCAATAAATGATTTCTTTCCATCCCTGTACAATTGCACAACAATCTAGTACACTGACGCATCATAACTCTAACATCATAAACTGTTGACCTCCGTTCTTCCGAAAAAACACCATTGGTCAACAATGCTTGGTGGTGGTGCTGGTTCATACTGGGAGGACTCTGACTCAGGGCGGACAATGTGTCCGGCCTGCCTGCCCGAGTGGCTGTGCTGCTGTGCGCCTGCAGGGCCTTGTGCTCATTGTCTTGACAATCCCAGTGACGTGGTTGTCTGTAAAGACTCAACCTGGCTGCATGGTGCAGCTATTGTCGTCTGGTAACCAGGGAGCAACAGAAGAGAGGGGGCTGCGGGGGGCACAGGATATAAAGAGACAGGAAACGGGAGTCACGGTCACAGTCACCCGTTACGGTCTGACAACACCCCTCCCCATCCCAATCCTCCCTCAGACCACTGTGTAGAATACAGACGGAAATGGACAACACCACCCTGGGTGTTTATAATTGGACGCCGCCATACAGTCTCCACTGTCTGCGCGGGGGTTGAGTAATACTGGGCACTGTAGTAATTTGGTTGAGCTCTGCACAAATGAAATATGCACACAAAAAACGTTCATCAAAGCAAAGGGAAGTAATTAGTTCTAAATAGCTGCTTTGTGTTGTCTTGAAACACCACAATGTGTTTATTTTGATTCACTTAAACCAAACCAGAAAGCTGATGGGTTTTTTTTAAGGTTTAAAATAACATGTTGGATTTATCTAATCTGTCAGTCCAATTGATGAAAATGGATGCTTTATCTTTTTAGCCACGCTAGAAGGGTTCTCCACGGGTGGCAACATTTATTTGTCTGTGTTTGGCAAAGACCTTCATGGTGCCCAGAGGGCGTTCCAATGACTTGTCCTTGACTTTTCCTCCAGCATCAGCATAACATTTCTGGGTTTTTTTGTGTGAAAACACTTCACAAGTATTGGATTGTTTGCCACGAAATGTGGTACATACATTCATGTCTCCATCAGGATGAATGTAATGACTTTGGTTATCCCATAGCTTTCCATATAGCATCATCATCAGGTCAGATTTTGAATTTGTCCAAAACTTTGGTAAATAATTAAATATATGCAAAACTAATTCCAAACATTTCCTTCAGGCTCAGCTGTACTTAGCCTATTTGGTAATTAGTCTTAAGCGTGATTTATGGTTCTGCTGAGGCTCCACGCAGAGCTTTTGCCGTAGCCTACGCAAGTGGCCTGAAGTTTATACTTGTGCGTTGGAGTGTGCGTCAAGCCAGCATGTGTGTGTGTGGGGAGTATGTGGTAGAGCGAGGGAGAAGTGAGAGAGTGACGGTGATTAGCTTCGGACTCTAGAGTCATAGTGAGAGAAACAAAGTATCTCCCCTGTGCTTTCTGACCACAGTTGGAAATCTTTAGCAGGAAAAGTTAACCCTCTCCTTGATTTCATGTTGTTTATGGAGAAGGAGAACCAGGAAATGAGTAGGGGGAAATGCAACGCTACCAAGACATGACGTGCGTCGCGGCGACGTGTTACATTTTTTGAGAGGTGCACGTCAGGCTACTGCGTAGGGTATGGCGTAGGTCAGTATCTCCAACATCCACAACAAACTAAAGTGAATGACAAATGCATCTGTGTGCAGTTTAAATCATACTGCGTGCACATCTGAAGCTCAGCATGGTTGTACAACATGCCATCCGTCTCAGGTAGTCTGAATAACGTAATTAAACTAAAGCAGAACAGCACCTTCCATGGAACACAGGAAATTATGCCATTAAAAGACAACAAGAAGTCAGTCGTCAAGTATGCAAAACACTTTTACACGAGAGCCATAAAATTATGCTAACTCATACACAACCACAGAATGGCTGTTACTTTGCAAGTGCGTCAATGTGGCAAAAAGCAATTTACATTTTTCATACATTATGAATTGACAACCACACTGCAACAAAGACCAATTGTACAGCTGTGTCCAAGTCAGTCAGGTCATCATCATAACAAGTTCAGCCTCAATTTCATGTCTTCTGACAGCGTATTACAAAATACATATTGTCATAATAATAATTATGTAATATTGATCAGCTATTAGATGTAAGACTGAACCTGTGAAATTATCGTCTGCACTAAATCTTGTTAATTTTGGTTTGGGAGACATGACACTGTATAGTGGCGGTGTGCTGTGTGCCTGGGAGGTCTGGTGATCACTGTCTCAGTGGATAGAGCAGGCAATGGCACAGTTAAACATATATTTCTAAGAATTTAAGCTGCACTGTGAGACGTGATCATAAATATTGGTCTTTAAGAGCATATTAATGTTTATATGACAACTTTACAACTTGCAATTTGGAGATTAAAAAGGTTGAGTTAATAAAATCGTCTGATACCTTGCAACTTCAGAGAGGCGCTATTTACAGTACCTGAAATCCCTCTATACATGATACATGATTCCCTTCAGGTAATTGTCTAAAATATGACAGTGTAATGTTTTGTTTTGAAGAGAAATGTATCTCTTGTAAAATCCCATCCATCATTGACAGACTTTTTGAAAGTCACATCATTGGATATGTGGATGCAAAAACTTCCTAGCAACAACAAATTGCACTGTTTGCACACATATAATAATATGTGGGCTAAATTGTCCTACCTTGGTGGAGGCCATGTCACTGACGGAGCGGTAGGTCTGAATGGTCTCCAACTGGTCCAGACACCAGTCCAGCTCCTCCATGGTCTCCATAGCCAGCTTCTGGTAGGACTCATCTGCCAAGAGACACATGGACACGTAATCAGGCCCAAGAGGATCCATATCCATAGTGGAGCCCCCTGACACCATGCGTGGAGGTCCAAGGGTCCCAGTGTGGCTTGATCTTACAGAGGACTGGCCTGCAGGACATCCGGGAGACGCAGAGGAAGAGGGGGAGGTGTGTACACACAGCTCCTTCATCTTGTTACGCTCCACCACCTCAGAAAGTTCAGGGAAGTCGTACTCATAGACAAACTGAGGGCTAGAGTTACTGTTTGCAGACTCTCTCTCTCGCTGTAGTCTCTTTTTCTCCGTACCCTCTTTCCCTAACTCTGGTGCTCTTCAAACCCCCTCCCACTCCTGTCTGGTTCCCCCCGCCCCTCTTAGGCGCTCTGTCGTTTTCTTATCCCCCTTCTCAGTATCACTCTGCTGAACGAGTGGCGTGCAAACTTGGCAGTCTGCTGCTGTCTGCGACCCCCGCTCATTTAAACACATACAAAATATGTGTACATACAGGTACAGTACACAAACCCATTGCCTGAAGAGGGGTTTTTGGTGAAAAAAGACCAATCTGGCTTTGCTTTTTTATACTACCTTCATTATGTTTCATTATGTAACAAATTCATCTCTATATCTAATATACTAAAGCTACGGAAAGAAGAAGGGGACAAAGGGGAGTAAGAGAGAAAAACCTGCATCAATTTATTGGATGCACTTTGTCATTGCTGCAAAGAGAACTGCTCAAATGATGACTTCCTTTCTGAAACATGCAGACCACTTCAAGGGTGTACTCTGCTGAACTGCAGCAGCACACACCACACCACCATGCTTCACAACTGGCTCTCTCCTCTCTGTACCTCTCTGAGAGAGAGAAAAAATTGTATCAAACACCAAACTCTGTGTTTGCACAAGCAACACGAGAGGCAAACTTTGACTCCCTGAATTGGGGGGAGTCCAGGCCGGGGTCTTGCTGTGTGCCAAAGAAACCAAAGCACTTCCTCTTTGGCCCTGAACTCACACAAAACATGGAGCGGATTTACTGAATGGCAGAGTGACTGCTGAGGACAATCATAGCTGTCATTCGATGAAATAGTCGTTAGCGGCTATGACTCACATGTGGTAGGCGCACAAGCTTCAGAAGGAAAAAAGGAGTTTATGAGAAATGCACTGAGTTGATAACATATGAAACAACACATTAAGAGTCACCATTCTCTGATATACCAAGGAGAATGTTGATTCAACAAATTTCTGCCCAGAGGGAGTGAACGCTGAGCGCATCTGGATCTCCCCACCTTCCTTTTTCTATGGAAAAGACTGATCTCTACTTCATAGGGCTTCACACATGGAAGAAATTTACCACATATGCTTAGCACAACAGGACAGCCAGCGTGCTGCTCCCCAATTTACGTCAATATAGTGGATCAAAGCACTTCAAAGCACAGTGATGGCGTACAGAGTCTGAATTACCGGTGTTTAACAAAAAACTTCACTGAAATCTCAGACGATTTATGTGCAGTTGAGGAAACCTCCCACTATTGAAAGATATCAAAACAACATGATGACAGCGACTCTTGACGAGTTGCGTTTCAACTGCTTAAGTTTGACTGTGTTTTTTAGAAATCATGCCACTGGGTCCTCAGATTACAGGAGCACAGCTGCTTGCACTAGCCTCATTCCTCAGGTTGGACCAATTTTCCTTTACTTGAGCTCCAGGTTGGAGAATTCAAGAACCCTTGGCTACAATATACCGCTGGACGCAAAACTTCGCGGTTCAAACTATTCACAGGAACAACTGGCATCCAAGCCATGTAAAAGTCAGTGACACAGAGCAGAACGTACAGCATCAAAGCAGCTCATGCACAAGGCGATGAGCTGTTGAAACTGGGTATACACCAACGTGCGGCCGTCTTGAGCCATATGGGCAGGAGACGTTGCCAAGAAGGTGTGACCACATCCTGCCCCCGTTCCCTCCAATGAGGGCATATAGAGACATTAGACATTTTAACAGGGAAGTCGAGAATCATCAAAGTCTTGGCTCATCCACACCGCCTGTATGACCGGGATTCAGGTCATTTTGAAGCTGGCGGCTGATTCATACACCCAGTCCAGAATCTGATGGCAGTAAAAACCCTCTGATGTTGACTGCAGAACAAAAGTTTTACTGGTTTTGCTGTCTGGCTTCACGGCAAGATCACTGAAGCAGAACTTCACATATTCATCTGTTGTTGTTTCCTAAAAACGATTACAGCTGGATGCTTCTCTAACATGACACATGTTATAATTAAGTTTGAGTTGAAGTTGTAATTAAAACTAAGTTATGCACACACATAGGAGGAGTAGATGGGACTGCTGACTGCATCATCACCTCTGGTTGATCATAAATACAGCGCTAAATGGGCTGACAGACAATTTGACAATGTCACCAGTCAAAGGTGGCGTGACGCAGTTCCAGTCTGAAAACCTGCTCCCAGACAGAGTGCGAGGTACTTTTCCGCCTGTTTTTTTTCAGTGGAAGTATTATTTTTTTCTTCGGTGAGACCTAATGCTTTGGCCATATGCTGGAAGCTGCCGAGAGGACAACAGACCTCAGTGTGCAGACCCCGTCTGCCTCCCCTCTCTCTCCCTTTTCCCTCCAACTCTCTCCCCTATAGGGCCACAAACCGGCCTCTGTGAGAGCCATCAACTGCACCAACGACCAGGGCTGTGCTCAAACATCCCCCCACCTCCATTCCCGCCCGAGACACCTTCCGCTCAAATCCACTTCACACTGCCCCTCTCTGTGCTCTCAACCTACCCCCCAAAACTGGTTTCCCTTTCTGTCTGGCTGAAGCTTGGTGTGCAGAACTGGACTGCCTCATCTATTATACCACCTACTGATAAGTAATAGCCAGTGGTGGAAGAAGTATTCAGATCCTGTAAAAGTAGTAATCAAAAAGTAATCCATTACAATTAAAAGTCCTGCATTCAAACATTTAATAGTATTATCAGTAAAAAAAATATCTTTTATTTCTGTCCAAAATTAAACTAGTTAGTTAGTAGTTAGTAGTGGTATATATACTTTATATTATTTTTTTTTATTAATGCAATAACGTGTAAGGAGCATTTTAATGTTGCAGCTGGAGGAGATAATTCCCCCTACTTTATATGCTGCCTGGTAGTTCAATCTATAATAATATCTATAACAATGCATTTTATTTCATGTTTTGTATGTCAAATCTTAACATGCAAAGTAGCTAGTAACTATACTGTAACTGTACTCGGGGAAAGAATAGAACTATATTTCCTTCTGAAATGAAGTAGATTAGAACTATAAAGTAACAACTAAAACAAAAACAAAAAAAACTAAAACACTCAAAAAGTTCTTCAGTACTTGAATAAATGCATATAGGAACTCTTGCTGTTGCCATTGGTGGAAAGTAACTGAGTAAGCAGTTTAACAGGTTCACAGAAAAGTTGAGGTGTTCATGTAGTATTTGTTTTCATGGTGAGGTTGACTTTAACACAGTGACTAATATGGCTTAAGTCTTGTTATTCATACTAATTTTACAAGAAATAATGGGGCCGGTAAAAAAACAAAGGGTTAATAAAAGAAAAACCCTTGAGTCATCACCATCATTTAAAGTGTAAACAACTCTGAGCTATCTGCAAGTACGCAACCACATTCCTCATCTTAACCTTGCCACATTGTGAAGGAGAAAAGAAACTTTGACGCTGATATGTGCATATACTGAATCACCTTTGTATCATGCCCAATGTACGTCAACATAAGGAAACAGACAAAAAGAATTGAGAAAGAAAAGATGGGGAAGTGCCTTAATTTTACCACATATTTCTCCAATCAGATAGCAAAACAAAGGAGTTATCAAATGCATACAAGTGAACACTCAACTCAGTACACACCTGATGGGGAAGTACACTAAAAGTGTAAATATTTTAAATTTGCTCAGTGACTTTCATCCAGCAAATTTCACTGTTTGTGAGTAACACAAACTTTGCTCTTGGGTCATGTAATTTGCATCGTGCCATTGCTTCAAATTCATAAAATGAATGCTTCCTCATTTCAACATGTTCTTCCAAATACTGTTATGTATAATAAAATGTATGTTTTATGTATTAGATTGAGATATTTGTTTTTATTATATCATGTATGTGTGCATTTGTGTCTGTATATTCTGATTACTTTTGTACCTGTTGTCAGAACAATAAAAAAAAAGTTGTATGCAAAGTGTTTTTTATACCTCACTAAAATAAGTGACAACTGTATGACACATTTGATACTGTATACTGTAATATAACTGTAGGAGAGGGATGTGATGTATGAAGGAAGTAATCTCTGGGGAACCTATAGTGTGGTGGACATTTACAGTATGTCCAGCCCCGAAACCACACCATCACCCTTTGTCTTCTCACACAAACAGCCTTCAGTCCTGACTATGTCTCTTTATAGTTTACAATTGTGGCATAATCTCCACACCTGTCAAAACAAAAGGCTTCAACAATTATACCAACAAACACACAGCTCATCAGAGGCCTGTTTGACAGCTCCTTCACAATGCACCATGGAGCTGTGTTGGCATGGGCCAGCTTGAGGGATGGGCCGCAGCGAGGTTTATGACTGTGCTGACGTCAATGACATAATTCAAATACTTAACCAGGCTGCATGCTTCCAGCCCTTCAGATCCTGTCCTCTGGCTACAAGCCTGGAAAACCTGACATGGATTGCAGCTGCGGAGCAGAGTAACCACTGCAGACAGGAGTGGAGCGGACTGACAAATGACTGGTCAAATGTGTTCTGGCTGTCAGTTTGTGGTCAGCTGTCTGTCTGTGTGTCCACCCACCCGTCTGTTTATCATTATTTTAAATGTGACAGAGTACACTTCATCATCAGTAATGCTATGTAAAAACCTGTCTCATGCACAAACAATATGGGCTTAAATAAGAAATCAAGAAATCATTACACTAAGAGGTTTGATCACTTTGATCAGAATGATACCACAGTGTTACCAAATAGCACACTGAAATGAAATGTCATTTCAAATTTTGGACAGTTTTCTGCTTTGCTTTGTCCTTACATAAGGCTTCTACAGTATATGTCATGGTGCATATCTGTATGCATGCACACACCGACTTGAACATGCACAACTATACATGAACAATCCTGCCCTGAAGTTATTACTCCCTATTTGGTATCAAAGCGCAAATTACTGGTGATTAACATGTGCTATTCTTCCTCTTTATTCTGTCAAAATAACCCGTTACAGATTAGTCTTTTTCATTACTTCTCTTTCAGGACATGTTGACAAAAAGAGACGAAAGATAAATGAGTAATGCTTGTTGTGTGGGGCCCCACGCCCTAGGCAGTTTACGCACAAAGTCATGTGTCTGTTTAGTTTCTAAGTCTGCAGGAATTATTGTATAGAAAATAATTCACCAAAGGACATACATAGTACATCCTATGAGCTTGACGGGTATCTACAGTACAAGTTCCAACAATAAATCCTACAATAGATCTAGAAATTATTTAAAGGAATATAGTTCACAGTTACTTACTGTACACTTATTCGCTTTCTTGATGTTAAATTAGAAGATTGATACCACTCCCACAAATGTTTGTTAAAACTACCTGCACCTTTAAAGAATCTCACTTGTTAATCTGGATTTTTGACAAAGTGTAAATGCAACAATTTGTTGTTTTATGGGGGGGTTTTGTGCTGGACTACTTCAAACCGCAACTTCTTGTTTTTACACTTCGTTTTTTGTACTGATTAAACTAATTAGTAACCTTGCTGCTAGGTGAGCCAAGCTAGTTGTTTCCCTTGTTTCCAGTCATTATGCTAAGCTAAGCTAGGTTAACTGGTTGCTTGCTGTAACCTTATAGATAACTGACAGATATGAGAGTGGTATTGATCTTTCCATTTAAGTCTAAAGAAGAAAGCGAAAAGTGAATTTTCCCAAATGTTGAACTATTCCTTTGAATAAATGTCTTCCTTTGCTGAGTTCAGTAAAAGAGGTACAGTATATAAAAAACGACAACTGTATATGGTGAAAGTGTGTGATATTCATAGTTCAATTTACACAAAACTCCATTAGTTTGTTTTCCTATCATTAGTGTAAGTCTTGTAGTTGTGAGATCAATTAGAAGTATGTAGGTCCAATATTAGGCTTCAATCAGAAATGCAATCAAGCATTGTGGAACGTTTACTTACACTTTTATTTTCTTCACATGGTGGGCCAAATCTAAGGTTAAAGTGCTCATATTATGCTCATTTTCAGGTTCATAATTGTATTTTGAAGTTGTATCAGAATAGGTTTACATGGTTAGATTTTCAAAAAACACCATATTTTCACCCTGTGTGTTGAGCTCTCTGTTTTAGCTACAGAGTGAGGCATCACACTTCTATCCCATCTCTGTTGGGAGTCGCACATGCGCAGTAGCTAGGTAAGGACTACTAGCTAGCTACTACTAGCTAGCTAGCGGTGCTAGCAGCAGCGCTAGCAGACGAGGGACATCAGGTTGGGAAATTAACTGCTGGATGCCCAATTTTACCAGGCACTTATATTTTTTACTAGCCACTTTTTCCGGAATTCAAATTTATAAAAGAAAGTGCACTAGCATATTTTGAATTGCTTCAATACATTATTTTTTATTATTAATACATATTTTAGCTCTAAGGTTTTAAGGCAGTGCCAACAATGGATACATTGTGCTTAGAGGTAAAGAGATGGTAAAGGTTTCTTTTACCATCTTCAGTATTGATGATGATCTAAAGCCACCGTGGTTATGCGCCACTTGTTCGAAAAATACCTTCTCTTTTTTTTTACTTCGCCCTCAACAGCTCTTAACACCGGGGATATGTCGCCACATTTTTTTTACCAATAATAAATAACGAGGTGGCTAACCTCAATGGCAAAACACCGCTACAACACACATGAATTCACCCTAATCTACAAAAAAAATTGTATAGAACTACTTACATGTCCCTCATCTGCAGGTATTCCACACAAAGTTGGAAGTGCACCCTCGTTTAGAAGAAGTCTCCCGGCTAATCCTGCCTTGTACTAACCGAAGTTAGAGAAACAGCTAACTGATGTGGTATTAGCTAAAGTGGTTAGCACACACCAAATGTTTCGGCCGATGACGTAGATAGCCCTGCCGATTTTGACCAGGTCACCCGGAGACTGAAGGCAGGATACATTCAGAAACCGTATCTCACTCAAAACAGCATGGATGTTTTTTTTTCCCAAGTTTGTATGCGTGTGGAAGCACCAGAGACACAAAATAATGACACCCCAAATCCCAGAAAACGTGTGTCATAATATGGGCACTTTGACTAAAGCGTCATACTTCGGCCACCAGGCCCGACTTTGAACAGCGGAGCCTTAAACATGATTTCTTAAAGGCATTGTGTAAACATTAATTTCTCAAGGCCAGTCAAAGGGAACATTTGCTCCAAGAACATGAAGCGGTTTCACATCCCCCTTCTTGGTTAAATGACTAACCATGTGACAATATTAATATAATGCTACTAATAACCATCACAGATTAATCATTGGCGGTGAAAGACGTCATGATGAAGCATTTTCCTCAAAAGTGCTATTTATCAGGCGTAATATATAGAGCAAAGCCTTTAATCTGAATCAGTCAGGGAAGAGGGAGCCCTTTGTTGGCCGTGGGGCTCACGGGACTCAATGTGATGGGGCCAAGATGGTTTGTGAAGCGTAAACTGCAAACTCACATGAGGAAAACTACAATCCCCTCACATTACTGGAGTAAAATGGTTAACTGCGTAGACAGCCTGCAGTGACGCATTTGCAGCTGATTTTTTAATATACCCCCACACTTTTCTGCTTTGAGCACTTTCACCCAGTGACTGAGGCCACAATCTGGCTCTTTTTGTTCATTTAATCCAATCTGACCTTTTTTTCTGCTTCTCTTATAATCGCATCTGATTAAATGCCTCAGAAACTGTCGTCTCTTTCTGACCTTTGCTGTGTTTTCTTTCTTTCCTCTCTCTGTGTCTGACCTCACCATCTTCCTACAGGAATTCACACTTCTCTTAATTTCTAATGTGTTTCCCTCTATTTCACTGTGTCCATCTGAGGACACATTTGAGGTATTTCAAGTTTCATAGAGCTCCTAACCAGCCATCTTTGCTGAGCTCATACCCAGAAAGACGCATGTACTCTATCTTTTTTTACAACTATAGATATTGCCTCACTAACACAGACGCAAAACAGGAAAAATCTGTTCTCCTTTTCCGGTCGAAGAGTTGACGAAAACGACACCGAAAGCAGCACAAGGGAGGATATGAGGGCATCTTTCCTTGTGATATTGTTAATTGTTGTAGTCTTCTCCTGAACAATTACTATTATTTACTGTTGTGGCAGGTGTATTGTATGCTCTTTGTATGCTCAGGAAAAGCGGATGATGGTGCTATTCTATAGTGGGACTAGAGTAGGTTGGATACTACTAATACGCTGTATTAGAAACACAGGTTTACTGTGTGTCAGAGGTTTCAAACTAATTAAAACAAGAGTTAGGCCAAGAGTTAATCATACTTGTTTTTCTCATTCCATCTTCCTCATGCATCATAATGGAAGCCAACAAACGGGATGGTTTTACTCGTTAGAGATTACTCTGAGTAGGTCAAGGTTTGTGAGAAGTGTGGAGAAGGAAGGAAAATAAGAGACTCGTAGTTGTCTGTATTTTTTCCTGCTGTGGTACGCTCCCAGCTGCCCATCTGTGCTGATAGGAAGTGGAAAGCACCCGTGTGCAGGCCGTGCTGACGTCAATCAGGCTTGAAGAACCAGTGCAGCAGGAACCAATATCCCCAACTCCCTTTCTTTCACCCGTTCTTTTCTTCCTTCACTTCCACCTGATCTCAATCTCAACCATTAAATCTCTTTACATGCTTCTCACCTTCTTTCTTTCCTTCTGTCCAGTAACAACGTCAGTGCATTGGAATGTTTGTATTGTTATCAAGTCATAGTTTCCTGTATTAATAACTCAAAAGATTACAGTTTTTATTTGCATGTGTAAACGATAACGTTTCTGCTGGCTGTGTAATTCTGTGTTGACATGGAAATGTTCATTGTTGTTTTTACACTTTGATTTTATCATGTTAGTTGTTTTAGGTTTCCAATTTTAGTCTCGCCTTCTCTCTATTATTGTCTTATTATATTACATTATGTATTATTACCTATAATGCACCTTTTATTTCTTTAATCGTGTGTACCTGTATTGAGACAGATCCTACCCCATCTGCCCCGATTGGAAAGCCCTTTGGGTCAACTCCAGTTGTTTTTAAATGTGCTATATAAACAAAAGCAATGACAGCTCCACCCAAAGCCCATGCTCACTTATAAAGCATCTGCATGTTGAAGACTGAATATGAAATGTGAATGTGTGCTGTGTTAGCACAGTCTATTTTATTGCCTGCACAGGAATGAGACTGTAGTAACTTGCTGTACTGTATGCCACTGCTATTCATTCAAGTTATAAAAGTTGTTTACAACTGTGCAGATTCTAGTCACATGCAAGTCAAATTTTATTTTTTATTATTTTGTATCTTTCAAATCCTGTAACAGCCAAACTTAACTATTGACTTCTTTGAAACTCATACAACTACCACAACAAAAATTGCATTGCTAATTGCAGGCTGATGGGACTTACCTGACAGACAGACTTTGGTGAGAGAAGGCTGATTCGCAGCAGGAGACCTCCTGCAACCAGTGAAAAACAAGCCAGTAACTTTTAAAATCAGATGTGTAATAAATAGTTGCCTATTTATTTTATTTTACAGGAGTTATTGTTGCCACAACAGAAAAACAAAACATATGCTCCCTCATTTCAGGTCAAATTTTCTACCATATGACATTGTCACGTTTAATTTAGTTTTGTCTCACAGTGACCCCTCTCTCTGAAGGTTGTATTGACTCTGTGTCCACCTCTGGCAACCCTGATGCAACTGCAGCAGCCACTGACCTGGTTCAGTGATCAGCGAGAGCTTTTATGCACTCAAATGAGATGAGGTATTCCCCTTTTCCACCAAAAATGTATTGAAATGTCACTGTATGCTGCTGCTGCAAACCAGTTTTCACATTAAAAGCACATCTCTCTCTGGATGTCTGAATCTATACTTTGTTTAATGTGAGTGCTCCCTTCATGAGACAATAGCATTAGAAACGTTTTTGATGCATTGGCGCCCCCAAGTGACGCATGTTGGCATCTTGAATTGTAGCCTCTAAACATGTTCCTGAAAGCTAAAATCCACACGCAAAACAAAATGTTGTGGATTTTTGCCAAGGATTTCTATCAACTTACAAATGACAAAAAAAGCACCCAGTACACAAACCTTCATTCCATATTAAGACATTCTACAGCTTGTAGTCACACCCACAAAACACAAGCAGATACTATAATACAATTATGAGGCTTACCTATTGGATGCACATTGTACATTTGTCAAGGTGGTGAAATTGTTCCTGACAGTCCGAAGGCTTGCAAGAACCTTGAAAAGCAAAACAAGAAAAATAGGATGAGAAGAAGAAGCCACACGTGGCCAAGGTTGGGTTGAAGTATGAGAAATATCAGCATGGAAATATAAAGAAATATCTGAAGATATAGACTGCAGACTGAGATGACTAATTGTTGAGTAATTTAAAATTGCTAACAAACAGTGAATTTGGTACAGTCTTTGCAGCTGCCTCTCAATGTTGAATGGTGCCTGTCAGTCCCAATCCCACTCAAATCAGCACAATGAAATCATTAACATTTAGGAATTGCTGATACTGCATTAGGTTGAATTCAGCATGTTCATGAACCTGGATTTTCTCTTACATATGTTTTAATATAGGTAAGGTAGGGAACTATAGATGCTGCATTCATTAGGCTGCAATCCGAAAGAGTGCACCTTATGTGCCGCAGCACGAAGTATCTACTATCTTCCAAGTTTCAATCATCACATCATCAGAACAAGCAGAACCCTTGCCATGCCTACTAAAGGCCACAAGGGGGCAGAGAGTTGAATTATGCCTGAGTGAGTGAGTTACTTTCTGGATCCATGAGGTGCTTAACATCCATCTTAAAAGCCCTTGGGCGTTGAGTTGTTTGCCAAAAAATTCTACCTAGCAAAACATCATTAAGCTGACTTTGATGTTCTTTGGTTCAGATCAATTTATAATGAGTTCTTACCTGAGCAAATGGAGTCACAATCATGTCCTCTCCATGCCTGAAATGGGATGGGATTTGAAAACTATTGAAGACACATACACAGTTGAACATAGTGAATTTGCTACAACAGTCTCAGTCAATAATCATTTCAACTCACAGTTCTCCAACAATGGAAGAGTTTCGAGACAAGGACTTCGGCGATAGTTCGTAGTCGCTGTCAGAGCGGTACAGGAAGGACTCCCGGCGCTGGCCATGGCTCGCCAGGTTGGGATGTAGGACCAGACCAGAACCCGGAGATGCCAGCAGGTCTGAAGGACTGCAGCACAATGATGGACCATTTCCCCCTTCAAAGCTAAGAGACAAACAACAGTAATTTGAGAGGAACTAAAAAAAAACATGTTCCTTTTGTATTTAGAGAGCATGTACTGTATATTATTCAATGGAATCAGTGAATGGTTCTTGTTTTTTCCCCTAGACTGTAGTTTTTTTATCATTACCTTTACACAGTCTATATCTGATCAATCTAATTATTTAAATTGACTATCAAATCACCATCATCATATTTACATAGTACTTTCAATAAGCTGCCAGTAAGTACTGGCTTGCGCAATATGTTCACAAATCCCATCCCGAAAGAGATGGTTGCATAAACTCTAAAATGATTACTCAACCATCCATCCATGGCCTAAAAACCAAACTATTGTGCTCATTAAATTAGTATGCTTTGCTGGTCAGTGAGAGAAGGGGTTGTTTTATTGTAAACTGTCTAACTGGAAAACTGTCCATGACACCTCCACTCATTCATCCCCACTCAGGAGCAACAAACAAAGAGAAGCAAAGAGAGAGATTAGCTCCTTATCGTGTGATGTCGAGCATTATGTGTTTTTTTTTTTTATTTAGCCTTGTTTAGTTTTATAGTGACAGATTCACTCAACCATATCCAGTGGAGTTATTGTAAGTTGTAGTGTCTTTATCTACCTGCTCAGGGAGTGCAAATGGTAAGTACAGTATTTTAATCTGGAACAAGCATCTCCTCTCATTGTTTGAGATTAATGTTTGTGTACATAGTCCTTGACAAATAAATCTAATAAGAATGAAAAGAAAAACATGGAAAGTCTAATGCAAACTATAATCAAATAGTTTAAAGCCTAAGCTCATTTTTAATGCTTGTCCCTGACTTTGAAAAAATACATATACAGTCCAAAAGAAAAATATCTAATTATAGAAAACAGAACAAAAAAGTGGAAGAAGTCCAAACAATGAATTCATCAAGAAAATAAGAAATGCTCAGAGCAAAAGCAAATCAACAAGCAGCCGATTGCCATTTGTTTTGTGTCAAAAAATGCAAACATCTACAGTCCACCTACCCAGCATGTTTGCTGATGCCACAGTGAAACCAGCACAGACGGAATCGGTTTGTCCCCATTGAGTGGGTGCAGGAGTAGAGGACAAGCTATTGTGTAACCAGATGATCAGGTCAGATGGACCGAAGTTTAGAGTGAAAGGTCAAAGTATCAATGCCTCGCAGGACCAACAGATGCCACAAATCATAAATCACTCTTGCTAAGTCCTGAGTTTAGCTTGGATATAAGACACATTACTGTAACATTTCATTGCTTAGTCCAGTTGCAGTAGAAAAGTTAACATTTTATAGCTTTCACAAACACACTCAGTACTCAACCAGCCCCTTTAAAATCTATGTTGTAATGGACTGTCTGTCCAGGTCACTTCATCACTTCATCCCCCCCCCCTCCGCCTGTCATTCCTGCAACATGTGGGATTAACCAGGCACATCTCTCAGTCCCACCTCTGCCAGTAAAGCTCAGATTAATGTAAAATCTGCAAACTCTGATTACGCACGGGGAGAGCAATAAACGTTGTCTGTGTTGCACTTTGCGTCATCCAAATCCCAACTTCACACAACATTAACAGCATGCTTTCCCGGCAGCAATCTAGTCTCTTTATCTGACACAAGCAGGAATCCACAGTATGTAAACAATGGAACATTTCTGTAGATCCTGATCCTAGATACTGTAAAGATCACAGCATTAGTCTGATACAATAAATGTAATTAAAACTCACTGTTTATCTGCTTTTTTTTTGGAAACAATTTCTTTTGGCAATGTACTGTAAAGTCTGACTTTCAATCAATCAATCTACCAATGATGCATTCATTCTACAACATCTACAGTAGACACATGTAGAGAGAAAAGAAAGACATAAAAGGCTCCAAATATTCAAGTAGACAGTCTTAGATTAACAGTTTTGCTCAATAACATTTTTTCAAAAGAGAAAAAGACAGAAATATTTTTGAAAGACTAAAGAATCACCTGGGAGCCGAGAGGTGTACTCTACTGACCACTTCCTCGCTGAAGTCAAAGTGCCCAACCCTGCACCTAGGGGACCTCCGCAGCATTCTTCTCTCCCTTCCACCTACTCCCTTCTCATCAGGCAAAAACCCCGATACTGTGGCTGCTCACTCAAACACACACACACACACACACACACACACACACACACTCCGACAGACAGACCCCCTTTCTGTGCAGTAACAAGCCACGTGCTGGAATAACGTAGGCTTGGCAGATGCTAACAGGCAGATCTGGGCTGGAACTCTCGCAGTTGCTCTGTTTATCTGACCGCCTGTCCTTTTCCCCTCTATATTATACTACTGCAGATTAGTCAGTGCGGTCATCATCCCACCCGCCCTTCCCTTGTTTACCTATGATGTCCTATAAAAGCATATGCTAGAGTTTATACAGTATAAAAAGGGGAGTTATTAAAGTGGAAAATCCTGATTTTTATTTATTTGTCAACGTTGAAACTGTCACTAATGCCCATACGGTGTATTGTTGATATTTACCCGGGGGGGGGGAGAACAACGGAGAGCCCCTTTCTACCTTGGTTATGGCTTTCAGGTCACATCACATCTACTTAAAATCCCAATCACCACAATAATAGACCATTTCAGGCAACACACTGACCTTTTCACGTTTGCAAGTCTCTTTATGTACTTGAGGTACTTTGAAAATTATCAAGCCAATTCACCAAGGTTTATTTTGCTCTATTAGGAATTAGAACAGCATTATCAGGAACACAGGGAGAGGAGAGGAGGGCTGAGATGGTCAGAGGAGAGACTGTTAGTAGAGTAGAGGTGTGTGGGACAAGGTTCCCAAGATGTTGCTGATCGATATTACAGTCCAACATGTGAAGCATGTGATGCACTTATTGTCCTGTTTAAGAGTAGAACAGCCTGACTCTAAGCGTTTGAGATTTCAGTCACAATATCTTAAATTAGGACAGACAGGTTTGACTTCTTTGATCAGAATGCTATCCTTACAAAATTACCAAATGTAACCTAAATTAACATAATGTTCTAGCTCTGGCAGAAGACAGTGTTTCAGAGTATTAGAAAACATCAGTATTAATTCAACACTATGTCAGTGTTTATATATTGTACGTCCAGATACGTAGAGTTTATTTAGCAGTAGAGACTCAATAGGCGGAAAGCAACCCTCCCTGACAGTGTGACATTTGGAAGACTGAGAAGAACCAGAGCCTCGCATTAGCATCCGACTGGAAACAGAGAAAAAAAGAAACAGGCTGGCTTTCTTAACTTAAACCACTGCTATATAAATATATATTTTCAAAACCCCAAAACTGCACACACTGTATCCAGAGAACAAACTATGTAATTATGAGCACTGATGATGAACATTTATTCATGCAAAGGTCAAGGAAGACATCTCTCTTCAGCACAGCACATAGCAGATGCAAAACACTTGGCACTATGCTCAGCTTGTACGTTTTAATGTTTCAACAATAGACACATTTAATATAAGGGATAATGTAAAACGAGCGGATCATTATTGCGAATTAGAACCTTGTTAGGCTGATGCAGGACGGGGTCTTTAATCAGCCTGAAGGGGTTCAATTTGCAATAATGACTGGCTTGCTCTACATTATCCCGCTTATTACACGGCTTATTAAACGGCTACTCATTCTGAGGTAACCCACTGATGACGCCAGTATTACGGTCGGGTCGGTCAACTTTACCGCTGATGAGCACGGCTCTCCAGTGGAAGCCAGGTCGCCCCAGTGTGAGCTAAACACGGAGTTAACTAATGCTGTATGCTGTATGACCTCCGTATGAGCAGAAATAATCATTTAAAAACAATTTTATTCATATAAAAAAATGGTCCGACAGAGTCTATGATCAAAATTCCATCCATGGCAATGGTCTGTTATACAGAAATAGCAGACCACAGAATGCTGTGATTGGCAGAATCAAGTTTTCAACCAAGCCATGTAACAAGATGAAAAAATGTCATCATCTTTCACACATTTCAACACATAAATAAGAGTAGAACTGTAGCAGCACAGGATTCTGGATGAGATTTTGTCTTTATTTGTCAAAACTGCCAAACTATTATAATTCTACTACTACTGCTACTTCTGTGTACTCTGTAGGCCTACGGCATCTATTCTCCTGAACTCTAACTCACCCTGGAGCAGGGCCATTTTTTTTGGCAACTTGAAATAAACTACTGCTAAATAAGGGTCTATGTGAGTTACTGTAATAAATAAACCATGCATTTTCTGCAATTCTTTAAGAACACAATACATAAACAGAGTTGACACATCTCTGTCTCTACCATTCACACATACACACCAAAGAAATTCTTACCAGGTATTTGCTACAGTGAAGCGCCTGTATCGACGGAGATGCTTGTTTACCACCTGCTTGCGAAAGCATCTCGGTGAGCTGTGTGGTGACAGTTTCTGGCCAGGATTAACAGCAACAGCACTGCAGTCTGCCTGGTCCGACCTGAGCTCCCTGTTCTCTCCCCTGGCTTCCATTAGTGTAGCTGCTTTACAACCAAGTCTGAGGCAAGAAGAGTGCCGGCACTTTCCTGGTGTTTAAAAGCTACAGTACGGCCTTCAAAAAACAGTTAAAATTTGTTTGGAAAACTATCAGAGGCTTTTCTCACTGGTTTGAATGTGTTAAAGAATAAGGAGTTGTTTTGTAATAAGGTGCCAAAAAAGCATATTGAAGAAAAGATATCCTTCCCTAAGATCAAATTATTCACGATACTGCACTATATTCACTCAAATACTCAGAAGAATGTGACTCTTGAGTTTATAAATATTTGGATTTGTAGATATCTTTTGGACCCCCCCTTTGCAATATTTATAATGCAAATCCAAATCCAAAACAACACCATCAACAAGCTGATTGGCTAATCAACAACAGCTGGAAAATAACACTAAAAGTCATGGAGAGTCCACAGTGATGTGCAATAACAGAGCAAAACTTTTCCAGCTCCTGACCTTTAATCCAGATAAATGCAACCCATGTTTTTAAGAATCAGTAGAGCAGAGTATGACGATTATAGAGATAAAACCAACTTACAATACATCTCTGAAGAGAGCCCATAATCATCTGTAGTTTAGTGGGTTGAGTCATAGGAGGTTCAAAGAAAAGGGAGTATGTAGCAAATTGCCATTCAATAATTAAAGTAGTAGCCATAATAAAAACTCTTTTTTTATACATATAACAGCAGCCCACTGTATTCTGCCTCTGAGGTAGACACAACAATAACAGTGTATTTAATTTAATTACTGCCAAATTATTTTGTACTATCTGATGCCTTAGAATTTGCGTTTCTCTCCAGGGCACAGGATTACAGTTATCACTGTAAGAAACAACTAAAAGTAAGAAGAAAACAAGGTGCTGAAAACCCTGTGGTGAACCAAAATAAAAATATAAATGCCACGGCCAACTTTACTTAATTTGCAAATCTAATGTCGAAAGCAGATGGGAGAAAACACCAGCCTCCCACTGTTACCAACACACAACAAAATACAAACTAAAAACTAGTTCTCAAAAAACTAAGAACAAAAAGCAGAGAATGTGGTATTATAATTCTCCACACACAACACATAATATGAGTAATATATAACATGGTGGCATTTCTTCTATATAAAAACTGCGTCGTAAACATGGTATCCCAGTGATGATCCTTACCTGTCAGGGTCAGCCTCTGTGATGTCGATGCGGGGCAGAGAGGTGATGGGCAGACTTGTGGGTCTGGTACGGGTCACTGGATCTTCTTCAGGTGTTAGCGGCCTGCCCCTGTCCCTCTCCTTTTCTGCCTGTCGCCATGACAACGGAGGCAGCTGCAGGTTGCCAGAAAACCGCCTGTGGACTTTGCACACCTCTACCCCGAGTGTGCTGCCTGTGGAAAATTGCCCCACAGGAGGATCCTTATTCTCCTGAGTATGAAAAAAAAATGACAAAAATGACAATTTCATGGGTTAGATTTCCATGAAATTGGCTCATAATATTCCCTCTGTGTAGGCTTTGTGGTAAATAAACATGAAGAAAATATGGGTGAAATGTTTTTGTGCTAATGACAGTGGCACCAAAACAACAAGATTAAACAGAAATGAGTATTCTCACAAAATGAATTCATATATAACCAATAGAAGAAAAGCCAAAAGTTAAAGCAATGAAAAGGAAATGAATGAAAGGAAAATCAAGAATTAAGTAATTTATAATATAAAGGCTTGGGGGGTAAAACAGGAGAGATTTACGAGACTAATTCAGCACACATAAACCAAAATTTTCTGCAGCGACTCAAGGTACAAATATTTTAACAAACTAAACAATCTGCCTATCCTGCACATGTCCCTAAAGTGCTAAATGTTTTATGCTTTTAACAACACAGAGACAAATTAACCGTTTGATCAAAGCCTATTTCAGACCCTTGACACCTGAGCTGCCAATTGACGTTTTGATGAAGCAGTGCTGAATATAGGTTGTGTATTTTATGAGCCTGGTTGAGTGTGAAGGTTCCGGTAAGGAGCCCTGGGTGCTTTCACTGTAATGACAGGTTGTAAACAAGCCAGGGCACTGAGGAAACAGAGGCAGGCTGCCAGAGCTCATTCTGCATACATCACCCTCCACTTTATGTTCACTGCGCGAAAGTGTAAATGAATCTTGGCGACAGGTTTTAAATAAACAAGGGAGATGGGGTGGCACGATGATGCCGGGGGAGGGGGGAGGGGGTGGTGGAATGATAGGATCGAGGAATTCCTTGAACATGACTTTGGCAAACAAGAAAACATTGGTCCATTTTTGTATGTGGCGCAGGAGACGAAAAAGATGAGTGTGAAAGTAAAAGGTCAAACTACTTATTAGCTTGATTGACAGTATTAACCTAAATGCAGTTACTTGTTGCACGTATGCTATAGCCCGACCGAGACTGAGGATTTTTGAGGCCATTACTAATATCCTTATTTATGAGTTTTAAAAAAAATCAAATATATCGGCGATAGTTATTTTTTAAACATTAACAACTTTCTTCATACTCATTTTTAGTGGAATATTTTACAGTTGAAAAATTAACGTATCAGTGCTCTCTTGTGGACAAACTATGTAATGATGCTCTGTACTGCAATTCCTTGTTACTTATATACACCCGTATTTATATATCTGCAATCTGATATATTGGTCCTGGCCGATTAATTGGTCTAGCTCTAGTAGGTACCAAGGTTAATAATTATTTTCATTATAGATTACTTTTCTGATTAGTTTTTCAAATGACTATTTCCTTAAGCCCAAGGTGATGTCTTCAAATGTCTTGTTTTGTCGAATCAGCAGTCCAAAACCTAAAGGTATTCAATTTACTATCATAGAAGACTGAAAAAACAGCAAAGCCTTACATTTGAGAAGCTGATTGTTTTGATTCAGGGGTTTTTATTCATTAATTAAGTAACCAATTGTTTCAGCTCTAGTAATCAAACTAGTAGCATTTACCTAAGCTTGGTAACAAGTCAAAAGGACCACTGTGAAAGCAAATGCACATCTGTCTTGTTGAGGTGATGCGTCCAAAACACTGTGACCGTAAATTACATCTCCCAAGGGGCTGACAGCACTGATTCTGCTCACATTAAAATGTCCTCTTTATTGCATCAAGAAAAGTATGTTCCAAGTCCAAATTGGCTCTTCAAAGAGGACAGAGTGATCCTCTCTGAGATTTAGAAAGTCCTGTGAGAGATGAAGGTCAAAAGGAAAAAAGCTAAAAGAGAGAAGAAAGTGAGATAGAGTGATGTCACATGATGAGAGCCAACAGTGATCTAAGAAATAAAAACAGATGGAAAGAGAAAGTCATCCCACCTTCTCTTTCCAGTGAAAGCGATGGACAGTAATGGCAGGGACATGCCAATTGGGAAGCAAAAAAGAAACATGAATGAGACAGTAAACTGCTGAATAGGGAAAGTTTTTGAATAAGAGAGGGGAAGACAGATTGAACGCTTGAGACAGTTAGAAACCACAGACAGGCGTGTGTCTGCCTTTCTTTCTGATTGTCCATAAATAAAGCTCTGCTGACTCCCCTGCTCCTTCTAGGAAATGCAATTTGTCTGATTTATTGTGCCTGTCTTTTTAAGATAGATTCTTCCTGTCCCGGGGAAAAAGGGTGAAAATTAAATCTGGCAAAACATGACTCTGTTCCGACGACTCTGATCTGGAGCCATTTCCACTTACACAATCACTCTTGTCAAACGTTATAATCAGACATCTAAATAGTTTCTTGTCAATATGTCACAGTGCCATTGCTGGTTTACTGCCAAATCATGTATCAATTGTGTATTGACCGCACCTCTCGCATTTGGACATGTAATTTCCGTTGATTGATCCCACATCTGTGGTTGAAATGGCACTTGGAAGAGGAAATACTGCTAATTCACTTTGAGTGTATAGAAGCCGGGAGTAGGATAAGGATGTTGAGAATTTTAGAATTCAAAACAACAGTAAATTTAGAAAGCTGGATTTATCATATGTGCCTAAACATGGTCATAAAAGGACAGGAACTGAGATGAAAGGTAAAACAATGAGTCTGAAACAGAGGTAGTGTATCTCCACTGTCAAACAGAGGTGGAGTGGGTTGTTTTCTCGATGAAGATGAAAGGCCTTTCTTGGACGCAGAGTCCAAACAACTCCAGTGTTCTCTGGGATGCTTCCAAAAAGCCTTTTTTGAAGAAGGTGGTAAGTTCTAACAGCATGACCTGATGAGGTGCCTGATTTTTTTAATCTAGGAGCCAAAGAGACAAAAAGACAGACTACTTTAATTATTAAGGAAGTATGGAATCGGAATGGAAGGCGGCAGATAAGACACTCGAGGGAGTTGAGGTGTAGAATGGCAGATATCTTTACAGAATCACATTTCACTTTTCTGTGAAATGAAGAAAAATGACTTTGGCTTGAAAATGACCTTAGACTGTATAACCACAATGAAATACATACATATAATTTAACTGCTAATTCATTGATATTTGCATCTTGAACTATATCACATTAGCATTGTCTTTTTATATGATTTTTGAAACATTGTTGATTGTCTGCTTTCTAAAGAAATGTATCTATTTTTTGTTTATATGATTCAGTTTTTTTTCAGTTCTTTAGATGTTTTTTATACATCTTAATGTCACACACTGAATGCATGTTCATGAACTGTGTAAACACCAAGGGCAATGATAGAAATATGTCCAGTATTTAAGTGTTCTATCCCCAACAAAGTCTATTGTATTTTTTATAAAATATATTACAATGTTGTCAACAGTGTTGTGCTAGTTACTGAAAATAGTAATTTGTTACAGTTACCTAATTAAAAAAGTAACTAAATGACTTTACAGATTACTTTAACCAAAAAGTAATTTGTTACTGTGATAAGCAACTTTTTATTTACTTTGAAATGCTGCCAATGTGGCTTTAGCTTTGATTTCAGTATTGGTGTTATTGTCATCTCATCATGCGTTCGGTCGTGTGTGTGTGCGCATTTGTGTCTCACTATCCACAGCTAATCTTGAATACTACTGTACGCATCAACCTCATATTTTTTGTGCACATTTATGACTGTATGCTCAAGGACCTCTCGTGGTTGCGGTGGTCATTTAAAACATTTAATAATGCCAGCTGCTGAAATACCTTTGTCAGTTAACCCACCACTGGCGATACACTGGGCAACTTTTTGGTCAACATGACAGGGCAATGGTGCCAACAGGAATTAATGCTGAATGCCTCTGTACATTTTGCACTCAATGATGGTATATTAAACAGAGCAGTCAATAAAATAGTTTTTTTTTTGTGAATTACTGCAACCATGAGAGGTCCTTGAGCTTACAAAAATGTGCACAAAAAATATTAGGCAACATTTTGTGCAATAGTCCACCCTCTCTTCCCCTCACTCTGTCTCTCTCCCGCACGCACACACGCACGCACAGGCGCGCACACACACACACAAGGGCTTTGACTTTTGCCCAAAAATCCTATTCGAAGTTTGTTTGTTTATGAATATTAATATTCGAATATATTTGAATATTTATTAATAATATTTTGACCATTAAATGCCTTCAGTAAGGCTTATATTGGTATCAAACTTCGTATATGTTCTGTCCACCAGAGGGCAGTGTATCAGTCAGTAGGCGTGCAATGACGTTGTTAGAAGAAAAACACACTGCCACCACTGTTTGTTTTTTTTTTAAATTAAAGACCCTGGATTAAACACAAACAATATGCTTTCAACAGGAAGGTCAGATATTTCACCGTAGCCTACGTAAGTGGTCTGATGTTCATACTTTTGCGCTGGTGTGTGCGTGTGTGTGTGTCTGGGGAGTGTGTGTTGTGAGAGAGTGACGGTGATTACCGGTAGCTTCAGAGCGAGTAGCGACTCTATAGTCTTAGTGAGAGAAACAAAGTGTCTCCCCTGTTCTTTCTGACCACGGTGGGAAATCTGTAGCAGGAAAAGTTAACCCTCTCCTTGATTTTATGTTGTTTATGGAGAAAGAGAACCAGGAAATGAGTCGGGGGAAATGCGCTCCCAAGCCACGGCCGAGCGACGTGCGTCACCGCGACGTGTAGTTACATTTTGAAATGCGTGAAAAAGCCTCGGAATCTGAATTGAAAACAAGGTTTACAAGCAAACACATAATGAAAAAAATAATGCCCATAACAGGTTCGAAATTTGAATATTAAGGGCTGCCTAATATTCGTTCGAATATCAATATTTTTTTTAATATTCGAATTATATTCGAATATCGAAGTTCGCCGTCAAAGCCCTAACACACACACGCACACACACACACACACACACACACACACACACACACACACACACACACACACACACACGAGCGCCACAGGACAGATACACACATGGGGTCCGTTTCAGGAAGGAGGTTTAACAAACTGAGTTGATTTACCCTGAGATGGGAAACTCTGAGTTTTCGGTTCCAGAACAGCTGATTTGAGTTGGTTCAATTAACTCAGAGTAGGTTCACTCAGAGTTAAGTGCGTGCACCACCACAATAAAAAGGCAGCATGAATGGAACCATGATACTACGATTCACCATGGCAACAACCACAAACAAACTGGTCGGCGGAAATACAGCGAGTTTGAACATGTATTTAGTTAAAAAAAGCAACACAGCGGCTGCTGTAAAATAGCGAGAATTGGTGTGGGAGAAAATTGCTGCTCGAGTCAATGCGTAAGCTCTAATATAGTGTATTCATTTCATATTTAATCACAGGTAACCTATAATATTACTGGTGAAAACTGGAATGGTAGTAGGCTACACCTATAATTTCATTTAGGTGCAATCCTGCGGGTGAAAAAGTAAACTACTACTAATCCCATTCTGAGGTTGCAGCACCATCATTAACAGAATTATGATTTACAATCTTTTCTTAAATCTTTTTAATGTCTCTTACTGGTTTGTATCCAGGGAACTCTACACAAACGTTTAAAACACGTTTCACGAGCGAGCACTGGAGCCCCCCAGGGCACAGTGCTGGCTCCTCTTCTCTTCACCCTGTACACCTCGGACTTCTGTTACAACTCGGAGCTGTGTCACATACAGAAGTACGCCGATGACACAGCCATCGTTGGGTGTATCAGGGGTGACAGAGAGGAGGAGTATCGGAGTCTGGTGAGGGATTTTGCTCTCTGGTGTCACACTAACTGCCTACAGCTCAACACCTCTAAGATGAAGGAGCTGGTCATTGACTTTGGGAGGTCCAGACCAAGACCGCGACCAGTCCTGCTAGAGGGAGCTGAGGTGGAGGCTGTGCAGTCATACAAATACCTCGGGCTGTGGCTGGATAATAAACTGGACTGGACAACACACACCAGCCACCTGTACAGAAAAACAGAAAGGTTGTACTTCCTTAGGAGACTGCGGTCTTTCAATATCTGCAGAAAACTGCTGTTGATGTTTTACCAGTCTGTGGTTACCAGACTTCTACACTGTGGTGTGCTGGGGGGGCAGCATATCCAAGAAGGACACCTCCAGACTGGATAAACTGATCAGGCGGGCCGGCTCTGTAGTCGGCATGAAGCTGGACTCACTGGTGACGGTGGCAGAGAGGAGGACATTGGACAAACTGCTGGACATTACTGACAATGCCAGCCACCCCCTGCACACCGCAACTAGTCATCAGCAACTAGAGGAGCCTGTTCAGTGGAAGGCTGCTCCTTCCCAAGTGCAGGACCAATAGACTCAAGAACTCCTTTGTCCCTCATGCCATCATACTCTACAACTCCTCACTCGGGGGGAGGAGGAAATAGGGTAAATAGGGTAAAGAGGACATAACAGGAAGGAAGGGAAGGAGTGGTAGCCACTCACTCACTCACTCACTCACTCACTCATTCACTGTGCAATAATTTTATAATCTACTCACATACATACCTGGACACTCTAACTGCTCTTAATTTCTAATTTATGCTAAATGTCATTTATTTATTAACTGTACAATAACACAATACCATACACAGTCCTATATATATATATATATATATATATATATATATATATATATTTATCTGTAGTTTATTGTTGTTTTACTGTTTGTTTACTTTTTGTAAAAAATATTTAGCTAAAAGTCTATGTATATTGTTATTCTTATACTGTATTTTTTTCTATACCTCTTTATTTAAAGAGTGTTTTGTTTGTATGCTGCTAAAATCTGCTGCTGGATATTTAATTTCCTTGTGGGAGTCATCCCAAAAGGATCAATAAAGAGAAGTCTAAGTCTCTAAGTCTAAGTCAGAGCGAGGCACACTTTTTTGATGGCTCTGCATACAGTGGCTTTACTAATATGCTCCCCATCACCAATATTATAAAGAAAACTGCCGTTTGCAAAAAAAACATAATGCGACACAAAGAATGTGCTGGGATGTAGAGCATGCCCAAGATGGGTGACGTTAGTGATGTGAGGACGGATAAGGTTATGTAGGCTCCATAACTGATAGACTGGGAAGAAAAACGATACCGCTCAAATAGGTGGGCTAGTATCTGGAAATCAAAAAGCATCTATAGTCGGGGCCTAAATATCATCTCACGATGTATGTTGAACTCCCTGCAAAGTAAATTAATAAACCAACCCTGTTTTTTATTCATGCAGACAACAAACTGCGCTAAAATGTGCCTGATACAGACTGAATGAATGAATGAGGAAATGAAAGAGTGCTGTCAGAGGGAGGAGACAGAGAAACTCGAGGTTTCTTGAAGAAAACCTGCTCCCGACCAGGTTAGGTTCACAGACTCAGTTACCATAGTAACTGACTCTGAGGTTAAGTTACCTCTCTTTCTGAAACGGGTTGGAGTTACCCCTCTCTCTCTCAGGTTTGATTAACTTCCCTTTCTGAAACAGAAAACCCAGAGTTTCCCCTCACCTCAGGGTTAACAAACTCAGAGTTTTCACTAAACCTGCTTTCCGAAACGGACCCCTGCACACACAAGACCGAATGCATGATTCCCTCCAGGCTTACGCATGGCAGATGGCAGCGATAATAACGAACAAGCCTTTTTCAGTAACGGTAATTTAGTTACTTAATTTTAAAAATAATGCTTTAGATTACTAGTTATTGCCTGAGACACGTTAGTCCCAACCCTGTTCGTCAATAAACCAAAAAAAACATTGACATAAATTGGTACGGTTTTTCCCTGGTGCTATGGCAGGAGACGGGAGGTCTTCAGACTGCAGCCATACACTCTTGAAGAAGCCTGCAAACATACCCAGTAGATTGAATAAGCATTTAGGTGCTGGCCTTTCGAAACATGTGTCTGCCATTACCTAAATTACTGCTGTTATGAAAGTAAATATTACCATTAATAATTCCTGACATTAATGGTCATTATAATGGATTAAATTGTGTATTTTCTCTATTAGGAGTGAAAAAATTAACACCATTAGATGCGTTTTCCTTTCCTATTCCTATATTTACTATCATAAATATTCAGTAACTAGCCAGTCCTGCATTCTAGGGGGGTTGGAGAGTGATGGAGGCCAGTCACAGCAGGAAAACTTTCATCATCCAGGACGCAGCTTGGCCTCAGAGCTCCTGTTGGACAATGTCAACGTAAATGATCTGGCCTGCCTGCCCAGTCATAAACAGCAGTGGTGTGGAGGATAGACAGATGGGCCTCTCTGTCGGATTTCTGTCCTTCCTCCTCATGTTTCCACTCAGTCCATGCCCTAAATGTCTCCTGGTGTGAGCTGTCTTTTAACACCTTTCCTCCTCTTCCCCCTCTGCCTCCGTGTCAACACTGCATCACTCCTCAACTCTCTGTCTCTATCATCTTCTTAACTCTCTCTCTCTCACACGCAAACACACACAAAACATTGTCCTTCATCCCCAAGTCTCTGTTCCAACAAACAAACAAATAAACACACACACACACACACACACACACGCACACACACACACACACACACACACACACACACACACACACACACACACCAATATTGCTCCCTGCAGCATGTCCTGCAGTCTGTTGTGTACAGTACAGTCATCTATTTATGAGTCACCGACCACCGCACCAACATACTGCACCTTGCTGCCTTAATGTACTCCCACCAGAGCTCACTGTATCTTTGTTCGGGAGGAAACATTACACAATTTATAGCAACTGTGCAAACTGCAGAATTGGGCTGTAAACTTTAGAGGCGAGATGCGGAATTTCAGAAAAAAAGAAATCACGAGTGGCTATGTAATGAATGCATGGATGGATCCACGGTTGCACAGATGAATGGTTGGGATGAGTAATACTTACGTCGCCTGGTGTAAGCCCCTGTGCACTCCTGCTTTTCTTCATCCTGCTGGGATGTTTAGCCAGACTCTCTCTCTCTCTCTCTCTCTCTCTCTCTCTCCGTGTCTCTGATCCTCTATCCAAAAACGCAGCTCTTTCCTGCTTCTCCTGCTCTGGGCAGCCTCACCAGTACGCCTGCACATGGGAGGCAGATAGAAGGGGAGAGCAATGATATGAAGTAACCAGTTCCAAAAGTTATTCTGCCTGCCTCCCTCACAGTGGACATCATGTCTGCAATTATTGTCAGAGTTGCTTTGACTTGGTAATGCAATTCTGTGTCCAGAACGTTGACAAGTCTCTAAACTGTGTTGCATTACGGACTGCAATGCACAACTTTGACTAAAAAGCAGACATTATATGAACTGTAATGGATTACCTATCTCAGCAGTTACAAGTTTGTACAAGAAGACATTCATACTGTAGTAAAATGAATAGAAATATACATTGAAGGTAGAAAAAACACAGTAAAAGGTATAAAACAGAACTATATGATTTGGGCAGTAGCAATGAAAAAGTGAGCATGTTAGCATGCTGGCGTTAGTATTTAGTTTAAAGCACCACTGTGCACACTGTAAGTACAGTCTAACATAGCCTTAGCATGGCTGTAAACTCTGTCTTGTGTCTACAAAACCTTTTTTTCTATTTAAAAAATAAGTCAAACTTCTTAAATGTTAAATAAAAAAGCAGCTGTACAAAACTTTTGCCAGAAGAAATAAATTAGTAGGTTAATAAATCTTACAAATGACTAGACATTTTGTCAGCTTCCAATATTTAATACTCTGTCCTCACACACAGTTCGGTTGGTACAAAAATAATTGAGGTTCAGCTTTGTGGCTACGTGTAATGTTAAAGCTATAGTGCGTAGTTTCTGTCTCCCCCATGAGGAATTCTAAGTAATGACAACAAAACTGTCGGCGCGTCCACATGATACTAGCCTTCCGTGATCGCACACCACCCCCACCCCTCCTCCACGCAGTTGCTTGTAGCCAAGGAGGACACGGAGGATTAAAAAAACATGATGGACTCTTCAGAAGAGATAATTATCTTCACTCGAGTTTCTGCGCAGGAAAGTCACCAGACGACACAATCTTCTGAACTTAGCCATACTGAGCAATACAGAGAGAGTTGTGTGGAGCTGTGTAGCAACTCATTTGGCAATGGCTTGAATGTAACGGACGTTCATTAATATCAAAAAGTTACGCACTAAAGCTTTAAATATATGCGATTTGTAGTAAATGTGCTAAAAAACGTACAAAAAAAACCAAAAAAAACTTTAACCCTTGTACAGTATGTATTAATGCATAAAATACACTCTGTGATAATGGTTCTGTGAAAAAAGGTTGTTATGTGATAGAGTGCATGGTGTGTGTGCCTGAAGGTCTGTTAGTCCAGTCCCATCTTTCAGCCTGTTTGGAATGCAGTGACTGTACACTCATCAATAATAGAAAGACACCAGCTGGTAGAACACCACCAAAAGGCAGACATGAGTGACTAATCTTTGTGACAGAAATGAATCGATATTTTCCATGTCACTATTGATCACCCTCCACCCCCGTGTTCCACCTCACATCACCACTTATTTAACAGGCACTCTGCTCTTGTGTTAAAGTCAGTGTCGGACTGCTGGTGAGGAAGGCTGTTGTTGGTACTTTCCAGAAGCTGCTAAGTCAAGTTGCATGAAAAGAGAATTTCTCAGCTGCACAAACAACCCTATCTTGTTTGTAGCTTCACAAACAAAATCATTATTGTGGCTTCCTGTTGTCCTTGGTTTTTTTATTTGAAAATATGAGAGGGAAAATGACAGCAGATACCAAAGGGATTAGTGTTTTGAGCATCTGTAAGATTCAGCTGCTGGTTCAAATCTCAGCATGAGAGAAAAATTCTCAATAATGTATGAGTTTGCATAGATAAGTCCAATCTAGGTTTCACATTCAGATTCTTTATACTTCATGGTACAAAGGTTTTAAGTAGATGGTAAAGCTGTGGTGGTTATTGTGACCATAACCAGAAAAAAACAACTATCTATAGAAAAATTTAACGTAGAATCAGTAATCTATTTAAAGACTTAATTATGTATTCATTCATTCAACCTTTATTTATATCTCAGATAGATCATTGAGGGTAGGCCCACATTTACAACGATGCTGAGTTTAAAGTAATATAAACAGAAACAAAGAAATCAGTTAGACAATTGTGCACAGGGATAAAACAAGGATAGAAACAGATGAAAACAATAAAATCAGCTTAACCAATTACACACTGCCACACTGTGGCCCGTGGTCATGGCCCTGAACTGTCCATAGTCCATGTAGGTCATTCAATGAGTTAGGAGCACTGAGTGAAAAGGCTGACTTTCCAAATGCAGAATGTTAGTGGGATCATAAGCGTAAGTCCGTCATGACAGCATGTTAGATAAGATCCTAAGTTCCAGTCCAGCATCATTGTGATATAAAGGAATTAGCGTACTAATGGGGGCTTTAAAGATAAACAAATACCAGTGTTTATTACGCCTCTCTGCCAGGGAAGTCCAACCAACGTTTTTATGTAATAGACAAATTAATTTTAATGCTAGTACTGTTTTTTCAAGAACTTTAACTACCCGGTGTCTCAACCACAACCGTTGGTTTTTTACCTGCATGTTTCATGCTACAGATACGCTTTCGTTTTAATTTTTTTTTATTTTGTGAATCTCTACATTTGTAGCACACTGCCTGGCTATACATTTTGTAGTACTGCTACTTATAGGCTTACTAATACTACTACAACTGTTGTCAATGGTTTGCCTCATTTTAGATAATCTTCTGTGTTAACATAGTATATTTCAAACACAACGTATGGAATATATATATTTTTAGGGTAGACTGACAGCAGATGGTTGATCACTTTGAAAGGACACATCAGTGATCACTTTTGAAACACATTATCTACAAGAAACCTGCAGCTGCATGCAAGAAAAACAATCTTCCCAGTAGTGCCATCAGCACTTCAGTGAAAAGGTCAGGGCTCTGTGAGTACATCCACGGTCATAATGAGCCTGAGACTCTGAAGAGCATTACAACCTAAAACCGACAAGACCACTTAAATCAAAAAAGATCATTGACAAAATACACTGGACTAGAAAATGCAGTGCTTCACCTTGAGAAACAAACTTCAAGTAAACTCTTATCCCTGTAACCCAAGCAATATGTCATCCCTTAGGTGGCTGCCTGTACCTCTACAAATAATTGATTGTTGATGCGAAGCGGGCAACAGAATGCAAAGCCATGAGGCAGCACTCGAGATGCAGATTGTAAGGATTTGACTTGGATTTTGAAGAGAACACAAGGGAACATTGTGCTAGGAGTACACCATCAACTCAACAACAAGGACAAAGCAAAGGCCATGGACGTAGTTTTCTTTAAAGCTATTATTTCTTCCATTAAACATGACTGCTTAAAGTATGAGTTAAGTATGTTGTCTCTGGGCACACTGGAGAGAAAAGGCTCTGCAGCTTTACCTTGCTGCAACTGTGTCCTGCAAGGTCAAATTACTGTTTTTGTCAATGGAGTCTAGTGGCTTTGACAAGAGCATAAAAGGGCGTCAGTTACCCATGTAAACATATGGCGTTTTTCCATTACATGGTACCTGCTCGACTCGCTTTGACTCTACTCGCCTTTTTTGGTTTTCCATTACAAAATAAAGTCCCTGGTACCTGCTAACAGGTATTTTTTTTTAGTTTCACCTCCGTCGAGGTTCCAAGCGAGCTGAGGCGATACCAAAAGGTGACGTGAAAACCTGCAGCCTACTGATTGGTCAGAGAGAATCGTCATTAATCACTGCGTCATCATTGCTAGCGACAGACAATGGTTTTTTTGCTGCCTCAAGCTTCTTTTGAAACAAAATTTGCCTTCTGGCTGTGGCAACAGCCACATGCAGAGAGTCAAAAACAACACACCTTCAATGTTCTGTGTGTGTGTGTGTGTGTGTGTGTGTGTGTGTGTGTGTGTGTGTGTGTGTGTGTGTGTGTGTGTGTGTGTCGCGTTAGGTCATGGCAGTTTCCTGCTGCGTTGCTATGACGACCAGCCACGCTCGCCTCAGGCATGAGGCGGTACTAAATCTGCAATGGAAAATGGAGGACGGGGCACCGCGGTCGAGTCGAGTCAAGTCGAGTACAGTAGAGCTGGTATTAGCAGTGGGTCAGCGCCATTAATCAGGGCTGTCTGACGGCAACTTAAAGTGGTGAAAATATTCTAAATATAGTGTATAGTGTATATTAATTTTTGTAGGTCGTTAAAATCCGTTTTGCTGTTGCCCCCGTCCACAGCAGCACATTGCTTAGCTTAACTCCTGCCTGCTTCTCCAAACTGGGGCGTGCCAACCACCATCTACTGTAGGTAATACACTGACTATGTATAATTACCTCATACAACCCCACTTAAATAAATCTGAACTATCCCTTCAAAATAGCTAAGTGGTTAGTGTGTTAAGTAGTTTTTTGTGTAGGGTGTTTCCTACTAGTGCTATGATTTCCTGCCGAAGTTCAAAGACGTGTTCATTAAGTGACTACTCGAATGGTCTGCAGGTGAGAATTTGAGTATAAATGGGCTTGTGGATGTGATAGACCTGTTCAGATCCTTTTTGCCCTGTGTATGCTGGAAGACATCAGCCCCTCATTGGCCCTGAACAAGAATAAGTTTTTATAGAGAATGGATGGACAAGTGGATAGTTTGCACTTGTGTCACATATTTTACATCAGAGGTCAGCAGGGCTGCATGTCACCAGTGAGAAACGTTGCCCATCTGACCAGTCAATCTATGTCACACAGCGTCTGTGCACAATAGACAAATGTAGAGGCGACTCGGTCATGGTCATACATTTAAAATTGCTGGGACACCCACACAAAGGTAGCTTTTGTTGCGCCAAAACAAAGGAGGCTCAAGAAATCATGTGTGGAACTGCGTTAATATTACATTCTCTTACTCTGTAGTCCAACAGTGAGAGCTTTCAAAGCCATCTGTGTGCCACAACCATGATGAATTAACTTTACAGTAGTCACTCATTAACACCCAGATAAGATAAATCGGAGTTACTGTTGACTGAAGGAAATATTAAGGACAAAAATCAAAGAACATACTGTACAGTACTATGCACTTATGAAGCAAATTTACTTTACTTACCCAACTTTTGATCAGTTCAGTGGAAAACATGTATGTACATGTACATGTATGTATGTATTCCATGTAAGTCTCCAAATACTCACTTGTCAAATTGCAAGTGCTAAATGGAGAAGTAAGCAGCACTGGTCACAAGACACGACAGCTTCTGACACAACTGTGGCAGGTCCTCTTTGTCTTTTGGGCCTGCCCACATTCATTCAATCAAAACAACACCACACCCGCTTTATCCACACCTTGAATAAACAACACTGATGTCCACTGATAGCACTACTGATGGGATTACATCACTCATCTATACCAATTTAAAAATTGTCACTGTTCAGTGTCCACAAATCTATTTTGAAACATTGTCTCTACTCCAAAGTCAAATCATCTTAACAAAAAAAAGCCTTGGAGTTAGTTTGCTGATGTTGCCTTTAGAAAGCATTTCAAAATCGTATTGTTTGTCATTACTAATCTTTCATAAATTAAGCTGAAGATTAAAAAAATTACTGTTGACAACCTCTCGAAGCAAATAGAAGAAAAAGTAGAATAAGGTAGGCCTCCTCTCTTTTGGCCCCCAGGTCACAGATTGAGCTGCCTGAAACACAAAGTCTTTAAACTGACAATCTTCTTTTGATTACAGTCACAGTACTTACAGTATAACAGCGCAGGTGACATGAAAAACAGTGCATGTTGTATTGCTGTCAATAGTCCCATTTACTATGATACTGTGGTGTGTGCCGCCTTTTGTTTCATTTGTTTTGTAATATGCTCTATGAAAAAGTTATATTAGATGTAGTAGCTGCAGACAACAGAAAGCAAATGTTAGATGAATGGCCAGAAGGCTACATGCTAATTTATTATTGCTCATAATGCAAATCACACCTGCAACCACACTGCATTCCTCCTGGACTATTTTGTGACTACGGCTGAAAATATATTACAATTTAATTGCAGCTATGCAGATTACCAACTGAATTTGATATAATGACATATATGTGGTGACCCAGGGATGAATAGACTTTACATTGACACTGCATGTTTCATATTTCTGGAATATCTACATGTACAATGACATATCTACATGTACAATTAATGACATACAAACAAATCAATGCTGAGCTGCTGGGCTGTTACTACTATACGAGCAAGGGACATTCACAGACTCCTACCTACAACAAAAACACTCTCCTGTATTCACTGGGTGTTTTTTGTTTTTTTTTACACTTTGTGCTTAAGTCTGTAAGTCCTATCTGGGGTGACAACCCTCTTGGACACATCATCTTAATTTGATTCATACAGCACATAATATGAAACCATTTCAATATTTAGGCTGCAATAAGTTCTTTTCTAATCTTATCCCTCCTTCCCACACTGTTTGTGTGGGCATGTACTACACACAAAGCAGTTGATACACTCTATGCGGATGTCAGACTTGCAATAATAACCATAGAATAATATATACATTCTAGCTTATTGGAATTATTACAGTACATATACAGCACAGAGAGGGGTGGATAAAATTATAGATTATAAACATGAGAAATATGAGTTCACCAAAGCTCATTTCCATTCAAGTAGGGCTAAAAGATTTAGTCGATTGATTGAATAGTTGATCAACAGGAAATGAATCTGCTACTATTTTAACTTTTCAGTTAAAATAAAGTGTTTCATCTATCAAACATCATTCAACAGTTTAACACGTTTTTAAACACTTACCCCAAAGCCACATTAGCTATATGACTGAAAAAAAAATGCAAAACACTTGTCGACTTGGATTTCTTGTCAAAAACTAATTAAAACATCGAAACACCATGGAAACTCTGCTGTTTGTATTTGTATTCAGTGCAGAAAAGCAGATTCCAGCAGAGAGACGGGTGAAGGCTGAGAAGAGTTTGTTGAGGAGGGAGAGAAACAACACACCAATTTGTGCCAGCTGAAAGCTGACGTCAGTGTGGAGGCCACATGATGGCAACCCACTGCCCTACTGTACAGACAGAAAGAGAGGCCAGACTGTGAACCTATTGCCACTGGGCCACAAGACCATTTTAGGTTGGTTCTGCTGTCACACCATGTGTTTGTTAGAAAAAGAAAGAAATGAGAAATAATTGGTGGGTCAGGACACATGGCAACTTTGACTCTGGATGACTCACTGTTTGATTGGATCTGCTGAGAAAGCCTAATAATTGAGGGAGTGCCATTCTGTCAAATTCAAACACCCACACACACATATACTAATTACCCCATCCTATTCAAGTCACCCAATTTAACGCCCATTGAGGTATTGTATGAGTATGGTCTGTGTCAGCACTTACACAAGACAAAACTTTCTATTGCCGGTGTGATTTATAACAAATGACTTGGAGACTAAGGAGGTAACTGAAGGCTTGGCAGAGTCTTCAGGATTTGGGGCACAGAGGGGGCCTTTTGGTGAGTGTCACCAGTTGGCATCCTCACTGTCTACATGGCTCAACATGAATCCTTCAGATGACAGCTGAGACAGAAATGAATCAGTGTGCAGCTTTGGACTGTGCCCCTGAGGTTATTGTGAGCAAACTGATGTGATTCACCACCTCCTTTACACACAGGGTGGCTATCATACGGTATATGCTGTTGTGGAGTGACTGGCTGGGCCTTTTAAAGGTGCAGTAGGTAAGACTTAAAAAACTAACTTTCTGTCATATTTGCTGAAACTGACCCTATGTTCGAGTAGAACTACAGGAAGCAGGTAATTAAAAAAAAATCTGGCTCCTCTGGCACCACCTACAGCCTGTAGTGCGATTTGCAAAAATCCACCGCTCCCTGTTCAGATACACCAATCTTGGCCAGGGGGGGTGTCTAACTGCGTATCAATTACTGCTCATGCACACGCATTCATTCTCCCTTGTGGGGGGAGGGGCTTAGGAGACCGTTTTGGGCTTTACCTGAAAGGTGGGAGGGACTGAGAAGTTGTCGATGTTCAAATTTTTTGGCTAAGTCCTGGATCTTCACTATCCTACCTACAGCACCTTTAACCCTGATAGACACACCACACATCATACACCTACCACTTCCTGTTCACCACTTGTATCTATATCTGTATCAATATCTATATTAGGGCTGCAAGGGCCTGCTCACAATCACATTTATCGTATAAGCAATCTGAAAGTGGTCAAGTGCTAGAAAGGATTAGGCCTATCTTTAATACTGACCAATGTACTGTACTGCGGGCTTACTGTGATGTTTTCAGCAAATAGCTCTGATACATAGAAAACTAATCTCTTCTTGCTTTGTCAGCAACAAGGCTCTGACCACAATATTCCCACCCAAGCACTATGAAAGTGTACTCACAGCTGAAGCTGTTCTCCAGGAGCAAGTGGTGAGAAGATAGGCGGGAAATTCACGTCAGCAGACTGTCAGCCTGAAAGACAAACAATGTATGGATTACAAATTTCACAGATCACATATCACAGCAACAGTGGTGGCTGCTGGTCTTTCAAAGAGGGGAAGCTCATTTTCGGCCTACATCATAAAAATTGTCCATTTATTTATATTATAATAATATATATAATAATAATAATAATAGTAATAATATTATATAATAATATAATACAATAATAATATAATCATTATTATAATAATAATAATTTATAATATCCGTGAGATGATTTTTTTTGTCACGACACTTCCAGTCAGCCAGCTAACTTTGTCATACCAGGAGAGCTGAACAGACCTGTTACTTTGCCCTATCTTTTGCACTAAATCAATCTTAAGTGTTGATCTAACCCTGCTGTTTAATTCTAAGTTTATCCTCGTAAGGAAGACTTTCAAATGGCTTTGCCAAAATCAGGTCGACATTATTAGCATTGTCTCCCATCGTGTGCAGTTTGCTAGCTGGCTAGTTCACCCCTACAACACTAGCCTAGCCGACTGTATGAATGAATGAATGAACAAACAATCTAACAAAACAATATTAAACTCGAAGGAGAAAATGTGGGAATTAGGTTAAACTGAAAAAAGGAATGTGGTGTATACTTGTATGAAATGTATGATGAAAATTGGCTAGCAATTTCGCCAAGTAAATACCAAGAAATAGGTTGCAGCAATTCGTCTTTCAACAACACTTGCAAAATCTGCGATAGGACTGAGCTGAGCTCGAACAGCTTTGGCGACTTTTTATAGAACAAAATCACTGTCAATCAAAAGGAGATGCATCCTTTCGACAGAGCCTCCAATCTTCACGCAGAAGCCCAGCGTCCAGGCCAGCCCACTGCTCCATTGACCCCCAGAGACGCTGAGCGTCCGTGGGCGGGACATAATTGCAGCATTTATCCAATGACCGTCTAGTTTCGAAGCACTGAAAAAAACTGCTCAAAGCAGCCCCATTGAAGTCAATGGACGCCAGGCTTCAACAGGGAAATGCACTGTGACTCTACGGGAATGTATGAGAAGGAAATCGAGTCAGCTGATTCTGAACGAACTCATCTTCGAAATGAACGTATTTTAATGCATTTTTAGTCAATAAAATGTTAACACAATAGTACATATTTGACCATTACATTTTAGACATTTTAGGGGAAGCCGAGCTTCCCTTGCAGTCTTAAAGAAATCGCCACTGCACAGCAAAAAAACTGCCGATATTATGGCCAGCAGAAACTGTGTGATTGATCAGCAACAAGGACCTCTGACAATAGTGCAATCTAAGGTGCAACATGTTTGCCTCTGACAAGAGGGCCATGAATCGATACTAGAGTAGCCTACTTCCTTGTTTATTGTTGCGAATGAAATTCAGAGAAGAATGAAACTAAAAGCATCTGAATCCACAGTAAATCATCTGTTGAGTGTTTGAGGGTTATTTATTTTGCTTTACATTGAACCGCTGTGGAACAATCAGAAAATAAATGTGAATGAGTTCTCTCATTCACAGCTCCTTGTGGGGAAGCTGACAGCAAAGCCTAACTTTATTTGTAATGTTTTAAACAAAGATAAATGTTCTCCCCTCGTCCTAAAATTGTCATAAATCGACAGGAGAGTACTTCCTTGTTTTATGAATAAAGCTGTAGGCGAGTTGAAGCAGCCGGGCTGTGTGTGTTTGACCAATCAGTGACAGTCATCCCTGCAAACCCCACCAGGAAGGTTCCTGTACTTTCAGAAAGTACCTCCCTCTACTAGGTTCCTAGTTCCAGAGAAGATTTCCTGCGGTCAAAAAGGGGCCTAAATACATGACCGTTCATCCACAGTTTAGATTACCATCCAACACACACACACACACACACACACACACACACACACACACACACACACACACTGCTTTCTGTATTCACAAGCAGCTGTTTGTTTGTTTTTAATCACAGTTCCCACTATGACAAACACTCACCCAGTCTGCAAACCTAAATGCCTAGCGCAGACACGGCATGTATTCATCAGCTGGAAACGGAACATCAGTGTTCAGCAACAGAAAAGGCAGTACGGTAACCACAACTCCAGTAAAGCCACCAAGCAGCCAGTCAAGTGAGTCATCAGTCTGGTAGCCAGAGCCCTTTTGACACAAAGCTGGATGTATGTGCCCTGTTGTTTCAGCACTGACTGAGAATAAAAGGACAGTGGCCAGTTGAGTTTAAACCACAACATGCCCAGGGCACTACACAGAACTGATGTGAACTGAGCTTACAGTAAATGAAAGTACACCTCTGAAATTATTTCCTAAAATGTAATTAAAGACCAGTGAAATGTCACTACTGTCACTGTGGCATAATAGAAGAGCTTTGTGTGATTCCAACCCTTTCACAGCACAAAAATGATTTATAAAAGAGAAATCATACTCTAGGGTTGAATCACTGTTATGTTTTTTTAAATTCTTATGTTGTGGAATTGAAATAAAACTTGTTTTAAAAAAGGGGAAACATTTAAATAAATGCTGTTAGCATAGTAAAACTCCAGTCTTAAGATTGTAAAGACCTTCAGGCCCAGTAGAGTTGGAATATTATAGAAGTTGTGGAGATATTCGGATGGTGGTAACACTGTCCATGTGAGCTGGCAGAAATGAATCGCTTTAGTGTGACCAACACACACACTTCCTTCTCAGTGAAGAAGCTTCGTGGTTCTGCTGCACCAAATTATTCTGCACACAAACCCACATGCTCATACGTACATGAAACATATTAAGAAGGTAAACTAAAAAAGAAATAAGGTTTGAAAAACACGTATGCCAATGAAAAAATGATGTTTGTTCAGTAACACAGTTTTACAGAATATGTTAAGAATTTATAACATGTTCTGCTCCCAGTTGTTTCAACAATACCTTGCACTTATTATTAATAGTAAATCTAGAGATGAAACCTAATGATCAGCTACACATCCCAATACCAGCTATTTCATCCTGACTAACACTTACACATATGCACATATTTTGTGTTCATTTTATCTATGTAAAAGCAAGCAATGACTACTTTTGTGTCACTGGAACAGTGTTGCAACAGTAGAATACTGCCAAGGAAGGTATGTTTTCAGTTTGGTTTGTCTGTTTGTTTGTTTGTTTGTTTGTTGGTTGGTTGGTTTGTTTGTCTGTCAGCAGGATCCCAGAAAATCTACTGGCCCGATTTTCATGAAACTTGGTGTAAGGGTGTAGCATGGGCCAAGGAAGAAAACCATTACCTTTTGAAGCTTTTTCAAATCACAGGGCGGATGCAGTAATTTTTTTTCACTTGACATTGCGGGATTGGGTTTTTGTGCTGCATTCATGTGGTGTTTAATTCACCAGTTGTTCCCGACTGGAAAAATTCACACTGCATTGTGTGAGATAGGGCATGCCTTGGCAGAGGTCAGCGCTCTCCGAGTGCCCTTTTAGTTGTGTATGTGTAGCAAACAAACGGTGGTAGCTTTAATCTAAGTTTGAAAGGTTCAGCACAAACAATCACTAACATGGAGATGATGAATACAAAACTGTTACAATTATCTCTAGTCTCCCCTATTACACAGACTATAAAAAGGTCACTACTGAGTCTCTATATTGATATAAGTAAGACACATTAAGTCCCAACAGAAATATGATGTGGATTTTTCCTCTAGGGTGAAATCTAGGGCCTAACTAGTGCCATTTATTTTCTGGATGTTTTGGTTGACCTCATTTAACTCAGACTTCCTTGCTGAATTTACAGTGTTTGACTGTGTAATGTCATTACCATTATTTTTTATTTATTTGTTTATTTAAAAGGGATAATGCACATCAATTGACATTTTTTGTTTACACTCAAAATGTAAATGTGCCAGAGTTAGCAAAAACAGTTCATTTTCATCTGTAGACCCTTGAGTAAATGTGTTTTCCATCACACCATTTACACGAATATTCACTCTTCTTCCACCATCCACACCTTAATTGTCCCAAACTCAAATAGATTCCAAACTCATTTGCTTCTCTATAACATCTTTTCCTCTGTAGTAAGAGAAAACACGAAGTGAGAATCACTTTACCTTGTTTGATCATCATCATCATCATCATACTTCATGGAAAGTGCCCCGAAACATGTGTGTAGGCTGTATCCATCCATCCCAGCCTATCATTTTTTTTTTAGAAATGTGTTCAAACTAGACACACACTGACAAAACTGAACAGTCGGTTTAGAAAAGGAAGAGAGATGCCCACAATGGGCTACCAAGTCCTGAGAGAGATGAGGAGCAGTATACAGACAAGAAGCCTATGTGATATGACTGAATCAAAAGACCTTTCAGTGCAGATTTTTGACTCATGTTTCTTCGAAAATAGCAAATGTACAGCTCAAATGACGGAAACCTGCCACCTGCGCATCGTGAAACATATTATTTATTTATTTTTGCAAAAATCTGAATCAAAGAATTCCTTTATCATTTAGTGTAATCAACTTAAGATGGATAATGTGCAAACAGGGTTAGGTTAACCCAAAGCACGATGAGGTCGATTAAACCTAGCCTATAGAATAAATATTAAAAAAAAAATCGCTAGGAATTGAGGAACATTTAAATTGTCTTTCTCACAGGACGGTTAAATGCAGTCTATAGTCTTACCGGTGGTGTATCCGTTGTCCCAGGCGCTGATGCGGTTGTGGTACACCGTAGTCTCCTGTTTCGCTGCCGCGCTTCTGAAGCACGCGCCCCTTTTTATTAGGTTCCATTTGTGCCATTCGCGCTCGTTCCCCTTCCCGAGCCCGAGAGCGCATCGATTGGCTGTGACACAGACGACGCAAATCCTTCCGTTTACCAATGGCTGTCAGTGCGCACGCCCTCCCTTTCTTCCCCATTACTGCCTGCCCAGAGTCCATTTGATTCCCGGCCAGAGGGGAGCACTGTATGGATGTGTCTGCTTCACATAGCCCGTCCCCAGGCTATGTGTCTTTTATTGACTCCCTGATGTGTTGTTGTTGATTGCCCCTTCAGCAGTTATGTATAGCCTGCTGCTGTAATGAAATGTATACACATCGTCTGTCTGCTTTTGAGTACTTAAGGCATAGTTAAATCTAAGTTGGTGTAGGCAGCTCATGTAGCTATTCAGAAAGAGAACTGATACAGTAGGCTATTCCAGAAAGAAGTTCTAAAAAAAAAATATATATATATATATATATATATATATATATATATATATATATATATATATATTTATTATTAAAACTAAGATAGCAAAATAATCAGAAGTTTTAATTTAGTATTATTGTAAATTCCATAATGCTTCGGTGTTTTACATTCCCATAGCTGTACTGTGTTACTCTGTTATAGTGTTCAAGGCCATACTCAGTCTTTTAGAATGATCTTGATGCCTTTACTGTTGCCAGGCAACAGCTGTCCTGGAACAGAGATGAATGGGTGTCCCTAGGCTCTTTCTTCATCTCCATATCTTCGTCATTTTTCTTCTCAGTGTCTGTCACTTGCATAGAGTGTAAACGCGTTGTTCTGACGGACCTCAACTTATTGGCCGAGGAGTGTAACCTTGGCTTAGAAACCCTCTCTTTGACATGACAACTCATTTCTTAAACTTGAAACAACCAAGCATTTTCATGCAGTATATAATACATTATGTATTGTACATACGCACCTGTGTGGATCTTCTTCACAAGTGCTTCTCACACAGCAGCATTGATACAGCCGCTAACCTCTGGGATCCATGTTATTCCTGTTATATCCCGTTAGTCCATACATGCTGCGTCTTCCCCTTGTGAAAGGCAATCACTGGAGGCGGGAAGCACAGATGTTTTTCATAGAAATAATATATTAACTTGCAGAGTGGAGTGTTTTTGGAGAAAACGCACTCGGCTTAACACGCAAATTGTAGAGGCAGCTTCGGTGCATTCCTGATGTGAACAGAAAATAAAATGAAACCACTCAATGATTTTGATCACATCCTTTTTAACCCTGAATAGATAATGTTGGCTTTTTATCAGTCTTTCATTATGCAGCTTTCTCAGAACTGTCAGTGTCGTCATAATAATGTTTGTGTTTGGAAACAGCAAAACAGAAGACAGGGAGGCAGACAGATGTTTTTCAGTGAAAATTATAGGCTGTTAGGCAAAATACAGAGCTGTTTTTCACACTGCTTGTTGAGTATTGCAAAAATATCTAAATTATTTAGCCACACACACACACACACACACATACACACACACACGAGTCACTTCTGTCATCCCATTACCAGCAGTAAACAGCAAGACAAGTTTGTTTCACTATACAGAGAGTTTTAATCAATGTTAGAAAACAAAATGCAGTCAGGAGCTTATAAAATAACCTCTGAGCTTTTTAACACTCATTAGTGTGGGTATGGGAGTCACAATAGAAAGAACAAGCTTTCCTTTTTGAACATGTCAGTTGTGAGACATAAAGTACATTTCCCTTCAAAAGTAGTTAAGAAATTAGGGAATCAGAAATTATATAGGGCACTAACTAGAATTTTCTCTATGACGTAGGCTTATTATACAAACGTCAGATACTCATTCATAGTCGGTTACTGACAATGATTAAATATAGCATGATGTAATATTGATTTACAATTACAAATTCCAATGGCCCCTGATGATGAAACACAAAAACAGGACTCAAAAACCAAATCACAGTGATTGGATGACAGGCACTTATGAATGAGTTTGCCGGTTAAACCCTCTTTAAAGGACAAAAAACAACTTGGCCTAAAAACATTCTTCTCCCGCATTTGCCATTCAACATGGCAAAATAGCATACGTAAATTAATATCATGCTCTTGTCAGTAGTATGATTTTCTTTTTCGTCTGCAGGAACATAAAATGGATATGGGTGTTTTCTCTGGCCTGTTCACACAATAACTGAACATAGACACTTAGATGTATGATTTTCACTAAACCGCGCTTTCTTCTAATCATATTACTGCATAGCACAGATCAATACAGTTCAGCGGTGAAGAATATGCTTAAATTGTGCACTCTAAAATGATCTTTGGTGAGAATGTACTGTAAACAATTGCACCAGAACAAAAAAAGGTTTTAAAGTCTTGTAGCAAAATGAAAACAAAAAACACACCCACACACATATATATCATCTCCATACAAATATATCTTTACCTGATGAGGAATCCTTCAACTAGTTGTCAGATAGCATGGATTAAGACAAATTGCCCTGCCGTCACACTTTAAACAGCAAACAGTGCTCATAATAAGCAAGCCATAATTCAGTATAGCTACTTCCCCCTTGAACAATGAGGACAGATAATGCAGTGAGCATCGCAGTGTACATTACAATAGAGTTACTCTTCAGGATTCCTTTATATTGATTATATGAAGCCTAATGAAATTGCAGGCAGCAGCAATAAGCAGGGTGATTTGGGGGTTGAAATAAAAGCGAGACAAGCAAAAATACATGGGTTTAGCTGGATAGGCATCATTGTCTTTCTAGTCACAGACATAAGGCACATTAATAGGGCACATAGTGTTGTCTCCAACCCAGATACTCTTAAATATAAAAATCGACCTGAAAACCCAGTCATTTTGACATTTTGCAGCGTACACTGTACATGAGCATCACCCCTCAGTGCAGGACACATGTGTGCCTCAGTCTGCTGTCTATCCATTCAACTATCCACCTACCCACCCATCCATCTGTCCTTCTGTCTATCCACTGTCTGACGGCACTCTACCACTGCTCCCAGCTGAAGTCGTCCCCACCTCCAAACACGACAAAGAAGCCAAGGATAGTGAGAAAGATGACAGCGTTTCCTGTCATCACCAGACCGCAAGCACCCCACTGGATCTGTAGAAGAAAAATATTCATACTGAATCAGATTAAAGGAAATCCATAGTCTTCTATTGGTTTTCACAACGCTCGACAGTGGATATCTCTCAAGATACAGTGCAAGAGAAATATACTAACATTTGAAATGGTGCAGACAGAATATCTGCACAAACTAATAAAAGCCAACAATGGTGGCTGCGTTTGCCATTTGAAAATCAACTTGTGTTTCAAAATGGAGAGAGAACTCACTGTGCTAGTGCGGGCTAGCACAATGGGAAGCCCAAAAGATGATACCACAATGCCAGTTGTTAAGAAGTAAGCCAGCTCTCTGCATGCATTGCTGGAGGAGTCAGTGTCATCACTGAGGCGTCTGGATATGAAGGTTGGGATGGGGCTTAATATGTAGAAAATCAGGACAAACAGCGGCCAGTATACCCTACAGAAACAGACATGGAACAGTTAAAAAGAAGAACGATCCACGTTTTATGGCATACAATGGCATGAGTTTGCAGCTTGTCAGATAAAAATTAACAGGTGCAGATTCAACAATAACATAATATCCCAAAACAAACTACTCAAAAATATTTAACCACACACACACACACACAGAAGAATGACACATTTTTAAAGGGCATTCCACAGATTTAACAAATGAAGCTCAGTTCACCTGTTGTAAGAACTATTACTTTGCTTGTATAAAAACTTGTATAATGATATAAACTGCTTCTTCACTGCAAAAAAATGTCTAAACTATCCCTTTAAGCCTCAATATTGCACGTTAAGTCGAGTCTACGTCATGCAATAACATAAACTGGCTACTTATTAGTTAACAAAGAACCTACCCGTACTGTTCCAGTGCACAGCCCAGAAGAAGAAATGTTAGTCCAATGGCACCACTGAAGGACAACCCAACCAGTGCTGAAAGAAGAGAAACCGTACATTACATTAAATTACACTGACAGCGATAGCCTACTTGTGTCCGTCCGTAGACAATAACACACAAGAAACAGAAATAGGCTAATTTGTAACGTTAACATTTGCTGTGGAATTTGTTTGTATGCTAAGTCAACATTTAAGATACATTTATTGTGAAAAATAGCGATTACTTTGAACTTAAAACTGTTTGATAACTTCGGAACTAACGTTATAAAGCTTATAACAAATCGTAATGTCCTTAGCCAGTGTTGTGATGATAGCTTTCGAAATGATTCAGCATAGGTTTTCAAAAATGTTGAAAACTAGGCTAACAAAGTTTTTGAAGCATTAACGTCTGCGTAACTAAATGAACGTAACACTAAGCTGTCGAATGACTAATAAACGCATAAAATACAATACCTTTAATGCCAGCCATTGCGATGAAGGTGTGAAACTTTTGCTCTGTGCTTTGTGTATTGTTTATGTGCTCTCCTTCTTGGTAAACGAACTTCCTGCTTCCTCCATGGGGTTTTCCTTCTTTGTCATCAGGTGTCTTAAAGCGACAGTAGCTTAGCAGTCTGCCTGACATTTAAGCATCATTGCCAACCGTGTACTGAACGTGCAGCCACATCTGAACACAATCAGGTGCTCCCATCGTTAGCCGCTTGTGGGCACATCTTATAATACATCCTTGGGGCACATCAATCAAATGTGCTTGTTAATCAAGTTCGCTCTCATGGTTGTTGCAATCCCTCGTGAAGAGGAGCACACGCGTTGTTATTATTATGGGAGCACGAGACCATGCAGCGCTGTTTCTAGTGGCTTGATTAACACCCACATGATATCTGTGGTGTAATGTTGCCTGTTACTAATAGGTACATCTGTGAGGTAAGCTGTACTTCAGTACTTTAGTATTTCCATTGTGTGCCTAGGAATGTAGCCTACTTTTTACTCCACTACTGTGTAGTTACTAGTTACTTTGTTGATTAACGTTTTAAAATAAATAATAAAAATAAATATGTTACAAATTAAACTATTCAACAGTGTGTTAAGTAATGCTAAGTAATTCTCCTGCTCGACCAGCAACATGTACATGTTGTTTAGTGCTTACACATATGCATCAGTTATAATCATCTAATAATATAATCTAATACATTATAATCATAAAATATATATCAACACTCACAGGAGTTACTTCATAAAGAATACTTTTACTTTTGACACTCTTAAGTGCATTTTGCTGATAATACTTTTGCTGTGTACTTTACAGAATTTTCGACATAGGACCTTATTTCCAAGTTAGCCAGTATGTTATTTATCAGTGGAGACCATTTTCAACACTTTTCATTCAGTCCTTCCAGTTGCAGAGTTCGCTGGTGCTAGGTTAGCGCAAGTCAACAGTATCTGCTAGCCTGCCATCAAAAACAGTCTTACCCACTCCACAGTACACCCGAGGGAAATAAATTATAACGCCAGACTATCGATGTAAATGTCTGTTGATAGAATAATGTTAGAAATAAAACTCAATGATCACATTACATTTTGAGAGACTAGTTTCTCAGCAGCAGCGGAATTTTACTTTGCTCTGGTTAGTAGTACTGCGCCGAAAAGTAAACAGAGAAGCGCACTACAGTCAGGACACCTAGTAGTAGCCTAGTACAGTGGTATTGAAGCATTGGATTGGAAACTAAGGACTAGGCAACATGGTGATTCAATGTGCATTTACAAATTGTAAAAATAAATCAAACAGCTGGGCACCACAAAGTTTCCACAAATTTCCATTGCGAGATCCAGAAAGGAACCAACTGTGGCTTCTTGCTGCTGGCTTGGACATCAAGACACCGGCGGAGACTCTACTCAAGTTGTGAATTTGTAGTGATCATTTTAGACCAGACAACTTTAAAAAACCCTGCAATCTAAAGGACCACAAGTCACTGACAACGAATGCAGTTCCATCTGTCTTTCCAGATGCACCAACAGCTACTGATGAAGGTAATAACTTTTGGTAGGCTACTCTACGTAGCTATTAAAGCTAGCCCCTGCTAGCTGCTACTGATAGATTGAGACTGACAACGTTAGTGGAGATAACGTTACAGTTCAATGCATTGTGGAGAGTGACAATGGTGTAGCTAACGGTATAACTACACCCTTGGTAGATACCTGGCTGGGCTAACCGCTAACTTTAGGTAATTGCTGACAGAAAAGTAATGTAAACTCGGACATTTTACATGTTATAGCCTGGCAGGAGTTAAATAAACTTGCGTGATTGTCATGTGAACTGGCTTTCTCGGTTGCCTAGGTAATATCACTCCGCCGCTGCTGTAGCCTATGCTACCAACTACAGGGAACAAAGTATAACTATTGCAATGCGATGCAAGAGTAGTTTTATTTCTAACATTATTCTATCAACAGACATTTACATCGATAGTCTGGCGTTATAATTTATTTGCCTTTGGTGTACTGTGGCGTGGGTAAGCAATGGCAAATAAGCAGATACAGGCTAGCAGATACTGTTGACTTGCCTAGCACCAGCATACTCTGCAACTGGAAGGACTGGATGAAAAGTGTTGAAAACGGTCTCCACTGATAAATAACATACTGGCTAACTTGGAAATAAGGTCTTATGTTCAAAATTCTGAACCACCCCTTTAACTAACACTTTGAAAGAAGGACTTTTACTTGTAATGGAGTGTTTTCACACTGTTGTATTCCTATTTTTACTTAACCCTCCTGTTGTCCTCGGGTCAAATTTGACCCGTTAACAAAAACGTTCATATACGTTCAATATCAGAACTATGATAAAAGAACATTGAGAAAAGTCACAAATGTTGGAAAAAGCTACAAAAATGCAATGAAAAAAAAATAACAATAACATAATTTTAAAAAAAAATGTGACAAAAAAACATCTAAGACATCGCCAAAGGTGACAAACACTTGTTCAAAAAAAGTGACAGAACAACTGGAAAAAAGTAAGAAAAAAAAACATTTGCATTGTTCTTACATAATTGCAAAAAGGTTATCCAATTTGTCGCACAAAAAAAACTGACAAACATAATTAAAAAAAACGCCAAAAAAATGGAATAAAATCGACTAAAACCTTGAGAAAAGTGTAGAAAAAGAACAACAAAATGTTGGTATTTCGACCCAGAAAAACTCAAAGTTGCACAGTCAACTGGAAGACAACACAAGGGTTAAAGATATAATATGTAATATTTCTGCATTAAAATGTCTAAAAACGACTATACCTATGGTATGTATTATATTTTTCTGTTGTGTACTTACATTATCCCAATATTTTTCCAACAATGTTCAGACCCAGAGAAATCTGTCATTTTAATCAATGACATGGAGCGTGTCATTTGCTTGCCTATCAATGACGTCATATAACCTTTGACCCCTCTAGTTGCTCTAGCTTCCGGCAATACACGGGAAACACCCCGAAACACTACATGTTATGTTAGAGAGTAATTGCAAATCATACAATGTCATAGAATTATACTCAGTAACAGCAATATATCATTTTTTTCTGCCATACAGCATCATTTTTTAATTACATGTCACATTGCAACACAGTACAATGAGACCTAATGTATTGATGTGATATTTCAATATAGATCCACTACAATGAAATGATATGATATGAATGATATGAATAGATTACTACAATGTGCTACATTGCTTATGCTAATGCTTGGTTGCTAAACCGCACGGTAACGTTATAAGGTTTATTTTTAGTAAAATAGTTTTGACCACGTCAACAGCGCTGGGCTAACCCACAACCCCGGTCCGTCTGCCTCACACCCCTGCTGCTAAAAGACTTCATTGGGATAAGAGTGGACATTATTTAGTGCAACTAGAACCCACAATAAGAACAAAGGAACCAGAGCGAAACTCAGTGTGTCTCCCTCTTGTTGGGCTTCAGCGTCAGTGTAATATGCAGATGAAACCAGGAGAAAGGTACAGTACTTCAAAGGGCATGTGTGATTACAGAGCTGGACCAGATGTTAGCAGACTGATGTTGCTGCTGTCCAGATGGATGTCATGTAGCCGCCAGAGCTGGATAAGTCTCTTATACATGTTTCCTGCAGAAAAGAAGGTTTAGTAATGGTAAAAATATCTAACCAACTCCACATGGGGTTAAAGGGAATAATGTTTAATCTAAGATCACAATATTCTAATGTTGCTTTGTTGTAATTTCAGAATAGTTACTCCTGATATGGAAAGTTTGTGTCTACACTTGAGCGAGCAGGTATATTGTTGTTGCTCATCCTTCAGCACCAGGCACTCGACTGCAATTTCAGATTTTTATTCGCTGATGAGTTTTAATTTTCCTGAATGAAGGAGTACAGATGATCCAAATAAACACACAGTTTTTTACTTTAGGAATGAGCACTGGATGCATGAGGAAATGTTATTCATGTGAGAAACGATTACTTTCTTATTATTTTCCTAATAAACCTGAAGCTAACTTCAACCATGAAGCAGACATCCCGAGTGTGCACAGTCAGAACAATGTGACAATACGCAGTGTTATGACAGAATTTCAGAGCTTTGATCACTAGGACTGCTGAACCCTGCTGCTTTTTGCCAGTGACTAAATGATTTAAATTACATTTGGAACAATTACAGATAACAAAAGTGAAATTGACAGTTTAAAAACATTGACAAGACCAGAACACATAGTCTGTTTGCTGCTATGCAAAAGACACACATGCCACACATGACCCAAAAAATTAAAAGCAGATAAAAATCACTGAATATATTTTAGTCTAAAATGCAAACTAGGCTACTGCATGTTGTGCAGCTACAATTGGAATTGAAGCTCAGTTTGTACAAAAATCTGGAAAGAAAAACAAAAAGGAGATTACTTAAGCAATGATGGAGCAACACATGGGAGGAATCATGTGATGACTGATGGGCCACTTCGACCTGTCCTGTGATGGAGCTGGGAAATCTTCAGAGCGATGGTTGCCAGGGGTGCCAGCATCACCTGTTCCAGACAAGGATGATATGGTCAGAGACTGAAGCATCTGGCTGCCAGATGCCACTGGTGCATTTCCTTATTAATATTTAACTATAAGCAGGCATACTATTTAAAATTGTTGCAACTTAGATATATTTTATTCATGTTTTGATGTTCAAATTCAGATATTTTTCCTTAATATTTATGGTTGATACATTAAAGGAGACATACCATGCTCATTTTCAGGTTCATACTTGTATTTTTAGTTTGTACTAGAACATATTTTCATGATTTAGTGTTCAAAAAACACATTCTTTTTCTCATACTGTCTATCTGAATATACCTGTACCCTGGAGATACTAGCAGGTGGTATATTCTAATGAGCCTGCATGTGACATGGGAAGGGGAGCCAAATCTGACTGGTTTTCTGATCTAGGCAGCCCACAAAAAATGACTGCTTGTCTTATTTCACAGTTTGTGGGTTGGTAGGCACTCCTGATACTTAAATGTATGTGCACAAGCACTTGAAAAGTGAGTTTTTCATGATATGTCCTGATCAAGTATTTTAATGAAAACATTAGGGCCTGATATGTGAGGTTATGCCTGTCCTGTTCCTCTCAACCACACAGCACTAGCAACACTTCATATAGTGCAAAAATATATTTTCATGCAAATTACAAGACTTTCTGTTTTTCAGTATTGTGGACTATTTGGCAAAATTAGTCCTGAAATCTTCGGAATATATATTTTACCTGCGTGTCTTCAAAGATTTGCTCCTTCTCATAGCTGTCTATGTAGATCCGAACTGTCGCCCCATCACTACCTGTCCCACTGAGTCTGTAGATGATTCGAGAACCATCAGAAAAGATTATCCGCAGACCCTGCAGTGAAAACAGCCCAGTACAGACTTTGTGAAGCTTTTAGAATTAGCAAGCACAACTGAGTAGCTCCAATGCAAGAAGAGTCTGGATACTGATTGTGACCACTGGCTACATCCAGTATCTGTACACATGAAAACATCAGCATTATAGGAATACAAGTACAGTGTGTACCTGGTTCCTGGAGATGGTGCTGTCTACCGGGTCTGTGTACTCAAAGTTGTCTGCTTTTTCCACTTGGTAGATCTTGTCCTCCACAGCAAATCTCTGCTTCACGAAGGACTTTCCGGCGATCAGAATCTCCAAATCCTCCATCATCTCACAGGCTACATCTATGTCTATGTTCTCATAGTCATATCTGGACAAAAAAGCAGCTATTAATAACATAAGTGCTTTATTGTTGTACATTTTATGTAAGTATATTATTTTATGATTTAGGTGTAAACAGTCCAAAATTTGCTAATGAAGGGTTTTTACGATTATTTGTAACCACTGTAAGTCAGCAATTACAGTGGACAACTAAATGGTTGTGTATTTTTTCTTTTCTTTTATTCAATAGACAGATATGAGCCTGAAGCTGATGTGGTTACAGTGAGTACTGATGTCAACATAGGTAGATTAAGCATTTAGGGAAACAATGGATGGTAATTCCTTGGCATTATCATTTTACATTTTACTGTAATTTACTTGTCAGTGCATGGCTAGAAAGAATACGTAATGGGATATATGTACCACTAGATGTCAGTCATGTCCTGTATGTATCTTCCTAACATGTATCTTAATAATCAGCTCAACTTGTATCTATTTCAGATAAATAATGTACCTCATTCCTACTTAGAAATAATTCAAGCACTGATTCTTACTTGTTCTTTTTTAACTTTTGCTGTTGCTTTTAGTAGCTTTTGATGGATGGTGGAGTACACCTCTGAATACAGACAGACAAACAAACAACAGAGGTGGGTTACATCTCACCTGGTGAAGTAGTTTCTTCCATATTTTAGCCAGTGGTCCTTTAGAATATCCTCCACACTCTGCCTTCTAGTGGCCAGGATGGACAGCCATGCCAGCACGGCCCAAAGCCCATCCTTTTCACGAATATGGTCTCCACCTGAAAGAGGAAATGAAATTACGAGAATTCACACATTATTTCAATTGAAATGGAGCATCTATGGATCTAATAACATGCTGGAAAGATTAAGTACCTGTACCAAAGCTTTCCTCTCCACACAAAGACAGTCTGCCTGCATCCATCAAGTTCCCAAAGAACTTCCACCCAGTGGGAGTTTCATATAATTCTATTTTTGTTGCCTTGGCTACTCTGCAGGAAATACAAGAGAATGAAAGAGTATTCTCAGAAAGCACAGTTAACCATTGACACAACAAAATGTGACTGTTAAATGCAATGATTTTATGACTTATTCAAATCTATCTGCACTAAAAGTACTATACATTTGACACGGCTGCAAACTAGGGAAATCACTGTCTCACTGGTTTTGGCAGTGATGTGAAAGCCAGGCTATATTTTTACCTGTCTAAGGCTGCGCTTGTGGGCATGCTGCGGGCGAAGCCTCTCACCCCTGTATGCTGGAAGTATGGGATGCAGAAGATGTTGTCAGCAATCACAGCCACAGAGTCAGGTGGGGCAACGAAGAAGCCGTGTTTACCAAGGATCATGTTACGGTCCTAGAAAGCCGACAGACAGACAGAGGTTAGAAGTTAGAAGTTTTATTTTATTTTAGAAGATCTAAAGAAATAGATAAGCAATAGGACACGTACCCCATCACCATCGAATGCTGCACCAAAATCATACTGTCCTTCTTTCATGCTGTCAACCAGATCTGCAGCATAGGTGAGGTTAGGATCTGGGTGTTGACCCCCAAAGTCCTCCAATGGGACACAGTTGACGGCAGAATTGGTAGGGCAGCCCAGCTCCTCACAGAGGATTCTCCTCACATATGGTCCTACCACTGGGGAGCACACAGAGGTGACAGAGACAGTGATGAGGGAAGACTGGTATAAAGACAATGATGAACTACTGAAGTCAAATATGGTGTCGTATTAAGTAGAAAGAGACCTACTAAAAAAGCAACAACAAAAAAACCTCAGCTTGTGTTGCAACAATTCAACATATCAGGAAATACACTTATTTGCTCTCTTGCCAAGAGTTATATAAAAAGATCGATACCACTCTCATATTTGAACGGTATATATGAAGCTACTACTAGCAGTCGGTTAGTTTAGCTTAGCATAAAGATAGAAAATTAGGTATAACGTGCTAATTAGTAATGCATTTATGTTTTGAAAGTGATTGAAATTAAAAAAGCCGGGGCTATAGTGATAGGGGTGTGGTATCTTGTCAAAATGTACACCCTATAAATAACAATAGGTGACTCATGTCTTTCTGTTAAAGTGTGGGGAGAGGGATGTGGGCACCAATTAGTTTCAGTTTCAGTGTTTAGGGACGCTTTAAAGGACAATTCCGGCGCAAAACAAACCTAAGGGTTATTAACTGATGTGTACCCACTCTGTGCTCTCTGGGACATGTTTTCATGCTAATCGAATGAGTTTGGAGCTTTAACGGGGCTACCGTGGACCGCTGGTTAGCTTGAAATGCTAGTATTCGGGGCATGGGGACACTCAAATTAAATCGCTATTTAATACCACTAAGAAGGCTCGAAATATCACCACACTTTAACGTTAGCATAATTAGGGTCCCTAAATGTGAATCGACGCATTGACAACGTTGTAAGTGTACAGATAGTTTATTAAAAAGATAGATTATAAAGGCAGTCGCGTTCATGTTTACTTGCGGGGAGCCATCTTGGAAACCAGTCATGACTAGTCGAACTCCGTGCAACGTGGAATTCCCATACTGTCTATGGAGATTCCACGTTGCACGGTTCGATTAGCATGAAAACATGTCCCAGAGAGCGACAGAGTGGGTACACATCAGTTAATAACCCCTAGGTTTGTTTTGCGCTGGAATTGTCCTTTAAATAGCTTTAGTAACCTGATCATTATGAATCAATCTAAAGTCAACAGTTCCTATAACCCCATGCCACCTCTCTAAAGCTATATCGAAGCCTAGAAAAACACTTTCTTAATTTTTATATACAAATCATTAAAACATTATACAAATGTATTTATATATTAAAAATATATACATTAAAACATTATGCAATTGTTGTGTATATGTTGTAGTGACTGAGAGGACAAACTGTACTGTACTGTACTGATTGACGGCTGGTGTACTCGACATGTGAGAATATTTGACCTTAAGCAAACATTTAGGGAACATGAGCATTATGTTGTTTTTCCTGAGAACCCATGACTCAGTGGTGAGTCGCTGGACTCCATGAATCTAAATACTCTGCCCTGTGGTCAGTGCTGTAAAGAAACTAAATACATTAACTCAAGTATTGCAATTTAAGTACACTTTTGAGGTACTTGTACTTTACTTGAGTATTCCCATTTTATGCTACTTTACACTTTTACCACACTACATTTCAGAGGGAAATATTACACTTTATACCCCACTACATTTATATCTATAAAATAGTAAAATGATTCTTATAATAACATTAGTAATAACAATCCAATAATATAATAACACTTAGTGTTTTTTTTTTCTGCATAATGAGTACTTTTACTTTACTTGTACTTTTGTACTGTATTCAAACCAATATAGTTAAATATATTTTAGAACTAAATGTGTATGTTTTGACATGATAATCTTTCTGTCATTTGCTTTCAGAGTAACAGAAAATCTATTGATGAGATGACATGCTCTTGGTAAATATCCTCTCACCTCCATGCATGGCATCTAGTCTTATCTTGATGTGGTTTTCACCAGATAGAATCTCCTTCAGAGCAGCAAAGTCAAAGATGTTCCTCAACAAGTTAGCATAGGATTCCACAGAGTCTACAATTTCCACTGGATACACCCACAAACAAGAAACAAACATGTATTTTTAAACTTTGAATTTATCAAAATCTTCTCTTAATTTGAGGTGATAGATGACAGACTAAAGCTGCACTTCACCTGTGAAGGGTTTGAACTTGTTCTCCAGGTCAAACATCTGTTTGCCCAGGGTTGTCAGATCCACTTGTATTCCAGGACAGATGGCAAACTCCTCAATGGTCCTGCTGATCTGAAAGATCTTATTTGTGACAGCCTCCTTGGCTGGGCCTGGATGTAGTAAAAAATCTCTAATATTACATTTGACATTTGGTGTATTATAGAACCACAGCTACCACCACTGATACTGGTTATAATATTGAGGGATGTTTAGAATATTTATTGGTATTTATTTTGTCCATGCAGACAAAGTCTCAAACTTTATCTCAGTACTGTCTGTGCCACATATCTGAATGAGGCCTCATACAGCCTCTCGTAACACTATTTTTCACTTGGCCGATGCCCCTGCATGCTTCCTCCTCTCAAGTTACCATACCTCCATTTGCAGTATTGAACTTAATGCCAAAGTCTCCATCAGGTCCACCAGGGTTGTGGCTGGCAGTGAGGATGATGCCACCGATGGCTTTGTATTTCCTGATTACACAGGAGATGGCTGGTGTGGACATTATCCCGTGGTGTCCAATGATCACACGACCCACCTGAGAAAATGTCACACAGGTGTGTGTGTGTGTGTGTGAGTTGGCTGGCATGAGTGTGTATCCTAATTTATCTGAGTGGGGGAAGGGAGGGATTAACACTGAATATCAGGTTTGGTGTGTGCATGCTTCCTTCTCAAAGTAATTGGGACTAGACTTTCAGTTAATGGATGACAGTTATTATGGCACATCAAGAGCAAGTTATATTATTTGCAAGTGTATTTTAAATCCCTCTAACCATCCTATGAAGAAAGCATCAGAATCTCAAAGGTTATGTAATTTAAACTCTGGGGCCATGGAGAGCTCATTACTAGTGCTGGCAAGAGAGTAGAAAACAAAACAGGTTCTTTTTAGGGACACCAGAGTAGCCACGAGCTGCAGAAGCTGCAGGAGCTCCAGTTACAGCAAGGATATCCTTTCATTTCTCAGAGTTGTACATTGTACTACTGTTGTACTGCATTATACTGTCTTCTCTCACTGTCTTGCATTGATTATGACTTACAAATACTGGTCATTTATATCATGTTTTAAATTGATAATAGCATCAAAAGTGGCTGCAAATTACAATTGTAACTAATCGCTATTATGAAAAATACATTACTGCAAGGTCAACATAGAACTTACTTTTTACAATATGGGAACTTTAAAACAATTCAATTAATTATTATTTTCCTCTAAATACCACCATGTGTCAAAGGCCAAAAATGGAATACTAATAAGACATAAGGCTGGTACATCTAAGGAACAATAACAGGTGACATATGTTCTCACACAAACACACACTTCCCAACATGCACAAAAACAAACCCACATAGTATGCAAGCACACACGCACACACACACACACACACACACACACACACACACACACACACACACACACACACACACACACACACACAAACGGTGACACTGACCCCGTTGGCAGCTGCCATCTGCACAATGACCTCAATAGCTGTTCGGTTGAAAAAGCGACCGTCTCCCCCCACCACCACTGTTGATCCCTGGCGGTCACGTAGGTCAATAGAGGAGAAGATACTCTGGATAAAGTTGTGCAGGTAGTTCCTCCTAGACTGGAATACATAGACCTTTTTCTTCAGGCCGCTGGTGCCGGGTCTTTGGTCAGGGTAGGGAGCTGTGGGGACAGTCAACACCTGCAGAGGACTGTTGTCCATTGTTACAAAATGAGAATCCAATCTAATGCAACAGCGTTGAGAGTCCAGTAGAGAACCTGTTGTATAGAGGGAAACCCCCTGTCAGTTGACATGGGGAACCGTACACAGGGGCAGAATGGAAGGGTATAATCTAGACTCCGCCTGTTATTTCACTGGAAGCACAGGGTTACAGTGGCTTCAGAAGCCCAAAATAACCTTTCAAACTAATGTGTGTGCAGAGGTAGGGGGAGTAACTAAAAACGCTGCTTCACACATGTGCAAGGAGATCACTGTCAAGGCTGCAGGCCCAGTCACAAAGAAGTATATGTGTTTGTGTTTTGTGTGTGTGTGTGTGTGTGTGTGTGTGTGTGTGTGTGTGTATTTGTTTGGGTGTGTCTGGGTGGAAGTACTGAGGTGATATGGGAGCTATTTGTCCATTAGTTAACGGCTGCAGCTTTGCTAGGAGTAAGGATGAAATCTCTTAGCAGAGAGGTACTAAGCACTCTTTTAGGAGGGGATATTTACCCTGGCTGAGTGTGTGAACAGAGAGTGAGAGGAGCAATCAGGTTATTAGATGCACAGAGTTTGTAGATGTGGTTTTAAGACAGTGTCTGTTTACAAAACAAATATAATTTGTCAAATCTAATTATACATGCAGTGCAATTAAATCAGAGTGGGAGATACATGCATGAGACAGACCAACACTGCCCTCTTAAGTTTATTTAGGGATTCAACAACACAGTACGAAAGAGTGTGGCATCACAACCTACCAGTGCAATAGTACATAGTAATAATATGAACATGCATTAGTCATTCATTTACTAGACTTGGGCATAAAAAGTTGGTGTGTTTAGTTCAAGGATTACGTTACTCTGGGCCAAATCTCTGTTGACATAGCAAGACCATGCTGTGGCTGACCAATGTCAGGACCGCAATCAATCTACAGTCTTTAATAACAAACAGGACATTATGAGTTCAGTTAGGTTTGATCAGGGTTTTCATTATGTTTTCAGGTACGGATATCTACACTTTTATTTATTTAAATTAATAAAACATAGCAAATATATCAAAAATAGAGTATGTAAGGTAAATATGAGTGTTATCTATAGCAGTGGTTTCCAACTGTTGTTGCCTTATAAAGATGAAGCAATATTTACTTAGGATGCCTTGTTACTCATTACAGATGTCAGTGAGTTGTAAGCTGCTCCATCAATGATTGAACGCGGCTCTCACAGACCGTTCCCAAACTTGTCGCTTTGCTTTGTCACTTCCCTCGGCGTCAGATACCGATGCACAAGGCACTCACATGCACTAACATGCATTCACAGATGGACCAGCTATCAAAACAAACAACAGAGAAGTTTAGATTACAACCATAGACTGTAAAAATTCACTTCATCGAAGTTAACAGGAACATTTTGGTCGCCTATATGTCTTGTTCAGCATTCAGTTGCACCTTGCAAACCAAGGCTAGCTAACTAGTAACTGGTAAATTTAGGGAAAGTCTGCCGATTTTCTGTACTGCCGTACATGCAGATAAATGGTGCCAGTACCCGAAGGTCCGTGTTTACCCAACGGGACAAGTCCACTGGATGACTCGCTTTGGCTGGTTGACTCGCTTTAGCTGGTTGAAAATTGACAACTTTCCCTCTTTAGCATCTGGCTTAGCACAGTGCCATTGTAACCATAAACAACACTGGCTTGGCTGCGTGTTTCATCCTCCCCAGCTCCACCCTCTCGTCCAAAAAATCGTCACCTCCGGTTTCAAAAAAACAAGATGGTGACGGCCAAACTGCCAAACTGGAGGCTCCAAAACAGTAGTCTACAATCCAATGGATGCCATCACTGATGCTACGTAATTATTATTACAGTCTATGATTACAACACACATAGAGGGAGTGTGACTTCATTCTCTGCTCAGGACACCATTTCCCCACCATATCTCTCTACATAGCAAATAGTTGTTTACTGCTACATTTATAAGAATATCGAGTACAGCCCCTTTAAGTGAATTGAAACCATTTGTTGACAAATCAGCAACTATTGTTGTGAGCTCTTAGCAATTATAATGGATTAATTATTTAAGTGCATTTCTTTAACCTAAAATGCAAAAAAATCCAAAATCCAGCCTGTCAAGTCAGAAAGGTCCATTGTGTAGAAGAACTCTTTAGTATGCTGTTAATTCTCTCCCGAGTCCTTAGATGTATCTTGTGACTCCTTCAAGGGGTCACAAGGTGGTTCCCACCCCATGTTGGGAACCACTGCTGTATACTGACAGTCACTGTGACCCAATACAAAAACTGCTCACATATGGCTGTATGTTTTAATTTCTTCTCCATAACCTTTGACCTCTGAGATACAGTGAGTGATATAGTAAGATATATTGCATGCTAACTGCATTTCAGTGTATTTCAGATTTCACAATACAATTGTTCTATTAAATTAGAGATTATCCTGGTTTTAGGCAGTAATACATTCTTTTGGCTTTCTCAATTTAGCACACAACAACACTCAGATTTTTAAAGCTTATTTAGTGTCCTCTGTGACTTCATGTACTGGAATGAATCTTCCTCTGTTTCTAAGGCCAGCTACACACTGGATGCGTGGCGTGAGCGTGTCAGCTGCGTGGCGTCTCCTTTTTTATTTCGGCTCCGATGTTAACAGATTAGAGCTTGCACACTGCCTGCGTGACACACATGTCTCAAGCGCAGCTCGAGTATGGTGGCCCAATGGTTAGCACTGTGGCCTCACAGCAAGAAGGTTCTGGGGTTTCGTTCCAGGTCGTTCTGGGCCTTTCTGTGTGGAGTTTGTATGTTCTCCCCATGTTTGCGTGGGTTTCAAAAAACATGTAGGCTACTAGGTTCTCCAGTCAGTGCCCTTGATCAAGGCACTGGCTCAGATCTGGAGTTGGTCCCCGGGCGCTGTAAATGGCTGCCCACTGTTCCCTTGAGGGATGGGTTAAATGCAGAGAATGAATTTCGCTACATGTATGTGTATGTGACAATAAAGTACCTTTACCTTTAAATAGGACCGACGTCTATTTTTCACGCGACACGCAAGTGTGTTGGAAACGTTTCCAGGCAAAATAGAATAGGAAAAGATGTTTATATGTAATTTTGACGCAAATACATTTCATAAATGACATTTTGATGTTTGAAAGTCTTTTGGTTTTGACATAAATGCAGATATAAATGTAATTTAAAAAAATAATAATAAATAATTATTGATTTTCAAATATTGCACCTGTCAATACAGAACGAAATATTCTGTAGCCTATTTTGCCGTCAATACTGCCGATGTTGTCTTTGCTGTAATCAAATCAGTATATATTTATGTTTAACATGAAGTATACTACTGCTTGAGTGCAGCTCATCAATGCGAAACATACATGTGTACAGACAAGGCTAGAAGCAGCAGCGCCGTGTCAGACACGTTTCTGGTGTGCAAAGACATAGAAAACGCCACGCAGTCGCCACACAACTGACACGCAACAGAAACGCCACGCTCACGCCACGCATCCAGTGTGTAGCCGGCGTAAGCCTTCTTAAACTATGGCTGGCCCAAAGGAAACATTTCCAAGTCTCTCCTGAAGAGGCCACTGTTAAATGCAAATTTCACTGGAGAATTCTGGTGCTGGATCTCAGAAAGACATCTGTCTCAGATGAGGCTGAAGTGGAGGAGGTGGTGCTGGGGGAAGCCATAGGGTGTACAGAGATCTGAGTGAGCTTGAGGGAGTAAGAAGCCTTTTGACCCGGCCTCCATTGAATCCCTCTCCTTCTCTCTGAGCGCCCCTTAGGTCTCATGTGGAAATATCTCCCATTCAGATTGGTCTCTCCGCAGGCATTGAACCACCATCCACCTAGAAGAAATTACATGTTGTGCAAATGATATTGGATGACAAGTATTCATTAATCCCCATCTTTGCATCACATGAGGACATGTCTACTACATGTGCACCTGCTGTACCTGTGTAGTTGTGAGCACAGTTGGAGTCCTGGTGGTTGTCATTGTCCCTGTCCTTGGTGGAGAACATCATGCCTGTGTGGTTGCTCATGGGGTCTGCCAAATCTCCTGACAGATGCGTGAGATGAATGGTGTAGTTGCTGTCAAGACCACTAAGGTAAAATCTGTATTCGATGAAGTGCCTGCCCTGTTTCCAGTCTTCCAGCTGGATGTGAAGGACAGAGTTTCCCTGAGCGGCTAGAGCGTGGATCTTTCTGAGACCCAGCCAAAACTCCCCTGTTAGACAGACATCATTAAGTGGTCAGAGCTGACATGATTTAATAAGCATCTTTGATAAATAAGTGATGCACAACAACTTACATACAGAGGTGCAGGCATACTTTTGCTTACAGAGGTTATACAATTGCAAATGTTATAATCGTAATATATACGCCAAGTAATTTAAAATTTGGCAGTTGAGAATGAATTTTCCAATGTTAAATGGGTAATTGCGCTTAAGAGTCTCGAGAAGGGAATAGCATCTCTCACCTTGAAAATCTCCAAACCCATTTTCATACTTGTCCCAGATTTGATCAAAATTCACTGAACCATCCCTCCTTCGCTGAATGACTGTTGCTCCATGATCTAAAACGGATTAAATAGAAAAAAACTGATGACTTAATTTAAAGTTATAATCCTTCAAACTGAATCCCTTAGTTTAATACTGATACGGTCAACATTTTTTTCAGCATTTGCTATTTAATGTATTTAAATACTGTAATTACTTCTATTTGTATACGTTTTAATTGTTAGTGGCGGAGTCCTGCACTGGATTCAAACTGCCTTTAAACGTTTTAGAAATTCTTAGGAAAAGATTACACCTTTAAGTAAGATAAAAGATAGACTCAACAAAGACTAAACAACAATTAAAATGTCATCTTTAATAAATAAATAAAAACTAGTGCTGTGGTAAAGTTAAATGTTTGTGGGACAGTACAGTACTTTTGCTCATGTCACAAAAGGCCATGAAGGGCTCTGTTCCGGTGGGTCTGATGGCATAGATGCCGCTGACTCCTTCCCCTCTGTTGAACAGGTCACTGCAGTCTGATGGCAGATCTATTTAAAAAAAAGGTCACATAATGTCAAACTTTAAAAATCCCTGCATAAAGATTAGCTGTAAAGTAGTAATCTGGAGCAGAGAAGTGGAAGTGCATTTTAGACCAGACAGTCAACAGTCCATATCAGCTGCATTAGCAGAAATAATGTGTGCAAGATCTGAAACTGTGAATGTATCAGGCAGGTAAGAGTTAATATATAACCTTTGGGCTTGCTGATATAGTGTATGACAAATTAAAGATACCTAATCTGAATATCAGTCTCAACATTTTTATTATATATCTTACTCATCATGTCGGTGGTGCTGGTAGAGCTTGAGGTCAGATAAGGGGTGAGTGTTGGTGCTTCGCTGTTCAGGATTTCAGGCATCCTCTCAATGGTCTCCTGGGTCAATGTATTGACTGCAAGCTGGGGAAAGTAGTTATGGTAAAACTTTGGTTTACAGACATAATCCTCAGACTGACCATGCAGAAATACCGAGGATGAAATAGCAATCCACACATTAAACATCTTTAGGTTGTTATTCTGCAAAAGTAGAAATGTGTGTGAGATATTTTATAGCAACAAATATACATTTTGAATTTTAAAATGCTAAATGCTAATGTATTATAGCACTGAGGCCCTGGCTGAGATTATTAAAACATGGACAGCTCCTTCTTATGCAACAGTTATATTGTATGTATATATTTGTTTTCTGTATTTATTGTTTATTTCATATTAATGTTTAATATTTTTGTTTGTTTATGTTTGCACCATTCACCAAGGCAAATTCCACATAAGTGTACTTATTGTGGCAATAAACCCTTTTCTGATTTTAATTCTAATGCGATAGAGTGATATGGATGACATCACGTGTCTCTCCGTCCATTACCTTTTCCTCCAGAGTCTTGATCATAATCCTTTGGTGGTTGAGCTGGTCACTCTGTTCCCTCATAGCCTTCAGCAGCTCCGTAATGCTCCGCTCCTGGCCGTGGATCAACTCCTGATAAGGGAAGAAAGTTGAAATCATGGGAACTGTTAAAGAATGGCGTTATTTAATTGTTAATATCATGCATAATACTCAGCGTCTGTATTATAGCAGTCATACATTGGGTGAACAAATGCAAAACAAAGCATAGTTTTCTTAAATATTGTTTTTTGGGCATTTTTAGGCCTTTATTCGACAGGACAGCTGAAGACATGAATGGGGAGAGAGAGGGGGAATGAAATACAGCAAAGGGCCGCAGATCGGACTCGAACCCCGGCCCTCTGCGTCGAGTAGTAAACCTCTATATATGGGCGCCCGCTCTACCAGGTGAGTTGTCCGGGTGCCCAAAACAAAGCATAGTTAAGGATGGAAATACATGCTACTTCTTAATAATAGTGTCATTCAAAAAAAAAATAGGCTGCACAAAGAAAAGTTGCCATCCCACCCAGAAGGGGTTCATGGGTCAAGGTTTTAGTGTTGTATCTAAATGATCTTTCAAAGGGTGTTTTCACCTCAGCAACAAGACACCATGCTTAATAAAAACAAGTGACTCACCTTGAGACTATTGATCTCTCCCACTTGTTTGCTCGTCACCAGGCCATGTGTCAGGCTGCGCAGCTTCTCCTCCATCCCATCCACCTTGTTCTGTAACCGATTCTTCTCCTGCAGGATGCCGTCCACTTTGGAGCTAATCTCAACAGACAGGCCCTTGATCTCTTCACTGTTAGCCTTCAGTACCACGGTGGTCTTCTTCAGCTCCTCTTCTTCCTCTTTAATTTTACTAGCGAGCACTGATAGCTGGTAAAACGAATGGTCAAAGATGTTAAGCTTCTGGACGATGTCATTTATCTGTCCCTTTGTCTTGTGCACAAACTCCCGAAGGCTCTGACCCAGCTGAAGGAGGCCGTTCGCCAGAAGGCGCACATCGTCCAGAGCAGCAAAGCTGGAGCGGGTTCCAACCGGGGCCTCGGGCTTGGGGACAGGCTGCTCCTCGTTGCCACAGAGGGCAGGCACACAGGCAGCAGTCAGGGCCAACAAAAAGGGAATTAGTGTAATTCTCATTTTGTTGTCGAGCTGCTTCTCCAGCTGTGTGTTGGTGATGTTAGGTGAACAACTGACAGCCCTCTCCCTCAAACAGTGAGGATCCTGGGCTTTATACACACTGTCTGGAATCAGGTCAATGATTAACCTGTTCATCTGAACAATATCTGTATGGATGATGTAGTTTCCTCTTGCTGAGTGGATTATCGAAGGTTTCTTAAATTCAGCTCAATTCAAATTTCAGTAATTCAAGTCAAGTCAAGTCAACTTTATTGTTCTGCAATATGTGCCAGACATACAAAGCAACTGAAAATATATTTCTTTCCGACCTAATACTTTGTTTTGATATCATCAGTTTAATATTTAGTTATCATTCATCAAAAAGGAAATTTAATGATTTGACAACATACTTGAATGTTATTAAATGTATCATGCATTACACTGGAGTTGTTTTGTCATACATCAACCCATTTCTAAATGTTGCTCCATTTAAACTGAATGTTAGGCTACTTGCACACAACGGTTTGACTTCACTTCATTTTTCTGCTTGCCACTGCAGCAATGATACGCCACAGTTATATAATAATAATAATGTTTGTTATTTATAATAAATTACTCTAAACTCAAGAGATTTTCCTCTCAGCCAGACAGTGTGATTACGGTAGTGTTTTCAACTGACCTTTAGTAACCTGTGATGCAGGCCAGGGCTGGTCCCTGTTATTGTTGTGTGGCTGGTTTATTTTTTAACAGGAAGATGACCCGGTTTACATATAGGATTGATTGAAAAATATAACTTACAAGTTCATGAGTTTTCAATGTTCAGTTTCATTTATTTTTATACAGTAGTGAGTAGGTGCTGTGTAAGTATAGATGCATTTAATATATCACTAGGGAACAAACAAATGTTGCTCAAAATTAAATCAAGCAACATGGATTGTTGGCACCGTAAATCTCCCTTGCAAAAAGTGGGAGTATGAGGTAAGATATAACCACCCATCCACATAGAGTGATGACCCACGTTTTCTTCTGTTAAATGTTAACTACCCATATAAGAGCAGGGTTGCATGAGTGTGTGCACACAGTAAACACAGTCCACAGCCCTGACTTCAGCATGCGGCCCTGCTCTCTGGAAGGTAAAATGTATAGGTGCACAGTGGCCCACACTTATGAAATCTGTGACACAGCAGCCACACTCTAGCTTCAAAGAGTAAGGGACACACACATTGGGAGTTAAAGGGGGCGTGTGTGACAAACAAAAAAGGGGATGGGGCAATGATACTCATGCCACATCCATAATTCTCCCAAATGAAAACAACTCTATTGCAGGGTTACTCTAGAGGTGAGGATGATACTGAACTCGATCCTAAACAACCCCTTCTACACTTTTTACATCAGGGATTCACCATTGATCCCTCAATTATATATAACTTTTAACTAACTTTTATTTTGTATTATTACCATGGGAGTAGCAGTATAGGTTGTTGTCACAAATCTATTTCCAACGAGAAAAAGTAAATTCCCGCACACACTTCAGTTCTGCCTTATTTTTGTATGATTCTGCATTGATTTGTTTGGTCGACGTTTCGGTCACAAGAAATTTTCTTAAGACAAGTAGTAGCCTAACATACCTAACAATATGTTACAGTGCATTATATTACTTATATCATTATATTAAATAACTATATTACTACTGTATTTATATTATATGCATGATTATGATATTCTTTCCAGTTCTATTATATACATTTCATAGTATTATTGTTTTATAGTGCGTTTATATTACAGATACTGCTTATATTATATACTACATTAAATACTTCATTGTGAGTTGCACTCTTGGATTTCTTTTGCACAAATAATTAATGTGCTTATATAGCTGAAGGTATCAAAATGTATATATTGTATATGTCATTTCTCTAATTTAACTTCTTAACTAACTTATTTTATTTTTGTTGTACTGTTTCTGTACTGCTTAACTTGTCTTATCTTTTACTTTTGGGGGTCCCAAAATTCTTTTAAGAGAAATTAGAGAGCTGTCAAGTTGCCATAAAATTTCAGTAAAACATGCATATTCTATTTCAGGAGTATGGAAAGAGCTCCAAATGGATTACACACAAAATGTACAGTATATTTCCCCACCGGTTTATTTTGTCCTAAAATATTACCTATTAAGATATCAATTACTATTACTAATTATAATATAATCAATTACGCACACACTGTGACACTGTATGCAAGTCAAAATCCCATGGGTGCAAAACGGCATGGTAATCTTATGCAGCTACACAGAATCTTCAAAGCTTTCTTCATCTACCTCAAGGGCAAAATAAAAGCACCTGAGGGGTTGTTTTTTCACCAACAGCCATCAGACTGTACAATACTCACTACCTGCTAAAGCAAGTCTTCTGCAATATCTATTCAAACGGTCCTGGGTTGCTTTGTACACTTAGAACTGATTTGTAAGTCATTTGCTTCTAACATGGAAACATTTCTCTATGCAATTTTCCTCCTGCTTCCATTATAACGATATAATGACAGTGACATTTAGAAGAGATGACAATGCACATGCATTTGTCTCTCTCTAAACATTGGACTAAATAGTATTTAGTTTAGTGACATTTTTTTCTGCTGGTTTTTCTCAGCCTAAATAGACAAATGCAGCACTATGACCAGGTTTAGCTCTTACAGTTACTGCTTTCTGTTTTTGGCTGCTGCTAAAACATGGTTAACAGTTGTAATTATTTTACAAAATACTATTAATCTACAATACAAACAGACTGTTAACTTGCTCATTCAAACTGCCTAAAACAAATAGATTTTTGTGCAGCTGGCATTTTTGAGGTCAATCCACAGTTCCTTGGCTTGTTTTCAGTGAACTGGGATAAACTGTCCTATGCTGTTTAATTCCAGAAGGAGATATAGCCCTATACTAGTGTTAAATATGTAAGCCAACAATGAATATCATGAAATACTAAAATAATCCATTATATATCATACTGTAGATATTTAATTATAAAATATCAACCTTTTAAAATCACCTCCATGAGTTAAATTTATTTTCTGTCATGGAAAAAGTGAGTAAGTTTATTAGTAGATGATTTTTAGAAAGCGATAGTGACTGACTTGTCAATACACACGACTCCCATGGACATTGCCTTATTGACAGAGAAAATAAAAGTGTAATAAAAAAAACTTGAAGAAAGAATGTTCTTTCTTTCTTTCTTCAAGTTTTTTTTTTTTTTTTACACATTCAGTAGATTTCTGCTACTAGTGAGCTGAACACTGATTTTATTAAATGCCTTGTATGACACAGATCAGCTGGAGAACTATACCATTCTTAAACATATTCTACTTACTGCAGCCTCAGCCTTAACATAAACGTTAACAGTAATACTGATAGACCTATAACCTGCAGCTGACTCAAATGAATTCCAGCTGCTTTCCTTACTATAAGACTTTATGCATCTTTAATTTCAAATAACCTCTGTTGTCAAGGGTCTGTAGCCTTCTGGTCAAAAGGACATTGAGTCATGGGTATCTGTTGTTGTGCTGTAGCCAATGCAGCTACAGCACAACCTGTAAAGACCCTGACCACAAGCCGCAGTTACATAACATACATCAAATGGGGGAAGATGTTGGTTGTGACAGACCTTTAGGCAGTGTTGGGCAAGTTACTTCCAAAATGTAATACATTATAGATTACTAGTTACTGTCATTTGAGAGTAATTAGTTATATTACAATATTACTGTCTCTGAATTGTAATGCGTTACACTACTTTTGCATTACTTTTGAGTTACTTTCACCAAAATAACAGGGGAAGTTTGATTTGGCAGCTAGCTTGTGAATTTCACCACCGGATCAATAAAGTCTCCTCTTTATCCACTTTAATACATCATAGATTATTCATATTTTGTATAATCAATATAAATATGCAAAGTAACTAAAGCTATAAAAAATAGATAAGTAAAACGTATAGGCAGGCAAGTAGGAGAAAATGAAAATACTCAATTAAAAGTACGACATTGTTGTAAAATGTTTGTTTATAGCACTTGAATAAGAAATTCATGTTGTTTAGTTTAAAAACACTCTAAAGGAAATGTTCAATTATAGTGTGATTAAAACTCACTATTTACATTATTTACAGTACTTGATTTACAGCTGATTTGTGAAAAGGTAGCCTACACAACCTTATTTAACAGTAATTTAGTATTACTGCGAACCGTCACAGGAAGTGCTTTTATTTTGAAGTAGGTTACACGGAAGTTGTCTGTTGTGTAGCCTACTCTTGCTAGCTTACTGAGAAGCAACATGTCCGTCAGGCTCCAGTTGTTCACTTTCTTGTTTGTAAAACTGCAACATATTGAACAGTAAATGGTCACAGTAAAAGACAAGCGTTTTTGGTCATCATTCGAAGCCATTCCACTACAGGCAGAGTTACTCTCCACGGCTGATAAAATGCTATGATATTTACGTGTAGCAAGCCTCAGCATTAATTCCCGACATGTTTATATCTGTCAGCCGCTGACGTACCGTCACCTGTTGGGACATACATGCTGTCCGTACTGTCTCTGGTTCTGGCTCTGACCAAGGGAACAGAAACAGGACAGCTCACTTCAACGCAGCGTAATAACTCCTGAAAATAATATCCATCTCGCAAATGTATCTGTCTCTGCAGTCATCTCAACCATCGAATACAGCGACAGGAAAATAATACGGCTTTTTTTTCCTGTGAAGAAATGTGCGGTGTTGGTGAATTCTTTAAAAAAACAATGCACCACTAAATGTTGCGTTAAAATGCGTTGTAACTTGCGTTACTGAGATTGTAACGAGTATAATATTACCGAAATGTAATTAGTAATGCGTTATATTACTGCGTTACAGCAAAAAGGAATACATTACTGTAATTGCGTTACTTTTGTAACGCGTTACTCCCAACACTGCCTTTAGGTGGACTGAATTATACCATAAACATTTCCACCTGTTTTGTGTTTTGTTATTTCAGCTGTCCTTTAAATGCACAACTCCTCAAAGAAGTCATTGAGCCAAAAATAAGAATATGGATATTATAATTACTGACACAATTTGAAAATGAAACTCCTTTAAAGCCTCCAAAAACATCACATGGTTTTTGCTAAAAAGAGCACATTCCTCCTGGCGGTATTTAACTTACCTTCAGCTACTTTCCACCAGGAGGCAGCTGGGGGTGGGGTGGGGTGGGGTGGGGGGTGGCAGCCTCATACATTTCACTTTGTGGGCCCAAAACGTCTTTTTGTGTAAGTTAATATTTAATGACTCATTTTTCAACTAATATTTAAGTATTTTATTTAAAGGCACTACTCTGCATTTCCCTTCAAATATGATGCAACTCTAAATCTTTCTTTGAAACTGCCTTTGAGCAGACCAAGATTTTTTGCCTTAACTGTAGGCCAAGTTTTCTGCAGTTTGTGGTCAGTCCGTCAGCAATCCTTTAGTCCAATAAAGATTGTTTTTTCTCTCTCCCTCCCTCGAGTCAAACCACAATCCCTCTTGGAGTCAGTTGTCTGCTTGGGTAATGGAAAAGGGGTAGTTCTCACTAATTCTTGCTAATTCCTTTTCCATCCATGTTGGGGCACAAGGCGGTGGCTGCAGCTGCTCCTCGAGTGGCTCTCCTGCCTCATCATGTCATATACCCTTTATTACCATTGCCCAGTTTATTTTAATTGAAGATGGGCTCAAGTTGGATGCTGCTAGTTTTGAGACTGTGTTAAACAGTTTTCACTGCACATAGGCTATATGTGATGGTAAACACATTTCTCTTTGCCTGAAGAGACACACTGAGCCAGCTGCAACACAAACATAGACACACAAAAACAGATAGATAGAGAGAGAGAGAGAGAGAGAGAGAGAGAGAGAGAGAGAGAGAGAGAGAGAGAGAGAGAGAGAGAGAGAGAGAGAGATATGAACTGTAAACATAAGATTTAAGAAAATAAATTGAATGAGAAGTAAAGAAAGTCTAGAGCAATGCTAGCGGCTCTGTGGTAACATGCTCGCAATTGGTCAATGCTTTCATACTGATGCTTAGCAGGTGGTTACAATGTTCACCATCTTAGTTTAGTGTGTTAGCATGCTAACATTTGCTAATTAACACTAAACACAAAATACAGCTGAGGCTGTTTTGCAGGTATTTGGTCATAAGCCAAAGTGTTGGGCAAAATTTGACCTGATGAATGCACTAGATGAAAAGTTAAGGGATCTTCAAATTCATCCTGAGAGAAAATAAATGTCTGTACAACATGTCATGGCAATCCATCCAATACTGGATACATGAAAAATTTGAGCTGCTGGTGGTGCTTTAGTAAAAGTTGGGAGAACACTAGGGTCTGGAGGCTCAATCTTCTGGGGACCATGAATGTCTGTACAAAACTTCACAGCAATCCGTCTTATAGTTGTTGAGATATTTCAGTCTGGACCAAAGTGGTGGACATACCAACAGTCCAACAGAAATTGCTATCCCTAGAACTGTGCCGCTTGCATGGCTACAAAAGCAATTTCCTCTTTTTCACAACGACTTTGGTGATAAAGGACAGACAACCAGACCAGACAGTTGTTACGTATTGTCCACTGCCCTTATAAAGAGCAGAGGAAAGGCTTTTCTGGCATGATGGTAGTGCCCCAAAGGAACAGGCTGGGTGCGGGTTGAAAGAGGATCCATGAAGAATGAGAGGTATGCACCAAGAGAGAATTAACCCCCAATGGATGGCACCAAGCCCTCTGCCCCCCCCCCCAACCCTGTTTACTTGATTATAGAGGACAGAGACCACATAACACTGGATAGGGTTGCACATTCTGAACGAGGGAGGTCTACCAGGCACTGGGTGGTCACTGAAGTTATTTGAGGGGGTTCTGGACGGTAGACAGTAAGGTGACTCTGGTACTTTCTCTTACACTATGTCAGATGCTCCATATCTTGACATGTTGTCACCAGGGTCCCAGAAGAGCTGCTGTCTTTCCCGGCTGGCTACACCTCTAGACATCTATTGGCTGCAGTCTGAAGGAGTAGGCGTGGTTCTGTATGCCTATAGCCTCCCACTTGTCAGTCTCGTCAGACAGGAGGTACCCTAGGAAGGCTTGCTCACAAGCCCCTCCCTGCTCCGTGCTCTCTTTTACACACAAGCAAACCCAGCTTCTGTTATGGCAGGGGCTGCACATTGGCATTTACCAAACAGCCGTGGCATGCCACTCTCCCTGACAGCATGTCCCTGCCTTCTCAGGAGAAAGACAGATGGACAGACAGGCTGAACTGAGCTGAGAGCAGACTGTAGTGGACTGTCTGACAAACACGCCCTCACATCAGCAAGACAAAGTGGAGAAAACTGCTGAACACATGTCACAAGGTAAGCTCTGGTTTAATATTCATCTCGTATCTCTCAACCAGTGGAGGACTGTTGGATTGGATAGTTAATCAAAGCCGAGATGCTAAATGTTGACCTTGAAAGTCTTTTGATTCGGGACAGGCTGATCTAAATTCAGGGTCAGAAAAGCTTTTGACTCTAAAGTGATTTAACAAATTGTGTGGAGTGGACCTCTGGGCCTGTGCTGAATACTAATCAGACTTTCTGGATAATTACTTTGCTTTTTAAAGATTTATAATATATATATATATATATATATATATATATATATATATATATATATATATATATATATATATTATTTATAAATTTATATTTATTTTTTAAAGAAAATTATATTTACATTTTATTTACACTTACTGTACAGAAATGCACTTGAACCAACACGAACACACATGACCATGTGAGCACACACGCACACACACACACACACACACACACACACACACACACACACACACACACACACACACACACACACACATACACACACACACACACACACACACACACACACACACACACGGCAGCACACTTTCTATTGTAACCTTGCCATGTTAATATACCATAGTTTTCTTCCTTGCATGAAGCCCCTGGCAGCTGTTTCATACTATGAACTTTGGCTCCACATACCACACAATGAGGCTTAGATACCACAATGCAACTCTGACCCTGTTGGTGTTGGACAACCACCAGGACTCCAGCGGGTCCAAAATCCCAAGACTAAAACATACAAACTGAAAAAAGATCATAGAACTTAAGGGATTTCAAGGAAGTCTTTATGAGACAGTGAGTGAAAATATGAGTTTGACAGAAAAAAGAAGAGACAGATAGAGCAGGAGGGGAAAGGGAGCTAAGTCCAAGCAGTTGGCTTTGGTTTCTAAATCAACTCCAAACAGAAGACAAGGTTTAGAGTTATGTGATGGAAAAAACCGCAGTCTGTACAGCCAAAAAGTGGAGGAGAGGAATGATTTTTCCGGGAACAGAACATGTAGTTATACATACTGTACAGACAGAATGACAGAGATAGGCAAAGTTCATGGGGATAGCTCTGAAACGTAGTTTCTCACTGTAAGGTCACAAGTTCAGGACAAAGGTAATTGTCTCAAATTTTAGAAGTAAGGCACCCACATGTTATAAAGAAAAACGTTATGAAAACGTGGTTCTGTCCAAACAGAGTACAAGTGAAAGGCTGAGACAATGTGATTGTATCCACATTAACAGTTCTGCAAGTTCACCCCAAGTGAAGCCATGGAAACAAAAACATGAAAAAGAATGAATGTATGTAATTCCATAAGTTGTAATAAAAGACTGTATGACTCTGTGAGGCTGCACTTTCAGAAGGCACAGCTAGAGCTTTGCCCTTTGAGCCAGATACTAACATCAGCATGCTAACAATGGCAATGCTAGCAAGTTTATGTTCACTGTTAGCAAGCTAAAGTTGGCTAATTAGCACCAAACACAAAATACAGCCGAGGCTGATGGGAATGCCATTCGTTTTCATTCGTAAGTATTTGATCATAAACCAAAGTATTTGATCATAAACCAAAGTGTTGGACATATTACAATTTTGACTTAATGGAACTAGGTGTTGAATGAAGTTATTACAATTCATCCAGAGGGGAACATGAATATGTATTAATTTCATGGCAATCCATCCAATATTTTTGGAGACATTATACTCAAATCAGCAAATGTCAACATCATAGTGGAGATGGAAATTTCATGGAAATGAAAAGTCAGCGGGTCATCAACGTCTTTAGGATTTATCCTTTGGGGACCATGAATGCCTGTACAAAATTTCGCCACAATCCATTAAACAGTTGTTGAGATATTTCAGTCTGGAACAAAGTGACAGAACAACCAACCAACACTGCCATCCCTAGAGCTATGCTGCTAGCATGGCTAAAAATGATCTTTGCTGGAAACATCAGTGACTAAACCAAATGTTACTTGCTACTGACTTAAATTTGAAATCTAAGAGGATCCCTTCATCCTTATCCGAGGTTTTCAAGTTTCTATCATGACTTCATTGGGAGGTCGCCCCTCTTGCTGTGTCATGAGTTCATATTTAATTTGTGGCTTTGGTAAAGAATGCTGTGGATAGAGATGTTGTGATTATGAGGTTTGTGCTTATACAGAAAGTCTGAAAGGTCTGTGTAAGAAGGGACACATTTACCCAGAGGAGAGAAGCTGTTGTGGAAACAGAAAGATAAAAAGAACCCTAAAAAAGAAAAAGGGGTGCCTAAAAAACGTGACATTTTCTAAACTGAAAAAACCACAAGAGCTTTAGGTGGATTAAAAGGAAACCTTGATTTTGAAAAAAAAATAAACTCACTCTGATACTTGACTTTGGATTGAGTTCAGTGTGTGCAGAGGCAGCATTGGCTGGGGCCTGTTTGGGGTAAGGCAAACTTTTCACGTTTCATTTCTTGGGTTTCCTGTGAGGTGGGCCGACTGCTCCGAGCATACACAATTAAAACCTGTGCCACGGAAATGTGGAGAGAGTTAGGCAATGACTTTTGGGATTTGCCTAACCCTAACTCTGCTATATTGTTTCCTCTGTGTTGTTTATCTGACAGCAGGCAATAAATAGTCTTTCCGAATGTTATACAGCTTTCTATACAGACTACCGATACCACTCTCATATCTGTACGGTAAATATGAAGATACAACCAGGAGATGGCTAGCTCAGCTTAGCACAAACACTGGAAGCAGTGGGAAACAGCTAGCCTGGCTCTGTCCAAAGGTACAAAAATCAGCCTACCAGCACCTGGTATCAGATTTGTTTAATCTGTGCAAAACAAGTTTAGTTGTGATTTTACAGGGGGTTATGTCCTGGAGCCAGCTGTTTCCCCTTTTTTCCATCTTTGTGCTAAGCTAAGATAAGCTAAGCTAACTGTCTCCTAACTGTAGCTTCATATTTAGCGTAGATAAGAGAGTGGCATCAAACTCATCTAACCTCTGCACGAAAATTAATATGTGTATTTCCCCAAAATGTGCAATCAATCATTTCGTAGAAGTAATTTTTTTTTTAATTAAATCTTGAATCATCTTTTACTTCAAAGCACAAATGTAAAATAATTTCCTGAAGGTGATTCCATTCTGTTGGACTGCAGCCAGAAGCCTGCATTCTCAACTTGATGACTGAGCCAGCAGTGAGACTGATTGAGATGTCAGCAGTAACAGGTGCTCTAAGTGCTGACTGAAAGAGTATGCTGGATACAGCCTCTGCTTGTAGTCAACATTAGGCTCTTTTGTTCACCCTAATGTCTCACTAGGTCTACACCAAATGACTTATTTTGTTGTCCTTACAGTTTGTTTGTCTACCTGGAGCACAAAGAATAATCTTCTATTACTCTGTAAAATGAAGACACGTGTCTGGGTTTCTTCTCTTGACATTTACTTTAGTGTTACACTCACGTGTATAGCCTAAAGTTAGACTTGTCAGATCGAGTGCTAAAAGGTCCCACTCAACATTAGAAATGTTTTCAACATTTTACTTCTACTTATTTACTTTTTTGGTACCAAATAATGTGTCCCGAGCATCACGTTATGAAAACTGTTGAAATCTGGCCTCAAATGTTACTCAGATTCATTCTCTTCGTCACAATCTTCTTAGATCAGTACTCAGGGATGATAGCGACAATAGTATCAGAAAATGTCAAGCAATACAGAGCCCTGTGGTACCACGTCATTCTAGCTTATATGCTCATATACTTTCTTGGAACTACCAAATTTTTTTTGTAATATTTGCACATCTTATATGTTAAACTCCACCCATTTGAAAACTAGAAAGGCCCACATACTGTAACAGACATGGTATGCATAGTGTGCATGCGAGGCCTGCATGTATGCATGCATGTACATTTGCAACATGTCAAGCATATTATATCTCAGTGTGTTCATCTTAGCTGGTGAAAATGTGCGCATCCGTATCTGTTTATTGCAGATTTGTTGCTGTTTATTGCTCGTCATCAGAGAATCTGTGAATGACGGTCACAATTCCCAGCAGGGCCATTTGGTGGTGTTTGTCTGTTTACTGCATAGCTGACATTGTTTAGGGCTGCGGCTCAGCGGCTGCGGTGCCTCAAGAGGACAGCGAGCTACCAAGGAGGCTGGTGGTCAGGAAGGCAGAGGGAAGAGGTGAGGATGGAAAGGAAAGACACTGAGAGAAGGAGGTAGGGGAAGCAATGACTACATAGAGCATAGACTATTCTCTATGATATAAAGAGAAGGGAAAATCAGCAGAATTAGAGGGCAGCAGAGCCATACTGTAAAGAGAGGAAAGGGAAGATCCAGTCAGAGACAGTTCAGTAAAAGTAAACCAAGGATCTGGCAGAAGAATGTAGACCTAGTAGTAGGCACAGAGGAAACCAGGAAGATAGGAAAGTAGAAAGTCAGAACAATGGTTGTCTGTATTTATGTCTGTAGGAGTATATTTTGCTCCGCTGGCCATAGCTGCTGGGCCTAACAGCCCCAGGCTATTTTCAGCTCTCGTCCTGGATGGCAGGGCTGTAATCAAATGAACATCAGGCCTGCCACTGTTGAATAATAGCAGCCTGATGCATGGAAGAAATGAAGCAATAAGAGTGTGAGAAAAACAGAAGTCTTTTGGAAAAAAAGAGAATGAAAGGGAGGAAGAGAGAAAAAGCACTTGAGCATAATTGAATGTTTGTGTTTTGAGCTTTGCGCTACTTGTGGGAGAATGAACAAGAGGCAGATTGTGAATACAAAAAAAGGGTTATTGCTTCTCATAGTGATCTTGCATCTGGCCATTAATTTAAGATGGAGTCTCAGACCAAAAATTCCACAGCCAAACCTCAAATGAATGTTACTGCCAAAATCCATCTGTTTATCCCTTCAGATATCATGAATATGTTCATTATTCTATTAGATAACCACACAGTAAATACTTCTGCCACTTGTAAAAATGTCCAAACGTGTTTTTCATGTAATGCAGGCTCAATTCAATCTCTTATATGATTTGATTTTGTTTGTTTTGTCAGACACCAAAGGTCCAACCAGATAATGTGGCAACAAATTGTTTGAACGACTGATGACAAAAAAGTGATGGAAGGACAAAACGGTAAAAAAAAAAGTCTAAAACTTGACAGAATTCTACAACATTTGCAATGGATATTAAATCACTGTTTTAATGTTAATGTATCTTTCCTCATAAAACAACAGAGAATGGAATCAAAGGGAAGCCCCCGTACTCAGTGGAAACCCCTTATGGCTTTCGACTTGACCTGGATTTCCTAAAATACGTAGATGACATAGAGAAAGGCAACACAATCAAAAGAGTCCCCATCCAGCGCCGAAGCAAAGGCCCCAGAGCCAGCACTCTTCCCAGGCACCTCAACCCTTCTGGGTGTGGCTACCGCTCCAGCCCCTGGGGATCTACTGGAGCTCTTGGCCCCAGGTCCCGACTGTCAGACGGTCATCACCATGGCTACGCTTCTTGGGCGAATGATCACAGGTCGCAACTTTCTCCCACAGGGCTCAGATCCCTGGCAGACATGGAGGCCAGAATCAAGGAGTTTGATGAGCAACCTCTCGGTGAGCACATCAGACCTCATCTCCTGCGTGCCTCCAGTATGCCACTTACAGTATTACTGAGACAAGGATCAGAGTCCACAGACGACCCCGGCAGCCTTCGGAGTTCGAGGGATCACCTTGAAGAAAGAATCACATCATGTGAAGACATCTTCTACTTACCGGACAGCCCTCGACCCCAGGACTGCTCAGGGCTGTTGAGGCGCCTGACAGAGGCCCTCGAACGTGTGGGGGAGCTGGAGATGGAGATGAGGGTGATTCCAGAGCTCAGGGCGCATATCTGCATCCTCCAGGAGGAAAGAGAAAGGCTCCGTCTGGGCCTGAATCCACATATGCCACCTCCCTCAATAAATGGAACCACAGACCCTTACACCTCGTCCCACTACGGCACAGTGGACAGCAAAAGGCCTCGGCATGAAAGTCACATCATGTTTCCTAGAAATTACAGCGTCAGTCAAGAAGACTCTAATCCCACACACGAGTGGAGGACTAGTACAGATCTGGATGAGCTGCTGACGGTGACTTCGCTGCAGGCTAAGGTAGCTGTGCTGGAGCAGAAGCTCCATGAGACTGGCCTGGAGCTTCAGAGGGCCTTAGGGCTGCTGAGGGAGCAGCAGGAGGAGAGCAGAAGGAAAGATGAGAAGATGGAGCACCTTATCAGGAATCCTGCTGTGTGGGTCCGTGCAGAGAGGGTGGTGGTAGACCAGGATGGAAATGAGACAGCGGTGAGGTCCATTGAACCATATAATAAAGTGTCAAGAAGTCCAGATGCAAGACCTGTTACCACAAATGGACAAAGAAGTCAAGAGCCGCTAGTGTCTGCGGAAGCTGGAGACGCTTCAGATGAAACAGCAGTAGTGGTCCACCACATAAAGAAGATCAAGAGGCTTCTGGATCAGCAGTGGGAGTGTTTGTGTGCAGACCGTGAGTCAGGAGAGGAGGGTAAACCTCTAAAGCACCCAGACCCTAAAGTCAACTCCCTGCAGCAGGAGATGATGGGACTCGTAGACATCCTTACCTCCTACTATACCCAGCATGGACACAGTGATGGAGAAAGGATTCATCATGGAGGTACTGCAGTCCACAGATTGTACATTAATGATTAAAACATAGTTGGATTATAAAGATACTAACGGTGGTTGCCCTCTGTCTGCATCTATTCCACAAGCGTCATCTAAAAGCAAATTATGTACCTGAAAATTACTGACCACCACAAAGTTGTACTTCACAAAAGCTTTGCCCTCTTACAGACTTTTTTGAGAGGCAGTGCGCTTACATTATATGAAGGGAGATGGAATCCTAATGTTGTGATTTGAACTTATGCTGTATATGGGAAATAAGAAGTCAATCTATCTGCTACAAGGCAGAACTACCACTTTAGTTTAGGCATTTTTGACTTCACAACTATCCCTTGAAGGCGAACTTTGCTCAGGTTGCAAAGCTAAAATAGCAGCTGTGAACCTTGGAGATGAGTCTGAAATCAATACATTGCTCTCTAAAAACAAGTTCTTCAAATTTTCAGTGGGCATGGACAGAAACCTAACTTAAATTGCAAAAAGGGCAAACATTATGGATATGAAAAGACGTTAGACGTATTTTTTATCCAAATTTTAGTGTTGTGAGATGAGCCGGTGGAGCTTTGTGTAGTGGAAAGCCTGTGTATAACAGAGCTGGAATTGTTGTCAATGCTAACAGCTGTAGCAACACAGGAAATAGGAGCAAGTTTATGTGTGGACTTTGGCTGTTGTTGAAAAACCACAAGCTCATTTTAATTTCAATAAAGAAACTCTATATGTCTTCAAAGTGTTGCAAAATGTGGAAAACGTCAAATCCACACATTTGTATCACAGCACAGAAGTCTTGTCAAAATAAAAGTTTTTCTTTTGCTCCAATTTGAAAGTCAATACTGAAAATCTAATTCTGTTACCATTTAGGCTACATCATGATGTACCACTGTCAAATTCAGGCCCACAATTTACCTGTTTATTTACTCTCTTCTTTATCAATATGTGTGTTTTGTGAAGAAATGGTTGTGTCCAAAAGTACCATAATAACCCATAAACCATGACAAATTTGTATTTCATAAGGAGCATGTAACGTTGCTGTTTAGCTGTGTTGTAATATTTCATCATTATCCTCTGTTTGTCTTCCATGCAGCTTCTAAATCCATCATGAGGACTGACGGAAGTGCCTGGATGTCAAAAAGCCTACATTCTGTTTGTGTTAATGAAGGGTTAGTAAAAAACTCTTTCTGACTTCAGCAACCTTTAGGGTTATGATTATTGCTTAAAACCATCGTTTGGGTTGACAGACATACTAACTTGGGGTTATTTAAGCTACTAGCTGTGTGGTGCTGACTAAGACAAACATCATAATTTAGGATTGAAAGATGAATGCCACTCTCTTGAAAATTGTCAGTTAAAGGAGAAACGTGAACATGTGCCATTTCCCAAAGCCTCCAAAGAGAGTTTATTTATTATTTTTAAGTTATTATAGGGAAATGTGACCGTAGCGGTTTCCAGGATGGTTTCTTGGGGCTCAGGGTGGGGGGAGGGAATGGTTGATTAGGTTTAATGTGGATTCCTGATGCTATAAATGCTGGCAATACATTAAAAGTAGTAATGTTTTTGAGACATTTGAACAATATGTGAATTTTTGACTATTCTAATTTTCTGCTCTGCTTTCATTAATTTATTTTTTTAAAGATGCAAAAGTGGATATTTGGTTGGGCAGGACTGTGCGGATCAGAGCGGGCAACAGGAGAGCAGCATCAGCCCTACAGAGATGGCTGCTGTCCAGGTGGATGCAGACCCAGAGAAGAGATGGATGGAGGGAGTGAGACAAACGAGCCCAGACGGACAGATGATATCGGGAGGCGCAGGATCAGGGCAGACAGATGGAGGCGTAGCGTGTGTGGAAGCTGAGAAAACAGCCATGACGAGACCACAGCCCCCAGGAGAACAGATGGAGGGGAACTCTGGCTCAGAAACCACCACCGGGGGCAGGTGAGAGGACCGGAACAAACACCTTATCAGTGTTTGTTTGGAAAATGTACAGTGTTGGTGATGTTTATTCTTTAGGGAATAGCTCCTGTGTTTAATCTCAAGGGGCAATGTTCCTAATGCTATGAGACAAAATGTCTTTCTATTCTCTCTTCCCTTATACATACATACATACACACATGCTTTCTTCTAGAGAGACAGTGAATGCAGATTTTTTGGCTGCTTGTCAGTTCCTCAAAGATCACATGGACAACATGGATAACCCCAATGATGACATGGTGAGCAGTCTTGATTCTTTCACAGAAACCTTCCTCAATCTAACCTAAATAAACTAATTAATTTAATTTACAGTAATGGAGTTCGTATATCTTAAGGTTAATGAGAAAAATCTCTCAACAAACTAAACTTTATTTGATCTTAAAGCTGCTCTGAATATATATCAACAATGTGTACATTGTCTATGTGTAATATGAAAGTTGTTTCTATAGTGACAAACCCACAGATAATTATTACTCAACTCTGCTGTTCCCCTCAGCTCTACGGAGAATGTTAGCATCTTTGAGCTCATTGTTTTGGTTTTATGGCCCAGCACTTTACTGTTTTAATTCACTCTTACAGATCTCATCAACCTTTCAGTAAAAAAGCTCTAATAAACCAGTCATACCTAACCTACCCAACACCAAGCAGCAGACAGACAAAGTTAGCAACTTGCTGGTGAACACAGTGGAGCATTTAGCAGCTAAAGAGCCAGATATTTGTTGGTGGAGACCAAAACAGAGCTTTAAGGAGAGTGAATATTGGACTTATGTTCAACCGTCAAACAAAAACACTCCTCCAAATTCATTCTAATGTTGCTCTGTGTCTGTTGGATGTCTCACTATTGACAATATGACATATAGTATACACTGTGTTGTCCAAATCCTTTATATGTTCCCCTCTTTTTTCCAGAGGAAGGCCCTGGTCATGTTGTTCCAGCACTGGTTCAGTGCGGCAGCAGAGGAGGCTTCAGTGGCCAGCAGGGTGGCTGTGTACCTGAGAGAAGTGAAGAAGGCCACACCTTCACTGCTGGCCTTCTTGATCAACCTAGCTGATGACAACGGCAACACAGTGCTACATTACAGCCTGTCCCACTGCAACTACAGCATCGTCAGCCTGATACTGGACACAGGTAATAGTAGTGTGTTGCACAAGCTTGTATATAGGAATAGTTGGCTTGTCAATACCAAAAAAAAATACTCTTTTCTTTCTTTACCAGGTGTGAGTGATGTGAGCCTTCAGAACAAAGCCGGCTACACAGCAGTGATGCTGGCCTCACTGACGGCACCTGATAGTCCAGGTGGCATGGAGGTGGTCCGCAAGCTAATGGAGCTGAGCAATATTAACATTCGCTCCAGCCAGGTAGTACAAAGTAGTACAGATAGAGTAGTTTTTTTAACAAATCCCTAAATTTTAATTTTCTGTCTCTGTCCTGCTGTTTGTCCCTCTCCACAGACGGGCCAAACAGCTCTGCACTTGGCGGTGAGACATGGGCGGGTTGTGATGGTTCGCCTGCTGCTAAGCTGTGGAGCGGACGCTAACCTCCAGGACAGCCAGGGAACCACAGCCCTGATGTTCGCATCTGAGAGGGGCCACACACACATAGCAAGGCTGTTGCTGGAGAGGGGCCAGTGTGACCTCACCCTGACTGACAAGGTGATACTGCAGAAAACCCATATTTTACTTCCAATATAATCCTCTAACCCTTTGACCGGAGAAACCAGAATAAATTTGTCTTCATTTTAACTGCCACTAGTGTGAGATGCAGGTTGTCTTGTCAGTAGTATTACTTGTACATGGTCATTATACCAAAAGAGGCACAGTTAACTGGACTGAATTCTCAAAAAAAAAAGTTCTGCAGGCAGTAGTACACCTATTAAATAATATTTCAGAAATATAAAGTCCATATGATTCCAACTCCATTTCTCTTGTGAAATCCTGTTGTTTGTTGACCAAACGGCATATCTACTTTTCTATTCACATAACTGAACACAAAAAGGAGCTTAGATGTATGAAAGCTTGAATGTTTTGACTCACACTGTGTGGACGTGGGTGGACTGACAGTTTGGATGCAGAAGAATAGAGCTTTCCCAGGATTAATCAAGGCTACAGTAAGACAAATCTCCCTGGGCTGAGATGAGCTAATCCGCTAACAGTACCTTATCTGCCAGTCTGGAGCGAGTGGAGGCAGGGAGGAGAGCAGAGGAGAGGATGCAAATGTATCTTCTACTTTTTACACAGCTTGCATTTAAAGTAGAGTTTACCAGAGAGAGAGAGAGAGAGAGAGAGAGAGAGAGAGAGAGAGAGAGAGAGAGAGAGAGAGAGAGAGAGAAACCATCAACCACAGGCGTCCTATCTCGACTCTAAACCATGTTTCACCTTGACACAACCCAAAATGAATTACACTAATTACAGTCTGATGAAATTAAATCTCAACCCATTTATTTTAAGGACATAGTTTTGTTATTTAATTTGTCTTCTGGGAGCCATAATTCTGCACCTTGATGCAACTATTCACATGAAAACAAGAACAGCCATGCTAGCAGATCTGTGCGGCTTTACTTAGACACAGTGGTGCTTTGTGCTAAATGCTAACGTCGTCATGAAAATGACAATGCTAACATGCTCATGTTTTTAGCAGGTATGTTCACCATATGCTATATATCCATGACGTTCCACCTTCGGGATTGCTCCGGTGCCGCTGGAAATTCTGCCGGATTTCACTCTTTTCTGCCGGATGTCCTTTACCTTCCGCTTTCTTTGTGATGTAATTTTAAACTCTGGTCGATTTATGAGGATTATGGTTAACTGCTCCTCAGATCTCTGCAGGGTAAATTCAGACAGCTAGCTAGACTATCTGTCCAATCTCAATTTTCTGTTGCAGGACTAAAACAACCTTTGAACGTACACGTTTCACAATAACAAGTTCCTTCCTGAGGCTATTTTGCAGCGGCACCTTGCCTCCGTCCGGCGCTTAGCGCCGCCCAAGACAATTGTCATCGGTTTAAAGAAATGCCAATATACCAGAGCAGGTTTTTCTCCCATCCCGGAATGCTGTGTGGACTAGCCAGACCCTAGGAAGGTCAGGCAATGTGAGACTAACAATATGCAGGCCTTTGTCCACTCAGTCTAACTTAATATTTAATTTGATTTGTTTCTTTCCTCTTTTTGTCCCCCAGCGTGGTCAGACTGCACTCTCCATCGCTATGCAAGGTTCCCACATTGATACAGCCGCCCTCCTGCAGGCCCATGCTAAAGCTCGAGCTTCGTAGTACTGGGAAGCTGAAAAAGAATCTGCAGACATATGATCCTCTCTCATTTGCTCTTTTCTGTCTGATGCACCTGATAAACCCAGTTTAATGCTGACACTGGGTGCTTAGGTTGAGCTGTTGCTGTCATATTGTTTCTGAATTCTGGACATCTGCACGAGCATTAGCTTGAGTTTTGGATGCTATGACATCATTATAAAAAGACTTGGCATCTTCAATGAGTGAGGTAAAGCTTAGATGTGTCATGATTGCTGATGCAGTACACAATAAATAAGCTGTTTTCTATTCTCTTTACTGTTGATGTAAAAACATCATACTGTATGTTTGATCTTTGCACACCCAAGTAGAAGCTTAGCCTAGCAAACTATGCAATTAAAAAATATTTATTATGATAAGTTTATGTATTGGTCACATAAATATGTTGACAAGTTCTGTGTTGTTTAATGTTTTCAGAAAAGTACAGATTGCTATTTGCATCTAGCGAAGCACTTTTTAAATAAAATGTGTGTAAAATATACAGAGAAAAGCTAAATACATGTTGCATGCCAAGCACATGAAAGAAAGACAATTTGTTGGTGCTAATAAACCTGTTGATTTCTCTTACTACTAGATGCTATACTGATGTATAAACTGCCTGTTTGTAGTAAAATGACAGAAAACTGAAGATATTGTGTCGTTTCAAAGAGCCAAACATGCCCTTAAGTATGGTGGCTGAGCTCACAGGCTGCATTATGAACTCATTCATCAGCTTTGTTGCTGTAGTGACAAACCTGACCAGCAGGTGGCACAGCGTCTCCATTTCACTATCGCTACAGCCAGCCAAATCAAACACAATAAGACACATACAGAAAGCAACAATATACATAAACTTGGAATTCTAAAATGATCATATCCAAGGGCTTAGATCTAATCCCTTTCAAGTGTGACAGACAATTATAATCATGACACCCACAGAATTGTACTAATTCCACTGTGAGAGAGGACACAATGAGATTCACCTGCAATCAGACTGTATGGCAGCTGGTACGGCCCAGTCAGACGTGAAAGCAGATGTGTTTGAGTGGCCTTTGTTCTTCTAACCCTCTGGGAAACAGTAAGGGACTGAGGTTTAGTTTTGCTGCTAAGGACTTGAGATTATATTGGTGAGATAAAACAAAAAAGATTGAGTGTGGAGCACCCATTTGCTGGATTTCTGTCTGACAGAGCAAAGCCTGCTCATATCCCCTGGGGATTTTTTTTCGGCCTGGCTGACTGACTGTCCTGGTGCTGTAATGACCCTGAGCAAATATATATCCTCAGAAAGAGAAAGAGATGGATGGATGGAGATGGAATCAGCTGCTTTTCTATCATACAGTATATGTAATGTGGTACAAGCAGACAAACACTACAATAAAATGAGTAAAGTAGTATGGAAATCAGTATTGCTCTGAATAGATGATCCATGTTTATAGATGAACCATAGAATTAAATCATTTTCACAATATGTATTCACGTGTACATGTAAGGCTATGTGCCTATTCCACAGATGTATACGTATAAATACGCCATCCCCCACCCAAACAGGCCTTCACGCCACAGCGAATAAATGTGTTTATCTTTGCCTTTCTGCAGCAATGAATATCTATGAAACCTTTTTGCCTGCTGTAGGAACCACTGGACTAATAAAAAAAACAAAAAACATATTACACAATATCCTAATTGGGAGTGGTACAAGGAAGAATTTGAAGGCAATTGCCCTACTTCAGTTTAATAATGATAATGGGCTGGATTTATCTACGACTGTTTTCCTGTCTGCTGATGAATCACTTTGTAAGTGGATGATTGTAAAAAACAGCTCAGTCAGAATGGACTCTAAACGTGCAGTGAGAGCAGCTTCTTATCTGCTTTAACATGAAAAACAGAAATTTAACTGGCCTTACTTGGCCAGTTGACTAGTCGCCTAGCAGCTAATGGTAGCAAACTTAAAGGGGAACTATGCCAATTTTTCAAAATTCATACATGTTATTTCCTATGGTCAAAGATGGTCCAAAAATATCAGTAAACATGAACAACTCTCTCCCAAATCCAAAAACTAGTGATAAAACTCAAATTTGTGATGTCATCAAGTATAAGTCTGGAACTGCTCCATAGACAATGAATTGGGAAAGATGTTATGACACTTAGAGCGCTCAGGGGAATGTTGTGAGTATATGGGTACAACACTATAATAGAATAATGTTCATTTAGGTATTAAAAAAAAGTCTCTCCCATTCATCTATGGAGAAACTCCAGACTTTATTACTTGATGACATCACAACTTTGAGCCTTACTTCTCTGCTTTCTGGCTTTGAGAGAGAGTAGCTCATGTTCACAAATATTCTAGGCCATGGAAATAACATATTGGAATTCTAAATTCAGGTGGAGTTTCCTTTTAATACAGAATTTGCTTTAAAAAAGAAAGAAAAAAAGACTCACTTATTCAGTCAGTTTGCTGGCTCTACTTGTGCTACATGTTAGCAAGTCACTCAAACAAGACGTAAACACACTGGACATTATCAGGAGACACAAACAAGACGTAAACACACTGGACCTTATCAGGAGACATTTCCTGTTGCCTAAAGGTGATGATGTCTTAAAAGCTGAATTCATGAGGGTTTTTTTTTCCCACTTGGTGACTGAATTCCACAACAAGCTTAAAATCACACACATATGACAAAACAACTATGGTTGATGTGTTGGAAAACAATTATCCTTTTACAAATTTAGCAGGCACTTAGCATTATTAACATTCATTTTAAAGTGACCAAATGAATGTAAGTCCAATATTAACACACACTCATGTGTAGCTTTGTTGACCAAATCCTACTGAAATTATCCGTCTCTTTAGCTTCTAAATTCTCATCTATGTTCATTAGCTAGTTGTTAACTTTGTCTGTCTGTCATTTGGTGCTGCGTAGGGTGCTTACATTTGGTTTATCAGAGCTTCTTTACTAAAAACATCTGAAAACATCTGAAAACAGGGTGTGGTGTGAGGACCCAAAAACCAAAACAATGAACCGGCTTTAAAGCTCCCTATAGAGCTGAGAGGAAGTGCAGAGTTGGGAAATAAATCTGAGTTTGTTATTACTGTACTAACACCGTTTCACATTACACACAGTTGTTTGACCCATTTTTTTAAAATAAAAAAGTGCTACTTTAAAACAACTAATGTAACTGAAATATGAAAGGAAACTCAATATGTCAATATGTTATTGCAGATCTTCGAAGACACAAAAGTATTCTCTTTGAGAAGCAGGTCTGTGGCATTTGATATTTTGTAGAAGAAAAGACGGCACACATTAAGGAAATTTTCAGTCATATTTTATATATCAATATATAGAGATATTCAAAAGTAATCCATTACAGAAAATCAAAAAGTGGAACCAGTTTGGTATTCATACAGTTTATCTTTCATATACAGTAGATGCCTTATCCCTGTCCTTTTCATGAAAAAACTTACAGGAGAACAAAAAAAACGTAAACAAAAAGGCACAAATAAACAAAAATCAATCATCTCATTAACACCAAGGCTGAGAAGCGTTGCAAAGATGTGGGAGTTTTTTTTCGGGAGGGGACATCATGTTTTACGTAGGCTAACAAAGAAAAAAGGGTCGCACACAGAAAGGATGCTAAATGGTGCACAGCAAGAAACAACACAAACCACTTTGGTGGATAATTCAGATTTCTTACAATCAGGGAATGCAGTGCTCTCCTTGTATACAAATAAATTAATATACCTGTTAACACTTTATCTAAAATCTTATGTACATCTTCTCTTTTACATAATTGTATAATACATTATCAAAAACCTTATGAAAACATATTTACAAATCAATGAATCAAAAAGCACCCTCAAAGCTTCTCCAGTGTCACACACTGTCGCACACACACAACACACACACACACACACACACACACACACACACACACACACACACACACACACACGTACACACCTGTGTATCTAAACACCTTCACACACTGTTTTCTTCCATGCAATACACAATACAGAAGGCATTCTAAGAGGGTTGTGCAACAAAGAGCATACAAAACAGTTCAAATATGGCTGTGGGATGAACATTAGCACTCACATGCATAATGACACACACACACACACACACACACACACACACACACACACACACACACACACACACACACACACACACACACACACACACACACAGTAACAGTGTTAATGATGGGACTAAACCAACATGAAACATGTTCACTGATAGGACAAGTTGGCCTCATTACATCAGAGTCAGATTTTTGTTTTCTGTTACATCACATGACGGGTCTTTTTCATCATGCAGCCACCAGCTGGGCCCTCCCACATGGCACTATTCAAAACTGTCTGCTCAGATATCGGCCATCTCAGGAGGAGGGGAATCCAGCTTGCTTTTGTGAATGTGTGCATGCATATGTGTGTGTGTGTGTGTGTGTGTGTGTGTGGGTGTGTGTGTGTGTGTGTGTCTTGCCTGGAACAATGAATGGCTGCATTGTCAGCTGGTGAGCAATTATGCATGCTGTTTGTGTTTTCGTAGGGCAAGTGCACATTGTCTCCGTCCTCTGGAGAGCAGCGTGAATTTGCTATCACTGCACCCCGTGTGTATTTATGTGCACATTTGTCACAGTCAAAAGCGGGTGATCAAATAAAATTCTTAACACTTAAGGATTTTTGTCAACCACAAAACACTGCAGCCTGACTAAAAAGTAGAGTCTATTGCTTTTCTCAAACCATTTAACATCTAAACAAGTCACAATAAGACACAACTCCTGCGCAAAATTCACTTCCACCTAACCTCACATCCTCTCTGCTCATAGGTCTAAATACTTATGTCTCAATTTTCTCCTTTCCACTCCGCAAGCCTGCTCTCCCACAATTCTGGGGTGTTGGAGGTTAAATAAAAACTGCACGCCAAAATGTTAGACAACTCACTCTTAAAAGGTTTGCCTCTGAACCAGAGAGAAAGCACATAATGTGGGTGGTAACCTTTCTTTAAAATCAATCAGAATGGAAAAAAAGACAGGTCCAGTAATGACATTTATGAGATTTGTGATTGATTCTAACATGAATCTGTACAGATTGTCCCATCAACGCAGTTGCTGTCCCAGTTTCAGAGCTCCTCCTTCCTAAACACTGTTCCCAGAGCTCTATGGCCCACCAGGAATAACACAAAGCCCAAATTAATACATCAAGGATGAAACAGAACCTCTCACCAGCCCCGTCACAAAATATAGGACACACAGCACACACCTCACTCAGTTATCAATGCAAAAGACTCAAAAACAGGAACCAGTCTGACTTCATAATGTAGTTTAGGTCAATGTTGGAAACACATAACACATTAATAATTCTGTAAATAATTCTCAGCTTTACTGGAGAAAAGAGTAGATCCAGCTCCAGCACAGAAAAGGTAGAAAGGATTTTTCAAAGAATCATGTTAGTCTTATTAATTCTGCTGTTTTTCAAATGGAAATTGGCATAGGACATGACTGTAAATGGCTGCATGTAACACTTTATGATATGTTGTTCGTACCTTCTGCAAACTCAGTCTAAGTCACCTGTGACCTCACTGTGTGTGCGTGTGCCTGAGCGGCCATCTTTCCCTGAATCTGCTCTGGTGGGTCACTTTGCAGTGGAGAGCATGGGCTGCTCCGTGTACCAGTGAGTCCCCGGATCAGGCATGTTGCCCCCGAGTGGCAGGGTAATGAACTGCGGGCATGTGCCACCTCCTGCTCCTACAACCCCCATGTTGACACCCTGTGGGTACGGGTGGTGGTGCGCGTGGTGTCCCATGCCGTCAGTCCGTCCGATGTGGATCTCATCCTCCTCGCCCTCGCCAGTGGTCTTGCGGTAGACGGGGTTGTCGAAGTTCATGCTCTTGGTGGAGTCGCGCCGCCAGTTGCGCCACACCAGGTAGACTCCGGCGCACACCAGGCCGAACACCACTGTGGCAACGATAGGAACTGCATGCGTTTAACACACAGCGGCAGGGACACGGGAAGGGGGGGGGAGCGTTAACCAAGCATAACGAGTTCATGGCATGAAATGAGAGGCAGAAGGGAGCAGAACAGGCATGCGGGGCACAGAGAGGGCAGGGGGCAGCGATAGAAAGGTTGTGTGTGGGTGGCTCGAATAAACATCGGGTCAAAGCCAGGTCATACACCAACCAACAGATTTTTAACACAGACTCTAAATCAGCTGTGTGAAGCACCATCAGTGGCCTGGCTTTGGAGTAAATTAGTTTTAAACTCTCCTTGGAGAGTACAAATTGTAACCAACACATTACATCACAATCTCTTGGCAACGCATCCTCAGCAAATGTGTCCTTGAATAAGCAATGTGATTTAATGATGCTTTATTAGATCACACCAATAAAGCACCCATAAAGCTTTCATGGTCTTTTTTTCTCTCCTGTACTGTGTTCACCTTATGAGGTATATCATGCGAACAGTTCATCTGAACTAATTGACTGACTTATTTTGTTTAATTTGGGTGTTGCCTTGGTTTTACTTGTTTATACCTCGAAGATGCACAGAAGAGTCTCCACATATCCTGTATGTTTTTTTTTGTTTTTTTTACAGCCTAAAATAAGTGGTGTCAAAGTAGGAGCTTTACACAAATATTTTAATCAAATATTGATCTTTAAAAGGGTAGTTCCATTACCCAGACACATCTTTTTGGAAAAAGATGTTGCTGTTGAACTTTTTATTGCTATTTTAAAAAACCACAAACAAAATTGAGCTATGAAGCCAAACAGTTATGTTAGAACAAATAACAGTCTGATCTTACATTTGTCCTTAAAATACTTGGAGTAACTAGCTCTAAGCTGCAAAAAACAACAATTAATAATAAACAATAAACATCAATGCTGTTACTTGTCTACATGCGTCATCAACTGGTAAGAATGCGGACCTTGTTCCTGGGACATGAAGCTTTTATATATATATATATATATATATATATATATATATATATATATATTTTTTTTTATCATGATATCATGTACACGTAGCCATCAAGTATTATCTAGTTAAAGTTAGCCACAGACAGTATCGTCAACCAACTCATTGAGATAATGTTAGATTAATTAGCTACCTAGCTACGGCTGATAAAATCTGGTTGCTACAGTTGTCATTTCAGCTGCCAAAATTGACAGTTACCGGCTAGAAATGAGAAGCTCCCTTTGTCTGAAATCAAGGACCTATTGTTTTAAAAATTACCTAGAATGTTGAGTGTTAAATGTGCCACCATTATCACTGTAAACTGCATGTGTGCCATGTGAGAACAGAAAGCTTGACAGGTGTAGCAAGTAACTAAGGGGGTGCTGAGCAAATGGGTCAGTTCCATTCCCCCTTCATTGCATTGGTTTTAAAAACATGGGCAACCAAAACTAGCTGGCTGGCTATATACCATTATTATTGGTAAGTGAGAACATATTTTTACAATTGAGGTGCACCAAGCCTTTATGTGCTTTCTTGCTGCACTATATTATGCTTACCACACAGAGACATAAGGTCTGGCTGTAGCAGAACCCAACACAACAACACAGTGCGAAGTGGATAATGCAGTGTGGCAGAAATGTCAGACACAAAGAAAGTGACTCCTGATAAACCTTAGAGAGGAAGACCTGGGGGCCAGACTTCTCTCATCCTGCCACAGCATGGTCAGTGTGAATGGACTACAAACAGAGTGGCCATAGGCAGCAGGTAGACAGTTGCTTTACGCAGCCCTGCAGGCCTTTAATGTGGACAGACACACACAGACAAGAAGGCTTCCGGTTACTTACCGATGGGAATGACCACTCCCAAAACAGCCACTGTCAGGTTCTCGCCCAGGAGGAAATGCTCGTTTCCAGCTGAAGAGAGAGATGGAACGAGAAAGAGAAGTATGAGCAAGAGTCAGAAAAGACAGCAGAGCGAGAGAGGACAAGAGCGAGGAAGCGTATGTGATGAAAAGAATGTTTGAAGAATAGAGTGAGAGATAAGCAGGAGAGGCAGGACGGGAGAGCCAGTGGAAGAGAAGGGAGATAAAACAGAGAGGTGGGGAGCAGCTGATCATGCGAGCACGGCTGTCAGTGTTTTACAAAGAGAGACAGATAGTGCAAAAGAGTTTGGAATAAAAATGAAAGAGGGAGAGGAAAATGATGAGTTACTTGGTATTTGCCGGAGTGTGATCTTGATATTACCCCTGACCTTCTACACTTCATCCATCCAGGCCTCCATCAGGCTCCAGTGTCACCTCACACTCATTAACATATCACACACTAACACACTTATTTATGTGCAGTTACGCAAGAGCATGCATGCCCTCACAGACATACAAACACCCTGCAGCTGACACAGAGCCCAATTTATGGAGGGAAAGACGACATTTTCAAGGCAACAAAGTACCATCCATCAGTCCTATTAAAGTCAGCCGAGCATGGTTATTGGGGCTAGTAGATACCTCACTTTAATGTCATCATTACATTGAGGCTGAGGTTGTTAGCTACATTATGAATGTGAATAGGATTGTAGCATGTGGTGCTTGGCAAGAGATGAGGATGCTCAGGTGAAAGTGCCCCTTCATCAAAGAATTGGACCCCATCTCTTGATAACTCCTGAATAGGACATGCTTCCCTTTGCAAATCATACAGAGGACCCCAGCAGGCACATGAAGAATGTTAATCACACTGTGCTGGATTTCTAGAAGTGAATGTAAGAATGTGACAAGGAACGAATGCTTACATATCTGCTTATACGTCACTAAATGAGACCTAATTACAGTACTAGTGCAGTGCCCGTTCAAAACATGCCTGTTTGGAATGGGCTGATTGCTTGGCCTCCTGTATTGCAGCTAGCTTTCTCCAGAGCCATTGTACTCTGAAATAACTTACAGAGGGACCCCAAAGCACTTAATATGCAACTAACTGTATACTACTGCCTACTGTGTACTTTTAATTCAGAAGAAAGCATTGTACTCCTACATTTACCTGACAGTAAACATTGCAGATTCAGATTCTACTCACAAAATATGACATATAGAAATATATAATATATAATAACTATCCAGCACGCCAATAATGCCTCTCTTTTTACTTTGATTAAACATTTGCAGCAGAACTTGTACTCTGCGGTCACAGGCGGTTTTACCACACGGCTAGTGACTATGTTATTTTTTGTAAGAGATTCAACGTGTTCCCTAAATGGCTAGAGAAATGACAGCACAACCACTTAACAAAACAACGTGGCCGATCATGCGTCTGGCTGTTCATACCAGACGGCCATTTCTCCAATGCGTGTGTGTCACTGTCTGTCTGTCCGCCAGTCTCTCTCTGCGTGCCTGATAGCCTGTCTTACTCTAGACACAGCTGAGAAGTCAAGACAGCCAAAATCACCATAAACCTGGGTGGTTTATTTTGAAATTTGTTTTATTTTGTAAAGTATCCGGCGCCGCGGTGGCCTTCCTACCTGGTTTGACACTGCTGTACTGCGCATGTGCGGGTGCTGTACTCGGATGTGAGGACACACAGAGATTTCCTGATTTAGAGATAGATTTCTAGCAGCAGTTTCAGTATCTTCACACACAGGCAGAATTCACTGAACATTATTTTGAATTCACAGCCCACTTACAGTGTTGAGAGACGCTGCTGTCCCCCGCAGCTGTGGTGGAGATGACCATAGCGGTGGCGGTGTAGTGGGAGCCCAGTGCCTTTGACTCTTGTGACGACAAAGGCTTAAGAGTGGAGAGGGGTGTGAGGGGCTCGGGGGCACCAGAGGGAGCTGTGGTCAAGTGGGGGGTGGCGTCCGCCTGCGATACTCCCCCTGAGGGCGGTGGGAAGTCTTCCTCAACAGTCGCTCTGTTGCCAGGTGTAAATGCAGTAGGAGGGGAGGATGTCGGTGTCATGTCATTTCTTGGCGCTGCTGCAAAGAAAGAAAGAGCACCATAGAAACCTTTAGCTCAAGAGTTATTGTTGTAAGATCCATAACAAACATATCATTCACCACTCATAAGACCCAGTACCTGTATATCATAATGCAATGAGATAAAACAGATGTAGTATTTGCTCCAAGGATGTGTTAGATTGCATTACATTGCATAGTGGTCCATGCTATTGTATCCACTGCCTGTATGTGTTGCTTAGCAACTATCTTTTCTACTTACAGGTTCAAAAACTATGTTGCTTGAAGGGAGCATATTTAATCATTTATTATTATTTAATACTAATAAAAAAACGAATGATTTAATAATTATTTAATATCTACTACATCATATAAAATATGAATTGATCTATTACATGTGTATTAGCTCTGTCATAAAATGCATTAAGCCTATAATATGAAATAACAGGTAAATTCATTTTGAAAATGATTATTAGTTACTTATGCTGAGCTGGTAACAATACAATATAGAAGACATGCAAGACATATTAGCTACATTAAGAACATTTGTCAGCACTAATCCAGTAGGTAACTGCCCAAGTTTCCCCTCTGATGAAACTCAACACACAAAATAAGACCTTCCTTAAGTGAAGCAGAATCTGATTATCTACACAGTAAGCACTGTGGCGCTCTGCCCAACAAATCCTTTTAGGTGCTATTGATTACTTAATACTTTCAATTAACACTCCTAAACAAGCTCACCTGGCACACAGCCCCTCATATCAGGACCCAGGTCCTGCCCGTCGGGGCAGGCGCAGGTGTATTTGGGTGAGTGTTCAGTAATCTGTGGAGCCTTTAGACACAAGTACTCACAGCCTCCATTGGCCACACTGCCCAGATTACAGCTGTCTGGGCCTGGAGACCATGACAGCAAGAAAGAGAGAGACATGGAGAATTACACAGTTATGGTTATATAAATAAGATTATCACTTATTCAACATGGGGAGATAGCAGAGAGTCAGAGAGAGACAGAACAAGTTGCCACACTTTATTGTTCCCCACTGTGAACACGACAACAAAGCCCATTACAATGCGTAAACACAATCTATAAGAATACAAAGAGTAAAATCTGGCATTATACAGTTACTTGCTGTAAATATTATCCAGATCCTGTGCTACTGGGCCGGGTACAACGCCACTGTGTTCATCCTTAAGTCTTGCTTGGATACGAACTAGAAAAGACAGGTATGTACAGTATGAAGATGGAATTGGAAAGCCGGTGATGAAACACAGTGTAAGATTAAAATATGAATGGGCATGTACTTGAAGTAAGGAATAAAAAGAGACAGACAGGCAGAGATAGATATGGAAACTGACACACAAGAAAGGAAATACACAGGCAACACATTCATCATTAAGAGCTCTGTTCAGTTCAACTGAAATCTGGATTGTGAGAAAACCGGGCTGGTGGGCAGGGTTTTGACAGATGTGTGAATGTACTGCTGCCCCCAATGCTTTGATCCCTCCACCACAGTCACAAGCCTCACCATCATTTATTCATATGCCTGGGTCAACATGGATCCACGGAGGGAGCACGGTCACAGAAACGCGACTCAGCTCAGACAACCACAGTGAGGGGAGGGAAGTGAACAGACGTGCAGACATACATGCAAAGTCCCTCACTTGTACTGCGCGCACACACACACACACACACACACACACACACCTTGCGGCTGGCGGAGCTGGTGGAAGACCACGATGTCATGGGGGTCGTTGAGGTTTTCAGCCAGCGTGTGGATGTCTTGTCCGGTCAGCCTGTTGGCCATGAAGACCGCCGCCCTGTCTCTGTCTGTCCAGTAGATACGATCCTGAAACACAGAAAATCATTGTCTTGATAATATGGGTAATACACACACAGTTAGTCAGGGTTGTTTTGGGTTTGAGCCCTACAGCACATATTGGCAAACAGCAATTCCAACAGCTCGGTTGGTAACCTTTAAAGGACAGAGCCATACAACTACAACTTACATCTAATTCAACAATCTAAAGAAGATGGTCGTTTCATGGATTTTGGGAAACTCAGAAGTGCAAGCATCATTGACTTGGAGTGATTTTATTGCTGATGATTTTGGTATTAAAGTAATTCTGTTGGGTTTGTTAGCAGCATGCTGTCGCCCAGTCGCCTGGACTAGTGGATCTATTTATCATGCTATTTTTAGCCATGCTAGCGTCATGCGGTAAGGGCAATAGCGGTCGATTGGTCCACCACTCTGGTCCAGACTGAAATATCACAACAAATATTAAATTGATTGTCATTAAATTTGGTACAGAGTGGACATTTCTTCATCCCCAGAGGATGAATCCTCAACATTTACTAGATGGTTTGGCACAAATAGTCATGGTTCCTAGAGGATGAATTCTCATGACTTGGGTGATCCTTTGACTTTCCTGTGAACATTTGTGGGTTTAGGTGAGATGTCTCAAAAAATATTGGATAGATTGCCATAACGGAAACAAACTGTAATAACTTCAATGATCCCTTAACTTTTCTCTAGCACCATCATGTGGTCTAAATTTCAATTTGTCTTGATGTTTGGTTTATATTCGGCTTGTGCTTGTGACCAAATACTTGCAAAACTAATGGCATTCCCAACAGCCTCAGCTGTACTTTGCTAACACACTAACCTAAAATGGTGAACATAATAAACATTATACCTACTTAGCAGCAGTATGATAGCATTGTCATTGTGAGCATGTTAGCATGCTGATGTGATCCAAAGCACCACTGTGCACGGCCTCACATGAGATGCATGCTGTGGGAGAGTACACAGCACTAACAGCTGTAAATAGCTCAGAGTACTCACAAGTCTAATTTATTTGAGGAAAAATAACAGAGAAAAAATTAGGGTAAGTGGAATTTGCACTGATAAATATTTGTTGCCACACAGAAAAATTCATTATCTTGTAGAGAAGAAAGTGTGCTCATTTGGCTTTTAATAAAATGAGGCAATGAATCCATCAAGGAAATGCAAATGCCGAGGTTTAAGGGTAACTAAGACATGTTTTAATTCAATTGAAGTGCTACACTACGCAGTAAGCGGCAATAAATGGAGGTGTGACTTCTTATTGTGGAAGAAGATTCAATCTATCATGTGGATTTTTTTATTGGTCTTAAATGATTAAAACACATCCTCTTTAGATCAAAATATCATAGCTCAAAGGCAAATTTTAACCATGCTTGTTTATTAACTGATTTGATTGCTTTGTTTCTCCCGTTCCTTCCCTCAACAGTTTAAAAAAGAAATTCTGACATTTTCTGCAGTTGCCTTAGAAACTACAGTAACTGTATGCTCAGTTTGTGTGTGTGTGTGTGTGTGTGTGTGTGTGCGTGTGTGTGTGTATGTGTTTGTGTTGAGTCAGTCAGTCGTTGAGTCAGAAAGAGATGGTAATGTGATGTACACTACAACAAGCTCCACTCAATAACACGGGGCTGGTGAATGTTCAACATCCTGAACAAGAAGGTCACCTTGTTGCCACAGCAGGGCAGAGAGCAGAGAAGCCCCGGATCGATTATGTATTACACCAGAGGGAATTTATCATTGTTTCTGTGAGTACAGTGCTGCCTGCAGGCTGGACTAACAGCAGAGTACAGTAAGGAAAATCCTCAAGGTAATGCTTTGGACAGCTTACCTCTGTTGGTATTTTCATTTTTAAAGGTTAAAACTGCAAGAAACAAGAGAGTGGTGGAATGTACTGCACCTATAATCCATTTTACTCACGTACTGAACTTAAAGCAACACTATGCAACTTTTCCCGCTTCGGTCCCCCTACAGGTTGTCTCATTGGAACTACAGCTCGCGCTAAAAGTTACATAGTGTTGCTTTAAGGGCCTTTTCACACCTGAAAGTCTGAACCATGGTCCAGACAAAGGTTCATGTTTAGATTGTATACATTTGATCTGGTTAGTTTTGGTTTCACATTGAAGTTATACAAGCGCACTAAAGAACTATACATGACATAACTACGCCCTGTCAAACGTACAACATACATACGCGAGCCACGTCTCCCGATACTTAATTGATTGGTTTGTAGACGGGCTTCCCCTTCCTCTCGTATGCACTCCCATTATTCTCTCTCTGGTGTCGGAATTTTTGTGAGTTTTTTCTAACTGACTCCCGCTCTCCCCATGCTACCACAGCTTTTTTTGTTTTGTTGCATTGTTTAGAAGCAAGACACAGAAAATGTACTTGCATTTATTCAGAGACAAAGTGAAACCTACAATGTAGATTTACTACCACTTAACAAGTAAACTGCTAATTTATTCTCTGCTCTGATTGCCGACAGCTGTCTGCTCTAAGTGCATTCACGTCACTCACTTGCTCAACCACACATTACATACACACTAAGCACTGAGCTATTCCTTAAAGGAGCTATGCTTGTCTAATAACACTATGATAGCCTGCCAGAACTTCCTGTATTTGGCTACAAAGTCCGAACCATCCAAAAAATGCTTTCACACTAGAAACGAACCAGACCATGGTTCAGTTTCATGTGGACCGAGACTACCTCTTTTTGTGAGACCAAATTTTGGCTGTTTGGTCCGGGGGAGGTTTCACACCAGCAATTTTGGTATGGATCAAACTGAAAAGTCCAAAAGTCCGGACCAAATGAGGTAGGTGTGAAAGAACCTTAAAACATTTTAGGTACTTGTACTTTAGTTGACTAGTTGCTACTTTATACCTATCTTACATTTCTGAGGGAAATATTGTATTTTTTACTCCACTACATTGATTTGACAATTAAAGTTATTGGTTACTTTGGATCTGAATTCTCCTCCACCTCCGCTTTTTAGATCAGGTCTGCAGAGTTGAGGCTTCTTTACTTTCTACTGTAAAAATAAGGACATTTGAATCCAGTGTTGGTGTTTTCTCTGGTTTGCGGCTGAATGAAATCTGTATCTGTGTTCCCACTGAGACCAGTTCCCCTTGAGAGGAGTCCCACAGGGGAATAGGCCACTTGGGTGATCTGAAACTGGCTGGGACTTTGCTGCAGTGGCAACAACAGGGACAAGTCAGACGTGTGTGTAAGCAAAAGCATGCTCGCCAGTGTTGGGAGTAACGCAATTACAGTAATGTATTCCTTTTTGCTGTACGCAGTAATATAACGCATTACTAATTAAATTTCGGTAATATTATACTCGTTACAATCTCAGTAACGCGAGTTACAACGCATTTTAACGCAACATTTAGTGGTGCATTGTTTTTTTAAAGAATTCAACACCGCACATTTCTTCACAGGAAAAAAAAGCCGTATTATTTTCCTGTCGCTGTATTCAATGGTTGAGATGACTGCAGAGACAAATACATTTGCGAGATGGATATTATTTTCAGGAGTTATTACGCTGCGTTGAAGTGAGCTGTCCTGTTTCTGTTCCCGTGGTCAGAACCAGAGACGGTACGGACAGCATGTATGTCCCAACAGGTGACGGTACGTCAGCGGCTGACAGATATAAACATGTCGGGAATTAATGTTGAGGCTTGCTACACGTAAATATCATAGCATTTTATCAGCCGTGGAGAGTAACTCTGCCTGTAGTGGAATGGCTTCGAATGACGACCAAAAACGCTTGTCTTTTACTGTGACCATTTACTGTTCAATATGTTGCAGTTTTACAAACAAGAAAGTGAACAACTGGAGCCTGACGGACATGTTGCATCTCAGTAAGCTAGCAAGAGTAGGCTACACAACAGACAACGTCCGTGTAACCTACTTCAAAATAAAAGCACTTCCTGTGACGGTTCGCAGTAATACTAAATTACTGTTAAATAAGGTTGTGTAGGCTACCTTTTCACAAATCAGCTGTAAATCAAGTACTGTAAATAATGTAAATAGTGAGTTTTAATCACACTATAATTGAACATTTCATTTAGAGTGTTTTAAACTAAACAACATGAATTTCTTATTCAAGTGCTATAAACAAACATTTTACAACAATGTCGTACTTTTAATTGAGTATTTTCATTTTCTCCTACTTGCCTGTTATACGTTTTACTTATCTATTTTTTATAGCTTTAGTTACTTTGCATATTTATATTGATTATACAAAATATGAATAATCTATGATGTATTAAAGTGGATAAAGAGGAGACTTTATTGATCCGGTGGTGAAATTCACAAGCTAGCTGCCAAATCAAATTTCCCCTGTTATTTTGGTGAAAGTAACTCAAAAGTAATGCAAAAGTAGTGTAACGCATTACAATTCAGAGACAGTAATATTGTAATATAACTAATTACTCTCAAATGACAGTTACTAGTAATCTATAATGTATTACATTTTGGAAGTAACTTGCCCAACACTGATGCTCGCACACAGGCATAAACACACACAACATAGAAGCCACGAGGCAGCAGATTTGCTGATCACCTAAAGCATGAGTGTGTGGGTTGCTTTAGGCTGCTCTATACTCCCTATAGCTGCCTTCTGTTTAGTATGCTCAGCCAGTCAATCCCACAAGTGAAAACAGACAACACACACACACACACACACACACACACACACACACACACACACACACACACACACACACACACACACACAAACTGAGCATACAGTAAATTTAATTTAACAGTCACACTGCAGGCCCCTGTGACACTAATGAGAGAGATGTAGATATGATGAGATGTGGGAGGCCGGATGATACCATGGACAACAGCCCAAAATCATTAAAAATCAGTTGCACACAAACCTCAAAAACAGCCAGAGCGTAGGGGTGTCCCAGTCTCTCTGCGGATGACATGTGTGTTCTGCGGTGAGCTCCGTTCAGGTCTACACTGGCTATAAGGTGCAACTTTGAATCCACCCAGTACAGACGCCTGTTGGCTACATCTGAGAAACACACACACACACACACACACACACACACACACACACACACACACACACAGGTGGATCAGACTTTCAAGTTGAGTAAAAATTGATTGTCTTTGCAGTGAGCACTCTTGCACTCTGACCGACAAATCCCTTTAGGTGATATTGATTACGTTTTAAAATGTCCGATTCTCACGATTACACCTCCGCAAGTTTCACTGTGCCAATATCTAACTTCTCAAACACGTCATTTTAAAAGCAACTGTGATAACTTTATTAATCTATTTCTTGCCATTATCATTAAACATTACCCTTATCATTTCAATTACTTTTGTCCTTTACCTACATTGAGTTGAAAAAACAGCTGTTCTCCTCTCACCTAGCGTGATGCCATTGGGCCATTCAATGTTGTCAGCCACCAGCACCTGTCGGTCCACTCCATTCATCCCGGCCTTCTCTATCTTGGCTCGTGTGCCCCAGTCTGACCAGTACATAAAGCTAGATTGAACAAAGGAAGCATACTTATTGTGGTATTATGGAGTGTTCATATACTGTAGTGCTGCTGCACTCAGCATGACATGTAAAGGTAACAATCTTATATTGCACAAGCATTATACTGTTTATAATGATATGGCTTCTCTTTTTCAAACTAAAAAAGCACTGAGACACTTTCCCATCAACTAGTATGTCTGGAACAAGAAAAAAAGAAGACGAAGAAAAAGAAACTGCTTCCAGATACCAGGGGGTTGATTTACTAACTTTATGCCACATTTTTTAGGTACTAACAAGTCAGTCAGCATTCTCTATATTTATTATGAGAACTGCACCGACATTTTCGCACTGGCAAGATGACAGTACATGATGGCAGTACTAAAAATTGCCTATGCAATATACAGCCTATTGTAGAAGAATCCTATATAAAACTGCAATGCCAGCTGAAAAAAAGGATTATTTGCTAATACTGAACACTATAGCAGAGCAACACTGACTCTGAATCGATATATGGGAGTAGCACCTGTGAAATTTGTGGAACTGTGGTTTTGAAGGGGGGACAGAAATTGAAATGTATGTTAATAACAACTAGGCATATTACAAAACCATGTTAGTGACAAACAAAGACAACTGCAGCAAATCAACAGATCTGAGTAGTGTGCACTCTGTGGGAGCTGTCCGTTCAGCACCATGAAATCACAACACAAGTCAAAAGACCAGCAATGCAGTAACAGTATTATTTTTCGTACAAATTGTGTGTTGAGTGAAGCCTCTGCTTTCCAGCTGTATTCAAGACAACTCTTAAGCAGCCCCATGTGTTCAAACCACCAAATGTAAATGTGATGTTATTGTATAAGTTCTGTATAATTTGAATGGTTATTGGGCAATATCAGTCAACAATCACAGCAGCAAACTCGTTTCTATGTAAATGTTTATTACTGACATCAAGTGAATTTTCCTGCAAAGACAAAATTGTCATTTGGTGTCAGAGTAAGAAATCTGTGTGTGCTGGATTCCTGTTGAGCAGTTATGACTGGGTCTGTAATGTGCAGAAGATGCCACTGTGTCAATGCCTCGATTAAATGCCTGTTTATTTTTGTGTCTGTCTGTTTTCATCTAGGTTTGCATCACCAGAACACAAAAGCTGCAGAAGCACACGCTGGCACACATATATACCCTATAGCTTCCTAGATTAAGAGCATTCATCTGGGACAGAAATTCTGAAAGGATGCTAAATGGGTCACAGGCTTGTTACTCTGGATTCCCACATAGAGCAAGATGGTTTATCTTATGTTTAGCATTAGATGTGGTCTCAGAGGAGGATTATGTTTATTAATTTCCTGGGTCCCGGGCTGAAATCACTTAACAAATCTTTATCCGGGGTCATTGACCATCATCTTCGATAAAACATAGATCAGTATAGTGTGTGTCAGCATATTCAAAGAGATATACAGTAGAGAAGGGTAACCCATATAAACTCCGTTTTTACACTATTTTTTGCTGACATACTGTAAATTGTTATGTAAATTCATAGCATACAGTTGAGTAATTAGCATTCATTAGAAATTGTGTAGGTCTGTGGATGCTAGCATTATAATGACCGATAGAGACAATTGTTTGCCGACCATAATTATTGATCCTGTCATTTGTATCTTCAATATTGGGTATTACATATAATGTGGCCAATGCTTGGTTTCAAGGCATTTTGTGTTCCTGAACAAGGATCACACATCCCATCCTCCAGTCCTTACCCGTGGTGGGGATCCAGCGCTATGGCCCGGGGTTCACTCAGGTCCGTGTTGATGAGGACGCGTCTCTTGGTGGCGTCCACTGAGGCCACGGAGATGGATTTGTCGCCGGAGTCGGTCCAGTACAGGTTGTGTTGGAGCCAGTCCAGAGCCAGACCCACAGGGGTCTGCAGGAAAGATTCCAGCAGCGGCACCTGCTGAGAGGGGTCACTGGCCTCATGGATGAAGGCACTGCAGAGGAAGGGGGAGGGTGGTAAGGGGAGAGAGGGAGCAGGGAGTATTTCAAGGGGAGGACAATATGTAAGTCATTCTCTACAGCAAGCTAGCCATTAGTGCAAAATCAATGTGTAGTGGAGGGATGTTGACTGCCTGGTGGGGCGCAATTTTTGGTGATAATTAGTCTATATATACTAGTCATTCCATTACAAGCTAAAGTATTTTACAAACGTATACCAAAAAGCAGTTGACTGTAACTATAAGTGAATGAATGAAGGAATGATGATACCATTAAATGGCTTTTTTTGTTTGTCTAAAGTAAGCAAAAAAGTCTTTTTGGCACATGAATTGGATGAAATGGTGAGCTGACATAAAGTGGATATATGAGCACATACAGGACAGTGGCAGGACAAGTGAATAGCCAAGAGATTGTTTGTGTATTGTGTATCATCACGACTAACTCTCCACTCTACTGTAAAGTGACTGCAGAGTATATGAGCTATTGCCTTGGGCCATGCGCTAAGCAAGTTCATCCGGGGGTTAGCATCCTTCTTAGGTGGACCACTTATTAGAATAGACAAGGCCTAACTCCGGGGCTGCCCTGCTCGCTAATGATTTGGCCCCAGCAGAGGTCTGAGGTGAGGGTCAGGCAGCTGTGCTCCCGAACAAGAATTTCAATCTTACTTTCCCCAGAGATCTTTTCTCTTTAACATCCATTTTATGAAGAGAACACAGTGCTCCAATTAGAATACACTCTGGGGACAAAATGTAGTTGGGGTAACAATAGAAAGCCATTCTCAGTTGATTCAATTTCAAAAACGTCAAAAGACTGAACAAGGAGATGCTCAGTAAATCAAATACAGGAACATGTCAGGGTGCAACAATACAAGATTTGTCATATCAAGTATCTGTAATGTCACATTTAGATTGTTTAGTTTAAAATCAGAAGAATAACATTCTCAGTAAAAAATAGTATAAAAAAGTACACGTTAAAGATTATGAACACTTACAGTTAGTCAAAATGTTTGACGCATGCTGCAATGTAAGACATGACATAACTGGCCTCAAGGATACACACATGCGTTTTGGTGATAAACAGTAAATGTAATAACTTTGTTTACAAATAAACTTCAAATCTAAATCTAAATTAAATAATGTAAAATCATCTTTTTTCACCTGTAGATTTTCCGGTGAAAGCGATCACACCAGAAGACACGGTTGTTGGCCACGTCCAGATCCAGAGCCACAGCATTCTTCTGGGTGGACACCACCTGGCTGTAGTCCCTCTTCACCAGGTCGATGCGGCGGATCTCATGCCGGTTGGTGAACAGCAAGTAAGGGCTCTTCCCTGCACACAAAGCAAAGGATATTTAATGCCCTGTTTTTGTGAAAATGGGACGATAGGCAAATGCCTATGTGAACTTGCAGCCTTAAGACTGTTTTATGCTTCTGCGTCAACTCCACGCCGTAGCTACGCCGTCGCTCCTACGGTGTCATGAGCCTTTCGGAGTTCTGCGTCGGGGTTAAATGCGTTTCTTCGCATCGCGGTGCATTTCACTGCCAGAATGCTAGGGGGTGTGTGGTTTCCGGAGGGTCGTGAAACTCTGCCATTTCCGACGAAAGGGAGAGAGACAGTTTATGTTATGTTAACAAGCAAACTTTAGCACAACTGCCCACAAAGTACTGCTTGCTGGCAAAGTGCTAATTTCAAAACGTTACTGACATATAGACACTTTACAAACGGATAACCCCGTCATTGTAACCAAAATATGTCTGAGTTTATTTGCAAAGCTTATGTCAGTGAACTAGCATGTTGCTACTCCCCACAGTAGGCTGCTTGAAACACTGACTATCAACACACAGGACGAGTTGACCAATCATAGTCCTTGCGGTCTGCGTCGCCTCGACGCAAAGTTATAATTTTTTGGAGGTGCGTGTCAAGCTACGGCGGAGGGCTCGGAGAAGGGTTTGCGTCTGCAGCGGTACACCATCGATTCGACGCAGAAGCATAAAACAGCCTTTAGTATAGATGAGTTAGCCAGAAAAATTTTACAATCGCAGTCACAGTGCAAAGCAATTTAGAAAAGGGGTTGAAGCAGGATGAAAACATTAGTAATTTATTGGTAAGTGGAGTTATAACGGCCAGTCAAGTCAGCTTTGATAATTTGGTAAAAGGCCAGAAGGGTCCAAGCCATTATGTCCTAGTAAAAAACTTCTCTTGTCTATGCACTATTCCCTTATATGATTCAAATTTAGCAAGCTAGTATAGTGTAATAAAAAAAACTGTAACTTTTAGCCAGTGGAATTAACCACTAAAGACATTCTGAGCAAACATGGTCTGGATTTAGATTGGATTAGAAATAAGAAGTAATGGCTGTACCTACCTGTGTCAATAATATAACCCAAAACACACAGCATTATTCTGCTGAAAATGAAGGACATAAAAAAAGAAGATGCCGATAAGCCTGAGAGATTGTTTTTTTGCATAGAAATGTTTGTGTGCTGGATAAGGTTGACCATGATGGGAAATGCTGTGTGTCAAGAGATGATGTAGCCATTACTCTACAGTAATAACACTGCGGTGAAGCCTCAGTGTCAAAAAGCATTGCAGCTTAAAGTGCTGCTGCATATTTGTAGCACCAAAGTCAATACTCTAAATGTCATTTTTTTTTAAACAGATAAATAACACAACAAAGCGTGTGTAATACAGCTCAATATCCTCCTCTATCAAGAGTGTGGGGACAATAATCCTTCATTAAAAAATGCTGAATAGTTGTATTGATCAGTGTGTCTCCATGCATCATTAAGTTGTACACGCCTTATTATCTTCTCCTGCAAATATAGATCAGTAGTACCTTAGCAATTGGCAGCACCTCTTTAAACAGCAAGCTGTCAACTTTCACACAGGTGGTAGAACTAAATAGATACGCACGCACGCATGCACACACACACACACACACACACACACACACACACACACACACACACACACACACACACACACCTCATGTGATCACTTGCGATTAGATTTTACATTTCCCACTCCCATTTGATTTATCAGTAGGGAAACTGTGACCGCTACTAGCTACAACAAGACACCTGCAGCCATGCTAGTGGCTCAATGAGGCTGTACTTAGGCACAGTAGTGCTCTGAGCTAAATGCAAACATCAGCATGCTGACATGCTCAAAATGACAATGCTAAAATGCTGCTGCTAAGTGCTGCTGCATCTTAGTTTACTGTATTAGCATGCTAACATTTGCTAATTATCACTGAACACAAACCACATCTGAGTTACGCAAGTATTTAGTCATAAACTAAGTATTGGACAAATTTAAGTTTTGCCCAGTATATGGCACTAGATTAGAAGGGATCACCAAACACCAGTGATTACAATTTATCCTAAACGGGGACATGAGCTATACAATAGTATAACCTCCTGGTGGCACTAGAGGAGGAAGTTAGGGCATCAACAAAGGCCTTATGATTCATCCTCAAAATAAAGCATGGATGTCTGTACAAAATGTCATTGCAATCCATCCCTTTGTCACTAAAGGCGGGTAGCTTCATCCTCTGGGGACCATACATGCAGAGATATTTCAGTCTGGACCAAAGCGGTAGACCGACCGACTGACCGACCAACATTGCCATAGAGAGAGACACAATAGATAGTTTATGCGTCTTCAGGTCAGGTATAGACTGTGTTTGGTAGCTTTGTCATGCTACAGTATTAGCACACATAGCTATTAGCACTGAGCATCTACACCACAGTGTGTCCTTGTTTCATTTTGTGTGCACTCACACCTATTTTTAGAGCTGTCCACTTGTGATTAGGTCACCCAGGATGCATTTTAATTAGCCCCAAATCTGAACGGGGGCCGTAGAGGCATTTATATTATCATGCCTTCATGTTTATTTCCTTATAATTCTGGCAAGAAAAAAGTGGGTAATAGCTGCCCGCAGGGAAGGTTTTATCACTTTTGGCTGGCAACTACAGCCCACCTTTGTCTTGTAACATCTATATTAGGCCTATCTATTTCTGACTTTGCATAGTAATAGGATGACAGCTACAGTCAGTTATCTCCAGAGGCAGATATGGTATTCTCTCATTAATGGCTCCCTCGCCTCAGTTTCCCTTTTGACAGTCTGTGTCATAGCCTCATTGTAGTATCGTACCCCTGCACGTCCCCTCTTCCTTCCTTTTCCTTCCTCTCCCAGCACAAAGTCTGAATTATGACAGTGCTGGTCAGACTAAGTGTCCCTCAAAACTGGCCATTACAATGACAACATTTCCAACCCCTCTAAATGGGAAAAGGGTCCCCTGCTGGTTTAATGGGCTGTCATGGCAGCAGTAGTTTTCATTGCCGCAAAACCAAGCGGTGGAACTGCTGCATTCACTGGGATTCTGCTTCCGCTGCTTTTGACACACAGCCAGATACAGTTCTCTCCTGGCCATGATGAACTGATACCAAACACACTGGGCAGTCATGCACAGAGAAATACACAAGTGCAGACAGAGGCAGGGGGGCAGATAAAATCCAAACACATATCCAGTGTGTACAAATGCAAACACACACATGGGAGTGCTGAGCTTTGATATCAGCTCAGCTTAATTGAGGGAAATGAAATCACAGCATTTGACAGCCACAGGGACTAAATCACCACATTTCATTTGACTCACTGTTTCCTGCCAATTAAATAATGAACATTTTTGGGGAAATGAAGTGTAAACATATAAACTGGCCTCTCTGTGTACGCCTCTTGCTAATAGCTTTTGGCCATGGTCAAAGAAATTAAATTGGCCTCTTAAGCAGTTTACTTTGTTCTCCACTAGTCCGACAACTGTCAACACACCTAACGGGACACCAGTTTCAATTTGATGTAATTAGCCTCCACAGTGACTCAGCTAGGTACCCCTGAAGAGTTGCTATACCTAATTATAAGTGTTCAGCATGGTTGCACACATCAGTCCGTCACTCATGAAACTGTCTAATGTGACGCTGGAGGACAGATTTGGCCTGGGAGAAACTGAGTGGTTGCCTAAGTGATGCTTGCTTTTAAAAAATATATAATTTAGCAATTATGTCATATACACAAGCAAGTGCAGAGCAATGATAAGAACCTAATAGAAGAAAGATGTGATTATGACATGAGGAGGGTTTTGACACTGTGGCACAAAAGCTGAGTGTGAAGTGTTGCACTAATGAGGCAGCGCAATATCTGAGAGAAAGTCTTGTTATTAACAGTACAACACAGCTTTTTGAACTAGGAGGAAATGTATCTTGACAACAGCAACTATGCAAGTTATAAACTGCATAAATAATAAAAGAACAAAATAATATATTCACCCTATTTTGCAGGAACAAGAAGTATAATCACAACACATTCAGAATCTCGGGCATCCGTTCGGACCCATGTCTAGATTTTGACTAATCGCTTGTTCTCATTTTCAGCCTCAAAATAGGAAATCCCATAGTCTCAGACACCTTGCATTGTTGATAATTGAGCATTGTGACTCACCTTCTGCCTTGCAGGTCTTAGTAACAGGGTCCATCTCATAGCCTTCATAGCATTCACATTTAAAATCTCCCTTGTAGTTGATGCAGATCTGGCTACAAGCATCAGGGTTCTCACATTCATCAATGTCTGCAGGGAGAAGAGGGAAATGAGGTTATCAATCGACTGAAAAACAGAGAGAGATAGACCCAGTCAGACAGAGTGACTAATTTACCCTTGTGTGCTGCACTATATAAGAATGGCAACTTAATTCCCAAAATGTTAATATAGCAATACATTTTTTGAGAATAAACAGATGGAATGGGTGAGTTATATTATGCACATTATATATAACTGAAAGTGCTGGAGAAACACACAGACATGTTGTCATTCAGTTAATGGGAGAAAAGAAGTCGACAGGGAGACAGGGCGTGTCCCTGTTGACTTCCAGCAGATCCTAGGCTTTTTCCTTGGGTGTGATGTGGAAACATTAGTGTTAAAAGGATGGGGAAGGGTGTGAAGGACAGAGTATATATGCGTGTATTACCGTGGATTTCCACAGGATGCGGAACGTCTGCGGACCGGCTCCGCTGCGGAACGGCTACGTGCTCCGCCGTCCGTCAATACCCACCAGGTCCGGATTTGTTGCGTAACGGCTGCGGTCAGCCGACCACGAGATCTCGCGAGTTCACGTATGTTCGCGCGATATAACAGGATGTAGTTTCTATAAACAGAACCACAAAACCAACAACATTTGTTTCCATCCAGAGGAGTAGAGGGGAAACAACTCTGTGCTGTGTTTTCAAGGTGTAGTGCAGGAAAATATGACCCGCCGTGAGCACGGTGTATTTTATTTTGAAAAGTAACCGGATGTTTTATTTTGTTTCTGTGCTCGACTTCCTGTCCCGCACAATCTGAATTGTGCTGAATTGCTGCGGAGCTCTCCGTCGTCCGTCAAAAATAGAAGCTCTGCGTATCTGCTCCGGAGGGCTGCGGACTGACGGAACTGGGACGGAGTAGGGACGCAGACGTTCCGCAGTCAGTGGAAATACACACATTGACTTTAATGGAAACCTAATGACTCCGTCGACGTTCCGCAGACGTTCCGCATCCAGTGGAAATTGCCGGTTAGAGATATAGTATGACTGTGCTAGTTTCCCTGTGGGAGTGACAGACTGGGCACATTATACAAAGACAGACAGAGAGCTGCCCAAAGCAATACAACACACATACACACTGACAATCAAAGTAGCTTGGTCAGCAGCCGACCTGCCACTCATGTTTTTATATAGCTGCCTGTCTATCTAAAGTTTCTTTATTTACCACCACAAGTCTTTTTGTCCAGTAGCTGGTAGCCAGTAGGGCACTGGCACTCAAAGCCGATTGGTTGGTCCATACAGACATGGGAGCAGCCGCCGTTGTTGATCATACACTCATTCAGCCCTGGGAGACAAAGAAAACAAGCTAGTGGTCAAATGCAGCCAATCACAGAAGAGGTAGAGACATTATGCTCACCCAATTGGTCATTTAAAAAGGTCAAAATCAGATTTTGAAAAGGGGGAAAGTGCAGTGGAAAGGCTCATGATATGCGATAAAGGTGTATAAATATGGATGGCACATAGGTGTGGAAAATGGATATATTCATAATCTTCCATTTTATCTGGGCTCTTGTAGCTCTTTTCCATCCTTTTTGAATCCTTATCAGATGTTCTCAAAAGTTAAAAGGGGAATCAAAGAGTCACAACATCACACACGGTAAGCTCTTCTGCAGGGATATAAAATATGTGTGCAGAGAGGATTAATGCGGTAAACTGGGATTCTGAGATGCCCCATAAGGATCTACCACAGGAGTGAGAGAGGACATCGAAATTAAACAGCGTGCCTCTTTCATTTTGAGGCAGAGGGATCTAAAAGCATCAGGAGAATGAAAAAAAGCTAAAAAACAAGATGTAAAAACACAACCACTCTCATTTTAAACTAGGTCAAAGCAGCTGGCACAAGGTTGGCACACAAAAAAGAAAGCAGAGGTAGTTAGATTTGATTGTGCTGCACACAATGGCTTTATGAATTACTTGATAGCAAGGACAGCTCAAAAGTCAATGAATGAAATTTTAGGGTCCTATTTTTTATTTCCTCCTCCAGTTTATTCAATACAGCTAAGAATCAAGTATTAACTGCGTATGCAAGCTGTTACATGTAGTAATATTTTTCTATAATTATACTGTGGCAATGACTTAGCATTTGACAAGAGATCCACGTCTGAAGCTCAGCACACGTTTCTGTCCATGTTTGGTTTAAAAAGAAAAAACAACCTATTGTTTGAATGACTCACCAAACAGAAGCCAACTGAGTGAAAGCTAAGATCACTAGAAAAAAAATGTATCTCCAAAATTTCATTTAACAGCATACAGGCTTTGCTTTTCACACAAACAATTAAGCATGGCTGCACAATAAACTACTGACAACTGGAAAGGAGTGATAAAGAGACAGATGGATTAAACTGCAAGAGAAACCTCACTCCTCAATACGAGAGTGCTTAATTCTGTCAACAGCATCCTGCCCAATCTAGTGTAACACATTTGTCAATAGGCCAGGGAGCTTTATATCACCTGTCACTGAAAGCAGAGATAGTATACTGTATACAGTATGTGTGTTAGTTAGTACTGTAAACAGCTGGCTCAAAGCAAAGCATCTGCGACCTCCCCACCAAGACATTGGTTCCAAAATGAAGCTTCATTAACCTTTAAATATTATGACTTGAGTTTTAACACCACATAAACACTTCCGTTGTTATCTTTCTTAAAATGCTGCTAATATATTTTAAATATATAATGGAATCTAAATATATTCTAATGCTATACGTTTTTTTAAGGGAATATTTTGTCTTTAGACATGAAGCTAAACAACTTTTTAATGTTTTATTTTACAAATTATGTGTATGCAGTTCCGCTAGCTTTAATTCCTCTTTACGTTCTGGACTTTTTCCGCACTTTACTGTCGATATTTTTTTTGCTGTATATGTGACATTAAAGGAATAGCGAATAGTTCATCATTTTGGAAAAATACACTTACTCGCTTTCTTGCAGTTAGGCTGGTTGCCTGGCAACCTCATGGCAATGATAAAACTCCAGGAAGTTACTGTGCCAGTCCAAGAAATATTTAACCATCTAATCCCCTGCAACACTGCAACATTTCGTTTTTACACTTGCATTTTAGATATAACAAAGATACAATGTGTTATTTACTAAGCTTTAGAGATACTGGTAGTTGGATGTTGTTACCTTTGGTAAGAAGCCAGGCTAGCTGTTTCCCCATTTCTAGTATTTGTGCTAAGCTAAGCTAACCGGCTGCTGGTTCCAGCTTTATATGCCATTTATGTTGTTACCCACTGCAGAGGCACAAAGAGCATTTGTGCAAAAGACCCTGTACATGCTTTGTTTTTCTACAGTGTCAGGGAAGTTATTCTGATGCCATTTCCTGTGCCTTGCAATAAAATGTTGCAAGGTCTGTCCTGATAAGTGCGGCCCTCATTTAATATACAAGAGCTAGACCTACTACAAGCAATACACTGACTGCAGGGATCCAGGATGACCTGTTCAGCTTATCCGTGGAGCTTTGAGGAAAGATTTTTTTTTGGACAGCTACACCATTTAATATACAAGAGCTAGACCTACTACAAGCAATACACTGACTGCAGGGATCCAGGATGACCTGTTCAGCTTATCCATGGAGCTTTGAGGAAAGATTTTTTTTTTGGACAGCTACACCACATTATTCTTTATTTATCGTAACAAAAGTAAAGAAAGATAAAGTTGACTCTCTAGAGATTGACTGAGGGTTACTTTTGTGGGGAAATTTTTATCTCTGCTTTGTATAAGTGCCAGCAGACTTTGAGCACTGCAACTGCCAGCATTAAATTCCCATCTCTAATTCAGCTGGATGGATGACAGCAGCCTGCCACTCACAGAAGCTTCAGCTAACTCCCTTCATGTCAGCTCCGAATTAACTGCAGACAGAATAAAGACCAAGATGTGAATGTATTTGAGGACTCGCTCATTCCTGTTTCTGTGAGTCGGACTGGGTGGCTAACAAAGACACCTGAGTAGACGCCGTGTGACAACATCAACACCTTTTTCTAGACCACTTCCAAGGACAGCCATGATTTAGAGGTCACTCTCCCATGGGCAAACAAACATGGCGTCTCTCCTTCTCTACTCCACCTCCATCTCTCTCTCTCCCTCTCTCACCATGGTAACCCATTATGTACTAGCTATTTTCAGCCGCTCCTCTCAGTGAAAGCTGGAAGTGATGGTGCAGTGTTAAGAAATGAATGGTATGCCCAGTAATGAGTCAGTACTGTGGTACTATTTCTAATGAGATGGGAAACACAGAAAAACATGTGCTTGAGCACAGAGAGAAATGCTTTATTTCCCCCTGATGTAAGGCTGATGCGGTAAATGCAATCAAACCAAACAACTATGTATAAGTGTGTTTCAGTGCAGCGGGGAGTATTATCATCTCTTTGTGTTTCGTTTTTTTTGTGTCTGTGTTTTGGTTTGGGAAACATCTTGCGAATTAACGGTTGAGCGAGCAGAGCGATGAGCTAGGTGTGTGTGGACATGCTTTTAATGAGCTGAGAACAAGACCTGAGTTAAAGGAGAGAGGGAGGGAGGTATGAGGAGAGAGAGGGAGGAAAAGGAGAAAGACGAGGGACAAAGGGAGGAGAATTACTCTCTGGAATACCCATTTCGGTCTTGTAATTTCCATCCCTGGCAGAGGTCAGTCTACTCTGCCTTCTGTCACTTTTCCTTCTCAACTTTATGTTCCTCTGATATGTCATGTCCATTTCTATGAGAGTATGTGTCTGCTTCTTACTCTCTCATAACAGAAACTTTCTTACTAAGTGTGGTGGAATTTCCAGAAACACCATGTTGTGGTATGGTGAGACAAAGGGAAAGCTTAGACAAAATCAGGTCATTCTTAGATCACAGGTCAGGGGACGAGAATATTCGGCCAGTCTCTAATAACCAAACCTGTTCATGTATAACTATGTTGGGCTCTCTACAGATTCAGGGAATCTAGTCTGCTGTATGATAAGGGAATGTTTTGTCTCAGGACTGTCTCCGTTTGGAGGTAGGAGGGCCAGCACGAGTTTAAATACACCTTCAAGAAGACAGGAACTTCAGAGAGTTGGGACGGCACTGCACAATAACACATTGTGATTAAACTGTACTGCCTGCCTAATTGTCTCCTCAAAAGAGTGTTTATTAAATGCTTCTGTGTAAGTCATCAAAATCAACTGAACATTCTTCATGTATGTGAAATGATGTGTAGGTTTTTCCTTAACACTAAGCTCTTCAGCACAAAGTCATAAACACAATGTTTTTGTTTCTTTAACTAAGGCATCACTTTCATGTACTCATGGTAAAATAGGTTAAGAGATGAAGGTATATGGAGACAGGTAGAGAGATGGAGAAGAGAGAGATTATCGCAGAGCAGAAGAAGCCTTTTTTTCTACCATTTGATGGTAATTAGTACACACAGGCTCTTGTTCTGATCAACAGAGGCTAATGCTAATTTGAGTGTGCCTCCAAAGCCTTTGAAATGGAAGGTAATAGGAGGGAGGTAGCCGCATTTTGTTATGGCAAACATGATTACGCTGCTACATTAACTGCTTGAATCCATTATAGTCTGCATATACTCATTGCACGGGACTGAGCCAAAAGCTCTGCCAATCTCCTTCATTTCATACCACTGCATCAAGGGGTAAGAGAGCGTTTCTTAACAGCTGACACAAGGTTACAACCTACCTGTGTGCACAATAAGTTCTCTTACCACATTCCTTCTTGGGCTCATCTGATCGGTCCTTGCAGTCCTTGACAGAGTCACACACCTTGGAGCTATCAATGCACTCTCCATTCTTACACAGAAACTTCAGGGGTCCCTCACATTTGGTGGCTGCGACAGAAAAGCAGAAGATAGATCAGCATCTACACTATAAACTTCACGGACATTTATTTGCATGAGCTATTGCAAATTGATTCAGAACCTCATGCACCAAAAAGTGTGTGAAGTCATATTGAATATCTCCAGGGGTTCACAAAATTATTGAAGGCTCGCATGAAACAAGTGGCAGCAAAAAATACTCCACTCATATATTCATATCATCCTACATAAAATGTGTACTTTAATTTAGTCCAGTTTCACAGTGCCCGGGCTTTATATCCTGTAACATTATTTTGCAGTATGCTGGTAAATTATGCATCATAGTCAGAAGAGGGAGAAGTAATTAAATCAGCTTACAAAAAGCACTGGGCTGGATCCATAGGCCTTCTTTTGACATATTTCCGGACAACGCGGGTCAGCAAAGCCGGTGGGACAAATTTCAGTGCAACACCATCAAGGGTAGAATGGCTTACAAGGAGCTGTCTCTACATCCAGACAGGCTCCTTTCATTCCTCACATTCCTCACTAAGGTTTTTTTTTTTTAAATTAGTTCTCGTTTAAATTTGCACCTCCTCTCGTCTGCCAATCAAATCAATCAATCAATTTTTTTTTACCAGCGGTGAAAATGCTCAAAATGACCAAAATGCTCAATGATAAACCTGAGCAAACATCTACTAGTAAGTTAATGTAACCACACTCAGTCACATAAAACTGCCTGGTTTAAACTGATGTTTTTATTTATTTTTAACATTTGTTAGAAAATTAATTAAATGTAAAAATTACATTACTTTGATGTGATTTGATTTTAAGTGATTAAAATAATTTTTAACAGGGTAACTAGTAAACTGCAACCTTTTACATTAGTGAATTAGGGAAGTAGTAGGGAAGTCCAGCCAACTCCTTTCACCATGCGGTGCTGTGCACAGCATGAAATCAGATCGTTGTACAATTATATTTTTGACTGACCTCTTTATTGAAACATAAGTTTAGCTGCCCTGTAAACAGATACACCTGTTGTTCTTCTGTTTCATTTCTGACAAAGTAGCTGCTCAAGGAGTGTTTGCTGTAGTATTACAATAAACTGCACAAAACCACCAGTAACCACGGCTATTGCCGAATCTATCAGAACTGAAATCTTAAGGATTGCAACTTTAGATTATTTACTATGAATCAATTTTCATTACTTTTTGCACAATGAGACATTATACTTAAACTCAAGCTGAAAGACATTCAAAAGTAGTGGGTGCAAACATTGCCTTAAATTCTCTTTATTTCGACCACAGATACAGCTGTGAGGATTTGGTCAACCATATTACACAGATCACACAGGTCCTGTAGCCACACAGTTATCAGAGGTCATTACAAACTCCCTCCTGTTTTAAAGCATTTCACAAAGGCAGAAGTGTGCAAAAGGCAGTGACTCACTGAACCAAATATATATATATATATATATATATACTAGAGACAGAACAACAAATAGGAAGACAGATTCAAACAGACACAGGCAAAAAATCAGAAGACAGGTAAACAGACAGAGAGGAGGACAGATTCTGGCACAGGACATGCAGACAGCAATGACAGGTGTACCCACCATTGACACAGCCAGATTCATCGCTGCGGTCAGGACAGTCATGGACCTTGTTACACTGCTTGGTGCCGTGGATGCAGGAACCATCACCGCACTGGAACTCATCGGGACGGCACGTCAACAGGGCTGTAAGAGGCACACACGCACATAAACACACTTGAAATTGGACTTGTAAATCCCCTTTAAATCCCTTCAAGAGGTACACAACATCCTGGGGATGAAACCAACCCAAGACCTTTTCTTGTATATTACTTTAATCAGTTTTTCACAATTATCTCTACTTTAACCAGTCTAACAAAGGCAAGACATGCCTAACAACCTATTTTTTAAAATCCTTTTGTAGAAGCATGCATGAAATCAAGAACGCAGTGCAATAACTGTACTGTACTTCTGTCCATTCACAGCCTGTGTTACTGTAGTTGCAGCCTAGGACAGAGACAGTCAACCTGAGGGCGTGTGATGAATGATTTTCAATATAGTAACGCAAAGATGGAGGCTGCATGAAGCCACACCAAATTTCATTAATATCCCAAGCACAGACAAGCTTTTCATCAACGAGCCCCAGTGTGCTCCTATAACTCGTTTCTGAACCACACTAAAACGCAATATATATGACTGAGGGGGATATGATTTAGTGTTATTACAAGATGAGTAGAACAGAGGGAATAAAATGGAGACAGGGCCGCTGTAGCCTGGACACACGTGTGCACACGCACATATAAACACATGACACTAGGAGCATACTCTTTATACAGTGTACAGTGTTTCCCTGTATCTGGGAGATTAATCTATTGATCTGATTGGTCAGTAACTTACAGACACAAGCACACGCTTTATATTAAATGTCGGAAATATTTTGATGAATCACAATAGTATCTGTCTTCAGCCGAAGAGTTTGCAGAACACTCTATTTATATGGCAAATGAATCCTCACATAGACATTAAGCATGTGAATATAGCAAATGTATTGGAGGTAAATGGTAGTAATCTCTGGACAAATACGAGGTTGGTCCTCTACCCGCCTCCAGGCTGCTCTCTAAATGCAGCTATCCAGTTGGCTAACAAAACATCAATCTCTTGTAAGTGCTGCCTATATGACACCACAGAGTGGGAGAGGTGGGTTTGATGTGTGTACCACACATCTTGATAATGAATAGTGGGACTATCTGGGCTTCACACTCTGGCTTAGTGAGACAAGAGCTTCAGGGCTCCCCCATCCATGACCAGCTAATAGGAAAACCTGCTTTATCACAAGGCCCGATCTTCACACACATTCTTTAGCAGACACATTTAGAAAAAAAGGAAAAAAAAAACTATTCCAAGTACCAGCAGAGTGGAAATGTGCTATATGTTGTTTGTGAGATTTTTTTCCACTCTCCAGTCTCAAAGCAAACAGATATCTTAACCGACTGTCCACATAAGGATAATGTAAAATAACAGTTCAGTGTAATTATTTCTGAATGTGTTGGTATTTCTTTGGTTTGAAGCTAGGCCTATCTTTGAACAAGATGAGTATAATAAATGTAAAACAACTTGATGCTACTGTTTAAAATATTCATAGTGGTAATGCAGTATATGCAGATTAAAGAAAGACAAACAACTTAAACACTCTTGTTAGACAGACTTAACAGACTTGTTAGATTTAAACGAGATGAAATTTGAACAAAACTGCCCATTGTAAACAAGAACAGAGAGTTGTGTGTGTAACCATGGTGCTACGAGCAGCCTCGAGCTGGAGAGATGTGCTGTGTTCCGATTTCATACTACTTGTAAACCGAATGCACTATACTATATAAAAAGTACTTTATCTTTGAAGTTAGTATACAATAGTTTGTATATTTGTAAAATAACAGGAAAAGATGCAATTTGTCGGGCAATTGAATATAATCAAACTGCTGCTTTGGAAACCTCTGCCAATTAAAGTTCACAAAGAGAAAGCAACATTGTTTCTTCTTAAGATTTTATACATATTGTGTTTGGTTTTTTTTTAATCTTTTTTACGGCTGTTTTACCAACAACGTTTTGCAGCTATTAATAGCTTCTCCATTTTCAGTGCATTGCATTGTGGGACTATAGTGTAAATAAACAGCACACTCAAGAACAAGCATTTTAAAGTATGCATACTGACCTTTTTGAGTATACATTTTCAGTGAGACGGAAATTAGAATTAGCATGTAGTATGGAATTGGAACACAGCTGGAACTTCTTCATGGTTACCATTCACTACTGTCCTGAAACTTTACCTCAACCCAGTTACATATTCCATATGTACAGACTCTTTCAGACAGAGAGGACAGCCTTTCAAATATGAATAGAGGGATAGTTCTGATACAATAGAGAACATATAAGCTCAAGAGCAAGAGTACAGTATGAGGGGAGGAAGGCAAGGAGATGTAAAGAAAAGACAGAAAGAGAAACTCACGGCAGTCCGACTCATCAGACTTGTCCTTGCAGTCTGGATCTCCATCACACTTCCAGGTTAGCCGCACACACTCCCCGTTTGCACAGCGAAACTCCCCAGCAGTGCAGTTTGTTCGGCGGTTAGGCAGATACGGGACGCCGTCGCCGCCGCAGCGCTCCGGCCCCTCATCCGAACTGTCGGAGCAGTCGGGGTCTCCGTCGCAGCTCCATATGAGCGGCACACACTCCGAGGTGTTACAGCGGAGATGGTTGGGCCCGCAGGTCAGAGGGGAGGTACACTTGAGCTCATCACTGCCATCTCCACAGTCGTCGTCACCGTCGCACACGTGGACGATGGCCAAGCACTTGCGGTTGGCACACATGAACTCACCGCTGGGGCAGGCTTTGGCATCTAGGGAACGAACAGAAAGGAACAAAACTCAGAAAGGAGTTTGAAGATGAATGAGGGCCTGTCTGTCTCAATGTACTGACATTGAATCAGGAAAGGTAAAACATTTATTTTGGGTTTAAAGTTTTGCTGCTATCTTATCTCCGTCAATTGCTGAAAAGTGGAATTTAATTAATATTTTAAAAGACCAGCCTTAAAACCAGGGTTTCAGGTTTTGCTCGCATTGCATGAAATAAAAGTTCACACCTTAACATTGGCTACAGCTGTAGGTAGATGAGAGAAACCAGAGGTGAGGAATATATTGACTCAAATTAGCTCCAAATATAGGTACACGGTGACCGTAATAGAGTTTCTCAGGTAGGCTGAAAGTCAAAATGGCTATCATAACTGGGGAAGAGACAGAAAGAGTACTGGATAGGAGCAGGGGGATAATGGTGGTTATCACAAGAAGATGGTAAGAGACTTTCTCTCCTGCGGAGCGAAAGATAGAGCTCTCTCTGCCATCAGCTGGTCCTTCTCCTCTCTTGTGACTGATCTCTATCATGGTACTTCCTCCTCTCTCAAAAGATCTCTCTCTTTCTAGTGTGTTTGTTTTATCTTGTATTCTACCTGTCTCATCTTTCTCTCGTCTATGACCAACAAGGAGACACTGCAGGGTTTCCCGCAGCACTTTGCAGCTAAGGCGGCCGCCTAAGCAAGTCACAATAAAAAGTATATGAGCGATATCCGCCGTGTTACTCTGTCCTGTTTTTTCCCTTTCATTCCAAACCACACAGTTGACAACCTGCAGGTGGAGGCGGTGGAGACAGGCTCGGACATAAACGCCTCGGGCTGCTGTGGACTTGTCAGTCTCGCAAGCGGTTTCAGCAAAGTGGCTGCATGTGTCTGACAATGCACAGAACATTAACCGGTACAAGCCTACAGCTGTCCGCGGACACGGAGTGCGGAAAATGTGTCAGAGCCTCCCGGACAGTTGAACTGAGACTCCGTTTCCTGCTTGTCGGTCAATGGTTAATGATCGGTTAACATTTCATTTCATTGTTCTATCTTTTGGAAGGCTGGCTGCCAAAAATCGCCACTTACTAGCTAATTCATTAGCCTGAGGTAAACGATAGCTATCAGTAAACAGAAGTGACGTGGTGGCTGGCGTCTGGTGTGTGCGCCAGTGTTTGTGTGTGCGTGTGTCGGCCCGCCCCCCGCAAAGCTCTGACATGCAGACAGCAGAGCAACAGAAGAAAGTATCTGCACCTTCGCCAAATAAAGACTGAAAAACAGAACTATTTTGTTACAAACATTTAGGCCTACTCGCCATGTGGCAGACAGCAACATATATATAGATAGATATAATTTATTAATTATATATTATTATTTAAATGTAATATATAGTGTTTAATAAATAATTGTTAAATGTAGTACAGAGTCTGAGGTCTATCGCACAAACAAGCACAACTGTTTTACACGGACCCATAGACATACAGTTGTTGTGGAGAGATGTAGAGAAATGGGGCCAGCAATGGTCAGGCACCCTGAATAGTAAGAGGGTTCAGTGGCTTGCTCAAGTGGCACCTCGGCAGTGCGTAACAAATGTATAAATTGCAAACACTTTTATGCCTGTTACCTGCTCCTCCTCCCAAAAACAAAAACAAATCATTGCCACAGCCCTTGCACAAGACCTAGGGCAATGTAAAGGGCACAGGAAAAACATTATACCTACAAACAAAATGTCCATTTAAGTAATATAAGAAATATGAGAAACCTAATTTTGACTAAATACATAATTACTGCGTTTTGGCTTTGTAGGGAAGGATTGACTTTGTTCCTTATTGCCTGAAGATGTTTCTCTACAGGAAGGACAAGTTTGGACTGTAAAGTTACCTCTGCCCTTCACAAAGCTAACCTCAATGATTCTGTGAATCTTTCTCTCTCTCTCTCTCTCTCTCTCTCTCTCTCTCTCTCTCTCTCTCTCTCTCTCTCTCTCTCTCCCTAACTTTTCCAACTTTCTCTCTCTACTCAAGTCAGGCCAAAAGCGCTCAGGATGTGAAGAGAGTCGAGGTTCCCACTGTAAGCCCATAGCAGCACAGAGGCCAGCACAGGGAGAAGCAGAATTTGATATTTAGACAAACCACAGGGAGTTCAGCTTCAACACCCCTGCCTTTGGCTGTTAAGGCTAGTTACAGGCAAGGATTGCTGTTTTAAAACATTCTACACAGAATCAGCACATTTTAAAGCGGGAGTATATTGTCAGTGACCTGCAGTAGAAAGCCCACATCTCTCAAAGATTGAGTAGATGGTTTGGTCCTACAGTCAAGATGTTACGTGCATATGACGTTATTTGTAATTCTGATTAGCGGTATTTAGCTCAAAACAGGGATCAGCATTTAAATTGCTACAGATAAACCAAATTGAAATGTTCTGAGCAGAAATGAGAGACATCAACATTTAACCATCAGTTACAAATAATGATAAGCTATGATAGACACTATCAACTAAAGAAAAGTAACGCACAGCAAGGGGTGTAGTGAAGTGCTGATCAATGAAAGTAGACTTGAAAGAAGTAAAGGGTGCTAAACCTTTTTCCTACTCTTAAGATAAAACACTATGTATAAGCAAACAGAATAATACAAAAAGATAAATTAAATTACATGGTAGAGTGGAAAATCATATGCATTTCCACGTGCAGAGTCTAACTAGGTGAATGAACATCAGATGCAAGATAGTGTCCTAATTACTATCCTATCTAATTATACCATATGGTAAAGTCTCTGTCTGTTTTCTTAGTGTTTAATTAAATCACTGGTACCAACATGATTGCCATAGAAGCAAATGATACGAAAAAAACAAGTGTCAACATACAGTTCAGTGAAAGGGTTTATATTCATTAATATTAAACAAGCTCCATCTGATATGTTTTATAACTAGTGTCCGTGGTATGCCTCTACCCTCACTCCATATTAATGTGGCACTAAATAATTAAGGAGATTTAACAGACATGTACATTGTTACACAGGGGGAAGACCATTAGTAATGTACATGAGTGGCCTGGTTACACTTGAGAGAGACTTTGTTTCCCAGTGAGGCCACGGAATAGTCTTGAAAGTGAACTTCAAGACTATGGAGCAACTTTGAGCCCATATACTGCCTGCGTGTATTGTTGTACAAGTCAGTGGCTTTTAAATGAGAAATAAATCACAGAGGGACCAAGTTTTTTTTTCTTCATCTATTTACATAATTTGTTATAGCTGCTTGAATAAAAGCAGGAAAATACTATAGATACTAAACACTGAATGGATGTTTATACTATATGTATGCATACATTGCATGTACAGTATGTACTCTAGTACAAAGTACACACATAGTAATAAGACATACTGTATGCTGTATTTGTGGCCCTTAATTATATTTCTCAGGTTATTTTACTGTTTATTACCAAAAAGAGTTCACTTAAATTTTTAATTATCTCCTGACGGGGTGGCTACTTTACCTCAATTCTTTATGTAATCAAACAGAACTTTGTTTGCTAGCTATAATGAATAATAAATAATTGAACGGGAAATACAGAATAATGTGAACTAATAAAAACTCCATAAAAATGCTAAATTCACTGAGAGCTTTACACTGGTGGCCATATATTGCCCCTTGCTTAATAACTTGGATGGGAGAACCTTTTCTATGACTACCACAGTGGTAGTCAGAAGCTGGCTGGCAGCATAACACACTTTACTTTTTATGGTGGCTTTGATAATGGGAGATTGTTGCCAGCAGCAACCAGTGGCTCAGCTGAGAAGGCAAGAGATGACTCGTCGTTCCACTCACATTAGCATTACAGCTGGTGTGTGTGTGTGTGTGTGTGTGTGTGTGTGTGTGTGTGTGTGTGTGAACAGTCAGGATGCACAAAGGAAAGACAGAAAAAAAGGATATTATATAATATGTAATATATTTTTAGTGTAGGAGGAGGAAGATGTAAGATAAAAAGAAAGACATCCAGGTTGTGTGTAAGCATGCAAAAACAGAGTCATGTATCTTTTATCTGCACACGCATAAATACCTCTGAGCATATCAGTCACTGTTTGTGCAGCTTAACATCCTCTCAGCTCTCTCATAGATATTCACAGACAGATATTCATAGATATTCACACATATTCACTTCAGATTTAACTAAAGGGACAGTTCAGACCTGTCCACTCTGCTCAGAGAGCCGAGGTCCACTACAGCCCCAGCCACTGCAGCAAGGTCACTGGAACATGAAACATCCACCAAAGAAAAGCCTAGAAAGGTAGAAACGCACACACTCGCACACTGCCTGCCAGTTCAGACTGGTCACCATGCCTCATCAGGGAAATAGCTCAGTGGCTGACCTTTGCAATGCCACACAAACATTTACAGAGGAAACAGCTGTAATAGAGAAGCAACAACTCTCTCATCTACAGTAACAGGGCAAATGGGGGAGACATGGAATGGGTGCTGGGACGAGACAAAACGCCCACCGTTGTGGATTTCGATTAGCAGAGTGAATTTATGGAGATTTTTGTTGTCGGTGGAAGCACTTTCGTCCTGTAAAACGCTCCTGTGTGAAAGCTTAATCGGTGGGGATGCACAGTATCTGCCAGTTCAGTTTCACTAAAGCAAGGGGGAGACAGCTGTGAGTAGTGCAGGAAGTCATTGTTTGCCTCATACTATCCAAGCAGCGTTGAATATGAATAACGAAAACATGCAAAAATACAACCACACAGAGATATTATATGCACACACCAGGCAGGCAACTCAACCTGACACTAAGTGCAAATGCAAACACACATGAAAAAACACAAATCCAGAGCGGCTCCTGTGCTGCGCTGTACAGTAGATCCCAGCAGACAGGTGAGCTCAGGAGAGAAGCCTGGAGAGTGAGTGCACAATAATCTCTACAGCTGAGGGTCGAGGACAGTTCAACTTTCTTACGGAGCCTATTTTGAACTGCTGCTTAATGTAATGTTGATCAAGGAAAGCTTACTCTGGTGAGGGCTAGATTGTACTTAATACATAATTCGACATGTGGTTGACTCAATTAGCAGGATGCCCCTGCAAGTCTCCAAGTCTGTGGGGGGCTATGGACTCTGTAAATTTCTACTAATAGCAGAGCGCGCTGGGGCCAACTGTTCCAGCTCAGTCAGTTTTGGGAGTGCAGCCTCTCTACTCATTTTTGGGTAAACACAAGTGAAAGTGTAAAGTGTGTTTGAATGTTTTGCTCACCATGAGCAGGATTAAGCTTGAGCATGCTGACCAAAGCATGAGTATGAAAGATGCCAAAAAGCAGGCTCATATTGAGGGTGCCTTCACAACTCAGCGATAGGGTGCTCTTCCAACCCAATCTGATGTTTTTGCCTGTTTGGTTAGTTAGTTTAAGCTGGTGTGAGCACTGCCATTCAAACTCTGGTGTGAAACAAGGGCTAACTAAAGACTTGTGTGGTAATGGACTTGTAACACTTGAGTTCAAAAGCTAAACAAATGTATGCATTTCTGCTGATCATGAAAAGTGTAAAGGAATCCATCTTCAACTTATTTATCCAAGATCAAATAAAAAAAAATTAAAAAAAATTAAAGATATGTCACACTCCATGAGTTTTGGACAACTTCACAACCAACTTTTACCTTTTTTGACCACCAGAGACACAAGGTGCAGTGAATTGGAGCATGACTTGATGTGACAGTCACTTCAATTCTCCAAGGTGAGTCCACCCAGCGCTGTAGGAGGCCCAAGTTGACAAAAACTGTCCAATAAATGATTTATGTGTGAGTGCTTGTGAATGCATGTCTATAATTCTTGCCTTGTCCATAATAAGTCAGTCAAAGACCCATCCAGACCAGGTAAAGCAATCCGGAAACTTGTCGCAGGGTTGTGCGGCAGTGGGTGTTTCACTTAAATGGCCCACTTGTGTGACATCCTGTTGTGTTCTTTTACCCTCCAATGTAGCACAATTAGACTTTATATTTCACAATTATTGTTTCCTGTCAGATCTTTAAAAGATCTCAACATTTCCGACCGCACTTGAAGGCAGCTTCATTTCACGGAGAAAGAGAGAAGGAAAAAAGACGGAGGGACTGTGCTTTGTTGTTGCAGGAAACATTCAGTTGTTGCACAAACTCCTGGCCAGTTCAGTGCTTGTGTTTCGTTTTTTATCCTCAATAGTGTTTTAAAACTTTCTTGTGTTAGCGATAGAGGCAGTGATGTTTCCTGTTTACTATACGGGACTCTCGAACCGCCTCAAAACGGACTGCCAAGTCTGATTGCTGATTACATGACTGGCCACCGCAGGTGACGTCAGGTTGCGTTCCTCCAAAAATTGGAAGTACCTGCATTTTGTCTGGACCGTCTGAGGACTGCAGGAGTGAGTGTGAACGCAGCCTAAAGAGGAAACAAGTTAGCTGCATTTGCTGGTGTAACCCTAGCTGTGAATAGTGAGAGGTTAATTCAAAAATATGAAGTCTTTTCAAAGCATGCCAGGCACCTTAGGTGGGGTGGTGCGATTGTTCTCATCACTTCTGCCTAACAGGAATGTGAGAAAAAGATGGTGCAAAGTAGACTGGGTAAACCCAACCCGCTCTGCCAGCAATTTGATTTCGCCCTGCAGCTCAGGCTGGAAACCTGTACGTTTATCTATCCTGCTTCCGTTATAAATTTGCGGGAACCAATCACAAACTGGCTTATCCACCTGGCGCGCTATTGGCGGGTTTAACACGATGATGATAGAGAAGCGACCAAGCAGCTCTTTGTTTACATTCAACAAGCCGGCCACCGAAGCGCAGCACTCTATGGCAGCAACCCGTTGATGACGCTGTCGCTGCTACGTCACCCGGATCGTTGGTCTGATTGGTTGAAGGACTTTACAATTGCGTACAGAGTCATTTGAACTATGCTCGTTGATCACGCCTCTTGTGCAGAGAAAATACAGAGCAGACTCCCCAAACTAATGTTCAATCTTAAAAGATTGAGCTTGGTCTGGTGATAGCCAGACTAGGTGCAAAGCTTAAAGCTTGTAAACCTGTGCACACCTGGCCAGTAGTTACAGAAAGAGGGCGTTCCTGTGGGCTTTTTGGTTTCATAAAGTACCAAAAATTCGCGCAGAGCCCAGACCTCCTGAAAGGGGCTTTTTACCACTTACAGACTATAGGAACAGCATGTCTGAATAAGCATGTAACCACAATTACATGAAAGCCTTCACAGATGACAGAGCCACTGTTTTAAGTCAAACAATGTTGATTCTGCTGTGGAAGGGACAGACATTTTTGTTTCTTGTTTAGACTTGGGGAGTCCCTTTTACATTTATGCTTCAATATTTTAAAATAACTGCACCAAACGGTGAATTGCAGCCTCACTCACTGAGGTCTGCAGCTGAGCCTTTTGCTGGCTGGCAGGAGCATACATACACTGCTCATAAAATAGCTTTATTCTGGATTTTATCCGATTACTGCATCTGCTGCATTTTACACATCTTCATTCATTCATCTTGTCCTTCTAAACCCAAACATACAGCTGAGTAAATGCTGCTTTGAAGTGAATTCTCCAGCTGCCCCTGTGCCCAAAGCTAGCCCGCAACGAATAGACACACTGAGACATACTCAAACCAATTGGTAATTTCCACCCCTCCTCTCTCACCTCACTTCATGACTGTAAATGTGAAAGATCTAAAGCCTTCTGTCTGCTCTACTTAAGAGTAATACAGCTAGCAGTGCTTTTGACACACAAGGCAATTATCATTAGTGCCCAGCTCTAATTCTGTGAACTATAACTAACTTTTTTTTTTAAGATTATTTTTTGGGCATTTTTAGGCCTTTATTGACAGGACAGCTGAAGAAATGAAAGGGGAGAGAGAAGGGGAATGACATGCAGCAAAGGGCCGCAGGTCAGAGTCGAACCCGGGCCTGCTGCGTCAAGGAGTAAACCTCTGTATATGGGCACCCGCACTGCCAACTGAGCTATCCGGGTGCCCAACTATAACTTCTTTTAAGTTTGCATTTACACAGGGTTTGTTTCAATTACAACACTTTTAACCATACACTCACCACTGATAATGCTGATTTGACAAGTCTGCAAAACATGGATTATGCTGAATGATTTTTTCTATTGTTTATTCCAATAATAGCCAGGCAATACAGTATAGGTAAGGTCTGGTTAGGTTTAGGCATTAAAACACTTAGTTAAAACTAGAAGGGCACTCGGCGAGAGCAGACCTCCGCCAAGGCATTCCCTATCTCATCATGTTATTAATGCAGCATGAATTTTCCCAATCAGGAACAGATTTTTCTCAATGTTGCCGCCCTGTTATTCAGATCTGCTCCAATATTTAATGGGTTCTTCCTTGGCCCATGCTACACCCTTCTACCAGGTTTAATGAAAATCGGCCAGTAGTTTTTCCGTAATCCTGCTGACAGACAATCAAACCAACAAACACACAGACAAACAGACAAACCAAACCGAAAACATAACCTCAGTGACAGAGGTAATAAGGGAAACTCTTTGTTATTGTTAAATATTCAAAGCAAGCTTTCTTTCTTCTAAACAAGGTTAAGAAGTGTAAGAATACTTCAATACTTTCAAACTGATCAGCAGTGATGTAACGGTTAAAAGCTTCTTGCACTTGATGACATCATCTTTCAGGCTTACATTGGCCCTAATCAGTCTTCACATAAACTGGCCTGAGCAACACTTAATAGGCCTAATTTGTGATGTGTAATTAGCACTGTGGTGCGCTGGTGTCGGAGTCAACTTCTCTCTCCTGGTCACGCTGAGCAGCGTTTACCTCTGGAGGGATTTTGGCCTTTGCCTGTGTGGGTGGCAGCCTTCTGCCTGCCCTCATGTCACTACTGAGAAGCTTAAGACTGCTGCATCAATACAGACATTAGAATCAAAATAGGATTAGCACAGGCTAGACTGGGTCTTAATGGACAGTGCAGTGAAAAGTCATATAACCCAAGAAGGCATTAGATTTAATGTCAATGGAATCTACCACTTGCTCAGGCGTGAGTGTGTGGGGCTACTTTGACACGGGGAGTCATTGACAGGCCACTTGCAGGCTGATCTGGCAAAAAATATCTCCATTGCACCACATATTAAATCCCTTGTACCAGGTATCCTTTAAGGAGGAGAGGGTAAATATCTATTCAAGAGGAAAATATCCCTTATTTGTGTTTTAACATTAAGCCAAATTGATTTGGCTTCCTCTCTAAATAAAAACTCAAACTTGTATGTATTCCTAACAAATAAACATGAATTGCTTAAACGCCAGCCAGTCATAATCTCAACACCCACACACAACCAACTGACAGGAAGCAGATGCCTGAAAAGAAAAAAAAACATCATTTATATAGGATAATAAGGAGATGGCTTTTTTTCTCCCTCTGTGCATTTGCCGCTGCGTGCCATTTTGCGCAATCTTCAAAGTCTAAACACCACACCCCCTACAGCTCTGTTGCCTCAATCAATTTTTCTTGACATGAAGAAGCAAGGGAAAGAGAGAAAAGAAGAAGCCAATTCTTCACGGTGCCTCAGAAGTAGGGCAAGAATAGTCCCTGCAGGGGGCTGGGGGTGGGGGCAGCGCACGGTTGACTTGTCTGATAGGCTGAGAAGCAGGTGATGTCATTTGGATGATGGTTCTGAGGGCCCATGCAGTGGAAAGGCTAAAGACTCAAAGTTCAAAATGTGATGACAGAAACCTAAACCTCAGAAACCTAAATATCTGAAAGCTGCAAATATCTGATACTTCAAACCAAAAATCTTTCCACATCAAAGAGGACTTTGTTGTCGAGTACAGCTGGATTGAAACTCAAACCTCACTTCAAATCCTTCTAATTATATAGTGTTCCCTACTGTGCTTTAATGTCTTAAGCCTCTGGATGATACGTGAGATCAGAAAGGATCAAACCCCATACACTTCTGCAGATCTGTCATTGCTCCTATTTGAATTAAAGTACCCTCTTGAAATGCAGTTTGCAGCGGAGAATGTAAGTAAAACCAGCAGAAACAAAGGTTGATATGTTGCGTCCATTATAGAGGAGAACTGACAGCCAACTTTAACAAACTCACCAGACGCACAGTCCTCCTCGTCAGCCCCGTTCTCGCAATCCTTCTCTCCATCACATCTCCATGACAACGAGACACACTTGTTGGTAGATCCCCCACAGTCAAATTTCTCTGGAGGGCACGTCTGTTTGCCTGTGGGCAGAGATGAAAGATATGGGGAGATTACTGCAGCGGTTTTATGGTCCCATTAAAGGCAGCAGAAAACAACTACAAGACACCGCTGGACTCAATTTCTACCGGCCCCATGATGCAGTTAAAACTCATCCAAAAATCCACCACACTGGCCAATTGACTTTACTGTCTGGACTGCCTCTAAAGAGACATGCCGAAAGATCGTGAAATACAGCAAATGCACAATTGGCTGTAAAGCAAATGAACAAGGCACCCCCCTGCTCCTTTTCCTGCCAATCTGCTCTAGTTGGCACAGCGTAGGTTTGATCCAGATTACAGTGCGTTTAATATGAAGCATGTTGTTAATTATACATCTTTGCTTACAGCGCAGCCTTAAGCCTCTCAGTAGGAAATCAAGGGGTCAGCCTAAATGGCAAATCATTTGACATTTTGGAGGATTTTATTTTCACATTTTAAGAACAATGGGCCTCATTCACCATATCTTCTGAAGTTTTTTCTTAAATTTGTTCTTGAGAAAGATCATAAGAAAAGTCTCCGTCAGATTCATGATGTATTCTTAAACCAAAGATTTGTTCGCACCCGGGTTCTTATGATCAAGCCCATTGCCCTTGTAAATTCAATGTGAGTGCCAGTTGGTTATATTTAGCATAAGTAAATGCAATAACAAATATTTTTTTAGCAAACATGTCAGCACTTAAATGTGCCTAAGTGTGCTCTTGAGTGTGCATGGATTCTGTTCTTACCTAAGAACAAATCCCACATACTGTGGAAGACATTTTTTAAGACATTTCTTCTTTAGAACGGTTAGCTGTTGAAAACCTTCAATGGTCATGTTTTCTTTTCGACATGAGCTCACTGAAACAGCACTGCAGCTGACAAGCAATGCAATAAGAGGATCATTAGTAGCGTGATGACTGAGAACAAGCTCCATAATTAATATAATATATGAGGTTAGAAGAATCTCTGATACTGTCACGAGCAATGTTAGGTGTAAACTGCATCGTCGGTAATTGGACCTGACAGGGAGAAGGTCTGCCAAACCATCTTTCTACACAAAGCAGTTCATATGGAAATGCATTGTTAGAACACTGCACTTAGGCTCAAATTAAATTCCTATTCTAAATTCAATATGCAGTAAACTTTAATTATTAAATAAGCTACTGTATATCTTTCATGACAATTACAGAGTTTAAATTGCAGGGTGCATCTCATCTTGCATTTGTGATGCTCCTTTTTTACTGGGTCTGAATGGTTTCAACATTAATTTGAATGTTTTTTTCCTGTCAGTTATATGGTAAAGAACCTTTTCTTCCAAGTCGGAATATACTAGCCAACAATACAACAATACAGTGTTAATTTGCTTTGTAAAGGATTAGTGTATTTGCTGCCACATGCAACCAGATTTTGGGAGCTAATACTAAAAACAATATTTGAGAGTTTAAAAATCAGATATTGGCTGATATTCATTTAGTCTTTTGAAAAATATTTCTACTAGTTTCCGATTTTTCAGTTGTCATCAGGCATGTGATATTTATTTTGAAAGGCCAGTTATTTCATGGATCCAGGATACTATGCATCCTGATAAAGTTCCGTTGGCCTTTGGAATTAAAATAGCCCCACATCATCACATACCCTTCACCATACCTAGAGATTGGTATGGTTTTATTTCAGTTAGCCTAATAGCTGGTTTGATTTGCATTGAGAGATGATTTTATGGAAAGTACCCCATGCCAATCTCTAGGTATGGTGAAGGGCATGTGATGATGTGGGGCTATTTTAATTCCAAAGGCCAAGGGAACTTTATCAGGATGCATAGTATCCTGGATCCATGAAATAACTGGCCTTTAAAAATAAAAATCTGCCTGCCTCTATGGGAATTTAACATAGGGGTGTACTTACTTATGCCCCCTGTATTTTAAGGAAGAACATTTATTTATTTACGATACATTATTCATTCACAAAGAAAATTGGTGTCCTTAAAAGGATTTTTCCTCATTTTTTTAATTAAGGCATTAAGATCAATTTCCAAAAGATGATTTTTTTATTCGTCTTTTTAGTCAACTTTAGCATGGGTGTCCTAATTTTTCACATGACTGTATACCATTTCAAGCCCTTGCAGCCTATTGTAATCAAGCGTTTATTTAACCAGGATATGGTATGCATCTTAACCACTAGGCTGGATGCATGACCAGGATGCATTACATTACATTACATTCATTTGGCAGACACTTTTGTCCAAAGTGACATACACGAGCTAGAGATCATCAAAATTGTAAGCGCATCCCTCCCAAATAAACAGCTGAAAGCATTTGTGCTACATTGCTTTGTTTGTTTTGCTTTGTGTGTTTTAAAGAAATGGAATTGCTAGCGTGGGGTGTCGGGGGGGTGGGCGGGGAGGGTTTAAGCCTGCAGCGAAAAATGGGACGTTACTCTGCTGTCCTGACTTCACTTGTTAGTTCATTCCACCACTGTGGGGCCAGAATAGAAAAGAGCCGAGTCCAAGATGAGCAACCACTGGGTCCTAGGAGTGTCAGGGAGGTCAATCATCCAGAAGCAGAGGGGCGCAATGGTAGGGCAGTGTAGGGTTTGACCATGGTAGGAAGGAGCTGTTTCTTTCACTGCTCTGTTGGCCAGCATCAGACTCTTGACCTGGATGATAGCTGCAACAGGGAGCTAGTGTAGTGAATGGAGAAGAGGAGTGGTATTCACTTCTGTACTGCATTTTCTTGTTACTTATCGGCCAACATATACGTCGGTACAGATTGATCTGCAATAAGCTAGTCTCGCAAGGTAACCACCATTAGATTTTGATTTGAGTATGAAGGTTCTGTCTGTCCCTGCTGGATGGAGGGGTGATGGTATAGGGATGGGGAGAGAAGGAGAAGGCCACACACACACACACACACACACACACACACACACACACACACACACACACACACACACACACATACACATACACATACACACACACACACACACACACACACACACACACCCACCACTGCAGTGCTGCTTCTAAAGGGAACACTCAGGCTAAGAGAATATTGTATTACTCTGTTTGCTGAGTAGTGACATTCACCTAAATTTGGTCGGTGAACAAAAGCTTACTGTAATTCACCCTTTGTCCCTCTTGACAGTTGTACTGTAAATATATATATATATATATATATATATATATATATATATATATATATATTGTGTTAAACAATGTCCTGCTGTTACACTGATACAGTAAGTAAAACAGCAGGATAGTGAGAAATAAGTGGCCCTCATGGCTTATATATGACAATGAGATATAAAATGGGTATTTTAGTTCTTCTGTGAGTGTCTTTGATGTTTTTTGCATCAGTCTTCATGCACGTAACAGAGACAATTATGCCCTATGATTTGTTTTTTTCAGTTACTTCTTTCCAGACATAGCTGTCCAGTGTGTTGGGTGAGCAAACAAGCTTAATGAAGACTGAAGAAACTAAAGACGGGAAGGAATGATTAGCTAAAATGAATGATTACAGCTAAGTAATATCTGAAAAGACAGAGCAGCTGGTCAGGGAGGCAATGCAGGAAACATTTATCAGAAATGTGGAATCTTTAAAAGAGCAAAAAACATGCTGTATAAATGAATTCAAACTAAGGTAAGTCCAAAGAGGGCCTGACAGAAAACAAGAATAAGACTATAAAAATGAAAATATAAGAAAGGGTGACGGAGAGAGCAGAGCAGAGAAAGGAGAAATAAACAAGACAGCTTGTCACGTCAAGAGCAAGAAACTGTGTTAAAAGGGAAACGGATGAAGAGACAAACTGCAGCATGACCTTTTCAGGTTCTTATCCTAAAGCCAAATCAAAGCTTTCCATACCAAGTGGAAAGAGATGAAAGAGGAGAGTCAGGCAGAGCGCAAACTTGAGCAGAATCTGAATCCACCGAGCAGAGGGCGAGCTGTCCAGTCCTTTTAAGTGATGACTCTTTAATGAACCGTGAGCTCCGTTCCTCCCAAATCTAAACAAAGAAACCAAACTTCAACTTCTTCGACAAATCGGCAGCACCTCACTGCTCCTCATGACAGCTATTGATTAGTGACACCTCAGATTTTTTATAAAGACATAGGTAATGTATTTTTTTTTTTGCTTGAGAAGGGTAACATAATAAAAGCCAATTACTCACAGACAAACTGACTGCCTGGCTGTTGTTTACCACCAGAGTGAAAAATGAGGATTCATCTCAACTGTAGCATTTTGGCAGATCTGTTGAGAATTCATTACCTTTTACAGGACTCAAGGCTGCGTTCATCTCAACAGTGCAATGGTTTTATAGCTTTAGTTTTCATTTGATCGTCATGATTGACCTTGTTATTGCTGACAGCCTTTTACCCTAAACTTGGCTTTCCGTCAAGAAGTGCAGAAACTCTTTCATTTGTCAGTTGTCATCAGGCATGTGATATAATACTATGATAAAGGAAAGCCTAATAAGTGCTGTGGAGCTGAAACTTATCTAATATAATGCACTGCAGCTTCATAGCAAATGTGACACTACACTACAGCCTGACATGGTGTTCCTGAAGTAATCATTTGAAGCCTATTCATGTAAACAATGTGTATTTTGCTGCTTCCAATTAATAACAGATATTGTACAGTGGTGATTCATCTTATAGCCAGTTCAAGATAACTTACAGTATGTGGATTGCGACCGGCTGACTTGTCTATATAGCTCGTTGCAGTTAGTAACATTAAAATCATCACAAACATCCTGATGCCTCACAAACCTACTTCTGAGTAACCCTTACCCTCTATTCCAACTGTCTGAGAAAAAAGGTTTAGAAGTATTTGTGGCTATGTGTGCATGCATCTGGGTCTATGTATTGTTTATGTGAAATGTTCAGGTTGCAGGTCTGCATCTCTGACTCAGAGCGAAGAAGGCAAAAAGCGCTCCAATAACACGAGTCATACTCTACTATTTGCCGCTTCATTAAACCGGGTTAGTGTGGCCATGTCCTCCTCTCTGAATTATAGATCTGGTACAGCAGAGAACATTTGCTGCTTGCAAACTACACAATGGGAAATAAATTATAAGTTATTTTCAGCAAAGTGCATTATCAAGTAATGTACTGTGGCATGCACCTGCGCTTAAAATCAAGTGCTGTACCTGAGCTCTCTGAGTGCGACTTCAAATCCCAGCAGACACTGGGTGATGGGTACACCTTGGACTGCTGCCATATTATAACAGGGCGAACACATATACACAACCACAACTATTCACACTCAAACGGATGAGCAGTTTAGAATAGCCAAGTTAGTGGATTTAAACCAGAACTGTATTGCTGTTAATCAACAGCATTAAGCACTGAGCAATGCTTCTTTTTTAATTAATAGTTATTATTTATGATTTATTTTTTATGAGGTTACTGTTCAAACTTTACTGTCATCTGGTCTGTAATCAACATCAGTCGGTAAATTAATTGTTTAAGTAATCTTTCAAGCAAAACAATTCATAACATTACCTTGTTACGGCTTTTCAAATGTGAGGATTTTTTTGTTGTTGTCTTTTGTGATTGTAATCTGGGTTATCAACAAATTATTTTAGGACATTTTGATAGACATGTTTCTATATTTTAATACACAAAAAATAATTGACAGATAACAACAGTACTGTAATCATTAGATGGAGTTCTACTGTCATCTAATAGTTATTGTTGTGTAATTGTTGTGTAAAATATCCCACCTCAATACATATCTTTATCACTACTAAACCTGACAAATTTGTGGATTTTTTTTTAAAAAATCTACTACATTTAATTTACTTGCAAACAGTCCATCTAATAACACCTACAGTAACATATCTCCGCATGAAAGGAAATCTAAACATGACTTGATGAAACACACACACAGAACTGTAGCTTCCAGAATGTGCAATGCAAACATATTTACCAAGAAACAAACCCATTATAAAGTCAATAAAAAAGCAAGAAAACTCCCTAAGAAAAAGCTTCACGGGGTTTGAAGCTCAAAATCTACAAAGAGGTTTATAGGAGGAAGTTTTCTTCAAAACCCCTTTCAGAGAAATATCTATAATCCACTACAAATTATATAACACTTAAAAGACCAAATTGAAAACACAAAATGGTGGCTTTAAAAAGAAAAGTTCCACCTTTTTTTTTTAATAGGCCATATAAAAATAAAGAAATATGCCAGTTCAGGGTCATGTCCTCACATAATAAAAGAGTCCTTGAGAAAGATGAAACTATGAAGTTCCCTCATGCCTGTCAACTCTTAGAAATGAATTCACAAGCAGAAAAGGACAAACTGACATGCAGAACTGAGCTGAACTCTGCAATTTAGTCAGAAAGTGTCAAGTAGCTAACCCCCACCCCCTAAATCCTTAAAAAGGAACTTGGGCAACTAAGAGCAAAGAAAAATGCCACTGCTTTGGCCAGGGAGCAGAGAAGCTTCTGCACAGCTGGCTGCAGTGGCCCACTTCCTCCATGATTACACATTAATCTAATACAAAAACTATGAACCCTGGCACTCCACATGTTTCTCCAAAGAGTCATTCATTTTTCAGCACTCGTGAGTAACTCACTTAGTGTGGCCGAAATTTGAATTCTTAACAACGCAGTGTAACGCTACTCCAGCGTGTAATTGGGAATCCACTCAGTGAGCCAGAATGATTGTGGCACAGATGTCTGCAGCAACCGAGTCCTAAATGCCTTAGCCGAGTGTGTGCGTGTGCAAATGTGAGTGTGTACTGTATGTTTGTGCACATGTGGAACTGAAATAGACAGAAAGTACAGGAGAGTTGGGGGGCAAATTGAATGAAAGAAAAAGATGAGTGTTGTCTGCATGTGAGAGCACAGCCTGACTTATCAGGCTTCAGTATAACTGGAGCATGATGCATTAAGGTGTACGCTGTGCTATATGTAATTAACCCGTGTAAAACGGTTGTGCAGTCACCGGTCTCTGCTATTTACATAATGGCAAATTTCATATCTCTATCACATTAAAGATTGGATGCAGCGTGTGTGAAATTCCACCCTTCCGTCTGCTGTTAAAAACAGCAAAACAATCCCCGCTTTAGCTAAGTTTAATTGATAAGCGTGGCGCTTGGTAGCTTTTGACTTTAATGTGAAGTGTTGCATGGGATTGGGCTGTTAAGTGAAATGCTAATGGCATTTCAGACTGGATATGCTAAATGGTCATGTCAGAGGCTGTTTTTTTGCATTTCCAGTCTAATCAGAAAAATGCAGCACGTCAAGAGGTTTTCCCTGACAGATGTACAGTTCTCATTATAGCTTTGTAATCTTAACAAGTGGCTGGCACAGGCAGGTGATTTACCAGTGAGACGAGACGGATAATAAGCGAGCCATCCACGACGAGTAGGTTGGTTGCTGTTGTTTAAAAGATGCTGCATGCATATTCGCACAATGTCCATCTTTGAGCATTTTTGCCTATTCTTTTCTCTTCAATGTGATTATGGCACAGTTGGATCCACTCAAACTGAAAGGCAGCTGTGATTAAGTGGATCTCATTAGCAATCCCTCTATTCAGACAACAGCCTCGACCTGACACTTGTCGTCTGGAACACATAATCAGGATGGCTGCACAGTTGTGAGGACTACCTGTACTATAGTTCGCCTTTATGGAGGAAAGAGGAGGAGGACATAAATGTTTCCAGTTAAAAGATAAATTATTACCCTACACCTAAAAAGATACTTGGTTAAAACAAAACCACGATATTTCTGGCAAATTGTGTCAAAATCGAAAATCTATACCGATTATTGTTTGCAAAAAGAAATTAAAAAAAAATACATAAGGGATTTCCATACAAATGACTTTCTTCTCGGCTTAGATATCTATCTCTTGAGTCTACAGCTGAGAGATCATCCTTCCTTCATTTATCTTGGATTTCCAATATAAACTGTTATCTTTTAGGGACCCCTTTGTGTCTCCCTCTTCGCACTTAACTTTCTGGGGGAGATGTGAGAGGCTTTGCTCGGCTGCTATATTATTAATCAAACCAACCCACACATCCACAGCCAATAAAATGGACCAAAACCAGAATGAATAGCCTCTGATTTGTTTGGCTTTTTCTTGATTCATTTCCCGCCCATCTTGACTGCTGTAAGTTATAAACAGTTACCATTTACATGGATCTTTGGGAGATGACTTGTGTGAATCAAGGTTATAACCGTTAACGAAAACGAACGAAATAACGAAAACTAGGTGGGAAAAAACATTGTCGTTAACTGAAATAAAAATAAAAACGAAGCATTACAAAAAAACGATAATTAAACTAAAACTGTAATGTCTGTTTGCAAAACTAACTAAAATAAAATTATCGAGTAAATGTCCTTAGTTTTCGTCTTTGTCGATGTCTTCCATTGTCTTGACATTCCCTGTCAAATTGAACACAACATGTCCGTGCCACTCGCCTGGCATCATGGCGGTACTGAAAGTCGGAAGAAAGCGGCATTCCTATTTGATTATGACTGTGTCAGATAAAAGCAAGTGTGAGTCGATTGACTTCAAAAAGTTTGCCACTTTACTCGAACCGAAGTTCAAAACACCTGTTCATGTATGTCTTCTTTAGTCTATTGGCTATTTAGGTTTTTTTCCTGGAACACGTCACTTACACATTTTGCACCTACTGCGGCGTCTTGTATAGACTGTTTACGTATTTATGACCATATGTAGGCTAGGGATGTAACAGTATGAAAATTTAACCTCACGGTTATAGTGACCAAAATTATCACGGTTTTTGGTATTATCGCGGTATTTTTAAAAGTTTGTTGTTCAGAAAGCACTGATAGGCCTACACAAGCTGAAATAGTTTAACGCACGACTGTTAAAGTGCTCATATTGTGCTCATTTTCAGGTTCATAATTGTATTTAGAGGTTGTACCAGAATAGGTTTATGTGGTTTAATTTTCAGAAAATACCATATATTTGTTGTACTGCACATTCCTGCAGCTCCTCTTTTCACCCTGTGTGTTGAGCTCTCTGTTTTAGCTACAGAGTGAGGCATCTCACTTCTGTACCATCTTTGTTGGGAGTCGCACATGCGCAGTAAGCACTGCTAGCTAGTCAGTTGCAGAGCATGAGGGAGTGCCATGCTAGCAGCTAGGCAAGCATTATAACGTGATGTGTTACAAAGTGACGCACGTTCGTCACGGAAGTAAAGGCTGGACTACAATAGAGCTGTTTGGAGCAGTTTGTGAACAGTGTTTTCTGTAGAAGATGGTAAGTCCCTTTGGGGTGGACATGGGGTTTTTCACTTTGTAAACCTATAACGTGCACAAAAAAAGATATATAACACAATAAAGCAAAGGGGAAAAGCCAAAAAGCATAAGATGAGCACTATGCACTTCAAAGCTCTTCAAAACTTGGCTTCAAATCTTAAGTATTTTTCCATAACATTAAAATTCTCTGACCATGTACGGATGATGAGAAATAATTTCTTTTGAAAGATAAACTTAGTAGAGTCAAAATCAAAACATTTGCTGCTGCCGCCTTTCCCTGATGGCAAAGTCATGGTTCTTTTATTCAATCGGGCAGTTAACGTTAGTACTGCCTTTGTGTACTTTTGGCCCCCTACACTATAGCCTCTATTTGCATGGCAGAGCTTGCCACGCAAATAGAGGCAGTGTGCTATATATTGTTTTATTGTAAATGTGTTACAGTGAGCATAACATTTGCCCAGTGAAAGCCTGGCGGAGTTAAAACGTTCAGTGTAACAAATTTCTGGAGCTATATTCCAGTAAGTGGATACTCTCTGCTTTTCCCCAATACATCATTATTTATCAATGCAGTGCTTTCAGCTCCATCTGATATCTGTAACCCCAAGAGAGAAGCAAGCAGCCATGGGAGAAAACTAAATTAGCATTTGAGATAGAAAGAAAACAATTAATAACTGATTCAAGCCTCCCACACACAAGCCCCTGCTTGGTTGCAGAGACGTCAACTCACCTAACTCCCATCAGGGCCTGTGTGTGGGTGCGCTAGACTGGCACAGGCTATAAGTGAGCCAGCCAAAGATCCTCAGCTCTAACAGCTTGGCAGAGAGGCAATCGAGGCCTTTCTATGCACTCTTCATCAGACAGCAGAGTATTGAAGTGTGTGGGCGAGTGGAGGCATGCGAGGCAACTGAACGGCCGCCGGGGCCGAGATAACAAGGTAAATCAGCAACCTGAATACAGGTCCTAGGAGAGTCAAATTAAATCTTGTCTAAAACGCATGAGATGAAGGTGGGGCAACTTATCCAGATGCAAAATACCACCAGCCAGCCAGAGCTTCTTCTTTTTTTCTTAGTGTAAAAAATCTGATCAACTGTAACAGTGTAACCCATTGTGCGACTTAGATGCTCCAGATGATTTCTATCAATAAAGTTAATAAAGAGATTTCGTAACGCAGTGACATCACTAAAAAAAGTCCAATGGGCAAGAAGCACAAGCAGTTTGATAAAATGTATATCCAAACTGCCCGTGGTAAACATCCACCACAGTGTATGGAAGAACCCTCTCAGGTTGGGACCCACTGGGGTTAGTCTCACATTGCCAGACCTTTCTTCCCAGCGCTGCGGAGGAGGGTCTGGCGAGTCCACACAGCAATCCGGGACGGGAGAAAAACATGCTCTTGTTTTTGGCATTTCTATAAACCAATCACAATAGTCTTGGGCAGCGCAAAGCCCCAAGCGGAGCCACGGAGCCGCTGCAAAATAGTCTCGGGAAGGAACTTGTTTTGGTGTAACGTGTACAAGGTTGTTTTAGCTGTGCAACAGAAAACTCAGATTGGACAGATAGTCTAGCTAGCTGTCTGAATTTACCCTGCAGAGATCTGAGGAGCAGTTAATCATAGTCCTCATAAATCGACAGGAGTTTAAAATTACAACACAAAGAAAGCGGAAGGTAGCGGATATCCGAAAACGGACATCCGAAAAGAGTGACATCCGGCGGAATTTCCGGCAGAGCAAGAGCAATCCCGGAAGTGGAACGTCGTGATATAGATTACACTGGTGTAGATAATGTAGCTAAACCGCTGACTTGTTATAATTTGGTCTGGTCTGACCACTTGTGGTTCTAGCCCTGATAGACGTTGTAGCAGTTACTTTGGAGAGTATAATATTCATAACAAAACCATGGTCACGCCTATGAAAATAAGACTTGAAATAGACTGGAAGTATCCTTTTAAGATGTCCTTGATGTGAGCAGCCAAATGGTTTCACTTACTGCAGGTCTCCTCTGCCTCATCAGAGCCATCGGGACACTCTGGCTCCCCGTCGCATCGCCAACGTCCCGGGACACATTGGCCATTTAAGCAGGCGAACTCTGCAGGGGCACATGTCTTCCTGGCTGCTCACAGAGAGAGAAAAAAAACACAGACAGAGAAAAACTGAGAATTAAAAAGAGTGAAGACAATAAGACAGGGTGAGAGCATAGTCAGTCTGCAGTAGGGCTTAATCGCTGTCATGAAACTGGTCACATTATCTGAATCCTGGCAATCATCCCATTCATCAGAGGAGATCAGGCTCATCATCTCTCACAGTATTCCTATGCAGCCGTCTCCAGTGCTCTCTCTCACCATATCCCTCACTAATTATCTCTACTTTCCCTGTTTTCTTGACCCCTCCCCTTCCTTCATCTGGTGTTCTCCAAAACTCTAATCTCTCCTTCAGGTTTTCCATCACAGAGCAGTGAAATGGATGCTGATTGCTGAACACCGTAGGCTCTGGAAGGTTAAACGTTTTACCTCCAAAACCTGTTTACCACAGAAAGCAGCACGCCAGCAAGGTCACAGGCTGATAAACATGTCAAGCGTGCTGAGAATTGGAAATCAAAAACATGTCACTAAAAGGCCCGTTTAAGGAGTTAAGGAAAACCGAGTGATCAAAACTTTCACGTAACAGCCCAGAGCTTCTCACGGTTGCTACCCAAATCTTGCTAACCCACTGTGTTCAGAGAGTAACGTGTACGTTTCGCACAAAAAACACACTCCCCACCTGAAGCAACTAGGCTGCATGCTCGGCCAGTGACTCAGAAGCAGACAGAGGTCAGAGCCATTCGATTTCCTCAGCCTTTTACTCCAAGAGGACCTGCCGTATGGTCTAATAAATCACCGGCTAAAAGGCCCTCAGCTGAGCTCTCTGGTGTTGTTATACAGCCCCAAATGTTCCTAAACTGGCTCTATCTTAGCTCTGATGCTGCAAATTAGATACAGGGTTTGAGATGTGCAGGGAGCTTAAGGTTACCTAAGGGGCTGTAGAAGAGCAGGCAGGGATTTTTTAAGAGTCTATCTTTTCTGTGCTGATACACTACTCTTACTTCTCCAACTCTTGTTCTTTCTCAACCTTGGTATCAAAGAGCAAAAAGGTGTAAGTTCAATAGCATTAGTTTGAACTTGGTATAGGAGTTATACTTTAACTAGTCAAAATGGGTTGCACCATTGAGTAAAGGTAGAACATGTAAGTCATTTCTTATCAACTGCTGTCATGGTGGAATAGTTAGGAAAATGGCAAGGACTAATGATAGAAGAGCAAGATGATGACATCCACACTTTGTATTGTGTTGTAAAGTTACCATTAAGCTGCCAGTATGTTTCATCAGTACTACTTATCGGTGATTAAACCCCTCCCTCCACACCTTCCCAATGTCAGAATTGCTTTTAAGCTGCATTCACTTCAGATGGGAGTTTCTGCTGGCCCCACTTGGTTTCTTGTAACAGAAGCTTGTAAATCTAAAGGTTGTGACTTCGGACAAATCTTTTCAGCAAAAAAAGCAAACTAGTTACAATGTAGCAGTGTGTATTGACCTTACACTCAAACTTAAGATGATGCTGTTAAATTTGTGTCTTTACAAAATCAATTCTTGTATCAATTGCACTGTCCTTTACCACCTCATTTTTGATTGACCAACAATATATATGTAGGTATTTTTATCAACATAGACCTCAATTATTATGACAGCTGGACAGTAAGGACTTGACTGCTTAGAGACAGTTCAGTCAAGTCAATCAAACTGTAAACCTGTAAATGTAGTCAGGACAAAAGTGGGATTTTGAAAAGTGAAGGAAACATGTCCAGCTATAGACCCATTTTCTGTCACGTTTTCTGTCTAGTTTTCTCTGGCTGTCTTTTAATGCCCACTGAAATTTAGTTCTCACATTTACAGCATATGTCACTTAAGTGTTATCTATGATGTGAATGTAAGTTTTTACTGCAGTCCAGCAGCTAAGGTACAGGATAGCCTGCCACCGAGAAGCACTCAGATTAGAAACAGCTTGTCTCTCATTCTAAATCTTGTTTAATTGCCCCATTCTCAATTATCTCCTGTGTCAGAGTGCCAAAGTCAAACCGATAACGGCTCATCTTGGCTTGTTGACGCTATGACAAGAAATTATGAAATGTCTATTAAAGTCGCTCTAACAGGACATGCCTTTCAGCGGTAAATGTGTTTTTAGCCTGTAACCACAATCAGCGACCCTTGTTTCATTTCACTTCATTTCATATAACATTCTTTCTCGCCTTTTCTGCAAAACGTAATGAACTGGCCCCATTAAACTACTGAGACAAACATTCCCCCTCCTACCTTTGTTCCATCAAGTCTTTCCCTTCTCTAAATCCTAAGCCTCTAAGTTTGCCACCACAAAATAATGAACACATTTTTGATTGTTGTTTTTCTTAGATCACATTAGGCACATAAGTTTTCTGGAGTGCAGCTTAAGTGCCACTTGTGTCCTCATTAGAGAGCAGGAATGTGGGCCTTTGGTAATGGTGAAAACAAGATGATTATGGGGCAAACGAGGATTGTGACATCCTTTTAACCAACACCTCCCTCAAGTGTATAAACGTATTAGTGGTGTGTTCACTTTTCTTGAAACAACAAATTTAGGTGTTTCCTATAACACGGACAAGCATGTATTCACACAAGGCGTGCATATGTTATCACTCATGTAAGTAGGTGTGGCGCTGTAAGAGAGAGAGACACACATACACGAGAGACCCTGAAGTTGATGTTTAAAGATAACAGAATAATTAGATTCATACGATACAAATCCTGGAAGATACAACACATTCAAATTCATATTAAATGTATTAATTAATCGGACTCCCATGAGATGAACAAAAAGAGAGTTGAGGGCAGAATTGAGATTTAAGGCAATGCAGTATGTGCTGGTTGACAATGTTTAAGACTTTACTTGATCGCATGACAAAGACCTTAAAAATCTCCCGCTCATCTGTACGTGGCCTCTGCAGGTCAGATGTGCCCACGTTATGCAGTTTCTCTCCACAAGAAACTGAGATTCTTACCCAATCCAACTGAGTTTGCTACTCATTTGAGTCAAGGTCTACAGGGGCCAAGGCAATAATTACCTAGGCCAACTCATACCATCTGCTTGGATTGACTTTCTGTTTTAATTAGGAGAGGTTTTAAAATGTTAGGCTCATGGAGGGGGCTGAAGGGGAAAGTGACAGGAGAATGAGATGAGCCTTTAGATAGAAAGCAGAGAAATAGCAGAAGTGAGTAATAGCAGCAGAGATGGAGAGTGGCATACACAGTAATAATGCTTCATGGAATCCTAATGGAAAGTGTGATACTGAATAAAATGGGCAATATTACTATAGATAGCACCTACTCAACGTTAATCTCTATGATATGCACTGCACATGTAAACTCTCTCTCTCACACTCTCTCACACACACACACACACACACACACACACACACACACAGTCTCCTGGTCGATAGGTGGTAGATTTTTACATAGAGAAACAGCTCCGGTGCATTTGAGAAAAATCTAAGAAAAAACAAAAACAACAGTGATTCAGTGTTGTGTGAGTAACCTATCGGGAGCATTGCTAATGTGATGTGACACAGACAGAATGAAGGCCCTGCACAGGGGAGTTCACCCAGCCATGTTATGTCTCCTGGAGGAGGTACAGTGGGAAGAAGCTCCACGCTCTGACAACCCCACCTGGAGCTTTCTCCTCTGGGGCCGATGTTGTCAACATTTCACCGCTTCTAATCCTTTTTATCTTTCTTAAACACAATTCATGTCTATGGTAGACCTATTTAAAGTATGGGTTTGCAGTAAAGTTGGGTTGATGTTGAGGTTTATATTATTTGATTAGATTATTATTAACAGATAGGGAGACATCAGCTTTGCTCCCCACTGATGTAATTCTGATTTCTTAACCAGCTTTTAACATTTTTAACCAAGCTAGCAGTGTGGCTCTAGGGATGAAAATGTCAGTCTGTAGGTTGTTTGGTCAGTCCACCACTTTGCTACGGAAGTATTCTTCCCAATGTTGTATTGAAAAAAATCTTTTAATTCTCAAAATGACTTAACACAGGAATGTGAGACCCTCCCAGTTAATCAATTTATTAACTAGTAGTCATATAGGTTTCTGTTATAGCAACTAGTTTTAATTATTTCAGCTTTGTTTCTGAGAAATCAAATCATGGCATGGTGGATGGCTTAAACACTACAAAACCCAGAAGCCTCGGCCACAAATTCAAATGGCTTGATCGTTGACTGATGAAAACTGAATATGTATGTGTGAGTATAAGGCTCCTGAATGTACATTTTAATGTGTCCTGTCAAGAACTGAGCTCACTCAATCATTTAGTGATGTTCAAGAGCAGAGCAGCAGACTGCCTTCAGTCATCTGACTTTCTCACACTCACTCACACACACACACACACACACACACACACACACACACACACACACACATGCACACACAGACAAGCACCCTAACCCCTTGAAGAAACCTTTTTTTTTTTTTACCATGAAGGATATTAATGACAGCTCTTTCCATTTGGAGGCCACAATAAGCTTAATAGGTAATGCAGTGATAAGCACATTCTCCTGTGCATTAGAAGACAAATGGCCTCATTAGCTCAGAGTGAAGTAGGGGAGTGTTGTCGAAGCAGGAAACATAATGTATCCGGTTGGCTTAAACCGGCATGCAAATGACTTAACCTTCCTAAATTAATGGGATATCATGGTAGCATACAAAATACAGCATGGCATCAACAAGACTTGGGACAAGCTGCTCTTGAAACTGCTTTAGCGAATGATTATAGAACCTAATTAGGCCAATTTGATTGTCTATCTAATTTATATTTTAATATATCGCTGTTATCATATACCTACAGTAGAAGCTCCACATAGGTAAATTAAAGGTGTCCTTTAGAGTTTTCACCCCCTTGTCTGGAAGTCACTAATAGCTCTTTCACACAAATAACAATTTGTGGGCAGTGGTGGCCTAAAGGTTAGAGACGCGAGCTTGTGACCGGGAGGTCGTCGTCGTTCAATCCCCAGACCGACAGGATAAAATCTGGGTGGGGAAAGTGAAAGAACAGCGCTTGTCTCTCCCTCATTACCACCACTGAGGTGCCCTTGAGCAAGGCACTTAACCCCAACCGCTCCAGTGGAGCTGCTCAGTGGCCAGCAGATCAGACTTTGGTTGTATTGGGCAGCTTCCAGGTATGAATGTGTAACTGTGTGAATGTGATCAGGTCATTCCTGCAAAAGAGAGGCTGCCTCTCATTGAACCTCCCCTGAATTAAAAGTTAAAAAAAAAAAAAAACAGGGTCAGCCCAGGGTTATCTGACCTGTGTTCAACCCTTCTTTTGTTAATACAAACTAAACCAGTCAACGGTTAATCCCTGAAAAAATGTTGCTGCCATCTCAATGTTGCCATCTCAAATTGACTTAACTTGAGTCAAATTGGCCGGAAGGTGTGCATTATAACATATATTGTATTTTTAGATAGTTTAACAGTACACGTGTGTAAATGAATTCTTAGTCTACTGTTGTGAGTGCAACCCTGCTTGGAACAGCACCGTAAAGCCTTGATAAACCACCTCATATCTTTATCTCACACACAACCTCATCATCATCGTCATTACTTAATAAAAATAGCATTAAATCAGCAACACTGAAATGTGCCCCAAAAAAGTACTGAGGCCTAATAACAATCACAAAAAAGATAAACTTCACGGCCATATTTACGTGACCCACAAAGCCTGCTATCAGGTGTGCATCACAACACATTCAGGATGACAGAGGTAAGGGAGGCTACTTGCTGCTGTTCACTGCCCAGCATTTATTCTGACCTTGTGTACTAACTAAAGACACATACTGTTCTAATTATAGCTCCCAGCCTGCTAAAAGACATATTTCACATTGGCACAAACACCTCCTGACTAGGAGGAGACTGGGCAGCGTAAGCTAGCAGAGCTCCTTAGTTCCTTCAAGGCCGCCTGAGAGGGATTTATACTGAAGCCAAGTTTGGATCAGCTTGGCTAAACCCCAAGAGATTTACCTCGATGTCTGAAGTATGAGCAATATCAGACAGTAGTACAGGTGGTTGTACACCGACATCTGTGACAAGGCAAACAGGACACCGCTGAGCCACATCGACATTCCGAAGTCTCAATTTATCAAACTGTTTTCAAGCTTCAATGAAATTCTTTTTATTAATGCTCATGTGACGGTCCACTTCCTTTCGCTCTGCATGCTCATATGGAGCATGCATGGGGGTGAACACGAACACCCCACACACACACACACACACACACACACACACACACCGACACCCACCCACACACACACACACACACACACACACACACACACACACACACACACAACAAAAAAGCTGTGAAATAAAACTGAGAAATACTGTTGAGATGATAACATATTGGTGTTTACAAAAAAAGCGTGCCACTGCTCTGACTAGCAAATACACACACATGTCCCTGCCCTTCACCGCATGGTGCCTGCACCATGTGTCTGCCCTTCTGCTACTCTACTTTTTTCCTGTGTTTGCTGGTTTAGAGAAGCAAAATATGGTTGATAAACAGGCATATGCTAACATTTTCATCCTACAGCCTAGCATATTTACTGGGACACACTGTTCCATTACACAAACTACAGGGCAGACCAAAGCTGCAGAGGACACTACACACAGTCAAACAAGCTAAACCCTAACCCTAACCCTTTTATTTCATTGATATCAGCTTACTGTTTACTGTTCACTCTCCTAACCCCATATTGGAACTGTAATTTAATTTAATTTAATTTAATTTAAGTTACTGAAATGTGAAAGATCATGGCCTTAAAGTGCTTGGACATGACTGAAGTTAGACCTATTATAACTCTGGCTTGTTATCAAATGATCAATAATGGATATAAATACATTGCAATACATTGACCAGACATGGCCATTTATTAACTGTATTAAACACAGAGGAGGAAGCAATAAAACCCTGTTTTTAGCTCAATGACGTGTTTGGTTGATGTAGAAACACTCTGAACATCTTGTAGGGCCGCTGTGACTCATGTTATGCTGCTGAATGAGATGAGTGCAGTCAGACAATGAATTGACCTACATTAGCTAACAATACTTGCATATGTTTAGTGCTTATCATGTGTTTACTATACAGCCACCATAGAGAAATGCCAGGTGACATGCATCAACCTGCTTCTGCAAAATTCTGTAGAATGGTATCCATATTAACAAGAAGGCATCAAGTTCATCAGCAAAGAACAAGGCTGTAAACATATAAATAGTGCCCATATGACTGATTCATAGCATATCTATGAATATATGAGATCAGAATGTCAGAATAGAGAAAGGAACAGACAGAGGAAGATGATTTAGATAACCACATAGGACCATAGTTGATCCGATAAATTTGTACTGTCGCTGTTAAAGTAGGCTGATAAATCTTTATGGAGGGTTGCCGTGAAAAGATACAGGAAACGCAATTTTCGTGTTCACGTGAACAGAGCATGTTAAAAGCAGTTGATAGAGACGGTCATGGCTACTGGAGGAGCGCAAGAACTCGAAAAGCCGTGCCGCCGGCTACAGAGCTCCGTCGTATCAGCGGCAGTTGGTAGTTGAGTTACCCGAGAATAGAAGTCTTTGAGCTGGGTATAGGGCACAGGTGCTACTCGTTTCGGCGGACATTACGGTTAAGTTTAGGCGACAAAAAGTGGGCGTTATGCGGCGACAACAGTTAAGTTTAGGCACCAATCCAAGACCGTGGTTTGGATTAAAACACGGAACACGCATTTCCAGGGTGAAAATCCTTTGTTTTCCCCGGGAACGCAAACTCTGCTCCTGGCTTGAACGCACTGTGTTTTATGACAGTTCTTTAAGAATTAAATGGAAAGCATTTTAAAACAAAATATTGTCCCGCCTTTTGTGTGCTGATCCAAAATTATCCGATGCACCCCTATACAGCACATTTCAGAGTGTACTGTACCTCCTTTACAGCTTGCATGTGGTATTTAAAAAAAAAAAAATACACCTGAAATTTGCACTGTATACTGAATCTTTACTACACCTCAGCATTTATATACATTCTGTCTATTCATGTATAATGTGATATTACTGATCTACATCATCATCTAGACCACACTTTGCACCAACTGTATATTGACTCTTTACTACATCTCAGAATTTATATAGACTGTCTGTTTATGCATAGCGTGTTATTTCTGATCTACATCACTACCTAGTCCACTATTTGCACTGCAACTGTATATTGACTTTCACTACATTCACCATCTACATAGACTGTCTATTCCGGTTAACTGTGTTATTACTGACCTATATCACTAACCAGACCACAATTTGCACTGTATATCGACTCTTTTTCTCTTTTTTCGACTCTAGCATTTACATAGACTGCCTATTCATATATATTGCGTTATAACTGATTCAACACCTCTAACTAGATCATAATTTGCTCTTCACTACATCTCAGCAGTGTTATAGACTGTCTTTTCATGTATATTGTGTTATTACCATATCCCTTTCGCATATCCTTCGTCTTACTTATACCTCACTTTGCACCGACTTTGTAATGCCTACTTAATCTGCACTTTATGTAGCCTTTTGTATTCTGTATTCCTATTTTGTATTGAATGTGAAACTGTATGTTGTCCTGCACGCTTATGCTTTTCTTGGCCAGGTCGCCATTGCAATTGAGAACCCGTTCTCAACGGCCTACCTGGTTAAATAAAGGTTAAATAAAAATAAATCAGCATCAGTGATGCAACCCAGCTGTAATGTCAAGTAATCCTTTGTAATTATTACTTCTGCTGGAAAGTCTAACTTAGATACAGCCAGGAATTTTACATCTCATTATAGAGTTGAAACAATTGTTGTACAAGTGGTTATACAGTTTTATTTGGCGGTACAGCTTCTGCACTCTGGGGTATTCGCTGCATGAAATTCAGTAGTCTGCTAATGATTCAGCAAGGAGCACAATCAAACCCCAGGGGTGTCAGAACAGACACATACACACACTGAGATTTGAAAGGCATAGCTTCAAGAGAAACGTCACCAGAAACAGATGACAGGAACCTCACAGATGTGACGGGGGTGATGATGAAGGGAGTTAACAGCACAACCAATTTGCAGCAGGTAGAGAACTGCAGGAATACACCTTATCATCTCACACCCATATCAAAGGCATTGTTTTATGTGTTGACAGAGATTGGTGTTTCAGCTTAGAATCGGCTGATGCACCAATGACTGAATGTCCTGTGTGAACTAGGGCAATGTTTCTGTACTTATTCTGCAAGAACAGTTTAAAAAAATGAAAAGCTGTGATGAAGAGCCAAGCAATTACTGAGCATTTCATTTAAAAGAAAAAAAGAATTTTGGCAGAGGAATCTAATTATGGCGAGCAGTGGCGGAAGCAGGCAAGGTTTTAACAGCGGGTGTTTGCAGGAACCAGTCCCGACTGCTGTCTCTAAATCCATGGCAAAGGTCAGATAATGTGCACTTCTCCACAGCTAAAGCTAGTGCCTGCACCCCCAAAATCCTTCTTTTATCAGAAAAGGAGCAGCAAAACAGGAAACTTCCTAATAACTAATCCTGTTATGCAGATGGACGGGCCTCTTGTGGTAAGATAAAATGTTGAAAGCTTTATTTTGATAAAGGCCTGATTCTCTGCCAAGTTCATACATCAAAGTCTTTGCTAAAGGAAACAAATGCATCATTGAAACTAACTTTGCAGATGATAATACATTGTCAAATATATACAATAAAGTCTATATCTAAAGTTGGGAACATTCCAACTGAAGTGCCATCCAAATAAAAGAAGACCAGCTGGTTGGTGCAGTTTGTCACCGGCCCCACAGTTTTTGGTAATAAAGTGGGGTAGAAAACAAGGAGATACATAATTCGAGGACGGATCTCTCAGCCAAACAGCTGATACCTTCACTGCTGCTTTTCCATCCAGAGCTTGTCCTGCACGCTCCAGTGGAAATCCAAATCTACACAGCAGCCAGATGCTCCTTCTGCTTGGCCTGAAACACCACAGTCTGCAGTTCAAACCAAAATTCCTGTGAACTTAACTTTTACACTCTGCAGAGGATGCACCCTTCTGCTTTGAGATGTCCTGTGTGTTATTGAGTCCTGAGGTATTGTATATCTTGTCACAGCAGTCCACCCAGACATTTTCCCTAGAGATGTATTGATTAGACTCCAGATTTGTAACCTTTAATTATTCATGGAAGCTTGACAACACACACATCTCAGCAATGCCTTGCATCACAAGTTTTCACTGTAGTCTTTTGTACTGCGTATCAGCTACTAAGCAATTCCAGTGGTGCAGCTGGGGGTTCAGAAGCTTGCTTAAGGCAAATACTCAAAGAAATTTAGGAAGAGAAAGGGAGGGTGTTAAACTTTCCAAAAAGTAAACTCAAATCTCCAAACTCTCAAGACCAAATCTTCAACATCTAGGCTATCACCGCCTGTACATTTCATTAGTTTTGAAGTTACAGAAGAAATCTGGAATAAAAGCTTTCACTACAAAGATACAACTTACTTTAAAGTCTGACACACCAGTTCACAGATTAGAAGCAGACAAGTTTCAAAGCCTCATAGAGGATCTCGGGGGAAGATATCAGCGCTGTGAGTTTACAGTACAACACTGTAAACGGTGCAAGTTTACTGATTAACTAAGTGCACAAATGCACTCATATGAACATACGCTTTAAAAGATTGACTACCAGACATCTCGAGTTCAAGACATCTAGGGTTACAAAATACCATCTGAAGTGTGCCTGGGCTCCAGCACACACTCAAATTGTACTTTTGCACGGGCACACACATTAATCTTTCAAATCACTCTTATCCAACCTTACAGAATTTGTAAAAACAGCCTTTAACCCTCTTTTACAGCAATTTGAGAACAAGTATGACTCAGAAATGACAGTCTGCACTGCTGAGCGATCAGATGAATAGAAATTAATGAGGAGAATCCCAAAGTGATTTCCCCCCTTCACTTCAATGTAGCTGCACACAGGAGACACTCTTCTTAACAATTATTATCCATCTGGCAAAAGTAATTATGACTGCAGGACCAAATGCAATCACTCATCATTGAGACCTGACTGACACAATCCATATAGTCTGCAACAATGAGCCGGTGGGTCTATAATTATAAGATAAATTTGTGATGGGAAAATGTTACCCCAATTAAACACTTTGTGTGTCTTCCATTACCAATTCTACCAATGTTCCATTGGTTGCTTTACCAAATGACTGACCAGCATTGCGGACCCCTAGAGCCACACTACTAGTGTGGCTAAAAAGCCAAGGTGCAAATGAGACACATTGTAGCCAGATGTTGAAAAGGTGTAAATATATCCAACTCTCCAAGGCGCATACGTAATCTTACTCCTCCCAAGTGTTACTATGTCAGTAAGTGTGGGAACTTACAGTTTGTCCCATGTGATAGTATCAGCTAGTGTGACACAAATGATCCGTCCTCCTGTCACATACAAAGCGACAGGAAGGAAGCCCCTCAAGCAATTTTAACATGTCATATAGAAGGTGTAGCATGCTGTTGTAGGGTTTATCAGATCCCTGATCAGTGCAACCACTGAATAATCTGTATGTTTGAGGGAGTGAGTGAGAGCCCATGAAGATGAGCAAAACTACAAGCTCACTGACTATCAATACAAGTCCCACATGTGTTTGTGTTCATTTCTGGATAGTTGTTGGCAAGCTAACTAAACAGTTTTTGGATGTAACTAAATTGCTAAACTCTTCTGGTGTTATGTATCCGTATATGTACACCTTCAGCATTATCACCACCCTGGACTGGTGTAGGGTCAACCCTGATTTGCATGTAGCCAGATCTTATGTCTTACGTCTGTTTCCCCTTTCGAAAACTGTTACCCTGTGCTTTTACCAAAGCGCTGTCGTCTCGGCGGGGAGTGAAGCAGAGGGACCGTAGGCTCTGTGCTGTTGCTGGCTGATTAGCGCAAACGCTGTTTTGTTGTATGTATCATAGCAACGGTTTGTATATCCATTTTCCCTTTTCACACAAGCGCAGAGCATAAGTAGTAGTTAGCCGTCGGCTGTAGTCTTTGGGGTGTGTTCAAGTGCAAGTTTTTGGCCAAGACACAGGCAAAGAAAGGTGACGCCAAAGTCAGGCTTCGTCGCCACTAGTTCTTTGCCATCTGCCTAGTGTGTCAGGGCCTTTAGGTTATGTTAAGAATAGGTGTCGAGGAGATTATCTGGTTGGGGTCAGGGCTAAGGTTAGGTTCAAGTTAAGGTAAAGGGAAACACAAATCGATGCTAGAATACTGGAAAGACTAACATTGTAATCTTGTATATACATATGTGGCTAATGGTAAAATAAATCACATCTGGATTTTATATAAACATGAGACACAAGTGTAAATGGGGAATATGATCCATTACAAAAGTTATTTTTCATGGGTATCTGGGTCTCTGAGATTTCTCTGCATTCAGACTGCTGATCATGAACGTATAAAATAATCTATTAAAGTGCTTGTGGGCAACCTAAAGTATGTCACTACATTGCTGTTTTTGAACGCAACACAGAAAATAAAATAAGTTAAACTTTTAAAAGGGTTGATCTCATTACTTTCGAGCAGTCTTCCATTACGCATCTTAAGTTTACAATAGGTCTGGATTTAAGAAGAACATGCTAAAAGTTCCTTGCCACTCTAAGTCACAGGCAGCCAAAAGCATTAGAAGAGCCTACAGAACAGTCACTCCTGTATATGGAAATGTGTGCCACAGTGGATTATAGTGTCTGTCTACTAACCGAGGGACTGTAATGGGAATTGGGAGATTAGCCTTTTACCCTGCAAAGAGAATGAGCCACATATCTCTCTTCTCTCCTTCCTTCTCTCTCTTTCTTGCAGAGACCTGACTCCAATAACACAAAACACAATGTAGAAAGACCCAGACTGGCCTGAAGACTAGGGCATTCAAATTGCTGTGACAAGGGACTGGGAGCAGGATTTTACACTTCCCACTGCAGACGCAAATTAACATAACTGTAATATTGCCTGAGGGCAAATTTCTTGGTCTAGAAAATCTGCCCCTCGCAAGAAGGAATCGTAATTAAGACACAGCCAGATTTTAGTCCCAACTGCTGCTTGCTTTTGAACATAACCCGACAGTTGTATGCAAACACAATTCACAAGCACATTTACCCACTTCTGCAAGTGTGCGAGTAGACCTTCTGTTTTAAGCTTCATGCTTTGTCTGTTTTTAGTTTAGTTTTTACTTCTTGTCTCCCACAAACATAAACAGCACACTGGTGTCAGACAGGAGGAGCATGGTCACAGACAGCTATTGATGGACTCTGTGAGGGCTGATATCCTCTCGTGTGGGCCCACCAAAGGCCCGCTGTCCAATCAAAGAGTCCAGCAGCCACCCACCATAGAAACAGATTACTCAGACCGTGACTAAAGGCTTCCCTCTTACCACCAAAGCTGCTGAATGTTAGCAAAGTAGCACAATGCAACTACTGCAGGGTGGGCCCATCACAGAAGCTGTTGCTAGTAATGCCTTAGATGAATACTTCATCAATGGATTTTGAAGGTACCTTGAAGCCCTGAGGGTTAGAAGGGTATGTGACGTTGTAAATACTCCATGTTAATTATTAATTGTTAATGTCAAAACACACAGATCTCTTCCTTTTTGCAATGCAAGACTTTACACATACGCATGTGCTGAATACAGTATCAGTATGAACAAATTACACTGTATCTCAAAGTAAGCATGACACAGCAACTGCTGCTCTTTACTGGGGTTTCTCTCATGCATGTAAAGCTCAAATGGCTCCATTAAAAGCATGGTACATTTGTCACACATCGGATATAGTATTTCGGTTTGCCTCATTTAAACTAATAGGAGAGAAGTGAAGTGCTTCATAAGCTGTTTTCATAAAATCTTACTGTAGCCAAATTGTCTGATGGATATTACAGTAGCATTTGTCTACATTCCTAAACACCAAAATGTCACAACACAAAACTTATTCAACGCAGTACTGGGTAGACTGATCAAGCAATGATCAAGCAATCCTCTTCATAGGCATTGACTCTAAAAGTTATAGAAAAGTGAGATTTGGCAGTATAACATTACCATTGAATTAAGATTTTGAAGTCATTTTACTCCACTTGAATCTGTTGGCACAGTTTCGGCATTTTCAAAGCCATTTTTAAAAGCCCCTGGCATAAAATGAATGCAAGTTTGCACATAAATGTCGAGATCATGACATTTTTTACAATGCACAGTGTGAAATAAGTTGTAGCTTTCAGTTGCAATAGCAGCATCCTGTTGCATGAGGCAATTTAATGAAGGTTTTTCTGGGGCATTTTTGCTGCTATTTCTACCCTGTAATAATACATGTGGTGTCGAGATTCAAAGTAGGCCATGGTACTGTACTGTACAGTATGTAGGAGTGAGGTTTCTGCTATAACAGATCTTTGAGGGTCAATACAAGTGAAAAGCTACAGTAGATTTAGTGATATTGGAGGAGGTGAAACAGGTGGATACAATAAAAGCAACATCTGCATATAGTGCAATAATTCTGCAACAAATAATACAAATTTTAAGCTCCAAATTATATTTTTATATTATATATTTTTGGAGTTTACAAAAGGTAGTGTGTATGTCGTTTATACAAGTCAGCCTGATTTGCTACCATTTTGACTGATAAATACAGAAAATGCAGCATTGTAAGTAGAGCAGGAATGCTGCATGTGTGCCTGGTGTTGCCAGCTGTCGGATAGGACAAGCAGATGCTCTGCAGCGAGTTGGAGCCTCCTACAAAGATGCTCTGTTTGTCTTCATTTAAACCAAACGGGCACCATTGGTTTCACTTTTGTACTCTGGCTAGAGTAGGAGTTTCATCTTTCTTTGCTGTCTGGTTTTCTTTGTTTGCTGTGGTGGCTTTTCTACCTATCTCTGTAGATACTCTTTCTGTTCACTCCATACATGATAACCTCCAGATTGTGCGGCATAAGACAGAAAACACATCCTCAACTTTGACCTTCCTGAAGGAGAGACTACAGGTGATTTTTAATGGGCTGTCTGTGTCTTTTGCTACCCTTTATCTGATCTACATCACAACAATAAGACTGCAAAACAACCACTCTGAAATCAATGACACTGCAGCACTCTTCATCACTGCTCCCACCCACACCACCCGTACCACAACAACACCCTCCTTGGCCCGCCTCTCTACTGCCTTCTCTTCCTCTCCCTTTATTTTTCTCCACCCTCCATCGCTCTTGTTCTTTTTCTTCTCTATCTGGTGATCCGTGTCACAGACGATTACATCACTTTTCGTGTACAATAGGTGCAAACAAACCAATACAACATCCTATACTATGTATTTGTGTCAAGCTATTAAGTATCTTTTAGTGTGAAGCCTGTGTGTGTGACTGTGCGTGCCTATGTGCATACATATTTGTGCGTGCATGTGACTGGCCGATGGCTATGCATTTAAAACATATCTATCTCTAGGCAGAGCTTAGCTGCTGCGCTTTGATCACAATATGCCTCCCTAAAGCACATGAGGTCAGGCACAACTCAGAGAAACCATCTGCCAGCTAACATTTCCCACTGCTCTGCTTTCTATCAGCGTAATATTTTCTACCACTTTCAGGCAAACTTCTGCCAAAGTACTGAGCTGTAACATGCACACAGTCAGGGTGTATCTCTTGAATAAGCATTAAATTCTTATATAGACTATGATTTAAATATAAGCTTTCTAAATTAAAGGCATGACTGACCTTTCCTGATATGAGATCTGCTTTGTCCTTTAAGGGACAGGGAAATCTATTTAAAGCTCCACTTACACTGTGATTAAGGTTAAATGATGGGGAAAGAAATTTCATTTCAAATTTCAAAAAAGGCAACAACAAGAACAAGTTTTAAGCGACAGCATTTGGAAAGATTCTGCAATTTTGGTATTGCACAATCATATTTTTTAGTGCGTTTATATGCACAGCAGTAACCTGGTTATGCCAGCTCTCTCCTCTGACAACTTTGTTTGGTTTATTATCTGTAACCAGTGTCGCCCAGTGCCGGGTGGAATTAGCAAGCTAACGTTAGCTAACTAACGTTAACATTAGCCTGGGGCCGCAGCGGGGGCTGCTCGGTCCCTCCACTTTTTTGCAGAGAAACAGCGTTGACAGCCCCGGAGATGGATAATCTGTTTAGCCATCTCCTGGTGTCCGCTGCTGCCTCGGCGGAAAGTAAAACAGATGGACCGTAGGCTCTTTGCTGCCAATGGCCCGCTGCTTATTCGGCCAACGCTGTTTTGTTATATCATAGCAACAATTTCTATTATTTCCAGGTCAAAAAATACTCCAGTGGAGTGGGGAGGGGCAGTTGGAGCATGCGCATATGCTTAACCCGATTATACTCCGGTTAAGGTGTATACATTCAGGAATACCCTGGTTACGAAAGGAGTTCTCTAGGTCTGTTAACCTGGTTATGAGAACTCTGATTTTAACCGGGGTAAGGTGTTTACATCAAAAAATTACACAAAAATCGGGGTATTGCCTTAACCCGAACATAATCTTTTTTTTAAACTGCATGTAAACGCACTGTATATGAGAAAACTGAGCAGGTTTTCAAATGATGGCAGATTGATTGATAATGAAAATAGCCAATAGCTGTAGCACTACAGAGTAAGTAAGTTACTAATTATTAAATCTTTCAGCCCTAACTGTAACTACATCTTCAGTAGGTGACCATTGTTTAGTCTCTTTGTCTGGCCCTTTAGAAGAAATGCAGCCACAGTTATAAATGGGTCTGAGGGGTGGGTTGATGGTGGAGACATGTAGACAGGTGGAATGATTTCAAGGCAGTGATGACCTGCATGTGAAGCTTTAACATTGTGATGGTGGCAATGTAATGAGTCACTGTCTAGCTGTGCAAGAGGAAGGTGATTGTTGCTACTTCTATGAGTGGAACTCATTCATCCAGCCACACTGAATCATCAAAAAAAATAAAGAGACTGAGGGCTTTGGTTGCTGTGTCACAGCCATTTGCTCGTCATTCCAATTCCCTACCACACGCGCTTCTGACTCTCTCTGTTACCCTGGCTTGACTTCAGAGTGGCATAATGTCCTCTGTATGTCTGTGATGAGTGTGTGTACTCATCCACAAACAGATAAATCAAAATAAAGTGAGATTCGCAGCCACACTCAACCAATCCAAACATCCCCGGAGCCTTCAGCAAAAATTCACAAGCAGGCCTGTTGAGTCACATGAAATTACATTTTTCACAAAAATGAATCACAAGTTGCAAAGGGCCACCACAGTTCTTGCAATGTGGGCCAACATCCTCCCTTGTGGGTCTGTTTTTTTCTGAAAAGGCGCTGTGTGCCTGGATGCCTGTGGCCCCAAGGCCTTGGTTTACAGAGCAAGCAGCTTCTCTCAAACAGCCAGCATGTGTGTTATCGACTTTCATGCTGGGTTTATTTCACTGCCACCCCTGTTACAAAAACTATAGCCATGTGTAAACACTAGAGGTGTTGAAATTAATCAAATAATCGATGCATCGAATCGTGGACATGGACGATGCTGCATCGATAATCGGCCGGGCCATAATCGATTATTTCTGTTTACAATTTAATGTATGCCTAACAACCTTTCTGTTTACATATTCTGTTATGTTTTGCACATTCAGGAAGTGCCATGTGCTCAGTGCTGTAGTTTTATGTATCCAGTTTATTTAGTATTAGAGCACTGCACAATGTTTTGTTTTTGAAGCTTGAAAAGCTATGAATTAAATATCCTATATGGCTTTAACAGAAAAATGTATTTGACGCGTCGTGATGCATCGAGATATCGAATCGAAGACATGATAATCGTAATCGAATCGGGAGATCAGTGAAGATTCACACCTCTAGTAGACACATCACTTTATCAACTCATAAAAAAAATATACATCTCACCAGATGCATGCAGAGACTGTCCTTATTTTTTATAATTTTACAACAACTGTCAAGTGTTGTGAATATTTGAAAGAATTAACTGCTTGACGTCCGCAACCGCTTTTTTACTTGACATTTACTAGTGTTCTAAGCTCCATTGCGCTGTTGAGGGAACATATTTTGCAGCGTTCATTGAGAATCAAGAAAGCTCTAAATATGTTCCCCACAGCTTTTAAACAAGATTCAAATAAAGGCACAATGATGCGTTAGTTGACTTAAAAACATCAATTTTAAGACCAGAATCCAGTGTTGAACCACACAGAAGAGTATTCTGTTTAAAAACCAGTGTTGCACAGATTTCCAGTTTATGCTGTTGTTTTAATACCATGGCAATATTTTAATGATTCAACTGAACTAAAACAGCATTTTTCATGAGGCAACTCACACTGCTAAAAGTATCCTCAGAGAAATATAACATTATTTTACTTCTGAGATTTCTGGGAGGTGTAATGTTTAAAATGATGCAAATGAGTGCGTTCTTTTACGTGTTAAGCACTAAAAACCAAGTGGAATGGGGGATAAATACATGGTGAGTGGGGGCAAGGGGTTGAGGCTGAGTGATGTTTTATATCCCCACATTAATCCCTCTCTCTCTCCCTTTCTTTCTATGAGCATCTTTGCACTAATCTGAGATAATAGCTCAATTGCAGACTTCTTAATGATCACTTCGGGCATGCTGGCTTTGAGACACGCAGACACAGGCCAGTAGGCCAGTAGGGCCAGCGACCAAGCAAGCAAACACAAACACAGTTATACACACACATGTGGACGGGGATTAGACATAGGCTGTATTAGAGCAATGGCTTCTGAGAGTTTTACACACCTGATGCCAACAAATGCACTAAACACTAAGTGCACCCAGGGAGAAAATGTCTAGTCACTGTCTAGCGGTCAGATGGGCAGCTGATTTAAAACCTGATTAATACTTAATCAACTACTGGACAAGTATACCATTATTTACTGCATTTACTGCTTAATGGTAAGGTCAAATATCTCCGCATTTCATTACTTAGTTACTTACGTATGCTGTGCATCTTGCTTAAAGTTGATCTGAAAATCAAATTCATTTTTGCCAAAACAATCTTTATGTGTGTTTATATCCTTAGGTTGCTTTGACTTGTGTATTTATTTGGTTAAAATTGTAATTACCAAAGAGAAGAAATCCAAATCTTTTAGTTGTTGTCCTAAATCGCTCATGGTAGCCAAACCACAACTATCTGGGCTTGTTAGAAAAGGGCGAAAAACTTATTGCATCAACATTAACAGACTAAACAGGGCTATGACATGTTGACAGCAGGTCTTAAGCAAAACTGTCTCTAAAATGTCAGATTCCTGCTTGAATGAAAAAAGATAAAAGGATACAGTTAATAGAATAGAGGTTTTTACTTGCCATAAAATGTTTGCTTTGCTTGCATTTTTTTTACACTAATTAAGTCTCTATCATGATTATGTGAATGTGAGTGCGAGTGAGTGAGTAAGTTAACAGAACATAAATTGACCACAGACCCAATGGAAAACATGCCTCATTACAGTACATGGAGAGATAAAGACATAAACCTTTCCACGCTGTGTACAGTTGTCAACAGACGTGGAGCTTATGAAGAGAATTTGATAGGAACACAAACAACCTTTCGGACTCACCCTGCTGGCCAGATTTATTTCTTTGCCCGCTTTCTATCACTTCAATTTTATTCGTTTTATCCAACTCTCTTTGTTCATCAACAACACCTCACTGTCAAACACATCTCTTCATGCAACACAAGCTAAGACTGTGGAAGCTAAGACTGTGTGTGTGTGTGTGTGTGTGGCACTCTATGTTCAGACAGACCAAGACATGTTTTCAACACTGCTAAGTCAAAATACAACAAGATGATGGGTCTCTCTCTCTTTTCCCCAAAACCTCTATGACACAGAGCAGAACATCCCGGGTAACTGTATTATTCTTCTGCATTTACAAGTGGATCCCAGTAGTTGGCCAATCTGCTTCCTCATTTACAATCAGTGGACATAACTTCACATAGATTGCTGTCAACTAGCCTGGCACTGTGTCCACACAGCGAGGAGAACTTATAAACAACATAAAAACAGAGCCATGAGTACTGTGCTCCAGTCACCCATCAGGAACACTATGATTTTTGTTGTTGAGAGAAGAGAAGGGAAGAGAAGAGAAGAGAAGAGAAGAGAAGAGAAGAGAAGAGAAAACTGATACAGATGGTATCTATAGCTAGATATAGGTAGCTATATTATAGATGGTAATGGGGCCAAATTGGTTCCAAATAGGTACGCTTAAACAGATAAACAGAGATGCAGGTAACACAACTGTAAGTGAGCATTAAGACTTCTGGAGGAGATTTCTGGCAGCAAAAAAAAAAAAAAAGGAGAAGGCGGTTGAAAACATCAAATGCAGAGGATAAGCAACACAAAAGCAAATCCCATAATGCATAATTACTTTCAGTTACCACTGAATAACTTGTTTCTCAATGTTCTGTCATTTGTATCCCAGCAACACCTGAAGCCTGTTAAAGAAAATGGTAGGATTTCAAAGTTAAAGCCAGTGAGCAATTGTGACTATTGTCGAGAGATGGAAAAAGCATTCAGAAGAGCTATATGGTGCCTTTCAGTGGGCATGGCATAACCTCATCCCTGGAACACACGAGAAGCCAAACTAATCTTAGATAATGTGATCAATTTACAGACTGTACAAGAAAGTAGAGAACATCCACATAACAGACCATGTTCTTGAGACAACATCATAAATAAAAGATACCTGCACACTGGATTCACATTCATGGTTTTACTCTGTCTTCAACTGGTGTCAGATGTAAGCTGAGCAAAAAGCAGCTGAGGTTTAAACACTGTTGAATAAAGCATTAAGCAAGGTTAATGACTAACTTTTTCCTTTTCCTAAAACTTGCTACTGTGTGTTGGCAGGACTTCAGTTACAACTGCAGCAGAGGAGGCTGCATCCACTGAAAAGCTTTGGAATAAAGAAATTAACAATGACTACAGGAGGTGTGGGGAAGCGTCAGCAGTTTCAAAAGTGAGTTTGCCTCTTAAGGAATTTATTGGGATGTATTGGGTAAAAAAAACTCAATGGGAGGAGGCACACAGTTTGTTGCTGACTCTGCATGTCAGAGGAAAACAAAAGAATACTTTGAGCTCTACAATATGTGGCGATGTAAAAAAGCCTCCCTGCAGGTATCGCTGTTAAATTCATGAACAAATGGAACGTTATCAAATGCAAGGATGAGAAGAAAGTCAAGCAGATGCGCTGGACTTTGCAGGTAATGCAGATAGATGGAAACTGGGTGATATGCTGCTATAATCAGGGGGAGGATTAAACGGAAGCTCCATGTCAGAGTTGGCACAAATCTGACTTTGAGAATTCAAGGCAGAATTCTTTTGTTGTCTTCACTGCTGTCAACTGCAGACGAGGCAAGAGGCAGGGTGGCTTGGCATCTCATCCTCCCCAGAAATGTTATGCAAGCAGTAAACAAAATACACATTTTCTATTATGGTTTATGTAGATTCAACTTTTCAATTATTTGTCAGAAAAGTCCAGAGTTCATTGGTATGCATTCATTTGTGTTTATACTCACGTGCATCTGGTCCATACTTGTGTCTGTGCATACCTATGAGTGCAATTATGCATATATGAATGTATGGGTGCATGCAGTGACTGGTCAGTGGGGAATAGAGTTTGGATGATGGGGGATGGGATGGAGTCTGGGGGAGGACTGGTGGGGGATGGGTGAACAGGAACAGGGTGGAGGATGAAGGAGGATCATGATGCATAAAGGGTATGAGCAATAACAGTGTTTTAATATATTTACACCCGTTCTGTGAGGTTCAACTACAAGCACCAGTCAGGTTGGAAATAAGGTGACACTGGCATGATAAATAAGGAGATGCGGCAAAGGTTGCTTCCTGTCAGCATATTTCATAACCATGGTCTGCTGGACACATTCAATCACTGGATTATTGGGCTTGGCATTGTGTTGTAAAATAATATATTGTGAATACAAGTACAATAAAAAGTGAGACCATCCGTTCAACCATTCAGAAACTTAATTTAAAAAATGCAACCACTTCACAGTTAACAATAAACTAACTGTGTAATTCCTGCACAGGATTTGCTGTGTGTACAACCTGAATCCTTACCACACTCTCTCCCCTGTGCAGCATATGTTGTGCAGGTTTACACTTCACTGTACTACACTGTCCCTCTGTCTTTTAGCCTCCTCACATGCAGAAATAGAAAAAAGAGTTTACAGAAGCAACCCCGAGAATGACTTAAATATTGCCAGAGCTGCACAGTGTGCCAGAGAACCTCTTCTCTAAATCAAACAGGGTGAAAGTTGAACAACTACTATCCTTGGCCAATCAGTGGTCCAACATTACCAGAATGCCAGTGCAGAGACAAATCTGACTCTGCGCAGGCCAACCAGCCTCATCTGCCTGCCTATGCAGATACAGCATACTTGAGGAAAGGAAATGGACACAGAGTGAAGGCCACTCTCTAATATAATGGCAAGTAATGCTGGACTGTCGTGATCATCAAATGGTTGGTTGACAGTAGTCTCAGCTTAAAAGGCTTTCAGGAGGAGTGTTTTCACTCAAACCCTAAATGTTTAAGAAGCCCTGCCTGATGGAAAACACACAGGGGGTAATAAAACCTCGCTAACAATTTCCTATTTCATTCATAAAAGAAATACTGAGGAAATAAAGCCTGACAGAGTAATGAGTCTCTCCAAACATCAGGGGTTTGTGTGTGTGTGTGTGTGTGTGTGTGTGAGGCAGTGACACATGAATGTTTTAGGAGCAAAGATGCTCCAAATGACCGACTTTTTTTTGGCATGCCCGAGGACTCGTCCTGCTGGCCTCAGAAACAGGGTAACAATGGCAACACCTCCAGACTAACGTGCAAAGGAACTATGAGGTGTTCGTATACAACAGGTCTGTGTGTTTGGGAGTTTGTGGGAGAAAGACACAGAAACAAACAAAGACAGAGAGAGGTATGAGGAGAAATAAAGGAGTATGTATATATGTGTGGAGAGGTGCAGGAATTCCTCCCGAGCTACAATTAGCCCAGACACAAAAGAACATTGCAGCATGGCAAACAGGGCTTGGATTCAGCTTTGGCACAACTTCACTGGTTTCAGCGCAAGCATTCCTCCAAAATATAGGCCACTGGCTCACAGTCAGAAAGGAAACTGAAATTCTATTATTTCTGCGCAGAACAACACATCCAAGCTACCTGTCAGAGCTTTGTGCACTAGACCGATGCACCACGCAATCTCTCAGCTGGACAGCTTCTTATTTGAAGATGATTGGAAAATGGTTCCATCCAATCAACCCTCATTTAAAGAAAACATGCTTGTTGAGCATATACTATATAAAGCTTTATATAATAGACATATATGAAATATATAATATATATATAGCAGGGATAAAATCACCTGCACACACTTTGGGCCTGAGGCCCACACGCACACCTACTCCCTCAAAACATGATTTGACTTGTGCATCTTTGTAAAGCTTTTATGTCGCCCTAAAAATAAGGCACTGTCCTGCTGCATAATGCACAAACAGAAAAAATAGATAAAATGCTAATAGGATAGCAAATCCATAAAAAGAATGATGCCTAGGGGAGATATGTGTGTATTTCTGGTTCATAGCTGTTAACATGAGAAAATACAGCTCATTTAGATAGAGGAGCTTTAATACAAATTCCAGTCATGAACAGACCATTACTGTAAGTCAAGCTCTAATGGATAGCTGATGGGAGCAGTTCCAGGTATTGTCTCTTGATGAGATCAATGATATACATCTAATTAGTTTTTTAACTTTTGGAATATTTTTCATGGATATAAAAATACCTAATGGACCATCTATACGATCATAAGAATACAATATGATGCTTTTATGTTTTAGTACAGTTAATTGTTCTGGGTGTGTGGCATGAGGAAGGGAGGAGTTGCAGTGACCTATAATTATGTTTTTATTCTTTTGTTCTATTTTGATTTTAATGTAATAGGCTATTCCTATTTATTGTGATATTTGCATAACACCCCAATCATCACAGGTCTTTTTCCACAGTTAACAGACCTTGTTTGCCTAAATGTGCCCATTTTAACACTTACGACAGTTTTCTTCATCACTGTTGTCTGAGCAGTCGTCATCGTCGTCGCACCTCCAGATTGTCGGTATACACCTTTTGTTGTTGCACTGAAACTGTCCATCCTCACACTCATCCGTTGCTGGAAGAAGAAAAGAAAAAAAATAAGGAGGGGAGAACAGCGTCCAGATGGATCAGCATCAAACGGATATAGCGGAGTAGTAACCGCTTGTAGTTCAACTGTCATTTGCAAATGAATGCCTAATTGATATTCAGCATTCATTCAGGCCAATTGGCTGAGGCGCTGGGAGCGTCATGGTCTGTGTTTTCTTTCAGTTATTGATCTACTTTACCATGATAATTAAAAGCTGTTAAATGGGAGAAGAAGGAAACAGGAGACGAGGCCCCGTAATTCTCCACAACATGAGGACAAAGATTCAGTCTAGGCTACTACAGAGCTACTATACCTCTGATGCAGTATACGCTCACAGCCGGGAAACACATGACAGATCCTGAACACCACGCAGCCATCCATTCACAGACCAAGCAATCACACATTAATATTGAACAAGTCATATTCGGGTGTATTAATGATAGAGAAAAGTATTTTTTGTCTTTTCTCTCTTTAGTATCAAACGAACGCGCGCGGTGAGTAGACTACCCCCGGCAGCGCTTCTCACCTCCACAGCCCCATCACTCACTCACACACTCACACACTCACACCACGGTTAGATTTGATTTCGTTAATGTCTCACACGCAGGGGAAAAACACTACTGACCTTCCGAGAAATAAATCCTCAGGACTAACGAATGAAAAAGTAGCAATGTCCTTATATCCGTCCACATTTCTAAAGTAGGTGATGGAGCTCATTCACATCCACAAAACAAAGCCCGAAAGCCGCTCTTGTTGTAACGCTGCGACGCTGCTGCCTGCCTCTCCGCTGTGAAACACCCCCTCCCTCCGCCTCACTGGCTGCCCGGGGCGTGACGACAGCGCGTGGGGTGGGGAGAAGAGTAGGAAAAAAAAATTATATTTGTAGTATTTATATTGTAAGTATTTTGAGGTTGAAAAGTCATCCTTGACATTGGAAACAGTGGTTGACAAAACAATTGGTCAATATATAGCTTTTCCGAAGCTTTCGAGCAGTAAGGCAACTAAATGGGCCTTGATTTAATATTTTTGTCAACTACTGTTTAAAGCTCAAAAATAGAATAGACAGATTTTTTTCTCCAACTTTTTTCTAAAAAAAATTGAAAAACTAACAGAACTACAACTAAATTACACAGGCCACAAATACACATAGTACTGTAGGTGCTGTTGTGGCCAATATGGGACAAAAAAACATGAGCTGATTTGACCCATGTATTAAGTTAATTGTGATAACTTGCCTCTATGTTCATAATTCAGCCTTAAATTGGAACACATTTTTAATATTACGCTGTAGTCTAGTGATTGCAAACCAATATCATAGTAAGACAACAAAACACAGAGGTAACCAAAAATCCAATGCTGACACAGCACTGTGGAGACTTGCACCAAATTGCTTCACAAAGACACACACACACACATATATATATATATATATATATGCCAGCCACTTGGTTATGGCGTTCCAGATATGTCAAGTAGCTGGCATACTGTACAGGAACATCTGTGCCGGGCATGAGCTGGAGGTCCCAAGGTCAAAGTGGGAGACTGAGAATGACAAAGCTAAGATCCTGTGGGACTTCCTGATCCAAACTGATAAAATGGTGATGGCTAACCAAGCGGACATCGTGGTGGTCGACAAACAGCAGAAGAAGGAACATGAGAAGCTTGAAAAATACCAAGGGCTTAGAGAGGAGCTAGAGAAGATATGGAAAGAAAAGGCAACAGTGGTTCCAGTGGTAATCACTGCACTCTGGGCTGTAACCCCCAAATTGGGACAGTGGCTCCAGCAAATTCCAGGAACAACATCTGGGATCTCTGAGTGCAGTCCTAGGAACAGCTAAGATACTGCGCTGAACCCTCAGGCTCCCAGGACCCGAGCTTGAAGGAAGAGGACCACTCTCAGGATGGGGCGAGTGGGGAGTTGTTTATATATATATATATATATATATATATATACACACACACACACACACACACACGCACACACACACACACAAATATGGGATCAGGGAATTTAGATAAAAACAGAAAGAACTACTATATACATAGTATAATAGAAAAGATGTATGGTAATTTTCCCAACCAGTGCAACAGTCAGTGTACCCCACAGTCTTAAGAAAACGTCTAATAGGCCTTTTTACAGCATGCATTTTGACTTGTCACAGTAAGAAAATCAAAGTGAATCATTAACGATGGCTCCACCAGCATGCACAATACCAGCACCCTAAAACAGAAGCAGCTAAATGAAATTCAGCCTCCATTACAATTTTTGGCGATTGCTTAGCTACACACTAAAAGTGAATGCTTAGACAAAAGCATCAAAACCCCTAACTTTTTGTAACCATGCCAAAGGCACCAAAAGTACAAACACGTTTTCTGCTATGCACTTTATTTGCAATTCTGCAACACACTTCTTGCAAACACAACACACTGTTTCTTACATTAGAAACTGTGTTCAAGAATGAAAACTCTTGCAATCATCTTTAACACAAATTCATGAAAACATTATTTTGCTAGCCATCCTCTAACGTTAATCCCTATCCTAGCAACACACATGCAGGTATGGACAAAATACCCTTGCATAACATTAGCACTGCAGTAAATGCCTGTTTGGTGTAATTCAAACCTGTATTCTCAATGTTGTGTTTATAATATGGAGGTAATAATGCTTTTTGTTTTATAAACAAACGTTTGTTTTAACAATCCAAACATAAATTTCACCTTGTGTGGAAAATGTAGGCGAAAAACAAAACACTACCCTAACATTAACGTTACCCCACTAGCTAGCTAGAACTGCTTTTTCAAAAAAAAAATCATGTTAGGTACTGTATCTTTTAGTCAGTGTTCTAGAGGCTCTACTGTTAACACATCTGTCATGTAATCCATGAAGACATGAATGTCTTCATTTTTATACCTGTGAACAATGCAGTATTGTGGTGGCAGGACTGCAAACATGTGTGATAGTCATGGAGAAAACTAGCTGTTACTTTAGCTAACAACTGTGTAACACTGGTTTCTAGTAGGCTATGGAGAGTTAATCAATCTGTTGTCATTATTCGGTAAGTATGTTACATCATCTTACCATTTACAAAGGTAACACTGTCAGAGGCCTTTAGTCCTTTTTGAACATCAAAGAAAGAACCAACAAGTTGTGTGGGCTGTTTTCTGGCTAGAGAAATGGCTAACAGCACGACAAACAACAGGCTGCCCATCTCCTGGGTTGAGTGAAATAAGTAAGGAATTCAACATCAGAGAAATGCATTTTGACACAGCATTTATCCAGACAAGTGTACTAGCTAGTAACACAAATCAAGTGTGTGTGTGTGTGTGTGTGTGTGTGTATGTGTGTGTGTGTGTGTGTGTGTGTGTGTGTGTGTGTGTGTGTGTGTGTGTGTGTGTGCGTGCGTGCGTGTGTGTAAGTGAGAAAAAGAAAGTGGGGTCCAAGGGTTGTCCATGTCACACCCACTGAGCCAGTGAAATCAATTTTGGAGCATGACAGACAGGAGGTAACAGTGGTACAGTGATGGGGACTAGCAGGAGCAAATAAGGATCAGGAGGTCAAGCAATTTGGTGTCCCTGTGGTGTGTTTTGTGTTTACTGTGGGTAGAGTAATTTAGAAAAGTAGCTAGCTAGAAGTCTACTCAGGTTCATGGCGGCGCGTGGATCCACACACATAGCCAAATAGATTCTTAATTCCGTCATGAATGTAAACAAGAGATAGAAAGAAAGTATGGCTGATGGAGAGCAGAGGGAAGTGAAACACACAGGACAATATGGCTTTATTGAGGCAGAAACCAGCATGCTGGGCTCCACCTGTTTCAGCATCTACATAAGTCTCTTGTACAGTACCGTATCCTGTTCAACGACTACATTATTAATATACCCCAAGTGCAATAATGTGATGTGATTCTCATTTATATGCAAATTATGCAAAGGTGAGCCGCAGGCTGTACGGCTTCTCAGAGGCAGCAGCAACAGGAAAAGGCCCCCTGTTCCTCTTTCATTAACCAAATTTCAGCATTATTGCTCTTACTAAACACAATGAGGTAATACTCATTGGCAGATAAAAGTGCATCAGTAGTACATTTATTTACAAGGTCTAGAGGCTCCCAGCCAGAGCAAACAAGACTGCCTTTCAAATCTAGGCCAAGGCCATAACTGACAGCATAATTAGTAATTTTGATGGAGATAAGCTGAAGGATAACTTAATCCTCCTCCCAACCTCAACATGTAGTTAAATACACAAGCAGACAATGGCACACACATGCACATATTTGCACATTGCATCACATTCCCCGCCAATAAAGTCATGGCACTGTGGAGAAAATCAAAATAGTTGGGGCCTGTTGTCATGGTTGCACAGGAACCACCTGGCAAGAATGAAGCAGTAGGAGCAGACTGAAAAAAAAAATGGTTGTTGAACAGGTGTTCAAATCCGTTACAGGAATTATACTCTGAAAATCAGTATGTTAGAAATATCAGCCAATGTGATTTTGGCTCAAATGTGTTCCTGCCTGTAAGAAATTCTGATTCTGAGCTGTGACCAGGGTGTTTAGCCATACAGGAAAATATTCCAACACAAACTCTGTCTCTTCAAGGAAAATATACCCAATACGGCAAGTTGTCAGGCAAATGACTTGGGAATCACAAAGTAATGATGAGTTTTTAGTTTACATTTCTATCTCCTTAGGGTGTATGATTCTCATCATGCAATATAGACTTATTATGAAACATGGTCGGATCCAGCTGCCCATAGTCATGGCTCACGTACTGTAGGTTTTGTACTTTGAAAGATAATTATTACACGTAGCCTACGTGTTATCATTTGTGCACATTGGTCTTGCTCAAGTAAAAATAAAGTGATGGATAATTGATGTAGCACAAGAAATGTTTTCAGTTTAGTTGCAAATCTGATTCTCACCCATCAGAGATAACGCAGAGTAAATTAAATTTACAGTCAATTTGCTCTGAGGAGTGAGTCATGAAAATGCTTTTAACACACTGAGGATTAAGCAGGAGGCTAGGTATATCTAAGAGAGTGAGAGAGACTGTCAATCAACTGAACTATGCAAATACTAGAAAATACTTGAGAGCAGATTTTGCATGCCTAACACAGGTCATGGTTACAAGCCACTGTGGAAATAGTAATGATGCTAGATGAAAAGTCAAGGATACACCAAAGTTATTCATCCAGAGGGGAACATGATTGGTACAAATTTTAATGGCAATCTGTCCAATAGTTGTTGAGATCTCATTTACAAGTCCACCTGCTGGTGGCACGAGAGGAAAAATCAAAGGATCACTAAATTCATCCTCTGGGTACCGCAAATGTCTGTACAAACTTCGTGGCACCCAATATTTTGGGTATGCAGCAGGGGACCCCCCCCCCCCCCCCCCAATCCATCGCGCAAGAGTGCTGTCAATCTGACAAATTTGATTTCCATTGGATCAGTGTAGTGTCACTTTGCTGCATGTTCTGCCAATCGCTGCCTTTCCATTTTATTTTTAGGTATTTTAAACACACATTGTATGGCAACTGTGTACTTTGTTAAAATGTTGAGGCCAGTTTAGAAGTAGAAACATTTAACTCACTGTAGAGCACTTGAAATAAATTGTGTTTTGCACTTTTTTTCTGTTCTGTTTCCTATTATCTGAAAACTGTGTACAGCAAGGTTTTCTTTGTTAAAGTTTGAGGCAAGTTTATTGTAAGTGTATTGCACTTTATTTTTATACGGTTCTGTGAAAAAACATCTTCCCAGTCCTTGTCACATGACTATCCAAATGTTTGCCTTAAGAGCCCATAGAAAATGCATATTGTATGTGGATACACAATTTGTTGAAAATAAAAACAAGTGAAATTAATGTGTGTGAGTGTGATGTGTTTTATTTAGCAAAATTACATTGTGTTGTTCTATCATATCCAATATTTCCTATATTTCTGAGCAGATTTTCTATGCTGTATTATGATAAAATCACCTGGGCACCCCCTGGCTGATTATTGGTCCTCCCTGTGCCACCCCACTTAAGAAATCCTGGAATCGCCCCTGGTATGCAGTAATAGTGGTTGTGAAGAGGTGATTCTTGCTGAGCAGAGGTGTGTGTAACATGCAATGCAATAACTTCCCCACAAATTGATACACTGCAGATGTATACTGTAAAACATTTTTTGTTATCTTACAGGGTACAGCACATGCACCATCAAAATCCCTTATCACTCAAGCTTTTTGACAGACTGTTTACAGATGAGTGCTGCTGCTGATATGAAATCACTTTATGTCACATCTCTCTGCATGAGTGACACCCGGTTAAACTACGTCTATATAATTTTGGGGGAAAGCTGTAAGGAGTACTAAAGAGTTAGGATTGGTAAGGTTTGTCTGTGTTTATAGTGTGTCACCTGTTATCAGGGGCCTCAAAAATTGGCCGCAGATCCTTTTCATTTGTCACAGCAACCAGTCTGGGTGATGTGCCACATTTTCTCAACATTATGGATTCAAGAGAGGCTTCCAGTATCCTCATATACAAGTCACAGCAATCATGGAGATCAGCAGTTCCTCTTGCATGTGAGCAGCATTTCAGTAAATAGTATGACTTCTACTCTGGCCACATTTCTTATTTAATTAACCTTCAGGGAACATTTGCTATGTGTGCATACTAGTTTTTTCCACAGCTTTTCTCTACTCTGCATACACACAGCTGCAGAAGCTGGCATCGGCAGGCTTTATGGTTTAGTTACAGTGTAGCTATTCCACTGAACACACTGAGCACTGAAGCAAACATGTTTTTGTACCTGGCTCAAGAACACATCAACAGCTGCTTTTGCTCAGTTTCCACCCACTTTTCCGCAGCTGGTTGCGGGAAACTGGAACGGTGATGCTCCGGTCACAAGCCCCGTTCGTTTAATCCAGTGGCCTGCAACAGTGATATTAGTTCATCCTCTCTGGTTGATGTTCCACCTGTCAGTGAAATCACCTGCTGGTGTCTCGGGCCAGAATGAGAAACTGTTCTCACAAATCTCTTCATGGCTCATTCATCGTTTTGTCAGAAAGCAAAGAGCCTACTGCTGCAGGTTTGTGGAGGCCGCTGTTTCTGCTCAACACTCCTACAGCGCTCTACTTTAATCTTAACCTTAACCCACCAGCACTTTTTAAGCCTCTAAACAGAATTGCATCCTTCCTCCACACCCCCAGTTTCAAAGTAAACGTATAAAAACCTGAGGGATGTTCTTGTGGATGCTCTTCTTAAATAGATTTTACACTTCACATAATGGTGCACCGACAACTACAGTACCTGCAGCTAAACGTGGAAAAGACAACCCACAGTGACAAAACTGAACCCCACCTCCATCCAAAGCAAGACAGTAGAACAGGTCAACAGCTTCAAATATCTTGGACTCATCATAGACAGCAAACTCAGTTTTGATCAACACATCACTGACATCCATAAACAATCCCAGAAAGGGCTCCATGTCATAAGCACACTCAAAGCACTGTCTATTGCCCTCTGCAATAGCAGCCCTGAACAGTCTGCCTGGTTGACACTGCTGTGTAGTGGGATGATAAATGCATTCATGGAGATTTTGTGTACTGTCTATATCTGTATGTTGCTATTTGTACTGGCGGTGAAAACAAATATCTCTCTGGGACAATAAATCTAAGTCTAAGTAATATTAAATTATATATTTAGGTCAAATTAGGTAAATTAGATCCACCTCAACACGCTGCAGCAAAATGAAAATTATGTTTCCTTTTAGATGTTAATACTTTTGTATATTTGTTTAAGACTTTTGCTTGCAATGGAGTATTTTTACATTGTAGTATCATTACATTTCCATAAATAAAAGATCTGAGTACTTCTTCAACCACTGCATGCACTGTACAACCGTATACAGTATTATTGTACAGGCATCGTGCCGGCTGTGGTCTAAACTTATGTGCTGCTGCCCTCTACAGGTTGATCTTTGGCAACAACAACAATGCCTCACATGTTGCATAGGAATACAGATGTTGTATATAACTGTACTGTTGAGGTAATATTATGGTAAATGGGACAGTTGAAATTATTAACCTACCAAAAAAAAACAATGCATATTAATAGTGTCGATATTGTATTAAATTCTGTAGATGTGGCTCTATATTCAGTATATTTAAAATGAACCAGTGACTATGAGGTCTTTAACAAGGTATGAGGGTGCTCTGTAGGATTCAGAGCCTTTTTTTTTGAACATTTGGACAGAATACAATTGTACAGCAATAGTAAATGCAAAAACGTGTTACTGTCTAAACACATATGGACTGCACTCTATAGCCTATATCATGCCAGAATTGTAACCTCCTTTGGTAAAATAATCAATAAAAAGCAGAATGATAAATCTTATGCTCAGGAATTTATAGTATGTAATATGTTATTTATTCACACATCTGTTCATTTGTCAATCAATTTTCTACATCAGACGCATTTTTGGAGTCTCTCCCACAAAGCAACAGGCATCCACAGGGCCAACAAACAGCTAAACATATACATTTCCCAGCCAAATACATGATAACCTGTCAATAATTTCATTAAATATTGTTGTATTTTGCTTAATTGCTGGGCTAATTGCTCCAATTATTATGAGGGCAGCATTTATCACAAATTTGCAGCATGGTGAAATCAAGAAAAGCCCTGCTAGAGTTACCTAGCAACTGTGTTAAACTGATGGTGCAGCAAAGGTTACAGCATGGGTTAGTATCAAAAACTAATAATTAGAGTAATTATTACAATAAACTAATTTGTCCAGCCTCATGTCTTGATTTGAGTGACTGCACAGTATCAATGGCGACAAACAACATGGTTATTTGTTGTTTCATTCAAGTTTTTCATTTCAAAAAAATTGAAAGGATTTCCAAACTGTATTCTGACTAAACTTTGACTCTTTGAAGTCTCTGATTATCCATCAACATATGTTCCTCTAATATTAGTCTAAATATTTCACAATTTCTGCATTTTTAACTCAAAAATTAGGTACCATTTCCTACAAATGAGGATTATTGTCCATGAATTCCAAAAATACGTGTAACCCTATAGTAGTAATAACTTGATGTTACTGGTGTTTGGTGTTTGGGCAACAAAAGCATCAAAAACGTAAAAGAAGCGACAAAAACATAGAAAAAAGCATCAAAAGTCTTGAGGAAAGGGATATAAATGTCAGAAAAAGCATTGAAAAGGTGTTCATTTTTTATTTTGACCCGGGAGGAAAACAAGTGCACGGTTGACAGGAAGACAATACAAGGGTTAAATCATGTCTTTGAGGGTGTTTGGATCAGGCTTTTACACAGCTTCATATATTTCATACAGAGTTATGGCACAAAAGCACAAACACATTCAAATGAAATTGTCTGGATGAAATAGTAGACTGTAGAAAAACAGGTAACAGCTATCATTCTCCAATCATAAAATGTAGTGTATACTGTATAACACTAATAAGAATCAGACAGAAAGGTAGCAATTATACATCACCATCCCTGATAATGTCAAGGACCAACTGCAGGTAGATGACACAGCATCAGCACTTTGTACTAAGCAAGGATATAACATATATTGTAAGTGAGTAAAATAATGTCAATCAATCAATCAATCAATCAATCAATCAATCAATCAATCTACCCTTCCATTTCCTCATTTTCCTCATTAACAAAGTAAAAATATGGATACATTTATTTGTTGAAGATTATATTTTGACATTTGGCTTTAGTTGATATTCAAAGGCTCAAAGATTCAAAAGCTGAATTGTACACTTACAAATGTTGTCCACTAGGGGGAGAAAGTGCATTTTGAGCTCATCAGATAGTGATCGCATCATCATTCATAACACTGTGATGTTATGGCACTGAGTTTGCTATTATTTGTTCAGTAGTAAGTTCACTCTCTTGATGGTTTGCACTGTTTCATTCAGTTCAGTACAAAACTAGGTATATGCAAGCACTGGTTATAAAGTTACAGGAAGAGCTGTGAGGCTTTTGTGGTCTTTCAGCAAGCTTTTACTATAACTGGAAAATAACACTACTGTAATATCACAGCTGAGTTGACATTCACTTTCAGTCACAAGTGAGGGGAGCTCCACTGCTAAAAGCTACAGATTCGTTTAGTAACTACGATGATCCTTTCACCCAGTTCAGCTTTAGAATTAGGTGTTCATGATGTGTTCATACATGTGCTGAACACCTCTACGCCTCCAAATAATACTTAAAATCATGGTGGCTGCATGTTTCATTTACATCTTCTCAAAAGCATTTTTGTCGAAGAGCCAAAAAAATTAATAAAAGAGAATGCATTTAAAATGTGAATGTTATCAGATAAATATGTGCAGTAAAACATATGATGGGCACATACCGTATCTGTCAATCGGAGCTTTCTTACTACAAAGAGTTTGACTTCTCGGTACAGGAAAAGCACATGTCTAACCTAAAACATAACAATGGCTCCATTCTATTTAGTTGTACAAGCAAGCCAGGATTCAAGGCGTTGGCACTGGAACACAAATGGAGCCATTATTACTGTAATTATATTAGTTGCACCTGTGTTTGACGGTCAAATTATCCAGTGTGAGAAAAGCCCGTTGAACAGCTACAGTTTTGCCTCTTGAAGAGGATTGATCAGCTTCTCAGGAAGAAATGTAAATATAGCAGGCAGGTTGTCAAGTCAAGTCATGTTTGATTATTTAAGGAATCATGTCAATCAGTCAATCAATCTTGTTTTCTTTCCAAGAGTTAGAATAAAGACTGGCACCACTTGCATGTCTGTCTGTTAAATATGAAGCTACAGCCATGGGATGATTAGCTTAGCTTAGCACAAAGACTGGAAATAGGTAGCCTGACTCTGTCCAATTGTAAAACATCTGCCTACCAACACCTCTAAAGCTCACTGATTAACACATCTCAGCTATTTCTTGGCTGGGCTCAGCGATTTCCTGGAGTTTATGGTGGTTGCCAGTAAATATTCTGGTACACAACCGCCCGTAAAACCACAACTTGCAATATTTAATAGACATATGAGAGCGGTATCAATCTCGTCATCTAAATCTCCTCCAAAAAGTTTTTCCCAAAATGTCAAACTATTCCTTTAAAGTCAAGGCAAAATGTTTTGCAGAAATATTGTCTGCTATGGCATGTATTACTGGAAGACACAGATCAGCAGGCCCATGTCAGTAAGTGTCTCATTGAGGAGAGGCAGCATTCACTGTGGCCTATCTAAAAGAGGCTCAGAATAGGGTGTGAATGACGCTATCCTTTAGGATCACAGAAACTCCATTATCACAACACACTGACATCACTCAGCCCTCCACAACAGCAACGCAACACCCCTGCACGGCTCACACACACCACCGTCTGCCTCTTGGAGCACAGTCATTGTGTTCAGCGATCAGCCTATTGTCTGTGTGGGGGAATGGTGGACAATGTCATCTATCTCTGTCCAAACCATGATCCAAGACTGCTATTGTGACCCGGCTTTTACCCACTTAACCAGGCCAAATGGTTTTCCCATGTGATGAGAGGACGGGGGGGTGGGTCTTCTGTTCTGCCTGGCACTGGCAATCTGCAAGGCTAGTACAGTCACTGTGGTAATCATGAGCAGAAATGTGGACAGGCTACATACACAACACTCACCCAGGATGTCAACTTCATCATCACTTGTTTACTTACAGTGAGCATTACACAGTGGAAGTCCCTGCCTCTCTGTGGCTGGGGGTCCTTGCTGTTTTTCATGAATGCATGAAGTCAGGTTCATTCTACCATCTAGACTGAGAAGAGTTTCATCCCTGAGAGCAGCTTGAGCAAATGAAATCTACTACTTCACCATTGGAAAATTTCCCTTGAAGCTGGATTGTTTCTAGGTGAAACACCCATGTTTTCTACAGAATGAAGCAACAAGACCAAACAACCGTAGGATCTTTTAAATGAACTACTGCAATGCTTTGACTAAGGTTGTGTGATGATGCAGATGGATGGACAGCAACACATGAAGCTCATCTAACACCAAGTGAGTAACTGTTTTCACAGAAGCTGAGATGAAGCACAGGATGTTTCAGCTGATAATACAACTACAGTTACTGTATATAGGTGTGATGAATGGAAAAGTAACAGTTAAAATCATCTTTTTTTGCACAACAAGGTGTCAGTCTGGTTTTGGACTGGCTGAGCTGTGACCATTGCCATGCCTGACATGCAGACCTTTTACCAGCCCTGCCACACCATCCGTCACCCCCCAGGTCTCTACCTGGACCCCTCCCTGATGCAGCGACGTGTCCTGGAAGATCAAGTGGAACTGTGGTGGTTCAGAGAGCCACGCCGCTCCCTGTTGTGCTACTGTGCCTCTGTGACCCTCATACTGATGCTGGGCCTCGGTGGCGTGGGCCTCCTCTCCACCACCACCAGCCTGTCCGGGGAGTGGCGCCTCGGGGTGGGCACCATGCTCTGCCTCTTAGCCCTGGCTGTTCTGCTCAAGCAGCTCCTCAGCTCCGCCATCCAGGATATGAACTGTGTACGAAGCTGGCGTCGGATCGACCAGCTGAAGAGCGGCGGGAGGGCTGACCCGGCACTGATGTTAGCTGTGGGACTGGCAGTGATGCTTTGTGGGACGGTGCTTCTCTGTGTGGCCACCATCGGTAGCCAAGCTCATGACAGCAAGGAGATGTTGGTGTCTGGCCTGGTGCTGATGGCTGCTGGGGCGGGAATGGTTCTAGCTGTAGTGGGCTACAGTGTGCTCATCTACCTTAAAAGAAGAAGGGAGCAGAGGAGGAGGATGATGATGATGAGAATGAGCAGAGTTAGGAGGCTCGGAAGTCGAACTGTCAGGGTGTTCAATGTCTCGGGAGGACAGATGAGCCAGGCCAGGAGTGGGACATTGTCCAGCAGGACCAGCCTGATCTGAATGGACTAAATGGGCAAAATCACAAACGGATCAAAGACTCCTTGAAAGCAAATATTAGAATAATTTATCTAGCACATGTACAAAAAGGAAAACATTTGAGGAGAGCAGTAACCCTTTTGTTCCCATTCGCATAACTATGCCGTCTGTTGAACATCATCAAAATATCTGCAAATAGTTTGTAAAAGAACAACAGACTGCTGCACCGCATGCTTTTACCAAAGGCTCAGTAATATGATGACTGTCTGAATACACCACTTTGATACATCTGAGTAATTATGGTTGAAAATAAAGACTCGGTAAGTGTTCACATCAAATCAAAACATCATTGTGTTGGATATCTTTTCTCTGTATTCATTATGTTTCTGTTTTCTACCACCTACTCAAATAACAATGTTGGCAAAGTGAATAAAAGAATGAAGAAATATGAAACAAATTGGAATTATAAAGAATTTATTCATAAAGTACATCTCCAATAAAATTATTTCAGACTATACATACAAGCACATTGAAATACCGTTTACTGTCTTACATTAGCAGGGTACGAACAGCAACTTCCAACATCTTACAGATGGATATACACACACACAATCTATTCATTTTAAAAAAATATTACAGATTTCATCTGTAATTGGAACAATTTATATTCTGCATTAAAGGAAAAATTGGAGATTATCTGGCAGGCAACATTTTGACTCACGGGATCTTCTTTGAGAAAATAGCTAAGACAAAGGGTCATGTATATAAAGACAAACGTGGCATCTAATGAAGACCCAGTCCAGTCAAAACGTTGCCTGTCTCTTTGTCTTTTTAATTGTGACATCTAGAGTTTTGCCTATTCTGGTCTGACGATTATTTAAATTAAACAATATAATATAATATATACAGATTATTTGACTTTTTGAGGGGAACTTAGTCTTCACAGTTCATGGACACATGCAAGGTGTAAGAGGTTGCAAGTAGACAATGATTCATTAGGGGGTCACAAGCCAGAAAGGTGAGCAATCACTGCTTTGCTGTCAAAATCTTCTTTAAAGGGTCATTTTTTTATCTTAGTTGGAAACCAGCTGTTTTTGATGAAGTCTCCCTTTATTTAATCACCCTATAGTGAACTGAAGATCATCATCGCTGTCTTCTATCCCTTCCTCCCCCTCTTCCTCTCTCTCTCTCTCTGCCCTGTCTTTCTCACTGGCCTGGATATAGTTATCCTCAATGAAGCCATCATCATCGTCATCCAGCCCTCTTGGAGTCCCTCCAACCACTCCCATTCTACCCACCACACTGTTAGGGAAGGGCGGCTCGTCCTGGCCATACTGGCTGACTCCATCAGCCTCTTGGAGCAGAGAGTGTCTGTAGCTGGCCAGGAAGCGATGGAAGAGACGAAACTTGACAGACATCACGATGAGGAGTGAGATGGCGAGGACTGTGCCCAGACCTGCAGCCAGATAGGAATACTCCAACGACTTTGGGCTCTCGTCAGGATCGACTGCCCCTGTGAACACAGCCGGAAAACATTTGTATTGCATATACATGTAGCTATAAAGACAGAGAGGTCAACACCAGTGCATTCAAAATTCAAATTCAAGTTTCCTGTAACTGAAGTGTTATAGAGTTCAAAGTTCCTCAAACACACCTGGTTGTAAATAGTTGGATGATGGTAAAGTTTGTTGCTTACTTCGAATTTCAGTATCGTTAATGTTGGTGTGATCTTCGACTTCCATCAGAAGATGTCTTTGAGCGTCTTTTTGTCCCCCAACATCAGATATAGAAGCCTGACGTGCTTCTCTGATAAAAGCTCCACAAAGAAAAAACACCACAAAGGGGCTGCAGCTCCACCGGCCCATGTCTGCGTCCTGAGGGAAAACCTAAAGAAATCATCATTTAGTGATTGTATCTACTGAGGAGCATAAGAGGGTGTTGGAGGGAGAGGCACAAAAATTGTAAACTTTTAGGTCATTTTGGGGTATAATATTTCCCTTTGGTGTTACTATCCCTTAAATTAGCAAGAAATAAATGTTATGTAGGGAAACACAAGGAGGGAAATTTGCACAAAAAAATAACTATGGATGAAACATATAACTATAGAACTTTTTACACATAATGAGAAGGTGATTTCGTCCCCCATCTCTTACATTGCATTTAGAAGGGATCTTTTCACATCCAGTATGGAGAGGAGAAACAATCACAGCAACCAATAACTCTCAATGTACATATGGGATTAACAGTGTTGTTTAAAGGCAGACTTTAAAAAATGTGAATCCCTCTTTTAATGAATGGCTGATGATGAGACATCCTGACACCTGCAGTGAAGATGACATACGTCATGTTTCATATTTCATGGCCAATAAACTCTTGTTGCAATGTCTTGAGACTGTCAATAAACTTAAAACCGACACTGTAATATTAGAGGCTTAACATTATCTAAATGCTCAAAGCATGTTCAGATCTAATTGGACAAATTGGAGATCTATTACGTTGTCAAATTCTAATTTGTATTTCCTGTTTTAAGATTTGATTCCAAAAGCTAATGAATCTGTACTCCTTGAGCTAACAGGTGCTTAACCAGCCAATAAACACCTCTCTTGTGGCTCTGGAAAGGACCTTTTCACAAACAATTTGACCTGAACAAAAACATAAGACTTTATGATTAAATAATCCTCTTTTCACTCAGAAACTGTCACATAGAGAGTTGTCTTGCCAGCTCTTGGGCAATGTTCATGATTATAGTCCTGCTAACTAATTACTGATAACTGCTGACTAATTAACTTTAAACACACACACAGTATGTTACATGGATGACATGTAGCATGGCATTCTGGAATACTTAATCCAGATAGAGGTAATGTAGTATATCCTTACTTTATATTTTGGTTGAAGATATTTAATTTGAGGCAGCAGTACACAGGTAATATAGGATACAGAGGCACACATAGTACTGTCAATTTACACAGTTTACAATAACACACACACACACACACACACACACACACACACAAAGTCTAAAATGACTTACCTGTACAAAATAGGATAAATGACAGAGCAGGTGTATGTCTCCCTGACTAATAGCTGCTGTTTTTGTCTTCCTCTTCTGCTCCTTCTGAGGAAATAATGGGACTTGCTGGGCAAAGGTTGCTGGACATACCATAATACCACCCTACCTGCACCATGCTCTTAAGACAGAGATGTTAATGAGTAACTTTATTAGGTTTGTCATCCATTTCTCCTCCTAATTTCTTTTTCACTCACCATTCCAGTTAGAAGTGAACGCAAAGATGTTTTTATTTTCATTCAGTATCTTCATTGTGAGTAATAGCGTAATAATCTTATTTCCACAATCTACTCTTTCAAAATTAGAAGTAGTTGAAAAATTTAGAGACAAGGACAAAGAAAGCCTTTGGCTAAATTGTTGCATATGTGCTCTGAGGCCAGATAGTGTCACTGTAATCACATAAGATGCGTGAAACAAAAGCACTCCACAGAGTCTACATGCTGACATATGTTCATGGAAGGCATCTACGTCAATTTACAATTTGTTAAGGGGTTTTACATAATATCATTGAGATGAAAAAATGCTGGCTTTACATTGCGTCAGCAGATTTTTCTCTCGTAGAAAGATTTTTTCTTTCTTGAACCACCTCCCACTAAATCATAAGTCTTTCATCAGTGGTGCTGAGAGAAGGGCTGGTTGAATATAGCGCTGCCATGATTCCAGGTGTAATTGGTCTGATTTATTAGTAATGCACATTCAACCATCATCTTTTTGCCCCTGGGAGGAAGCCTTCAGAAAACCTTAATGTGACACTTACAATCTCAACATCTCATTATACACGCTGCACTTTTCTTTACCGAGAATAGAGCAGTGATTCACAAGTGATGTCAGTAATCACAGTGAAGTGGAGTGGTGAAAAATACCAGCTTTTAATCACCCTGGCAACATAGCTAAAATTCTCTATTTCTTTTTCTGTCCACGACTGATACAGAGACCCTATTTCATGCATTTGTTTCAGACTTGATTATTGTAACGTTTTGTTGTCAGGCCTGCCGCACTCTCGCAAAAAGATCCCGGAACTGCTCTTCATAAAAAGTCGGACTACCCTCCCCTCTGCAAAAAGAAAACCAACATAACCCTCCCCCCTTGTCTGACCTCCGCTCCGCTTCTAATAATTTGTGCATGGTCCCATTTTTCTATTTACCAGATGTATGAACGGCAGTAAGCCTTCAAAATCAGCATTTCTTAAACTGTGTACATTGCATTAATAAACCTAAGTTTGGCAGTCTGTGACATTTAATAAATTCCTGTGAAGTTCAAGTGAAATTGATTTCCGGTAGTCCATTCACTATAAGTTACATATTTTCCAGTAAGCTGAATGAGATTTTAAGTTTAAGTCATTCTATCAAGTATCAATCGTTTTTCTTGAAAGCATAGACTGCTTAAAACACATAAACGTAAATATCTTATTATATCTCATTATAGTCTTGTTTGAAAGATCCTTTTAAAACAGGTGGACATATTTTGAAATAAGGGTGATCACAGCAGTAGTGTCAAGAATGAAATTGCTCATTAAAATGGATAAAAGCACATCTATTTATCGTATCCCACTCTCTGTAATCTGCCCCCACGCTGCCTACGTTTTCATGTGTTTACTTTGTCTTCTTTTTCCATTATTCATTTTCAATTCAAAACACTTTACTTGTCCCCAGGGGACAACTGCCATAGTGACAGTGTAGGAGATTGTTGTGTATGATGTATTGTATATACTGTATGCAAAGCAAATTGCCCCTTAGGGACATTAACATTGTTTTAATCTTTAATCAAAAATTTCATCCATGATTTTTACTTGTCGCCTTCAATCCTGAAGGGGAACAATCAAATCAAATTTGTGTTATTATGGATAGTTTTTGACAATCCAGAACCCAACCAGTTTCAATGGTCTGCTCCCAGTCCTGGCATGTCATGACAGACATCTGTAAAGACCTTAATTCATATTCATTAATGGGCACATTTTGCACTTGGCCATTTCCATTTGACAGTTAGTTCTCATCATCACTCTAATACATTAGCATAGCTTATTAATAGGCAAGGCAGGGCAGCTTTATCTATATAGCACATTTCAGCAACAAGGCAATTCAAAATGCTTTACATAAAACATTAAAGAGCAGTTCAAAACAATTAAAACATTCATTAAAGAGAATATAAAACAGCTAAAATACAATAAGACAGGTATAAAATACAAGAATAAAGTACATCGACATCTCCAGTTTGAAGCATAGTACTTATAGAGGTTGTACAAGTTATTCTCTATTCCAGAAATACAATTCTCATTCAATGTGCAGATTCATGTGCCGTTTGACTGAGAAAGAAGATCCATCCAATTATAAGCCATTATAGCTGTTCTTATTATGCTCATTGTGAGACCTGAAGCAGAGCATGTGCTCACACTGCAGTAGCTCAACAATGACCAACAATCAATAGCTCCATTGACGTTTCAGAAAATACTTATGTAAAAAGGTTTAAACCTGGAACCAAGCCAACAAGCTACAAAAACAATCAGACCATAAAACATTTTATTCAGTGTAAAAAAATAAATAAAAAAAAACATTTCGAATACGTATAAAGATACAAGACTGTATACAACATCACACAACGATCACAGACTTCAGTGGTAGCAGCTCGCTATAGCTGTTTACGGTAAACATGTCCATTTCCACCAATCAGAGATGTCGCTGTAATGCTTAGGATTGTGGGTAGTGTAGTACTTCTCCATGATATCACAAATAAATTAAATGAACCTCATTTGGAAGTGTAGCTTCTGCAGGGTCATAAATCATCGTTTCATAATCTTGTAGCACGTGGTAAGTCTTCTTTTGATGGTTAAGACATTCAGGCTAGTAACCAAAATCCGTATGCAGAATATGAATGGGATTTTCACTTCCAGAACCACACTGTTGAGCTATATATGATTGACAATGCGCTAGCCCAGTTGGAACACGTAATGTTAACACATTTTAGAATGTTGCTGCTTGCTGTTTACAAGCATAAACATACATTCAATTAGCCCCGTTTCACACTGGGAACTTTTAGCCACAGGTTTAGTAGAAAACTCGAGGCTAACCCGGCTCCAGAGCAGGGCCAGCATGGCCTAGGCTAAAGTCTGCAGCGTTCTGAAACCTGCCAGTTACACCAGTGATGGACTGGCCATCTGGAATTTGGGCAAATGCCAGATGAGCCGCCTCGCTATGGACCCCTATGGGCCAATACTGATGCATGGAAAGATTCACTCGGAAGGCAAAGTTCCTAATTTCCAAGCTAGGTTATTGACAAAAATAGGGTTGGTGTGATGCAAATACCAGGGCCGTTTTTTTTATCCCAGTCCGTCACTGAGTTACACCAATGCCACTAGACAAGACGATGTATCAGCAACGACTCTCTGTACTTCTGTTCTAACTTCCTGCTTTTCAGCCTTTTTTCTTTAGCTGGATATAATTTGTAGCGTCTTAAAATATGAAAGAGGATAGTGATGGTGAGATACTTGCTACAGTTGCATTTCTACTAGGGATGAAACAGCAAAAATAACCTTTTATTTTTCGGATTCACTGCTTTGTTCTAATACCACTATCTCTCTTCTTTTAATCTCTAGCTCGTTCGAAAGCACTAACTTCGAGCTGAGTTGATTGGCTGTTAAAACAGGTGACGTTCCTTAAATTCAAGCTATATCGCAGCAGACAACACCATCAGCTGGCTTGAATCAAGCTGATACGGGCCTGTTCAGACTGCTGCAACTTTTACCTGCAACGTTCTAAAATGGTTTTGTCTTATCGCCAATCTTTGGCCTGAACTGGGCTTTTGCCTGGGTCTAACAGCTCTCTTAGCCTGGAGCTATGTGCAGTGTGAAAAGAGCTTTTGGTGCTTATAAACCGGCATTATGCTATCCAGTATAAAGGTAGAAGGCATTGGATTATGCATATTATGTGTCTGTATTAAATTCTTTATTTTACACAAGAAAATAAGCCCAATGCTTATTACAATGATCAAAGCAGTTTTGGTGTCACTGACATCCCTTTCACTAAATCTTCTTACCACATTACATTTTCAGGAATGCCCCTGCTGGCTTTCCAAGGCTCTGCCTCTCTGCAGTGAAAGATTAGGACCCAAAATATAGTGAGGCGACAGTCTGACCCATCTAATCTTTTCGTCTTCAACTCTTCAACTGACATAGTGGCTTTAAAGCGAAGGGAAAGAGAGACAAAGATAGCCTTCATCATCAGAGTTGCTCAGCGTGTAATACCAACACAACCAACCCCAGCTTAGCAGGGGAGAAAACCTAAAGATAAACCAATACAATTTAAAAAAAAAAAAAAGTATATTATTTATTTTTCAGAAACACATGCTGCTTTATTGGCTGCCCTCTTTAAGTCATGACTATCTTATCATTAGGATAAGATAATAAAATAATAATAAAAAATAATAATAAAAGCCATTATTAGCAGTTTCCATGTTGTTATTATTTTAAAGATAACATAAATCTGAGTCAAGTGCATCAAAATTCTGGTAAAATTCACTTCACCACAAATAATATGAGCTGTTGTTAACTGTTAAACGTTGTTGCATTTCCATTGCATGACAGCATCACTGCATAATAATCAGGTTTCATCTTTTGATTCAGATTTTATTGATTCTCTTTCAAGAAGGGTGTCAATGAACCATTATGTACATTCAGGGAATGTGTTTGAAAGATGGCCAACAAACGTAAGTACATCAAAAGAAACTGAGCCGGCGACGGCTTCTCGGCCGAATGGTACAAAATGTTTAAAAAGGAATTGGGTCCAATGTTATTAGCAGCATTCAATGAAACCTTAAAAGAAGGTAAGATTCCCCCCTCTTGGAAAGAAGCCATAATCACGGTGCTTCCCAAGGAGGGGAAAGATAAGGAATTCTGTGAAAACTATATACCAATATCATTATTAAATTGTGACTATAAGATACAGTCATGTGAAAAAATTAGGACACCCATGCTAAAGTTGACTAAAAAGAAGAATAAAAAAATCATCTTTTGGAAATTGATCTTAATGCCTTAATTTAAAAAAATGAGGAAAAATCCAACATTTAAGGACACCAATTTTCTTTGTGAATGAATAATGTATTGTAAATAAATAAATGTTCTTCCTTAAAATACAGGGAGCATAAGTAAGTACACCCCTATGTTAAATTCCCATAGAGGCAGGCAGACTTTTATTTTTAAAGGCCAGTTATTTCATGGATCCAGGATACTATGCATCCTGATAAAGTTCCCTTGGCCTTTGGAATTAAAATAGCCCCACATCATCACATACCCTTCACCATACCTAGAGATTGGCATGGGGTACTCCATAAAATCATCTCTCAATGCAAATCAAACCAGCTATCAGGCTAACTGAAATAAAACCATGCCAATCTCTAGGTTTGGTAAACGGTATGTGATGATGTGGGGCTATTTTAATTCCAAAGGCCAACGGAACTTTATCAGGATGCATAGTATCCTGGATCCATGAAATAACTGGCCTTTCAAAATCAAAATCTGCCTGCCTCTATGGGAATTTAACATAGGGGTGTACTGACTTATGCCCCCTGTATTTTAAGGAAGAACATTTATTTATTTATGATACATTATCCATTCACAAAGAAAATTGGTGTCCTTAAAGGTTGGATGTTTCCTATTTTTTTAATTAAGGCATTAAGATCAATTTCCTAAAGATGATGTTTTTATTCCTCTTTTTAGTCAACTTTAGCATGGGTGTCCTAATTTGTTCACATGACTGTATATACAACCATCCTAGCTAAGAGACTCTGAACTTTTATGACAGAACTAATTAACGAAGATCAATGTGGCTTTATTAAGGGACGCCAAACACAGGACAATATAAGGAGGACTTTACATATAATTGAAGAAGTACAAAAAATGGAGAAAGTGCACTGCTGCTCAGCTTGGACGCAGAAAAGGCTTTCGATAGCGTTAGTTGGACATTTTTATACCTTACTTTAGAAAAGTTTGGTTTTAATACAGACTCAGTAAACATTATTAAAACACTATATCAAGACCCAAAGGCTAGAATTAAAATAAATGTCAGTCTCACTAACTGATTCAAACTGGAAAGATCTACCAGACAGGGCTGTTGCTTATCACCAACTCTTTTTGTGATTTTCATCGAGCCTTTGGCCCAAACAATAAGAGAAGATGAAGGTATAGCGGGGATAGAGGGCAGAACATAAAATCGGGCTTTTTGCAGATGATGTTATGATCAGTCTAAAACAACCAGTTTGTCTTCCAAGACTTACGGAAAGACTGGATTCATTTTATCACTTTTCAGGTTATAAACTCAATGTGACAAAAACACAGGTACTACCCATAAACTATACCCCACCCCAAGCCATTCAGCAAGCATATAAATTCAAATGGGAAGCAAAAGAAATAAAATACCTAGGTGTAATTATTAGTAGAAACATAACAAAACTGTACAAAATTAATTATGGGACTCTAAATCAAGACATTCAAAAAGATATGGAAAGATGGTCGGCGCTAACATTGGATTTCAGCTCTAGAATAGAAATCATAAAAATGAATGTGATACCAAGAATTTGTTTCAATCATTACCAATAGAAATTCCCATATCACAATTCAAAGAATAGAACAAAAAAATCTCACTTTTCATTTGGGGGGGAAAAAGGCCAAGGATAAAGTACGCAACTCTTCAGATTCCTAGGGACAGGGGCGGGTTAGCCTTACCAAACCTCTTAGAATATTAATATGCCGCACAGATTCGACCTTTGGTATATTGGTGTGATACTGCAAGGTGGAAAGATATTGAATTAAAAAGAGAAGGTTACCATATCCAAAGTATGATTGCAAACAGGGACATGTTTAAAAAATATAAGAATATGCTTGATCCAATTACTTGATTCACTCTGGAAATCTGGTTTATAGTGATTAGGAAATACAATTTAGAGAGGGAAATCAAAATTTTGAGCTGGCCGACTTGTGATTCTAAATTTAAACCAGGGGCAATGGATAGTATTTATGAACAATGGTTAAACAAGGGAATTACAGCAATATGCACAATAATTGATCGGGGCAAAATTAAAAGTTTTCAAAAACTGAAGAGGGAATATGGACTGGAGGATTACGACCAGTTTAGGTATTACCAAATTAGAGACTTCTTTGAGAAAGAAATAAAACCAGATCTTCCTCAGGAGTTGAACAAAGTAACTATAACACTATGTAATGCATATAGAAACAATACTGGAAAGGTGGTTTCAGCACTGTACCAGGGTCTAGAGAAGAACAGAGGAACTTCTACACTGTATATAAGAGACAGATGGGTAAAAGAAAGTAAAATATCATTAACTGTGGAGGACTGGTTTAACATATGTGATGTACAGCGAACCACCACCAGCTCCAGGATGTGGAAAGAATTTTGCTGGAAAAATATGATCAGGTTCTTTATTACTCCCAAAACAAAGAGCAAATTTTCAACTACACAACAAACATGCTGGAGACAGTGTGGGGAGTAGAACATAGGTCACACCCATGTTTTTTGTGAATGTACTAAAATCTGAAATTATTGGAATGATGTGTGGGTAGAATTGAAAACAATACTGGGATATGAACTACCAAAGACATGTGAGATATTATATCTGTGTAACCTGACAGGGGAAAATGTACAACATGAAGACGGATTCCTGGTTAAAATTCTGCTGGCTGCGGCCAAGAAGGCAATCACCAGGAATTGGTGTAGAGAGGACCCTCCCACTCTGAGGAACTGGCTGGACATAGTCGAGGAGATACTCAACATGGAAAGACTCACGTATATATTGAGACTCCAGCAAGCAAAATACGATAAGAAATGCGAAAAATGGACAGAATACCAATCACAATAGAGAGTCACCACCGGAAATTTTGATGTCAGAGACATTTAAGTATTATTACTAAGAACATGTACCCCACTGACGCTGTGCTGTGTTCTTTGTTGTTTATTGTTTATAACAAAAATCAATAAAATCTGAGTGAAAAAAAAAAAGAAACTGAGCCCTCAGTCTTGTTTTCTTCTTACATTCACTGAAATGTACAGTTGATTACCAAGCACAGCTTTGTGCTGACATTTACAAATGAAAAATTGAATTCATCAACATACTGTAATACATGAGTACAACAGAAACTTCCTTCCACCGAACATTTGACAAACATTCCAGCAGCTGATAGTTTGTAAAATTGTATAACTTGTACACACATTTATGAACATACTGTTAAATGAGGCCTTTTCTACTTTGTTTTAAAGTGTTCATTTTTGCAGCACATTTTAACAGAGAAAATAACAGACTGTGGACAGCATTGACCTTTAGAAATTGAGATCGGTCTCCATAAAACAATTACACAAGCATTCACCAACACAAGGCATGACTTTTTGCATTCATTTATAAATACTTAAGCTACCGCTCTGAGTTACAAAAACAAGGGCACTTGAAAGTTTTGAGAAGGAATTGACTATCCAGTAGATACAGAGAATATGTGCAAGTGGGCCACAAGCATGCAATTTTGTGATCTCTTATGTAGGCCTTTCTACATAGAGTAACACTGCAAAGCAATCAAAACTCTTCAGACAAAAGCTAAAAGGCTGGTGCAACATTTAATGATGTTGCAAGTTGCAGTGTCTAGTCAATATCCTCAACTTTCCACTTCCGGGATTGATCCGTTGCCGCTGGAAATTCCGCCAGATTTCACTCATTTAGGCCGGATATCCGTTGCCTTGGGCTTCCTTTGCATTGGCATTTTAAACTCGATTTATGAGGACTATGGTTAACGGTTTCTCAGATCTCTGCAGGGTAAATCCAGACAGTTAGCTAGACTATCTGTCCAATCTGAGTTTTCTGTTGCACAACTAAAACAAACTTTGAACGTACACGTTCCACCAAAACAAGTTCCTTCCTGAGGCTATTTTGCAGTGGTACCGCGGCTTTTCCCGGTGCCTAGCACCGCCCAAGACGATTGTGATTGGTTTAAAGAAATGCCAATAAACCAGAGCATGTTTTTCTCTCATCCCAGAATGCTGTGTGGACTAGCCAGACCTTCCTCCTCCGCAGCACCGCAGTGGAGGAAGGTCTGGCAATGCAACACTATGCAGTGTCATACTGCCATTTACTATGACATGTGTTTGGATGTAAAACAGTAATCCAAATGTACTGTGAATTTCATAAGACAGATAACAAGTTAGTCTACAGTTCTTTATTTCTCACTTAAAAGTAATAAAGGATAGATCCACATCTTTTTAAAACAGTACTCAACATGCCCAAGTCAGACTTGAAAATAGATGAACGCATCCTTTAAGTTGGAACTTAGAAACTTTCTGAAAATGAAAGTGCATGAGATGTTCTTTTCAACACTCAGCAAACCTGTTCTTACCTACACCTGAACCACAACATCACACTGAATCTCCTCAGAATGAGATGGGCAGCTCAGCTGTTTTTCTACAGTTTGAACCAGGACCACTGTCTCAGAGGCTGCCTGTGTATCACACACCATACCTTCACAACAAAAAGGTACATTTGAATTGCCTTTAATTGGTTGATATGACTGTTATAGAAATTATAAATATAAACTTTTTTTCTCATCTGCAATCTCAATAGTTAAGTGGGAGTTAAGACCAAAAACAGCTAAGCGTTCAAACAAACCGGGCTGCGTTGGTGGGGACTTTTGGCTTAAAGGCAGAATGAGTAGGATTTTTTGGTTGCGGTTTGTAAACACAACATTCAAAGTTGGAACTTCCTCCCCAGCTCAATGATGGTTACGGTGCTCGCTAAATTTTTCAGCACTGTGTGCACCATTTTTCGTAGCTCCGTCTTGGATGTGTGGTAACGATCTGGCATCTGGTCGCTAGGTTTTTATAGAGGCTGACTCCCAGAACCGTCCCCAACACAGTAAAGTAAGAAAATCCAGTCAGAGGGCAGGGTCCCTTCAGATACAGACACCGCCACACACTTCTAGTGGCTCATAAGTAATGATTGAGAGAGATTACTTTTGTATGAGTCTATACATTGGTTTTTAGGGAAATCCTACTCATTGTCTCTTTCAGGTGAGCTATGAAACACAATCAAAAAATTCTAGTTTGAGTAGCAGATGTGTGAATTTACAACTCACAGTGGCAATTCTTATTTTTAATCACATAATCATTAGAAACATGGTGTTCTTGTTGTGAAGTAATCTACCAGGAATGTGTACTCATTCATGTATTTGATTGGAAAAGTTGAGCCAGTTTCAACTTTTTTGCCATACAACACTGCATGCTTCACATTCACTGGCTCATTCACTCTTCAGCTCACTAGTAATATCCAATAATATTCATGCAGGTCTAGGTAGGTTTAGAGTGGGCCATTTTAACTTGGCACCTATTACTGTTGCTATTCTGATGCTGCCACAGCAAGCTCCACCGCCCCAACGTCCTCCTTATGTGCTATAATTTTGGTATTGTCAATATAAATGAGATTTAATGTTCTTGTATGTGTTTCTTATTCTCTCAGCAGAATCCATGTTGAGACTTAGATTATCTTGAGAGCGCCATTGCTGTTAAAAGCAAAGTGTACAACCATTTGCAATAAATGGTCAATTCATTCCAGCTGGGGACCTTTGTCATACCACTCTCTCTGCTATTTCCCTGTCTGCCTCTTCACTGGCAGCTGTCAATTACTGTAGAGGCAAAACTGCCAAAATACATCTTTTAAAAAAAAAAGGTCAGTTCCTTGATGTGTCTCTGGCTGAAATTGGTCATGGTTAAAAAAAAAAACAGCTCTGAGTGTTGGTAGGAGACAGACTGACCTTGAGTCAAAAATTAATGATTACAAGAGGTCTCTTGTCATCTAATGCACTTGAATTAATAACCAGTGCTGTTATTTTTCTGGTCTCATCACACTGTAGAGCTTCCCCATAAATCCTTCAGTCCCTGAGTAAAATGTAGCAGATGTGATAACAAGTATACAGCACCCTACTTCACCAGGGTGCACCCTGACTTTATAGCCTGGATATCCTAGACTCTGCTGTTGTCTTGGTGTGTCAGGCTCATGAAACTGTGCATCTTGAGTGTAAACTGGATCTTAACAGGCCTATGTCCTCAGTCCCCCTACCATACACCTTAATAATTCAACAAGGCTTTGGCTTTCTTGAGGCCACTTAAACACCTTATGTTCCAAGAAGATGGTGAATAATTCATTCCATGTGTATGCTCTTAATTACTGCTGCAGGGCGCCGAAACACGTATGTGTTAGAGTCATTTAGTGTCTGAAGAAATTTAATCCATGTTTTTGAGAGCTTTCATTGTGTACACTTACGCAATTTTGATTCAAAGCCCTCAGAGTGTTGTTTTTTTTTGTATAATTTGTACCAGCAGTCCCCTGGTAGCGCATTCTGCCTTCAGACACACTGAATTTCTTGATTTCTGGACTGCTGGCCTAATTTTTTTTTAACAAGTCTCTCCGCGGCCTACGAAGGATTTTCCACTTTCAGGCCGGTGGTGGTAGCTGTGAAACACCTCTGGAACAGGAGCTCGGGGTCTGGCGGCTGGTTATCACAGTCCAGTTTCCTGCTCATGAAGTGTTTCCTGAATCCCTGCGGACCAGAGACGCAGGTCGCTCTCCCATGACTGGGTCCTTCACTGGGATCTCCTATTAAAAAGCAACCAGACAATAGTTCAATTGCTCATTGTTCAAAATCACAGTATCTACTCTGTGCATGTACCAAACAAAAAAAACCAATCTCATTTAAATGTAAAACTTGGTGATTGCAGCAAGTAAGAGCGCATTCAAATAAAACTAAGTAACACCTGTTATCATAGTACACCTACAGTAAGAGAGCCACATACTAACCTGGCGTTCTGAGGGGTAGGCCGTTGTCAAGACAACTGGGTTTGGTGGCGATGAAAAGGTAGCAGAGGACACACACAGTAATGAGGAAGGCAAGGAGGACCACCGCTGCAATGGATAGACCAACCAGAGCACCAATACTGAGAGGAGAGGTGAGGAGAGGAGAGGAGAGGAGAGGATCAGTAGGATGGAAGAGGGAAGATAAAATATAGAAATATAAACAATTCAATTAAGGATATGAGGTGATATATTGCATTAAAGTAAAAATGAAGTACTGACAACTTTAATCATAATGGTAAGATTGTTTTCAAATATGCAAAAATATTATCCACAAATGAAATAAAAAGAAATATATGGAGTAGCTGTGACTGTTGTAATAAAAGATAAGCCTTTATTGATCCCCAGAAGAGAAATGCAGGTGTTGCAGCAGCACAAGGACCGAAATAAATAAATAAATAGAAATAGAGAAAGATAATAAGAAGTACATCAAATAAAAATAAGAATAGAAACTATACAAGAGCAGGGATAAACAATGTAAGTGCAAAGTCATCCAGCAGCTGTGGTAATTTGATTTTTTTTTTTTGTCAAGCTGAGTCACAAAGTGTCTGGTTTTAAAGCAGGTGCTGCTGCCCACATTTCTGTATAACAACACACACAGTGAAAAGCTCATCTGTTGATCATGAAGGAATATGACTGCATTACTACAAACTACACTTACAAATGAGTGACAAAATAAGTTTTTTTTTTAAAGAGGGAGAGAGAGATGACTACTAATAAGAAGAGAAAAATACTTTTGCTAAATGGAAATTGCCCTCACCTCAGCCACCACATGTATCCGTACTCATACGGGAAAAAACTGTTGGGATCGTCACAGCAATACTTGACATCATTAAATCCGCAGCAGTAGACAGCAGCAACGGCATTGCCCGGTCTGGGGCATGAGAATCCGTCCACAGACACACCGTCAGCGCTGTGGTAACTGCTGCATTCAGCGCTCATGATGCAGTAGGCGAATCAATACAGACAAGAAAAAAGCACTACTACTTCTTATCCGTGGATTAATGTGAAGAAGTTTCCTGTATCCTCAGTGTAAGGTGCTGTGAGGCGTATCGTCATCAGCTGTCTGTGAACAAGCAGAAGGACGGAGGTGGAACATTTTGAATCTGAAGAAAACGCTCTCTCTCTCTCTCTCTCTCTCTCTCTCTCTCTCTCTCTCTCAGGCACACAGCATTACTTAATCCGCATTAGTTTTTGGACAGTTTAAGCTTATTAGTCAATAATAGAATTTTAACAGCCACATATTTTTCCCCTTTTGACATTTTAGCGTTGCCATTCTTAACTTACAGTTACACACTATAACGCAGTGAGACAAGGTTGTAGAGAGCATGTCTGCAAGTCTACTCAGTTACAGTTTTTTTGGATTGCTTAAGCACGATTTTCAAAACAGTGCCCGTGTTTTCAAAACACTACACACAATTAGCACAACCACACACCCAATTAGCAAAACACTACAGATCCTTTGCATAATTAAACACTCTTGTAAAAACTATACACTTCTGTTTAAAAACCACACTTTGTTACCATATGAAACACACACGTTTCACATTACTATACTCTGTTTGCACGAGTTACACTCTGCTGTGATAAACCTAAAACACTTTTAGCACTTCTACTTCCCTATGATTAGAGTAGGCTACCATCAACAAAGTACAAATATAATGTAAATTCACCAAACACTACACAAGACCAATGTTGCAGACTGAAGAAACTCATTTATTTCTCAACACGCCCAAAATGTTGACATGGAGATTCATAATACTGTAAAAAAATGTCACTTTACGTATTGTACTGTAAGTTTACTGTAAAAAAAGAAAAGAACTAGACATTGTCTCTTCGCCTAGCTGGATCTGGCCAGAGAATTTCATCAACATCGCAGGCAATGTTGTCATCAGCAAGACACCTTGGAAAGAAACGTCTTGAATGACGAATCCATCCTTGCATTGCTGGTACCTCCATCTGGTCACAGGCCTCCTCCATGGCTTGGATGAGGGGTACCTCAGCCTGGAGACAGAGAGCATATACCTTCCACCGCCATGCCGAGAAAAACTCTTCTATAGGGTTGAGGAATGGAGAGTATGGTGGAAGATATAGGACGGTGAAATGTGGATGTTGCTGAAACCAGTTCTGAACCAGAGCAGAGCAGTGGAAAGACACATTGTCCCAGACAACAATGTATTGCATATGATCGATTTGATTTGCTGCTGTTATGTTGTGCAATTGGTCCAAGAATGTAAGTATGAGTGCTGTGTTGTAAGGGCCCATATGGGCATGGCGGTGGAGGACCCCATTCTGTGTAATGGCTGCACAGAGTGTTATATTACCCCCACGTTGCCCTGGGACATTGACTATAGCCCTGTAGCCAATGATGTTTCTTCCCCTCCTTCGTGTCCTCGTCAGGTTGAACCCAGCCTCATCTACGTAAATGAACTCATGCTGGATCTCCTCTCCATCCATTTGTAAAACTCTCTGAAGAACAGTGTCAGGCAAAATTGTGTAGTTCAGTGTAGATGTAGTATACATATTACAGTACAGTAAAAGATTTTGAGACAGTACGCAAGATCACACTGCTAAAGTGAATACATACCTCTGCATAATCATGCCGCAGTCGCTTCACCCTTTCAGAATTGCGCTCGAAAGGCACTCGATAAATTTGTTTCATTTGAATATGGTTTTTTTTTAGGATGCGTGCCAGTGTTGATGTTGAGACCTGATGGATATCGTTGAAACTGGCGTGGTTATTGACAATGTTAGTTTGGAGCTGATTGAGTGTTATAGCATTGTTGGCCAAAACCATGTTTACTATCTCCCTCTCTTGCTGTTCTGTGAACATAGGAGGCCTTCCCCCTTGTCGTTCCTGACCCTCAATCCTATGTAGACAAAAAAAACAGTATACAATAGTACAGTAATTTCACAGGAAAAGGTAACAGATGTGCTGATAGTGCATAGAATAGTACTGTAAGCAGTTACTAAAACCGTGCAGATGTTTTTGATATGATGATATTGTTACAATACCTATTTTCCAGTCGAAATGTTCTTATCACACTTGCCACTGTGTATCGGCTTAGATTTGGCTGTACTCGCAGTCCAGCCTCCCTCAGCGTCAGGCCGTGGTTGACAACGTGGTCAACCAGTGTTGCGCGGATCTCATTTGTCAGATTCGGTCCTCTTTGAGCACCTTCTTGTCTTCCTCTTCCTCTTCCTCTACCTCTACCTCTACCTCCAGCATGGCCTCCATCTTTTCCTCTTCCTCTGTTGATTCCTCCTCTGTTGATTCCTCTTCCTCCCCTTCCTCCTCCTCCTTGTCCTCCTCCTCGTTCTCCTCGTTCTCCTCGTTCTCCTCCTCGTCTTACTCTTTCTCTGACTCTTTCCATTGTGCTTGAAGACCGATGAACTCACCTGCTGCTTTTTATAGTGCTTATACACCTGATTGGTGTGTCTACAATTAAGCAAACAAGTGTTTTCACACCTGATGAGTGTGTTGAACCAATTGGTTGGACAGTGCGGTAATTTGACAGTCAGTGCTTTGGTATTGCAAGGAAGTGACTTCATGATAGATTTTTGTGTGTAATGTATGTTAAGTGTGTTTAATGTTTTGCAAATCACTGTGTGTAGAGTTTTGCAACAAGTGTGAGGTTGACAATGTGCTTATAGTTGTGCAAATATGGGCTGATGTTTTGCTTCTTGAGTGTAAGGTTTTGCTAATAGTGTACTACTTTTAATTTTAATGTGTGTAAGCAATCCAAAAAAACTGTAAATGCTGTGTCCACTAAGTTAGGTGTGATTTTCTCAGGAATTAGAACTGAAGTCTTGAGTTTTGATTGTATACTTGCAAATATTGTTAAAGCGAACTAATCTAAATTCAGTGGAAGTAATGTCTAAACGTCTCTTCTATTACAGTAGCCAATGAAATGTTGGTGGACACAAATAATAGGCTGTACATTAGGTTTACAGTCAACTTGGATCTAATAGCGCTGGGGTCAGCACAGTACACCTCTCACTCTTTTATTTTCTCTCTTTAAGAGGTACATAATCCAGAGCTGTTGACATATACACTGTTATTATAGGAGATGTAGTCTACCATGTATTAGGCCTAATAGTCATTTTATCTGGTGCCTGTGGGAGGAATGCAGCCAAGGCCTGCATGCACTCTTGACCTACTGCTATAGGTCTTTATTGATGAAAACAGAGAATGGTGAAAGCATGACTTGACCAGTGGTGTGGTGCAGTGCCGGTGCATGCTGGTATATCAATAGGACATATAAGCACCACTTCTAATCCAGTCAACACTGTGGAGTCCTTCTGACTTCTAGACTCCATCATCTCCCAGGGCATCAAGTTGAAGCTGAACAGCTCCCTCATTATTAAGACACAACTTCCTGCGGCAGCTTAATAAGTTGAACCTACCAAAGACGATGATGTTGATCTTATTCATTGCCATCATCGAGTCCATCCTCAACTCCTCCATCACCATCTGGTATGCTGCTGCCGGCGACAAGGACAAGGGCAAAACGAACCTCAGTTTCACACAGTTTCACACCATTTCAAGGAGACATGTCGTTTAACCCAAAAAACATAGCAAATTGGTGCATGGCGGTTTCAGATTGAACGTGCCCTTGGTATTTCCATTGGTTCTCGGGACGTTAGAGCAACTAGAGGGGGTAAAGGGAAGATATGATGCCATTGACATGCGACCAAATGAAACACACCGCTACCTTGAATAAAGTTACAGATTTCTCTGGGTTTGAACATTGTTGGAAATATTTGGGATTGTAAAAGTTGTGGCATTTGCTGGTTGTATTTAGCCGCTAGAGAGCTCCAGGACGCCGACTACAAGCGGCACTTGTTTAGCCGCCAATAGGTGACTGCGAGCCGGCTACAGGCACCGCCAGATAACGGTCCTTTCAGGGGCCATGGTAGTGTTAGAATTCAGCCAGAAAAAGTGAGCGTCATGCACCGATGACAGTTAAGTTTAGGCACCAAAAAGACTAGTTAAGCTTAGGAAAAAAATCGTGGTTAAAACACACCGAAGTGAACTCCGCTCTCCGGCTTGTGAGCATTGTGTTTTATGTTGACACCACGTTGTGCTATTTCATTTTGAGATTATTTTCCATTGAATATTGTTCATAAATAACTGTTTTGGCATGGCTGGACTAGTGTCACTATATCTATGGTATTGAAAGGAGGATTTAATCCTTGCATGTTTTGTTTTGTTGTGCATGATCAAAATACAAAATACATCCAAAATACATTGGTCATAAACTAAAGTATTGGACAATTTAAAAGTTTGACCTGATAATGAATGATGACGATGATGATGATGATGATGATGATGATGATGATGATGCACCATGGCGCATGGAGGAAAAGTCAGGGCTTCACCAAATTAATGAGGATTCATCCTCTGGGGACCATGAATGCCTATACATTTTTTTTGTGGAAATCCATCCAATAGATATTTTCTACTTGACCAAGGTGGTGGACTGACCAACCGGCATACCGACACACCGGCCAACCTCGGTGCCCAAATTGCCCATATATTTTCTTCAAATTATTTAAAACTTGAATTGACTAAATGAGCATTTACATACCTCAAGCTCTTTTAATCAGAAATAACAACAGTCCATCCATTCCTTTACATTACTTCTGCCGCTCTAAGGAGGATGTGCACACATACCAAATAGTGTTTAAACAAAGAATAAACTAAGGTAAAGCTTCAATGTGAAAGATTGACATAATTCTTCTGGGGCATTGCTGGTATGAGCTGTATGATCATCTCTAAGATGGACATTGAAAGGTAAATGAATTCACACAGAGATTTGTAATGAGACAGGATCAGGGGCTCCCATTGCAGTAACACATCACAAGGGAATATTCTCTGATATGAGGAGACTGCAAAGATTTTCAGTCATCACCCTAAAGAGAGAGTGGACCACTAACATTCCGAACATTCTTAGTGATGAGCATTGATCTTGCTGTGTACATTAAACAAAACATCTGTCCAGAAATACCATCATAGGTGAGAGATGTTGTGTGATCCTTGTGTGAAAGCCGACCCTGTAAGTAGTAAGTAAATCATGTAATCCTTTAAAATGAAAAAAAGAATCCCTCTTCATAATCTGAGAAAACAGAAGATTAGTGACTGGTGAGGGGAAAAAAGAGTCGAAGAACTACAAACATTTCAAATATTAAAGGTTTAAAGAACCAAAGTTTGATCTTTGGAGATTCAAAGTGAACTAGTTTTTCCCATTCTTGCTTGCCTGTATTTCTGTTCACAACTGCATAGTTACCAAAAAGCATGAACTTTACAAAGGGGTTGTAAGCAGGAGCATAACACAAAATTCTGGGCCCTGTAGAAAGGCATTTTCTATGGGCCCCTCCCCGCATCCACAGCTATTCATTCTAGGATCTTTTTGGGCCCTCCTCACATGAGGATAGTACTCAGTCCCCTTTTCCCCCCCAGTCCCAGTCTGGTTGTAAGCAAGAAAAGAAGGATAACCTGAGTCCTATCATCATTTTACCATTGCTAAGATTAAGGAATGGAGCAGTTAGTCAAAGAAAATAATCTTTCCTGCTACCCAATACAATGTATTCCATCATTAAATGCACAAACATTTTGTTACAGGAAAAATGTACAACAATGCTTCATTTAGACTGATCAGGATGGAATCAGCTGCTCCACTACAGCCCAACAGGCGGCAACCGCATTCATCCTTTCTCTCAGTTTAACATGCAAAGTTCCTAAATCGGCTAAAAATTTGCCCTGAGATGATATGCAGTGAAATATGTTAAGGCCTGCAGCTAATGACCTGTGGATGTTGAACATCTTTGCCCCGTCTAAATGAATGAGGAACACACCAGGCCTGACTGCTCGCTCTAATCCCAGATTATCTCTGCCAGTCAAATCCAGAAACAGGGAAAAATTGGCAGAAGAAAGGAGATTATTTGACAGCAGTGGGGGGTTGTGGCGGTTAGAACACTCACTTACTTGTTCATATAAATCACTCACATTCGCACACTCACACCCTCTCTCTCACACACACACACACACACACACATACAGAAATGGACACATTACAGTCACAAATGCAGTTTCAAATTTTGTGTGCACATTTCATACTGAGGTCCATCCTCGCGTGCCTTGTTCATTCATGTGTCGCGCTGACAGAGAGGCAAGTGATCCCAGCAGTGACACAACCTCTGCTCACTGACCGGCTCTTCGTCCCCCTCCTCCCTCCTCTACCTTCCACTCCCATCCATCTCTCCTCCCCGTCAGAGCGCAGAGAATCGTCGGTAAACATCCTCCATCACTGCCCTCAGCCACATGACAGATAACGCCGACCCCCCCTGGTGCTGCACAGCAATTATTGCCACTGCAAATCCCAGCAAAGCCTCAAATGTGCTGCACTTCTTCTCACTCTAATTGGTATTTTATTTCGGCCTTGCTTGTTATGCACCCTGTAAACAGAAGTGTATTGCTTTGAACAGCATGATTTCCTCTATGTATTTTTCACAAACTGAAAACAATGCATCAATTTACACCTTGACGACATCCTTGAGCTCTTGCGTTAAAATTAAAAATTAATCCAATTAACACCTCCATTGGTATTTCCTGGGCATGAGTGCAGTGCATAACATGTCTGGAAATAAATTAAAAAAAGTGAAATTCAGAGAGGTGCAGAGTATAATGGCTGCATCGTCAGAGGTTTACTGTCTGGCTCTCACAGCATCAGGGGGTAGAACACCACATCAAAAAGCACAATTCAGCTAACTGAGCTGGAGTCATTTGTCAGTGAATTTTTGGTATAAAGATTTACACCTGCTCTACATAGAATGTCATCCAATCCCATGATCTGTACATTTCTCTCTCCACCAGAAGCACAAAAGTGCAAAAATAAACAAAACTATTTCTAGAGGCACCTTTACACCATAACAACATAGCAACATGTCACGCTTTTGTAGAAAACATGAGGATGGAACATGGATACAGGTTATGCATATATTGTGTGTTGCAACAGTACATTAGGCTGTTGAATAAGTTCTTCATGGTGAATTTGAAAAAAAACTTCCATTGAAATGCCATTAGGAGGAACTCAAAGGCTTATTTTTTTTTTTTAAAGTAGACATTTTTTTGTGTTGCTTTGCTTGTTCACATAAAACCCCTTTCAGAGTATGTGACAAAGTGTAAAAGAGTGCACAACATCTCCAAAGCATGTTTCATCATCCTATAATAATGGGAAAGACTTAGCCAAGTATTCTCTGACATAGAGAGCTAAAGGACGAGATCCATCCATCAATATCTATCCAACTTTCCATTTGTGCCTTGTAAATTCTCTTTAAAGCATTTGGTTTTTGAGCGTGTCAGAGGCTTTATTTTTCACGGTGCTGGATGCAGAGATGTTGAATAGCTTTCAGATCTACAACTGAAGTGGCCTGTGGTCTTTTTTTAAATGACATTCTCTGCAGTGCAAAGATATGGCATTAGCGGTTTGCATCTCAGACCGCATTGGATTCTGTATGCAGGGGCACGTCGGCATCCGAGTCCACGTCTTTAGCCGCAGACGACAGCGCATCCTGGAACCCAGTCAAGGATTATCCTACACAGCAGCCTCAGAGCAGATGTGGCATCTGGGATTACAATTAGAGTAATATCACCCATCATGAAAAAGCTTGTTATGTTAACTTAACAGGAGAGCCTCTGGTTTTCCCCATGTGTCACACGTGGGACATTGATGTTAATGGAAATGAAATAAGCTGTTTGCATTGTGCAGGACTTTAACGTAATCAGGATGATGGAGGTCTGAGGGTGTATGCACAGGGACTCTTTTGTTGCTTGTAATTGCAAGATTAATTTTTTTCTTGTCCTCAAAACCTCATAAATTGATCTACTTTGGGCCTATTTGTGCTCTTATGACATTTTCTTCATCTGGTCCCTCAATGTCATTTTCCATATTTTTCATTTAGTTTTTTTCAATTATTTTACCTTTTATTTCCCCATCTGCGCCCCTGTCCAACAGAACCTATGTCTTTGCTTGCTGTTTTGCTTCTATAACAGGCTGTAATGGACGTCTTTCTGCATTCTCTTCTCTCTGTTTTGATCGTCATCACTGAGCAGGTCAAGGACATGCACTTGATGGACCTAATGTCTGTTCTTTTGGAACCCTGTCTCCTATAGCTAAACAGCAAACATATTTAGGAGGACATGTAATGCCAACCGGATTACACTTTCTATCACAGGTAACATAGACATTTTAAATTAACCTCTGTTTTAAGGTAAATACTCAGTCAATCTCTGGGAGTCCCATGTCAAGTCAGTAAATGTTTTTTTTCTTTTTTCGAATGTATCATGAAGAATTATACACTGTACATTCCCAGGTGATATGGTGCGTTAATGGTTTGTTTAATATGTAAATATTTCATTTTAATTTGCGTTTGGTGTCAGTCATTTTTTATTGAGCACTACATTGAACTGCAAAAGCAGATACATCTGCTTAACAAGTTAAACGATCTGTTGTCAGCAACAACATTAAAGATACAAGAACCCCAAAACTAATTGTGCCCTGTGTGGCATTTATTTACATGGGCTACATACTAATATTTCTCTATTTTCTAAATGGCTATGACGCCATGATTGCATTTCAACTCTAAACATCATTGGGAAAACAAATTTGTACAAAATCAACAAATATATACACATATTTATATGGTGTTCTAAAATCTTGTTTTTCACATGCATTGCTTTGAATTTCTTTTAGTTTAGGGGTAGTCTAAAGAGAAAAGCAAAATTAATTGATTTAAACTGATTTGACCAATTTAGCAAAAGTGCTGTTAATTTAAACACATTCATAAAACCTACTGTACTGTATACTCCTTTATCTCAATAAAAAACATATTAATTATAATTTAACCACTTATAGCCATCAGACATCAATTAGCATGCATTGCACATTCAGTCCATTATGTTTCTGAGACGCTGTTATTCTACTAGTAAAAGGATGAGTGAGGAGAAGCTTTCAATAAGACATAACTTGCTTTTTGCCTAGAGGGTAATTTACTGACGTTTGTTTTGTACAAAGCTTACGTACATACTGCACAGAGCCATACTATTTTAGTAACAGGATTATTGGACTGTTTTGTGTTTTTATTTGCAGAATAATTCTGGCAGTGATTATTCATTCATTTATTTTCATTCATTAAATCCATGTGACACTGTTCTCCTAGTAGTTGCAGCCTGCTGCATAGCAGTGACAGTTTCATTTTTATAATAGACTTTGTTGAATTCAGTCACACAATGTAATTTGTGTTCTGTGTTCAGATTCCATAGTATTTACTCTGAACACAGAGTGTTCATCTCTTCCTGAGTTGCTTCAAAGCTGATTCAATAAAGTAGTCATTTTATTTTTATAAATGCTGTACAAAATGAGTCTCCATGTCCTCTCAGAACACAATGTCTCATTTTCTGGTATTATTTTTGAAAAGATTTTTTGATTACATTTTTCAAGTACTGTAACCTGCCCAACACAGGTCGTCTTTAGCCAGACTTCTGACTACACAAGACCATGTATGTGCTATGTGCACATCTATAACCAATTTCCTTCTTTAACTGTCCAATTACATCTTAGAGTAAGTGCAAATTGAAGATGCCTTCTATATAGAAAATTAAATTGCTTGTGGTTGCATTGGTTGACATACATTACATTAGTACACTCAACCTGTGCCTCTGTGTATGTAGGCCTAATGGACTGCTAACCACACAGCATGAAAGTGCTCGGATATATTTATGACCTTCAGTGTGTATGTGTGTGTGTGTGTGTGTGTGTGTGTGTGTACAACAATGTATAAATGAGCCCCCGGCGGTACAAAAAAACATTTCAAGGACAATATTAAGATCAGCTTCAAGAAGTTCAAGAAGCACATCGCTTTGGACAAGCGATGCTGGAAGACAACTGTGCAGGAAGGACAAAGCGACAGCACGGCAAGGAAAAAGAGAAAAAGGCTCCTCCACCATTCACTACCTCCACTTTACCCTGCCCACACTGAACCAAAATATGTGGCTCATAGATCTGCCTGTATTCATCTGAAGACACACTATACAGTATACTGTATCAATCATGTGTGCGGTACCTCTGTAAAACAGAAAAACAGGTCAACAACTCATCACTGTTTTTGTTCTACGCTGTTATTTACCTCATGTCACTTGTGCATTTTTTCCCGTTTTATTCTTCTTTTTTTGTGGTCTGGAACAATCCGCTGTCCAATTGTTCAGAGAGCTCTCTAAGCTCTGAGTCGTGCAGCACAGCCTAATAGGATCGTGGTATTAACCCTGATGACAATACCACCAGCTGTCGCAGAGCCCCCTGTTGGCCACCAGGAGGAATGTGTGTGTGTGTGTGTGTGTGTGTGTGTGTGTGTGTGTGTGTGGGGACAGAGAGGGTGGCGACTGACAGAGAGAGAGAGAGAGACAGACACATATAGACACAGATAAAGAGTGTGTGATGCTCTTAGTCTCGTGTGGAATAATCAAGGAAGCAGCTCAGAAAAGGAACACAGAAACTCCTGAAGTGCTTTATTTTTGGACGACTACCTCTTTAATTTGACTTTTCACCCCCCTCTGTTAAGCAGATCCCAACCTTTTTTGTTTTCTTTGAACTTTTTCTTTCTAATTTCTTTCCTCTGTCTCAATCCCACCTTCTCCTTCAGTAGTCTGCATCCTTGCTCCACCTGCTGTGTCCACACTTTTCTATTTCTTCCGAAGTGGTGGCGGCTGTTGGCTCTGTGCTGGTTCTAGATGGCTGAATAAGTGGTAAAAAGGTGGGGGGGGGCTTGCTCTGGTGGTTTTGCTGCCGGGGGTTTGCGAAGTTGCAGTTAGGACCAGGACAAGCAGGAGGAGGAGGTGGTGGAGGAGGATGGCGGTGGCTCTGGACGAAGTGTGGGGGCGGGTGAAGAATGTCTGCAAGCAGAACGGACTACTCATCCTGTCTGTGCTGGCCGTGGTCATTGGCTGCCTGCTGGGCTTCTTCCTCAGAGGCAAGCAGCTCTCTGAGCAGGTCAGTTGGTTAAAATGCCTGGTGGTGTTTGTGACGTTTGTGACCCCCCACACACACACACACACACACACACACACCCACCCAACCGCCTGGCTGGCTGCCTTATCTCCCCCTTCTTGTGTGTAACCCCCTTTCTTCTTCTTAAATGCTGTGATGGATTCGGGAGCCAAAACTCCTAATACAAGAAATTACCCAAGTCCCTGTTCCCTGCAACTGCCAATTTACCTCCACTCCATGTGCTACACGCCAACATTTCCACAGACACACACAGACCTGCACTACTATCTTTGTTTTTCAAACCCTGGAGGCTTCACCATAACTGCTACATGCTGAACCCCAACCTTTTACCCTAACCTTAACTGAGACATGATTCTAACCTTTAACCATTAAAAACCCAGACTTAAGCCCAAAATTAACCGTGTGGGGACTTTTTTGTCCCCAGATGCAAGATATTGTAAGTCCACAATGGAATGACTTCACAGTACACACACTGGACCACACACAAATTCAGTCCAAATAATAATATTTTCCCCTTATCTTTATAAACCAGCCTCTCTTAGACTGTCGAAGCCCATCACATTTGACCAAAGTATAGTTTTCACCACCACAATCTATCATTAAAGTGAAAGACAGGACGATAGACAAGATGTAGATTGCTCTTCGGACAGATGGAAAAGACTTTGCTGATGATGGCTATGTTCAATTTCACTAAGAGACTGGCACAAGGTTCATTATCTTGCTCACACTGGAATTGCCAAAAATGAGCATCAAAAATACAGTGTTAGGATGCCTTCAGCGTTTAGATGAGGGAAGAAGAGAAAAACACTACATGAGAATGGTTAACTTGCTCCCAGAGTGGCATTAAAATTGGCTAATCCAATTGCCAATTTGTCTGCTGCGTCAGGCACATTGTAATGGCAAAAGACATCTCCAAGAGACTTTTGAATAGTTTTTTTCTGCATTTTATAAATGTGAAACAATATCTCAACAGTCACACAGACTGCCTATAGCCTCTCAGCCGGACTCAGTGCACCCATGGAAAGGGATTGCCGGTGGGGAGATTAGTTGTCAATCACTCACAGAGTCATGAAGTCAACAACATACAGTACCATTCGTGTTCACTTATATAATTCACACACGACTGAATGGGAAGTGGAATTAAATAGTTGGAATTCAAAGAATGCTAAGAGGCTAAAGATGAACAGAGAAAATAGATTTATGCAGGCAACTGGATGATTATTTCTCTAAGCACCTTCATAATGACTGAACTTATTGCAAGAAATACATGAACCATGAAAATGGATTTGAAATTGGATGATTACATTTTCTTTCCTGTTGGAGGTGGTTGGTGGGTAGCCTATAGTGTCTGCTATATTAACCACCTTAGTTTAAAGTGTTCGCATGCTAACATTTGTTAGTTAGCACTGAACACAAAGTACAGCTGAGGCTGATTGTAACGTCATAAGTTTTTCAGGTATTTAGTCATAAATCACAGTACTGGACACATCAAAATTTTGACCTCATGATGGTGCTGGGAGCAAAATTAGAAGATCACCAAAGTCATTAGCATTCATCCTCCAGGCACCATCAATGTCTGTACATATTTTTTTATAGCAATCCACCTGATAGCTGTTGAGATAAGTCAGTATTCTGGACCAAAGTGGTGGACTGACTGAGAGTCCAACATTTCCAACCCTAAAGCCACAACGATTTGAGGGCACTTCAAACATCAGACTTCAAATAATGGAAAACCAAGTACAAAGCTAATTAATTAGCTTTTATGGGGGTTAAACAATTAGCTCTAGTTTGCTTGTCTTTGCCAGTCACTGACGGTTGTAATACGTGACTTACATATATCATGATGGTACAGATTAGGGAGAATGTGGTTTTCCATGGAAACTAATTTTTGTGTCTCTGTCACAAACACAGTGGGCTGGGACTGTGGTCAACCAGCTAGACAATCTGTTTTGTACTCTCTCAGCATAAAAACAAAAAAGAGTGTATCCTAATTGTTTCCTGATAAGTGCCTCTCAACAACCCTTTTTTATTTCCCAAAAAAATGTTTGGCTACAGGTCACACATGGAGAGAGTGAGAGAACAGCATGATTCAATTCTATTAGCACACACTCTGCTCCATAGAAAAATGGCTTTCAGTTTTTAGTGTAGAATGAAGAGGGTGTTGGTGAGATTAGAGTCCATTGTGTAGCAGCTGGCAGGGTGGAGGTGAAAACAAAAGTGAGGACAGTCATGCTCACCTTGCATTGTGTGTTGTGGTGTTATGCATGCTTGCATTTACAGTATACATAGCATTAATGAAATGTGTTGGCCTCTCTTTCCATGCCTTATGTGCTCAAACAATCAAGAAGTGATTTTTTTGTAAAAATGGTTGAAGGTATATAGGCCTCTATTTTGTTTTTGTTGTTCTGTTGAGAGAGACCGAATGGACCATATGATTTGGGGTTTGCAATCAAACAGCAGAGATTATTAAATTCTTACTCAGTCTCATCAAAAAAACTTTACATAAGTCATTAAGACAACGGAATAAATGGCATCTAACTATAAAACTGTGATTACTAATTTAATTGTGATATTTCGTGAATAAAATCTGAATCTGCAACGTAACCAGTAACATTTCTCTGTCACGTTAATGTAGTACTACAATGTTTTCCTCTAAAGTAGATGTACACAGTAAGTCAGTAGTATACAGTGGTCCTTCTGTAAGTAATTATGGGGTACAATGGTTCTGGAGAAAGCTACAAGCAGCAATACCACAGGCCAAGCAACATTAAAATTAGTAAAATGGCAGACTATATGAGAAAAACAGAACAAAGTTAAGAAAATTAAACAGCATATAAAGTTAAAGAACAAAATGGATGGTGCAGATTTAAGGTTTCATGAAAAGCAATAGAGCTCAACAGTGACCGCCCACTTTTTGAACGGCTCTGGTTCTGGAAATGAATTTCCCATTCTTTCACTCACATTTCCATAGTAACAGTGAGCTCAACCATTCAAAGACATTGCTGTTAAATATATGATTGTGGTTAGTGTAGTACTTCTCCATGACATAAAACAAAGTTGATATCACACGAACGTGTGGCTTCTACAGGAGCATAAACCATTTTCACAATCTCATACAGTAGCTTGTGGTAAGTCTAATTTGGATGGTAATGGCTAATAATCAAAATCCTGATTCATAATATGTATGGGATTTTCACTTCCGGAACTTGTGCTCTATGGTATTTAAATTGACATTTTATTAAAAGTCAGGGCAAATAGAAATGTCAAAATGTAAATTACAGCACATATTCAAAAAAGCAGCTCTGTACCTCACTGACAATGCACTGACAATATTTAACAGTTCAAGAGTATTCAAGGGTGGATTGTTTCTTGAATGAGCAGTGTCCCTGCGACTCTACCAGCTCAAAGTATATTTTTCAGGCTGACAGGTGTTTTTCTCTAGTGAAAAAACTGGCTTGACTCTGCCGCCCTGTTATAGTTCATAATGTTATCTCAGCATTTATTGGTCACAAGTCTCTCAAACACATCACCCAGACAAACAGGGATTTAATAAAAGGCTCAATGCATGACTGTAAAGACAAGCTTGATACATTAATATGTGTATGTGTATACACATGTTATGTATGTACAAGCTCATGGACTGTGTGTGTGTGTGTGTGTGTGTGTGTGTGTGTGTGTGTGTGTGTGTGCATGAGTATACCAAGCATCTATCTATCAGCATGGTTTCACTGTCAGCAGATGAGGGACTTGGTGACAGCTTGTCCTTCCTGCACACAGACAATACCCACACATGCACACACACTCTAAATACTATGTTGACAGACTGACATATAACATAAACCCAAAATGTACCAGCCCCCACTCCACACACACACACACACACACACACACACACACACACACACACTCAGTCAGTCATTTGGCCTAAAAGCTCTGTCATTCCAAAACAGTATCAAAAAGCTTTTATTGCTCCTTCATCTCACTGCACAGATGTGCTGTACTTACATTTATGTATTTATTCATTTCCAACTCTTCACTTTTGTTTTGTTTTTCTACTGGCTTTTTTTCCTCATGACTTACTGTCATCATGATATAACATGTTTTTGGTTTCTAGAAATGTGTTAATTTTGTAAATATATAATTTGCATCCACTCTATAACTTCACACCTACATTACAAGTGTGTTAAGCTGAATACTTACTGCATTTAAAATCCCTACTTTTTATTCAATTTAGACAAAATATCCATTACTATAGTAAGTATTACTGTAACCTGGTGTATTAGATAGTGAGTGCACCTAGACATCCTGTTCTTGTTTAGAAAACCTTTGTTACATTAAACAGATTTGTTTGGCCATTTCTTTTTTTTTTTTTTTTTGGCCTTGACCCATTATGTCACTTTTAAAGATGTTTTGGTTCCTGGATCCAGGGGGGTCATTTTGTGTATATTGACAGCTCAATAATCCTTTCTTAGGTTAGGAAGTGCCAATCCACCTACAGATCTATGCCTCTGTAAAAACAATCTCCTGATCGTGGGGGTCTTACCTTTCCATAGAAAAAAGGGACTTCATTTGTTTATTATACAAAAAAAAGATTTAGGTAAAAAGACTGGTCTGGCAGACATTGGAAAATGTAAAGGTACAATTAATGGGGGAATTCAGGGATCTGAGGTGCTAGAAAATTTCAGGAAAGCATTCACTCTTTGAAAAGTTAAATCTAAAACCTGAAAAGAATTACAAACCTCTTAGGCAGTTGGATTGTCTGGGGGTGTAGATATTGGGCCATAAATAAATAATAATAAATCATCCACGTATAAAGAAAGTGAGTGTTCTGAAAGACATTTATTCCTTGACTAAAATTTGCAGATTAAAGAGCAATGGATAAAGGTTTGATAGCCACGGCAAATAATGCCCGGCTTAAAGGGAAGCCCTGGTGAGATCCTCTAAAATATTGGAATTTCATTCCAGTAGTAGTAACGGAAGCCTTAGGTGAACATTATTTAGCTATTTTATTGTCCGCATTTAAAAGAGAGTTGGGGCAATAAGAACTACAATCAGAGTTGTCCTTACCTGGTTTTAATAGTGAGGTTATTACCGTAAAGCCTCAGTGAGAGTTTGAGGGAAGGTGCTCCAGAGTCATTGATGGGATGAGATGTTCCGATACCGATACCAGTATCGGTATCGCCTCTGATACTGCCTAAAACGCTTGTATCGGTATCGGGAAGTACTGGAGTTTATGCACCGATCCGATACTATGTAATAAAGCCCTAAAGAAAATCTACGTTAAAGTAGTTTATTTATGTTCTTTTTCTGTTATAACTGACTGTCAAACTGGATAATAAAAGAAAGTTCTGTGGCATTCATTGTTTGTGTTTGTTCATGTTTCACAAAGAGTTTAACTTGAGCCAGACTGACAACAAAGATAGAAATAATATCACATCCATACAGGGATAGTAGTATACAGTTGTTAAAACATAATAAAATATATGACACACTGGTATCGGATCGGTACTCGGTATCGGCCGATACGCAAGTTCAGGTATCAGAATCGGTATCGGGAAGCAAAAAATGGTATCGGGCCATCTCTACTTCAAACCCATATACTGGACCTTCCACACACCTGTCTTCAGGTCCCTATAGCCCACCCACAACAAACAAACAAAAACCCAGCATTCACACACACACACACACACACACACACACACACACACACACACAAACACCAGGACAGAAGAGACAAAACAATAAACAAATTAAAAAATTAAAAAATAAAAACATCCAAGAAGGGAGGGAGGGGATTAGCTCAGGGCTCAGTTAAGACTGATCAGTTTCTGTCAGTTTCTTCGTATTTTGAGTATTTGAAAGTCTTAAGGGAGCCTCTTAAAGAATACCTGATCTTTTCAAGCCTTACACATTGCAGTACCTCAACAATCCATTTGTTATGTGTGGGAGGGGAGGAGTGAGTCCATTTAAGAAGAATGAGCCTCCTAGCGAGGAGTGTGGTAAATGTAATCACCTGTTTTGCGGTTTTGGACGTGATGAGTGTGGGAGAAATTCCCACACTCATCAACTGGCTCATCAAAGGGCAGAGAGGGTGTCGAGGTGTACTGGTTTGTCTAGGATTGTGCTAATTGTACCAAATACAGCAGACCAGAAAGCTGATAACTTGGGACAGAGCAGAAACATGTAGTCGGCAGGCGATTGATTACACATGTTGCACTTATCAGTCCTATCGGGGTATATTCTAGCTAATCTTGCATTTGTAAGGTGGACTAGGTGTAGAATCTTGCACTGTATAAGGCTGTGTCTTGCACATATCAGAGAGGAGTGTACACTGTCTAATATCTGTTCCCATTGCTCCTCTGCTAAAGTAACACAGAGATCCTGGCTCCAAATGGTCCTTAGGGCGTCCAAACAGTTTGACTTTATGTTTGAAATGAGATTATAAAGATTCAAGATTCAAGATTCAAAATCCTTTATTAATCCCACAGTGGTGAAATTCACACTAAACTGTCGATACGAGGCCCCGTTGACTTGAGTTTTGTGATAGGAATTCATCAATCAATGAACCTGGAGGTTGGTTAGGAAAGTTAGGCGACTGAGATCGTAAATAGTGTCAAATTTGAAAGTAGCGGAATAGATGGCTATTTGGAAGGTTAAACTTTGCTGATAAATCCGAAAAAGAATAGAAAACGCCATCAGCATTGAGGTCGTTGATAGTTAGCAGGCTTCTTTGACCAGATCTGGAAAGCTGGGTCTGGGCAAGAATGAATAAGTGAATGGTTATTACCTGTAGTTTCTAGAGAAATTGAACAGCCTGATTCCATTTAATCGTTTTAAATGTTTTCTTTATGAAGCCATGTATACTGAATGTACATTGGACAGTGTGGACATGCACTTTGAGTTGTTTGACATTCTGTAATCGTTTTATGTGTGTACTATGTATTGCAACTGTATACTGTATATTAATTACTATGTTCCGTAATTTTTAAATGGATTGTCATTTTATATGGCATGTAATCAGGGCATCATTGGAAATGAGATCTTGCTCTCAATTGGCCCTCCCTGAATAATTAAAGGTGATCATAATTGAACATTTTTAAAAGGAGGGGGATTCATTTATCAATTCATTTTATAGAACTCTATAGAATATCCATCTGGACCAGGGGCCTTGCCACTTTGCATTAGTTTAATCAAGTCTGCAATTTCACTAGGTTATATAGGTTGATCCATCTCACTCACCTGATTAGATGTTATGGATGGAAATTCCAGGTTGTCAAGAAGCCTTTCATGTCTATGTCGTCATCAGCAGAGCATTGTGATGTATATAGCTCAGAGAAAAACCTTTTAAAGGTTTTATTAATGACAGATAACTATGAGTTTAACAAAAGACGGCCTGCCTTCTCACATAAAGAAATCTGTGTGATCGTAAAAGTAACTTTTCAGTCCCTTGCATTGAGAGTAAATGATAATTCATCTCAAGATCTTGCCTTTCTTCATCTAATGCAGTGGATGGAGACACTGAAAGATTGCTGTCCAATTGTTTTATGTTTTCCATAAGCTGTTCCTGTTTTTGTTCTTTCAATTGATTTTGCCTAGCAGAGTAAGATATAATCTCTCCACGGACTTCCGCCTTTAATGTCTCCCAAAGTAGAGAAGGAGACATGAGAGATCTATGAATGAAAGGTTAAGTAACAATGGAGCATGATCAGATATTGCTAAAGTTGAGTATTCTGTGCTATTGACAGCAGAGACAAAATAGTTATCAATAAAAAAGTATTTGACCCAGTAAGTCAACCAACCAACCCGTTCTCACTCCGAACTCATAAAATACGGACGTTTGGACAGTGGCTGTCAGTGTCTGAAGCGACAAAAAAGGCGTCCTTCAGTGTGTTTGTATAATGTACCGGGGAAAGCAGGCAGCTACACGGGGTTTAGTGAGTAGTATGTAAGGCTGAAATACTGTGTAGGGAGGTTGGTTGGGGTGGCAAACACAGGACTTTCACCCAGGAGACTGGGGTTTGTGTCCAGCTTGTCACGTTTCCTAAAGTTGCTTTCTTTTTTAACCATCCTGCTATTCCCGCGTGTCACGGAAGCGTAAGCCCACCCACGACCTTTTCTTAAACCCAACCGTCCCGTTCTTCCCGCGTGTCACGGAAGCGTAAGCCCACCCACAACCTTCTTTCTTACTTTTAACATAACTGCGTCAAAAGGGACGCCAGTAGTCCCGACCAAGCGTGTTTAGCTGAGCCAACAGCTTCAGGGACTCTGTTGATTGTTGTATCATGACAGCCATGTCGGCGTTAAAGAAATCCTGCTCTTTACTGAGTAGAGTTGAGTGGGTCAGTGTTGCTGTCCATGGGTAATCGCGTGTTGTTGGCTGAGGCAGCAGCGTCCATTGTAGCTAGCTTAGCCAAGATGCTCGAAGCTCGAGTGGTTGTTGTCTTTTTGCTCATTACACTACAGCACTCTTTTATACGTATATATTGTGAATCGGTCGAAAAAGTGCTGATAGCTCGAACGCCTGCTCACTGCCTCAAATTCTCACAATAGTAACATAACTTTTAGTATACATAATGTTTTATATTATATATCATGTTTACCATGATTGAATACCAATTTCAAGGAAGTCTTTGCAAAGTGTCACAGGACTGAAACATGATTAAATCAAACAGTTTCAGAGACTGTGAAACTCTACACATCAGCGTCTGTGAATACGGATGAGGGGACAGATTCAGATTCAACACAATGGAGTTTTTAATTTGAAGATTTCTATTCAGACTTTCTTATCAAACACATGCAGCTGTGCATATAGTATAGCAGTTTGTGAAGAGTAAATGCAATTATATAATCTGAATACACACTGAAGCTCAGTGCTCTTATTTTTAACCACAGTTAAATATATTATATTATATTATAATAGTGTCTTGTGCAAATAAGGCTTTAGGCTACTCTCGTTTTTAAACACTTTGTTTTGGCAATTATTTGATGTATTTTTCTCTGTCACTTGCAGGAGGTGAAGTACTTCCAGTTTCCCGGAGAGCTGCTGATGAGGATGTTGAAAATGTTAATTTTGCCCCTTGTCGTATCCAGGTAAGAGCACCACAGCTCCACACGGGAGCGTATCTATGTTCCCAGGGTCCTTTGTTCCCCAGCTTAATATCCCTTTAATATGACTCATTAAGGAGACATTTAAAAAGTTTTTTTGCTGTTAGCAATGTTGTTCCATACAATGTGTGTTTCCCTGGATTGAAATAATCCATTTATAGCCGATGTTAAACTCCTTGAAAGCAAATTTGCGGGCAAGACAGTTTTCTTGACTTTAGTTTAGTTTAGTTTAGTTTAGTTTAGTTTATTAGTTTATAATGTCATGGACAGTCCCCCTTAATTAACTGTACAGTAAAAGGAGCAGCTTTAGCCTAAACGGCTAATTTCCAGCTGTAGTCCCCGGCCAGCTGACAATAGGTATCCTAAAATACAATGGTTAACATATTAAAATGAGTTACATTACATCTATAATAACAGCAGGCCTAAGCAAAAAGGGTTAAAACATACAAATAAGTGGCACACAAACAAACAAGCACAGATAATGGCAATGGCATTAAAGCAGTCCATGCAGTTAATACAATACAAAGGAGACAAGAGAAAGGAGAAAAGTCTCAGAGGCCACATTGAAAGCACATACAAGACAACGGAGGCAGGCAGCAGAGATGGAGCAACAGCAACAATGACTATGTCACATCGTACACACATCACATCTGACAGATTAATGTGTGCAGTGATAGTTATTGGACTGCCATGTTTTAAGGTGTGTTGTAAAGGTGGAATATGTATGTATATATTTCATGAATTCCAGTTTTGTAATGCCGTAACAGAAAATGATAATTGGCCAAATGTACTTTTCCTGAATGGAATTAAAAGGTCACCTCGTGCAGTGCTTCTAGTGATCTGACTGCTGTTGTTACATTGGGTTATGAAAGAGTTCAAAGGAGTAGTTTGACAAGCTGAGCTTCTGACAAGCTGTTAGATGTGACATAATCATGGCATCCATAAATAATTTGGCAGTATTAAAAGTTAGTGCATTTCTAATATATTTAAAATTAGCTAGGCTAAACTTGACCCTATTGCACACTTTTTTAATGTGCTTTAAAAGCAAGATTAGAGTCGATAATAATGCCCAGATACTTAAATTGTGGCACAATCATAATGTTTTAGTCTTTAGACTTGATATTGATGGATTGAACCAAAGTAAACTAAATTGAACTGATCTGCAGAGAGGACCTACTGTATCTGCAGTCACTGGGCAAGTATCGTTGTCATTGCAGTCACTCTCCTCCAGCTACATATGTACATATAAAGTGGGGTTTGCTGCCATCTGAGAAATCAGGGCTGCTAACCCTACATGCCTCACCTTTTCTTTTGAATAGATGAAACATCAATTTACTTTGTAGTGACTTCAGAGAGAAATGATTTTGATTGTTTGAGCACTGCTTAGCAGTGAGTGTAGCCATTTGAGAAATCAGGGTAGTAAGACATTTCCTGAAATGAATGTGAACTCCAGAGTTGTTGTTTATTACGTCAGAGACACTTTGTAACACACTAGTTGCACAATGTTTCCAGTGATTAATAACAAAAACAAGTCATGTAATAGCAGGAGTTTTTCACTGAGGATCTGCCCTGACTAACAAACAAGGCAATTCAAAGTGTTTTACACAAGACATGAAAACGAAAGGCATTAAGACAAGAACAAAAGAACGTTGAAGAGAGTTGAAGCAAACACAAAGTATACAAAGCAGCCTGGAGCAAATTGTAGTCATAAAACACATGAATACATTGAAGAGCCTATAGGATTTGGTTTCCTGGCTGTGCATTGTTATATAGATGGTAAGCACAATCTAGATGGGATTTTTGTTTTTTTACTGCACCCATCTACCTTTTTCAACATAATGGATTAAAGGGTCATGTATCTATGAAAGTTAACCTGTTGCCCTTCTATAGATTTGGATTTATCTTGAATGTCTCCTTGGGGATCAATAAAGTATCTATCTATCTATCTATCTATCTATCTATCTATCTATCTATCTATCTGTCTATCTATCTGGAAGCACACAGCCTGCCAGATTCTCCAGTTTGACTATTTTAGGCCATAAGCTCTTAGTTGCCTGCATGAGGTCAGTGATGTCCACCACACAAAAAAACTCCCAAAACAAATCATGCAAACGCACCGGTTACATGCAGGGTGCTTTGTGCAATAAGCTACTTACAATCTATGCAACAGCAAAGACTGGATGAGAAGTTAATCCTCCCTCCGTCACTCTGTCACTCTGTCTCTCTCTCTCTCTCGCTCTCTCTCTCTCTCTCTCTCTCTCTCTCTCTCTCTCTGTCTCTCTGTCACTCTTTCTCTCTGTCTCTATCATTCTGTTCTTCTGTGTCTGTCATATGTTTCTCTTTCTTTCTGTCTTAATTTATTTTGTTTAAACACAAGGCAGGGCACTAATACTGTATTTGCGCATTTATTCATGCTCATGATCCACTCCGGGCATCTCGTGTTGAGTCTGAAACTCACTTAATGTTCTTGGTGCCTGCTTGTGACTCAATGGAGGCAATAATGGATATCGAAGGCGGATGGTCTGGCTTGTTACTTTGCAGCTGTTGTGTTTGTACCAATGTCTGTCCATCCCCTCTCATCCACTTGGAGATGAGTTGCAGCACCGCCAATCCATCCATAGACGCAAACACAGTCTTGGTTGATATCCTACTTTTCTCTCTCTCTCTCTCTCTCTCTCTCTCTCTTTCTCTCTTCTGCCATGCCAACTGATGACAGCAAAGTGTATTTAGATTGGGATGCACAGACTTGCCTGTTGACATGATGCATGGTTCAGTAGGGCTTATCTAGGGGTGAATATCCGGCCCAGCCCTATAGCCTGCCTGTCCCCATTTTTTTTCTCTCTCAGCGCCATCTGCACACCAGCCAAAGCGGAAACCAGATTATCCCATGAACGCGTCATGCAGAATCAATGGCCACTCCACTATCTGCCTCCGTATTTTCCATGTTTCTTTTATTTTTGGGATTGGAATTAAAATGACATATATTAAATAAGACTGCATTTTGAATATATATATATATATATATATGTTTTATTCATTTTTGTGTGGTTTCTAGTTAAAGACAGCGTTAACATTTTGATAAAGCATTTGGAAGCTCTTATTTACCAATGCATTAACTGAGATCTGAAGGTCAAAGGTGGAGAGGAGTTTAATGATATGTAGCAGCCTCACAAATATATGGCTGATCCACACTGACAAAGAAAATGACAGTAAACGTATGGTAATTCTTCAACTTTGGCATTTTTGTTAGCTTTTCACATTCTTAGAAATTCAAATATGTGATTTCAATATTAACATTCTTCAATATGGTGCACAACATCTCATGATGACAAAAAAATTATTTGTGCATTTCAGACATATAAGTATATTTTGTGAAGCAGCATTTATTTCCAATGAAAATGTAATTTTAATTTAATTTGATTTTTTTATTTCATAGGGCATCCTGCTGTTTTGGCATTTGTGCCATATCATCCCTGCTGTTTTGGGATTTAAGATTAAAGTAATATGTGTGGAGGAAGATGTTTTAATTATGTTTTTTGTGTGGATCGATATTTGTCTTGTCACTGCCTTATTTCTGTTCTCACACAGGAGCAGGTTGATCAACTGGCTTAATAGCCACATGATCCCCTGTGGATATTTCTCTGACTAAAAGAAGAAAAATGGAGATAAAATAAAATACTGTAATTTTCTTGAGACAGCGCTAATGTACTAGGGAATAGAGCATAGGTTTAAAGCTTTACATGTAAGTCCTTGTAGCCTTAGTGTTGGTGACTCAGTGGGTTTGGGCCAAGGCCATGTGCTCATCAAGTAACATTGTGATTTTCTTTTTTTATTTCAAGATATCAAGTAGGCTTATCCCTGTATGACGCCATTCAGGAACAATGTCTTATCAATAGTGGCAGTTACACAGGACTAAACTGCAATAGTCATTAGAGAGTGTACAACGTTAAAGAGTGTACAATTACAAGTAAGTTCTTTTTAAAAGGAAAGCATAACAATTAATGTATGTCTCCAACTCATCAAACATCTATGCATTTAGATCTCATTTGCTGGACATTATGTTGATGAGGTGAAGTGTGTTTTGTGTTGTAAATGACGACCTGGTCACACTAGTATTTAAAACGACACGGTTTTGCAAAGTTTTTGCGTCAAGTTCAACTTGGATTAACTTTGACCCGTGTTGACCAGCATCAAGCTGTCTTGACAGTGCTGACCTTAGAGGGAGAACCAGAGTCAAGCTATAATAACGTATTAGCTGTGTTGAGTTTACTATGTTGCATTCACTGTCAAAGTATCAACTGCTTCCAAAAAGAAACATGGTTTACAGACAGTTATAAGTAGTCAGTAATATAAATGAAACATACTGAACTTAGTGACCAAGCTGAGCTCGTGAGTTAGCTCTGAGAGTTTTATTTTTTCCTCTTTAATAATTTTTTATTAAACAAAATGATGTAACACACAGTACACAGCACAGAGAAAATAGAGAGGCTGAGAGCTCATCAAGCTACAGCAGTTCACCGACTAGCCCAGGGAATAGAAACCTAGCATCTGACAGCAATGTCAGCTCAGCAGGTCAGGCAGCGGATCCGTGACTCTGATTGATATACAATTACAGAAACCCAAAATAAGAGCACAGAACTAATCTGAGAAATCATTAAATAAAATATATATAAATTCCTTAAAGCGCCCATATTATGCTAATTTTCAGGTTCATAATTGTATTTTGAGGTTGTACCAGAATAGGTTTACATGGTTTAATTTAAAAAAAAAAAAAAAACATATTTTTGTTGTGCTTGAGTGTTGAGCTCTCTGTTTTAGCTACAGAGTGAGGCATCACACTTCTATCCCATCTTTGTTGGAAGTCGCACATGCGCAGTAGTAGCTAGGTACTGCGTAGTAGCTAGGTACTGGGCTACTAGCTAGAAGCTGACGCTGCTAGCGGTTAGCCACCTCGTTCTCAATGGCAAAACACCGCTACAACACACACGAGTTCACCCTAATCTACAAAAGAAATTGTATAGAACTACTTACATGTCCCTCGTCTGCAGGTATTCAACGCAAAGTTGGAAGTGCGCCCTCGTTTAGAAGAAGTCTCCCGGCTAATCCTGCCTTGTACTGACCGAAGTTGGAGAAACAGCTAGCTAATGTGGTATTAGCTAAAGTGGTTAGCACACACCAAATGTTTCGACCGATGACATAAATAGCCCTGCCGATTTTGACCAGCTCACCCGGAGACTGAAGGCAGGATACATTCAGAAACCCGTATCTCACTCAAAATAGCATGTTTTTTTTCCAAGTTTGTATGCGTGTGGAAGCACCAGAGACAAATAACACCCCAAATCCCAGAAAAAGTGTCTTTTTTTTACTTTAAATCATGATGCCTGTTTCAGTGCTCAGTATTTTTCACTAAGCAATGTTGTAAAGGCCTTCTGAGTCAATATATTTAATTTATTATTCATTCCATGTTGTGGCAAGTTCATGTAAATGTCCTGGATTCATGATATTTATTTTTTGGCCATGAGTGGTCACCATTAGTTGTCAGAGCTGTTGTGAGCTTCTTGCTTTCTACACCTACATTATGCTGTATTATAAAGCTGTTGATAGAAGTGTGACATCTAGAGACTTTGAATAATCCTGGAACATCAAATGGTGAAACTGCCATGAAGTGGAACATCAATGTGGCCTATAAGGATTTGAGCTGGTGAAACAAAGGCCACAGTGTCACTACCACATGTCATGGATGTCATGGATAACCCCCTCCCCAAGGAGCCTCAGCCTTCTTTTTTTCATCTGTACGAAGGATTACTGTAATGCTCTCGCTCAACGAAGGTGCAGCAGGAAGGACCGTAAGCCCCATATGCTCCAAAAGTCTTGTGGCAGAACGTGTGCTTGAAATCTCACAATAAGGCAGCTACACATGGAAGGTGGCTCACTGTAATCCCACCTTGACTCAGATATCAGAGAGAAGGACAGAGAGATCTCAGTGTAGATTCTGTTCAGTGTCAAGAGTCCGGGTTTTCAATTTCCTATCAATACGAAGCAGAAAAGCAGCAGATCAAGTGCACTAAAGGATTTATGTTAATCTTCCCGTGTTTTCAATTTAAAAAAAAAAAAAAACTACTACTCCAGTAACTCTTATTCATTTGCTTCATATATGTCCCATACATTCTAGGTTAGCTTTGCACAGATCTTCCACCTACACACACAGTACTGTATATACCACTGGTTTCCAACCTGGGGGTCAGGACCCACCGAGGGGTGCCAAAAGAAATCTAAGGGATCCCAAGATAATTAAAGGGTTTAGGAAAGATACAATTATCTGTGACTCCTCTTCCACAGCCCATAGCCTGTGTGAGGGGTCACAAGTAAACAAATGCAATGCTTGACAGCTCCCTAAATGTGAAGCCAAAACATCTAGATTGCCCCCTGGTGTCTGGCTGCAGTGTTAGTCATAAACCCAGTGTTAGTGAATAGGACATGGACCAAACAAAAAAAATCAAAGTACACGACAAATCATTTTTCAAGAATGTTTCTGTAATTTTAGGTAGGCTTAGTTCTTTTCACGCTGATGCATGTTCAAGTGTTCATTCTTTAATTTAGTTTTAATCAGTTATTTGATGCTACAAAAACGGAGTGAAACGTCATGATTGACAGCTGTGATTGACTTGCGATTATTCGAGCTGGTGTATGGGCGGGACTTCGATACTGCGGCTCCACTGTCTGATCACTACTGCGCAGACTCTTACTACAAAATACAGGATATTTTGGCTTCACTTTTGTACACTGGGAGGAAGTGCAGACGTGTCGTCCATCTATGTGTACTATATATGCTGTCTATGGAGACTACACGTCAGTGGGGCGTAAAGTGTGTGACATTCACTGCTTTGAGGATTCCGATTTGGCCTGTCATTTATTGAATAGAATTCGATCACTTACCAATAGAAATATAAAGCAATGAAATCCAGCAATCAGCATGTCCTCTGTAGCGACAAGGCAACGGACATTGTATACAAAAGACGCCCCTCCATGCTTTCGAACTACTCCACTGCTTGTTTGTCGCAAATCCTCACATCTGAGTCTTGCCGCTAGTCGGTTTATATGGACGTTTATGTGGAAGTTACAATCAAAAAACAGTCACAATTATTTGCAATGACAACAGTACACATAGAAATGGCCGCTGCACTGACCATCCTGCTATGTTGATTTGAATGTAAATGTCTATTCTACTCTCATTCTATTTCTAAGCTTTCAGCTCATTGTTTTGATTTTTTGGCCTGCAACTTTACTGTTTTGGCTCAATCCCACTACTTTCATAATGACGTTTTGGCTGCAGCAGGCAGCTGTTTTTAAAAGAAAAAGCTCTAAAAACCCACTGTACATTGGGTTTTTAGAGCTTTTTCTTTTAAACAAACAGCAGACAAAGTTAGCAGCTAGCTGGTGAACATATTGCAGCATTTAGCAGCTAAAGAATCAGATATATGTCCCTCAGTAGGTGGTGGAGAGCAAAAACAGAACTAGTGATTATTAGTTCACCATATATCAACTAATATGGTAGTGTTAGGGTACTGCTTGTTGGCCAAGTGCAGGTTAAAGGAGTCACAAACCAACATGGTTGGGTACCACTGGCTCCATAGTACATTTAAACACACTGTATAGCATTTCACAATTTGTTATCCACATGTTATTAGACATAATGAAATCATATCTGGGAATAGTAGGTGCGATGGAATAAAGCTGTGTTTCTATAATACATGATAAAGTGCATTATCTTTCCCTGTCTAGTTAGTTTGTAAGTGTGTATGATCATGTGTTTTCATCAGTTAGTGACAGTAATTCAAAACAAAACAAAAAAGAGTATTCATCTCTTTCTTCATCTTCACCTTCATTTATCCTACATAGGGGAATAAAATACAAAGCTTGTAAATAGTCAAATTTACCAAGAGTGTTTTAGCCAAAGTAATGAATTAAATTGTAAAGATTTAAAATGATCTGCTGATGAATCAGCAATGTATTTAAATAATCTATTTAATGATAATGATCTATTCTCTACATCTAAACATTTTAACCCTGCATTACTATTTATTTCTATTCATCTGATGTTTTTATCAGGTCACTCTGATGTTTTTATCAGTTGCATAGCTACATGCTGCCACCTCACAAGAGAGCACATCAAAAAAATTACATTTGACTGTGATTCTTATCAGATATAAATGCAGTAGGGAGGAGGTCATGACGTAAATCCCCGGAATAGCAAGTGTAATTTTTTTTCTCCCTTTTTGATCTCCTGGCTGCAGTTTCTGGTTTCCCAAAGACCTGCAGTAAAAAACAGTCAACTCTGCACAAAACATCTGGACATAAAATTCTGTTGAAACTGTTTGTCTGCCCGGAAGATTGATACCTGAACTTGCGTATCGGCCGATACCGAGTACCGATCCGATATCAGTGTGTCATATATTTTATTATGTTTTAAGAACTGTGTACTACTATCCCTGTATGGATGTGATATTATTTCTATCTTTGTTGTCGGTCTGGCTCAGGTAAACTCTTTGTGAAACATGAATGCCACAGAACGTTCTTTTATTATGTCAGTTATAACGGAAAAAGAACATAAATAAACTACTTTCTTTAGGGCTTTATTACGTGGTATCGGATCGGTGCATAAACTCCAGTACTTCCCGATACCGATACCAGCGTTTTAGGCAGTATCGGAGCCGATACCGATACTGGTATCGGTATCGGAACATCTCTAATAAGAATTCATGATGGTTGGTGCACATCTTGGCTAATCAAGCATGCTTCCTTTGGTTTCATTCAAAGCAATTATTGATCCCATAATAGCCCCATTAATGCACACAAATGCATTCAATCCTTTTTTCAAACGGAACAAAACTGATTGATGTACAGCTGAGTGAGAATGCATTATGAAGGTAGCAACAGTGGCAACAGAAATATTTTCTCAAGAAGAGCCATTATACTTTAAAGCGTAACTCTCGCCAAAATGTAACCTAAGGTCTTGTACCCAAGTCAAACTTTCGTTTAAAAGCATATTAAGGACGGAATCGCCACTTTTAAGATTTACCGTATTTTCGTTTTTCGGTCAAATGGCCTTTTGAATGGGAGTGCTAGGGGCACTTTTATGCTAGCCTCAAAATAACTATTTTTAAAACACTAAGAAGACACAACATGAAACTTTGCTTGAAGTATCGCCAGGGGCTCTACACCTTAACGAAAGCATTGACAACATTGTTTGTGTACCCAGAGTTTACTAAAAAGAAAGGTTTTGAGCAACTCACTGTAGCTGTTGTTCTTCCGGTCGCCGTCTATCGAGCCAGTCAAAAATAGTCGAGGGAGGAGAGTAAAGATGGAAAGCTCCAAAAACTTAGTTCCATATAAATGTACGGATAATTCGTTGTTTTGTCGTTAGTGAAACACAATATTGACCTTGTAGTTGAAAAAGGAGCCTCATATAGGAATGACATTTCCTCCTATGGAGTCCGTTCATTCGCATTCGGAGATCGCCTATTTTTGACTGGGAAAATGGCGGATAGCGTAAACAACAACTGCTAACATGAGTTGTTCAAAACCTCTCTTTTTAGTAAACTCTGGGTACACAAACAATGTTGTCAATGCTTTCGTTAAGGTGTGGAGCCCCTGGCGATACTTCAAGCAAAGTTTCATGTTGGGTCGAGCCTTCTTAGTGTTTTAAAAATAGCTATTTTGAGGCTAGCATAAAAGTGCCCCTAGCACTCACATTCAAAAGGCCATTTGACTGAAAAACAAAAATACAGTACATCTTAAAAGTGGCGATTCCATCCTAAATATGCTTTTAAACAAAAGTTTGACTTGGGTACATTCACAAAACGACCCTAGGTTGCATTTTGGCAAGAGTTACGCTTTAAGGTCTGTGTAAAAGATCTCGGCAATAAAAAAGCCACAAACTGCTGTGATGTTTTGTGTCAAAATGTTCATTGGTATTGAAGTATAATACTTCAATACTTCAATTTCTTTCTAAGAGTGGCAGAAGTAGTAGCATCATAGTTGTACCTGTATTATTATTACTATTACTATTATTATTATTATTATTATTATTATTATTATGATATTTTTATTTTTATTTATTTTTCTATTTTTAGTTTTATTATAAACAATGCCCCCATTAGGCCTGCTTGACAACCCAATACATTGAGGTTGCATGAATACATTCTTTTTTTAAAGTGGCTACATGTAACTTTCAGTTTGTGTTGATTCTAGCGGCCGCTTTGGACAAGTGGTAGTGTTTTTACCACATCTGCCGTCGTAAAGATCTTTTCTTTACGGTGCTGTATTATTGAGTTAGCATTACCGTGAGGTCATGTCGTTGCGATGAATGTTTTGCTAAGACAGAAAATCATTCATTTACAATAAGAGAATACGTTACAGATGCATCGTTGCATTTCAAGTATTGCATACAGTAACTATGCCTGGTAACGTTATCACTGTCACTGTGTCACAAGCCAAAGCATTAAGAGATAGTTTAAGCAACAAATGCAATAATAACTTAGATTAATATATTGCATTAATAAAACCCATGGACGCTTTACACAAGTAACATTACAGGGGGACAAGGGAAAAGAAAATAGTATGCCAACACAAACACGGACTAAAAGGAAAAACACATCGGCGCTAAATGGAAGGGGGACGTAATTTAATGTCGTCTACTGAAGTACGACCACGTCACGCAATCTAAAGTTATTTTATGAATGAAATAGACATATTACATACCTGAGGGCCAATTCTCTCCATCTGTTAAAAAGCCTGACCGAAGTTGACTCACGTTTTTGCCCGTTGTCTTTCACTTTCCCTTTTAGCTTTTAGTTCTTCGTTTCCTTCTTTCCTGTGATAGCCCTGCCCCAGTATCAGCCATAACTACAACAGATAACTTCTAAAATAACAATATATATATATATATATATATATATATCTCCTGTTACCTTTTACCTGGCTGGATAGGCTAACACAGACTTTTCCAGTGTTACAAAGAAATCTGTAACCCATCAGAATGTGTTACTGTAGCGCCATCTACCTGCCACAAATCATTCTGTGACTTTGCCTGGGAAAAACGGACCCAGGCAGAGGCCTTACTAAAAACTATATAAAATAGCGTTCTTTTCACTGTTAGTCTCGTTTGCTGTTACAGGACATTTAAGACCATTGTATGAATTAAAAAGTTACATATATGTCACTGTATAGCCATTATTACAGAGAGAAAAAAATATCTATCTGAATATTTAATTTAATGAATATAAAACCTTCTTGAAAAAGATTATTTAATAACAATTTATTAGGCATATTCACATCCACATTTTTTTTTCACATGCACAGAAACAGCCTGTTTGCATGGAAGACAAATGGTGCCACATTCACTCTACAGAGCCCAGTGCGCTTTTAGCCACTCAACACGTGGCTCCCGCGATAATTATACTGCCATGAGATGCCGTACTTATATTACTGTTACACAATGTGTTAGCATTTACCATTATCCTTGACATTTCAACAAAGGTTAGTCTTGCTTTAAGTTAAATTCCATTTTTTAAAGGTGCAGTATGAGTTCCTGCATGGTCACTTCTGTTGACGTGAAGTAAATTTCAACCAAAACAGAGTAAGCTCACCCCTCCCCCCATGTTTCCGTAACTGTGATTTGCTGGAGTGGTTTGTTATTGGTGTTGTTTTTCACAGTGTATTCAGGGGGCAGGCAGCTAGCGGATCAAGGAGAGATGCCTACGAAAAATGAAATCGCGCTGAAACCTTGCAGGAACTCATAGTGCACCTTTAAGGGTATCTATACAAAATGTTCTTGCCCAGTCTGAAATGTGCTATCTATATATATATAGGCTATTGTACATTTTAGCTGGAAAAGTGCCTTGACTTCCTATAAGCTTATTTTATTGTAATGGTACCAGCTTCAGCCAGACAGCTGCACACTCATGCTGTGATCTCAGCCTCTAGTCCAAACCAAATGTGACTTTATATCTTGTGCAAGTGTGTCAGCATTGAGGTATTGTTGTAGCTATAAATATTCTGTGGCTGCAGTGCAGTAAAAACATTTAATCCCGTTCTTGATTTGAGAAGCCTCCAGCAGAAAACCTCTTTTGCTGCTAAAACCAATTCCATACTTGTAGTCAAACATTAGGAAATTCAAATGCTTTCTGATGATTCAGCAGACTCGGTTATGGATAAATGGATGGTCTGCTGTGACACACAAACATCTTTGCATCCTGGTGACCCCCCTTTTTTGCATCTATAAAAACTATGTATACAGCCACAGACGGGCTGGAAAAGTAGACTTCTTAGAGATGTAAACATTGAGCACACTCATCCCCAATGTGACTGAGAGAAAACAGTAGATGAAGGATCCCTGTCGTACATTTCTGAGATGATAAAAAGAGGGATGACAGGATGAAGTGGAGCACCAGCAGTGGCTGCACGGAAAGACTCAGCACCCCCATCCAAACACTTGCCAAGTCACACCAGATTACACTTGAAACAGGGAGAAAATCTTGTCACCCCAGCTCAGGAGACAGGATCTCTCTCTCTCTCTCTCTCTCTCTCTCTCTCTCTCTCTCTCTCTCTCTCTCTCTCTCTCTCTCTCTCTCTTCCTACTTTGGCTCCATACTCCTGCTGCACCTCCATTTTAATATCTTCCCACACATATTCCCACTTATGACGTGCTGCATTTCTACACCGGCTGAGGAGCAAACTGTTAAATGAATGCAGTGAAAATGAATATCTGAACAGAAAGACTACTCAATGCAACCCATTTAAATGCTAATTTATCTCTTCCGTTTGTAATGTTTAAGATCACAGTACAGGCTTTCTGTGATAGAAAAGAAAGCTCTGAATGGCTTGATTCAAATTTCACAAGTAACAGAAGCGGAGCTAATGACTACTGGGAATAATTTCATTCGGCTTGATGCTTTCTTGTCATAGATTGCGTTGTCTGAGCCGGAAGAGCCAGTATCTTATATAAAACCCTTCTGTAGTTTAAAAAAAGGCTTAGTGAGTTTTGGTAAGTGGTGCCATCATGCCAAAGCTGTATAATCATACACTCAATCAAAGCCTTGATGGAAAGCTTGCTTGTGCATGCACATGAAGTATGTTATTAGGGTGCATATTAAACTCAACATTTTCTCTGATGCTTCACTATAACTATCATTTTTAGTTTGAGTCCTTTGAATCTCAGTGGTTTGTTATCCTCATAGTGCACTTGTGACACTGTTGTGAAGACAGCAGTAGTTGACAGAAGTAAGAGTTATAAAGTGCAATTTAGTGCCACTGATTCCTTTGCTCCATAAAGGCTTTGAGTGCAAATGGATGAAATAAATGAGATAGCTGGAAAGCTTTTCTTAAACCTACATTGTGTAATTTTTTGGAGTTGATTTTTAGCAAAAAACCCTTTGTTCTTTCAAAAATATGTGCTCATTCATGTGTAATTACTTCCACCAACTAATTAAAGTATTCTCGTAAGCGTAGAATCTGCCATTGAGAATCATTCAGAATACATATGAGCGAGTCGCTCAAATGACGGCCGCCATGTAGTGCCTCCATCTTTAAAATACCTTAGCCAAAGAGGGACACACCTCCGCCTTTCACGCTTTTAGACTCAGTGGCACCGTGACGAATGCCAGCCGGGAGGGAAAAGGAGAATTAAAACGACAACGCGACAGGCAAAACAACAAGACCAAAGTTACTGTAATATTGGAGTGGCTAGAACAGCTGCGTGTAAACGATGGAGATACTAAGAGCTAATTTCGGATTCGGCCACCGTAGGAGTTGAAACGCGCTCGGAATGGGAAGGGCTAGAAAGTAATATTCAGTTGGTTGTCGTATACAATTTCACCGCTAGATGGGAAAAATTCTTACACAATGTAGCTTTAAAATATCCACTTCTGAAAATTGAGGCAGAACAAAGTAGTTCTTTAGCAGTGGTTTCACAAAGTGCTTCTCTATTTCTAACATTACCCTCTATTTCCTTGTCTGTCTTGTTGTCTCCCTGCTGTTTCTGTCTCTGCCTTTGTGTATCTCCGCTTTCTCTCCATACTTCAGTTTGATGTCAGGTCTGGCTGCCTTGGACGCCAAGTGCTCCAGCCGCCTGGGCATCATGACCATCTCCTACTACCTCTGGACCACGTTTGTTGCAGTGGTAGTGGGCATTCTCATGGTATACATCATCCACCCGGGTGGAGCTGCTCAAAAGGAGGACTCTGACGAGAGCAAGAAGCCAATGACCAGCTCTGCTGACGCTCTGCTGGATCTCATCCGGTAAGAGACTGTCACGTATCTCCTATTACATATATCAGCTCAGAGGAAACTAAAATAAAATTTAAAAAATCCCTATGAAGGGTGCCATGGTTTAAAAATGTTTAGGAACCACTGTTATATATGATGGCTTTACTCTTTGGATTCTTTGGAGTCTCTTGTTTATCTTTTATGTGTTGGAGATGTAGAAATGAACACCTACATGTTCTATGGTAGGTCAGGACCTCCAAGAGACCACAAGATAAATCTGAGGGTATTTTATAAGATGAGTTATACAGTAAGATGGGAAATCACATTAGCATGTGACTTTTCTAACGTACATTTTTGAATCAGATACAAGGCAATATGCATGGGTCTTGGGGCAATGGATTTTCATTAGAATGGAAAAGTTCGAAGACACCAACATTTGGTCAGATTTTTAACAAATTCCCATGAGATCAATAAAAATAACCAATACCAAAAATCTATAAGAATAGATATTTATTAGAAAACCAATCAAAGTTAAATATTGTGAATGTGATGGCTTTTGATTTTGTGAATTTGCAAATGAAGTAACAGGTATCGACTTCAGCACAAATGAAAGCAGACTAAAGGGAGGAATGTATCATAAGCACTGAGAGTAAATCTAATTTTCTGCTTCTAACCTTCTGAAGTATGAGAGAGCAATACGCAAACTTTATGTCAGCATGTTCATTATAGTGCACAATAGATGCTGCTGCGGGCACATCACCTTCATTTAAAGCTGTTTTATAATACAGTACATGTGAAGTTCTTGCTCTGCGTGCTGTTTCACAAGGACTGAAGTTCTTTAGGTTAAAGCGCAAAGCCTGGAGCCTCGTGTGAGTGGGTTATTGTGCTAAGCTAATTAAGATGAAGTGTGTTTGAGGTGAACCTGGGTCAGCCGTGCAGAGAGAAAAATTACGGTGAGACACTGTCGGTCAGTGGGATAGAGTCTACGGCCTGTAACACAGAGAGCTGCTGAGCTGTTGACCCTACCACCAGAATATTACAATTGATGATGCTATTTTATCACAATAAACTACCAACAATGTATTTTACGTAAATTGAAAAATAATTCATGTTTTGTCATTTACAGTAAAAGTTAGTTCTCTTTTCATCCTCTGTTGATTTTGCTTTTTACTGTAATTATTTGAGAAGTGTAATAACAAAATCACATACTAAGAATACATTGTATTTGAATGAGTCACTTTCAATCAGAATGAAAAAATAGGGAGTAATATGGGCCAAGCCCATGGAATCCAACTACGTTTCAGGGGTTCTTAGCGTGTGTGTGTGTGTGTGTGTGTGTGTGTGTGTGTGTGTGATAAGTATAATGAGCAAAGTATGAATTATGCCAGGTCGCCGTTGCAAATGAGAACCTTTTCTCAACGGCCTACCTGGTTAAATAAATAAAATAAAAAGAATTAGTGCATAAATGGATGTATTAGGGGCACTGGGGTCAGAGTGGTTCATTAGACTGCTATGCTCTGTCTCAGACACAGGATAGGCTGCTGCGTGGATACAATAAGTGGTTAAATCCATGCAGAATACTCATTCCACTCAGATGTACCATACTATCCCCATATATATTCACCATATGTCTTTTAAGTCAATCTGTTGAATGCACAAGATGTAAAACACAATATGCCTTTTAATCTCTCTGTGTCTAACATATGCTGTTTGAATTTGAGCTCTGTGTTGATGTGGGTTTACAGCCAGTGCATATGCCATGCTGATTCTGTTGTGATTGACAGACACTCTTCTTTGTATAAAGAATGTTTTATACCAGGGGTCTTCAATGATTTTTTAGACCAAGGACACCTTAGCTGTAAGAGAGACAGAGCGGGGACCATCTACTACGTAATGTAAAAAATGTAGTTGCATATTAAACTGGGCCTAGAATAACGTGTGGGTGGCCTAAAGCCTTTACACATACCTTTTAATGGTGCATACAATACTAAGCTATTAAAATAATAATTATTGACATATTTATAAATCCTGTTTTAGTGTTAAACATAAATGAAGCACAGTGAATGCTTAAGCTTAACTGCATCTGTCATCAATGCTGTGTAAATAAAAAACAATTAAAATCTCTATCTTTGCTTATAATATGCTGGACTCATTTTCAGACATTTAAACTTAAAAAAAATCAAAAACCTTTTTTAAATGATTAAACAATAACTTGGGGCCCCCCTGCAGTAACTTTGAGGACCCCTTAAGGGTCCCGGACCCCCTGTTTAAGATATCTGCTTTGTACTATAATTACCACCTTCATCATGTCATTCCATTCCATTTTACACACTGCTATAATTATTATGAGTCATATTTCTTCCTTTTAAAAGGAAATTCTTCCTCGCTGCTGTCACACCAAATGCATGGTCTTGGGGGAATCGTTGGGTCTCTGTAAATTATAGAGTGTGGTCTAGACCTACTCTATCTGTAAAGTGTCCTGACATAACTTCTGTAGTGATTTAACATTATAAATATAATTCAATTTCATTTAATTGAACTGAATTGCTACAATGTATCTTATTCAACAGCCTGTAGTTTAAAGGCAGCAGTCTGTACCACAAACAAAAGGTGCTTGCACTCGACTGAAAGTGCAAGCACCTTTTGCATTGTTTAGTCAATGCAAATTTTGTCATTCATAAAATAATTTATTTAATCTTGTAGTCAAAGAGTTTGAACAAAGTGTTATTTGTTATTTGGAATAAATTAAGTGGGCGGTGAAAGACAAAAATTAAAAAATCAATACTTGAGTCAACCTAAAATGAATATTTTGTGAGTTGCAGCATCCGGATGTAGGCATGAATGGAAACTTCGTCTCATTTTATGTGTTCCTGCATTACTTCTAGTGTTATTGTGTTTTACATTGTGCTTAACATTGTGTTTAACACAATACTAAAGTATGAGCAATGTTGTGTGCACAATTGGTCACATACTAAGGACATATCGTGTAGCGGCCCAGGTTCAACACAGTATGGGTTAGTGTACATGTTGGTGGTAAATTACCTTTCCTAGTGTTCTCAGTCAGGACACATAAGCTTGGATTTGCACCTGATGAGCAAGCCACAGCATGATAGTGCATTACTCTTTGTAGCTATATGCATGAATGGTTCATGAAAACAGCCTGACCCCCGTGGTCTAGATGTGAAAGAAAGACGTATTACAGTTTCAACTTTGATAGAATGGTTCTCATTTTTGTGTTGAAACTTGGAAATATATATTCAATATAATTGTATTTAAAGTGTCACACCGTAACCGAAGTTATCTCAGGATACTTTACAGATAGAGTAGAGAGCAGAGACCAAACAATTCCCCCAAGCACATGCATTTAGTACAGCAGCGAGGAAAAACCTCCTTTTAACAGGCAGAAACCTCAGACAGGTTGGGGGATGGAGAGAGCGAGAGAGAGAGATGCAAAGCAACTACAATAATATCAAATTATGATAAATATAGAAATAACTACTTTTAGGTTTTTGTATGTTTCATGTATGCTTGTTGTTTAACTGCATTATTATATTAGTCTTAGTTTGCATAGTGTATTGGCAGTTTAAAACCTTGTTTACTTATGATTATCTTATGCTATCTTATATTAACCCTATACTGCCTCAGACCTTGTACTTTTCTGCTTCCCCGGGAATTCAGCCTTCAACTTCCAACAGACAAAGGTAGAAATTTAATCTAGACATAATGTTCACTGTGTTCAAGGACATCTGCCAAGAGTGAGAATATGTACTGTATAAGTACTTTTATCTGAACTTCATTCTGTATCTCTCAGCCTAGCAAGCTCATGTCCATTTTCAAATGCCATACGATTAGCCTGGGAAAACCCTGACAAACTTCAAGCAAATTTGAGATTTGCTCTGCAAGTCAGTCTGGCCAAGAGCCCATTCAAGGACAAAAAAGGAACACGAACCTGCAGGAAACCCACATAGGCGCCTATAGAAAATACAAACTCTGACACAGAAAACTAGTGTTATTGCTGTATATACTGTATAACCCACCAGGATTTTGATGGTAACTTTTATTGTTTCAGTTTAGTCAAATTTGTTGAACAAGCTCTTATCTCAGCCCTGTCTATGAGGGTTGTTGGGCATCCATTTCCCACCCCAAAAATACTTATTTCCTCTTTTACAATCACTGTCCCTGCTCCACCTGCTTCCGGTTCCATCCCTTTCTGCTCCTTTATCATTAAGCACCCAAATCCTCTCTGCTGCAGTTTCCCTTGGCAGGCAGAGCAATTAATTTGCTTTTGCTCGGCTGAGAATGGCTAGGAGAGTGTGCTTTTTAGGGCAGTTATTAAAGTGTATCACCTTCCCACTTTCTGAGCAGCTTATTAAGATTGTTAAGATTTTCATTAGCCAAGATCAGTGCAGACAAACATTTTGACTAGCCATTAGGGACAGTTACTCTTTTCGTGAAGACCATTAATGAGCTGACTCATCCCTCATTGATTTCCAAGTATTGAATTAATGCTAATAACAAAATGAGGAGATGGAAATCAAAGGAGACCCAGCTCACTGTCAGCCCCCACCTGTCAGTGGATCACAAATGTCCTGACAGACCTGAGGCAGCAGGTGAGGCTGGGGAAAAATCACATCTAGCACCTGGACCATCAGCACTGGCGCCCCCCAAGGCATGTGTACTCTCTCCACTGCTCTTCTCCCTCTACACCAACGACTGCACCTCAGGAGACCCGTTAACACATGTGTAAGACACACTTAAACTCCTTAAGTTTGCAGATGATACAACAGTAATCGGCCTCATCTGAAACGGTGACGAGTCTGCATGGCCCTCTGGTGAGGTCACAACAACCTGGAGCTTAACATGCATGTGGAGATGACAGTGGACTTTAGGAAGAGCCTCGCAACACTCTGTGTCTGCTGTGGAATCCTTCAGGTTTCGAGGATCCACAATCTCTCAGGTCCTCAAATGGATGTTAAATATAGACACAATCAGTAAAAAGGCCCAGCAGAGGATACACTTCTAACTGCCTCAGGAGCTGCTGATCCAGTTCTACACTGCAATAATCCAGTCCGTTCCCTGCACAACCGTCACTTTGTGGTTTGGATCAGCCACCAAAAAGCAGAGGAACAGAATACAATGGACATTTAGGACTGCAGAAAAAATCATTAGTGCCAGCCTGCCCTCCATTCAGGACTTGTATATCTCCAGTGTCAGGAAATGGGCAGCTGTAACATCACTGCCGACCCTTTACACCCTGGACACAACCTGTTCAAACCTCTTCCTCCGGTATGCGCTACAGAACGCTATGCGTCAAAACGACCGGACACAAAAACAGTTTCTTCCTGCAGGCCATAACTCTGATGAACAGTTCATTCTAGTCCATATGTAATCAACCCTTTAACACAAAACATCAACTGTACTTCACTGTATAAAACTTTACATTATATATTTTTATAGTTTACACACTTGAGTTTTAACATATACATAACATCACTGTCAATATTAATATAAGTACACTCTATAACCATGTATGAAACAACCTGTTTCATCAATAATCCCATATTTATTTCAGCAAACTTGCACACTGCACCATTGCCCTATTGTCTTACCTATAATATTTATTGTTTTGACATATATATATATATATATATATATATATATATATATATATATATATATTATCTGTGCATAGTAGTCAACATTCATGTTTACCTTGTTCAGCTTTGTTGTCCTTGTTTTTAGGTGTTATGTTATGTTTCTGTATATTTACATTGAGCTGTGTTTGTGTACACACTTTAAATTATTAATTAAATTAAAGCTGATTCTGAACACGTTTCATGATGACATCAGTAATGTTTCAATGGTCATTCAAAAAGAAATACTTTACATTGAATGAATTGTATCCATTGCCTTTCCATTGTATGTGCTTCTCTGACCGTGAAGGACTTTTTACTTTGAAAATACCTATACAGAGGCTATGTATATTCACATCCATTGAAACACTTCTCATATAATTCTCTTCCCCAGCAACATGTTTCCAGCCAACCTGGTTCAAGCCACTTTTCAACAGGTAAGCAAAACATTTCAAGGCAAAGACATAGATAGAAAAATAGAAAAAGATGATCAAAACACAACAGCACCAATAGTTTGGAACTGAGGTAAAAGCAAAGACTGGGAACGGGGGAAAACAGTTAGCCTGACTGTGTCCAAAAGCAATAAAATACATCTCCAAAGATCTCATTTGTTTACTCCGTACAAAAACCCCAGGCTGTTTTCTTCTATCTTTATATGAAGATAAGCTAACTGGCTGCTGTTGGTAGCTTCATATTTAGATATGTGGTATAAATCTTCCCAATTAACTTTCAGCAAGAAAGCCAGTAAGTGTATTTACCGAAATATCGAACTATTCTATGCTCACTGTTGAGGCAGCAATATTTCTTATTTTCCCTTTCACCGAGCAATTCTTTGTTTTAGATGAACAGTAAACACATATGTTAGCATATTAGAAAGTAAATTTAAAGTGTTATCATTTTTATCAGAAAATACAATAGTAACCGAGATTATAAAAACAACACACTGTGTTCAATGTCATTTCACTACTATAATGTAAATCTTCTAATTTAAATGTTAACACACTCAACGCATGTGTCATCATTTTATGACAATCTGTTGCCCTGTTTTGGTTTCAAGTATCGAACCCAGAGAGTCCCTGAGCTCATCCCCAAACCAACGGTGGCTCAGCTCCTGGATGAGACCACTACGCGCAGGGTCTACATCTACGGCATCCAGGATGACAATGGCACAGATGTCCAGAATTTCTCCCTGGATCTTACGCCGCCACCTGATGTCATCATGAAAACATCACCTGGTACCAGCGAAGGCATGAACGTGCTGGGGATTGTAATTTTTTCTGCTACCATGGGTAAGTGGTTGGCATGGATCCTGTACAAACACCTTCCCAAAGTAGCATAAACAATGCACATACATAACTATCTTAGCAATCTTGATTTGCATAATTTAGTTTAGAACGTGTTGTGTGTTCATTGTGAGAACAATGAAATGACAACACTCTCATCAATTTACACTGTTGAATTTATCATTGTAGGTGTATGATTGATGCATTTATTTATAAATGCAACATATGTTTTTTTCTTCAATCCAGGAATAATGTTAGGAAGAATGGGACCCAATGGAAGTGCTTTGGTCAACTTCTGCCAAAGTGTGAATGAGGCAGTTTTGAAGATTGTTGCCATTGTCATCTGGTAAGAGTTGTATCTTGGAAGTTAACAGCACCAAAATAAAGACATTTGTGAGCAGTTTTGCTGATACTGGTAATAATGATCAAAATGTTTGCTGAAACAGCATTAGGACTTTCCTATTTTTGGCTTGGCTCTATGGATGGCAATATCAGTGTGTTGGTCAGTCAGTTGGCAATGAATTGAGTAAGGTACTCATGCTACCCAGAGGATGAATCCCACTGACGTTGGTAATCCTGGGACTTTTGGGACCTAATAAGCTGTGCTTTGTGTCAAATTAGACCAGAACTAGATATGTTGTTTTTCTTAGACAGACTATTGGATAGATTGCCATTTCATTCGATACAGATATTCATAGTGCCTAAAGGATGAAACCTCATGACTTTCGTGATCTCCTTGACTTTTCATCTTGTATATCTCAACATTTTTGATGGATTGGCAGAAGATTTTGTTCAGATATTCATGGTTCCTAGACGATGTATCTTTATGACTTTGGTGATCACTTAAATGTCTCAACAAATATTGGAAGGATCGTCATGACATTCAGTTTGGACATTCGTGTCCCCCTAAGGATTTATTTTAATAGCTTTGGTGATCCCTTAACTTTTGATTCTGCATCATCAGTTCAAAACTGTTTAATTTGTCCAATCTGATCAAAATTACCAAATTACCAAAATTAAAGCTAATGGCATTCCCATGAGCCTCAGCTGTACTTTGTGTTGATTCAAATTAGCAAATGTTAGTCCGCTAAACTAAGATGGTGAACATGGTAAACATTATACCTGCTATCATTTAGCTCAAAGTACAGCCTCACAGAACCACTAGCATGGCTGTAGGATAAGTCTTGTTGAACAGTAAATGCATCATGACTTTTGAAGCTTGATGAGAAGTACTCTCATTTTAAATAAAAGCCAATGCTGTAGCTGTCTTTTTATGAACAAGCCACTACGCTTCCATCCCTTACAGGTATTTCCCCTTTGGGATCGTGTTTCTGGTTGCCGGTAAGATCTTGGAGATGGACGACCCTTCAGCCATGGGGAAGAAGCTGGGTTTTTACGCCATAACGGTGGTAATGGGCTTAGTGCTACACGGCCTATTCATCCTCCCGGCCATGTACTTTTTCATCACTAAGAAGAGCCCTATCGTTTACATCAGAGGCATTCTGCAGGCCCTGCTCATCTCCTTGGCCACCTCCTCCAGGTAAAAGTGGCAGTTCTGACTTTTCACAAATTAAACACTTCATTTATATTCATGTTCATTTATATGGGGGCTATGTGAATCAGTTTTGCTGAATTTCTTCAGGACCAAACATATTGTGGAGAATAAACCCACTTAATCAAGTTCCTTACATTTTGCTTTGTTTATGTTTATTATATTTAAGATAAAAATCACGTGAGGTCACCTGGGGCTCTTATAGGGTCACATAAATAAAAGCTTCTCAGAAAATGGAAGTATTTGTACATATACAATGTTTCAGTCATGAAGAACAACTTACAGTGAGTGTAATCATATAATAATAATAATAATAATAATACGCTTAGCTTTAATGTAAGGTTCACCAAAAAATGAGTATAGACATGCTTTTAAACTATAGTGCTAGAGTAGGAGTGGACAATGGAATTATTGAACGAAATGGATGTTTGTGGGATTTCACTGAACCTTTTAACCTCATACGCCCTCAAGTCTACCTTGTATGAGTGTGTGTTATGATTGGCTATATATTTGTCATTTCCAACAACACTAACTTTGCAAGGGGTTGGACAGCATTAGTGTCAAGAGTGTTCACTCCTGGTTTACAATCAGTATGTTGTATGTTTCTTCAGTGCTTCAGCCTTGAAGGTTCCTGTAAATAATTATGTATTGTGTCGCAGTTAACATCTAACTGAGAGGTAGAACTAAACAAAATAAAAGGAAAATTTTGCAGCATTCAGGTCTCCCCTACCCAACCTTGCTCACATTATGAAAAAATGACAAAGCTAAGCTAAGATTTGTTATCACAGCATCTCAAAGAAATTATTTATATTTGAATGCATTTAGATTTAAAATGTTTGGTATACTCACATACAGGGGCGGGGCTAGAAGGGAGGCACGGGGTGGCATCTGCCCCCCCTGAAATATGATTTCCCCCACCCCCCACCACCAATCCATTAGGCTAGAGTGCTGTCAATCTGACAATTGTGATTTCCATCGGATCAGAGCACTGTCACTTGGCTGCCTGTTCTGCCAATTTTCCCAGCACTTCTCACATGACCAATTAATGTTTCCATGATGACTTTCCAAAATTCTGATATAATAGAACCAGCCATTGTTTTTTAAAGGCAGACTGAGTCTATAGAAAATGTGCATTGTATCTCAATTCAATTCAATTCAATTTTATTTATAGTATCAAATCATAACAAGAGTTATCTCAAGATACTTTACAGATAGAGTAGGTCTAGACCACACTCTATAATATACAAGGACCCAACAATTCTAGTAATTCCCCCAAGAGCAAGCATTTAGTGCGACAGTGGCGAGGAAGAACTCCCTTTTAGGAAGAAACCTCGGACAAACCCAGGCTCTTGGTAGGCGGTGTCTGAAGGTGCCGGTTGTGGCAATGTGGCAATAATAGTCACAATAAAGATAAAGGAACTATGACTAGAAATAGTCAACAGCTGCAACCATGATTTTGGTGCCACCTTAATCCAAGGAAACAAGCTGGGTGAAAAAAAAACATAAGGACTCCGGGGAATAAGCTCCCCAGAGCTAGGTTAGTAACAAGCATTTCTGGGACATGGATGCACACAAATGGAAAGAGAGAGGAGAGAGAAGCTCAGTGTGTCAAAGGAAGGAAGGAAGTAGATATTTTTTAAATGAAAACAAGTTAAACTAATAATGAATGTTATGTTTTATTTAGCAGAATTACATTGTGTTGTTCTATCCTATCCAATATTTCCTATATTTCTAAGCAGATTTTCAATGCTGTATTTGGACAAAATGCCCCCAGCTTTCAGAATTAAATCAATTCAGTTAATATATACAATGACAAATGTATACCAATCTGAGGCAATTTTAGAGCACTGTGGGTGTTTCATGACTTGGTGTTGGCAAATAGAGCCCCCACAGAAAAATTGCTATATGGAATTGGTTGTGTTTGACTAGATGTGTTGTTTAACACAACAAAGACATTGTTATAGTAAGCAATTTTCTCTGTATGTAGCCTATATATATTTATTATTATAATTATTATTTCCTGCTGCAGCTCTGCCACTCTGCCTATCACCTTCAAGTGCCTCCTTGAGAACAACCACATCGACAGACGCATCATCCGCTTCGTGCTGCCTGTCGGGGCCACCATCAATATGGACGGCACCGCACTCTACGAGGCCGTGGCAGCCATCTTCATCGCCCAAGTGAATAATTATGAGCTTGACTTTGGACAGATCATCACAATCAGGTAAGGCCGGCTAAATGGTAGACCAGAACTGGCTCATATATATATATATATATATATATATATTTAGTTTAGTTTATTTGTTTCACAGCACATGAATACAAATTACATTGAAGAAATACAAAAATACATGTGAGGGTGAGGAAACCTTTAACGGCTCATATAAAAACCACAACCAAAGGACATACACTAATGTGGACGTATAAAATCAAAAATACATTTTAAGTGTTAGTGTGCAAAAAGTTCATAAAAATGTAATAAAAATAAATACATGTATAATAATTGCCATGTTTGCTGTAAAATCAAGTTTTCTAAGAGTTATCTTTTTTCCCCAAATCACATAGTTTAGACAGCTTGGCAAGCAAGTCTATTTTTATACATAGAAAGTGACACGGAGGAATCCATTAAATGTAAATTTTCATTCCACAAAATAACTCCACGAAATCTGCTGAATTTTGTTGGATGACTTTAAAAAGCAAAGTGCTTAAAGGGGGACTCCACTGATTACCTAATCACAGCCCCAGTTTATGCCTCACACACAACAAGCAAATCATACGACGATATGTCATTTATTTCAACCCTCTGATGCGACCCACAGGAGGATAAATTAATTAACTGCAACAAACAGGAGGACTGCAGTTACTGTCATGTTACTAGGGTTTAAAGGAATATTTTTGGGAAATATGCTTCGATGAGTTAGATGAAAACATCAATACCAGTCTGTGAATTAACTATTGATCTCAAGCCCCTGAAGCCTAGAGTCGAGGCTCACTGTTTTCCATGTTTCCAGTTTTTATGCTAAGATAACAGAACCAGGTGCTGCCTGTAACGTCATATCAACTGTACAGATATAAGAGGATGGTATCAATCTTCTCATCCAACATTTGGCAAGCACACGTCAAACTATTCCTTTAAAATGATTTACATCAACAACTCTTTGGACAGATTCATATCTCAACAGTGTGACTTTTTTAATACTCTTTATTGATCCTTATGGAAATTACAATTTACACTCTGTTGTTATTACATACTACACACAGGCCTGAAATACTCACACATGCTCAGGTCCTATACATGCACTAATGGAGAGATGTCAGAGTGAGGGGGATGGAACCGCTGAACAGGCACCCTGAGGTTGGGGGGCGGAGTTTGGTGCCTTGCTCAAGAGCACCTTGGCAGTGCCCAGGAAATGAACTCTCAGTGCCCTGGAGATCTCTCCAGCTACCAGTCCGCACTTCATACTTTGATCCGTACCGGGACTTGGACCAGCAACCCTCCGGTACCCAACCCAACTCCCTACAGACTGAGCTACTGCCACCCCCAAATATAAGCAAATTTCATCCAAGTTACAAAATGGTGCAGGAATACTTGTGGTGTTTTAAGTGCAACATGTGAATTAATCTAAGTCACACATTTAGTTTAATTCTGAATTAATAAAAAATATTATGGGATTTACTTGATACACATATATGTAAATGTCACACAGATTATGCCTCATATGAGCTTCTTAGTCTGATCTGATTTCTGCTAAATCAGTCTGGAAGCCCCAGGGACACAGACAGACAGACAGACAGACAAAAACACCAACAGTCCCATTCCCACCAACGCCACCACCCATAACCTATAGCCACAGGTATACAAGCCCACCCAAGTCTAGGAAAATGGCCTGTCCTGCCTCTGATTTCATGACATGTCCAACTGTAATAACATTAAGCAGACCTCTCCTCATGGCTGTGGTCTGTGCCCATTCCCTCATAATCCCTTTGCAGTAAAACCCATATGACCTGTATTACTCATCTCCCTTGTCACGCCAGAATTATAATAATTTTTCCCTCTCTCTGCGTCCTGTTCCCGTGCCGTTTGGCTGCTGACCATTGAGCTGCTCCATCTGCATGCCAACCCAAACCCAACCCCAAACCCCCTCCCCCGCTGCAGAGGGACAGTTTGTGCTCAGTAGTCCAGGTCTCGGATAGAACATCTGCTCAATAATTCTCCCTACACAGTGGTGGAAGAAGTATTCAAATGCTATACCTAATTAAAAGTGGCAAACTACAATGTAAAAAATACTCATATTTACTAGTAAAAGTCTTGTATTGCAAATGTTAAGAACCAGCACTTTTACTTGCTGGTTAGTAACATTTACACTACAGAGGTATTATCATCTAAATGTGAAAAAAGTAAAGGTACGCATAGTAGGTGTAGGTATTATTATAATTGTTTATATGGTGTTGTTGGGTCATCTCATACTGATCTTATAAGCCAAAGGTCCCCAACCCCTGGTCTGCAGACTGGTATCGGCCTCGGAACATTTCCTAAGGGCCACAAGGAAACCTTTGGCAAAAAAACAAAAGAAACATGAACAATAATAATATAACTTTATAGGCAATTTTGGCTGTACTTGCCCCTTTACTACCCCTGAACAGTGATTGTCCAATCATAGCAGAGCAGCTGTAACTGTAGGCACAGTTGTTGTCCATAGCAAATCTGCTAGAGACAGTTTTTATTTCAGCCAGCAAAATTCACGGTCATTGGCTAGAAATGAGGAGCCTGACTTTGTTCATATCTGTGTGAAATCAGGGACCCATTGGTTATAAAAATGGTAATGTGGCCACCATTTTCAGTGTAAACTGCAAATATGCTGTGCAAGAATGGAAAGCTTAACAGGCTGGAAAATAGCCTCACTTTCCTTTTCCAGTTCAGAAAGATCACATAATTCTTTGACAAGCACTTGTTCCTGTACGTTATAGAAATAAATGCACTTTGTTCTTCTGTCTGTTCTCTCAGCATCACTGCCACTGCAGCCAGTATCGGTGCAGCAGGAATCCCACAGGCTGGACTCGTAACCATGGTGATCGTGCTGACCTCTGTGGGTCTGCCCACTGATGACATCACTCTCATCATTGCTGTTGATTGGGCTTTGTAAGTAATGGGTAATTTTTCCATAATAAATAGCTGAATATAAGCCCCGATGGGGGATGTGGTTGTGACATTTAAGTGTCTTTCCCAGTAGGTTTTAATAAATAGCTTCTTAGCTGGAGTTTATAACATAAAATGCATAACTTGCACTATTTACATTTGTTTATTTATTATTATTGTTGCTATATTTTTCACATGCTGCCTTTTACAATTGTTTTATTTTGTAAAATTGTTTTATTTTGTATATTTGTAGTATATATTATACATTGTTTGAATTTCACTGTACAGGGAAATATGTTTCCTTACTGTGCATATGACAATAAAACTTTGAAATTGAAATTGAAATAGAGGCTGCTGTAGATGCCACCACCAAAATATGCTGCAGTGCACAGGTACCATACTTGGAATATTATAAGCCTCTACAATGCATAAACCTCATCACCTCAGTGAACCAAATGACCACCAACTCTATAAACTCTAAGGACTGCAATGATATATGTAGTTTAGATTTTGAATAATATCTTATTTTCTTAACCTTTGTTAACACTGCGGATTACTTTTATCATTTTATTATCCAGGGATCGATTCAGGACCATGGTCAATGTGATGGGTGATGCACTGGCCACAGGCATTATGGCTCATATCTGCAGAAAAGATTTTGTCAAAGAAGGGGAGCAGGTGAGAGCCTACAAGGCCAAAAACAATCAATTTATTAATTTGTTGTATAGAACTCTGTGTGTCAATAAACTGTCATCTTAGTTTGAAAGACAGAAAAGTGGTTGATGCTACAACCTTGAATGACACACAGACATGGCAGTAGTATCAATCTTCTCATCTAAAGTTTTCCCCAAAAATCCCCTTATATATGTCCTGCCTTACATATAGAGACATTTCATCTTCATAGTCATTACTGTTATGTCTTTGTGCCATTTCACCACTTCTGTCACTGTGACAGAAGTCTATTATCCATGCATTAACTTTTCCACAAATTATGTCCCTATCCAACCTTGGAAAGCTGTTCGTATGAAAGATATATGCAATTATGCAAATAAAAAATTAATGTGATTCTGATTCCACTTCTTCTCCTCCGTGACCATTGCATCCGCCAGGTGCCTCTGATCTGTGAAACTAAGCCCATGATAAGCATCCAGCAGATGATGACCTACCAGAACCAGAAGAATGGCTGCTATCAGCCGCCTCCACCAGGCAGCAAGCAGGGCCACCTCTCCCCGGACGTGGCTCGCCTGATGCAGCTGGAGGAGGGTATCCGGCCGCTAGAGAGGAAGAAACACGCTCACTCCTCTCACCACAAGAGGGAGCACAGGGACAAGGACCACTGTTCTGTTGATATGAACGGGCTGGAGACTAATGTATAGAAGCAGCTGCCCTACTAACAGCTACTGGCACGTCTACAGCTGCGGGAGAGGAGGACAAATTAAAGATTGAGGTGACTCACTTTTTCCCCTCCGAGAAGGAGAGCAGCCCAGGGTGGATGAATGTAGATGACCCTGGGAAAAAAACAAGACAATTTATCTTTTTCTACATAACCTAAATAATGATCTGCATTTGACTGTGTATGTTTGTGTGTGTGTGTGTGTGTGTGTGTGTGTACATATATGACAGTGTGCTGCTCTAGCTGAAGGACATTTCAAACCGGAGAGCTGATGCCCATCTCAAAGGAGCGGAAATAGCGAACACAATAGCAGATATAATTAAAGGAACCTATCCCTTTGTGGACTGTGGGGGGGGGGGGGGGGGGCAGAAATCATCTCTTTTTATTCATTGTGATCTGGTTCGGTATGATTTTAGCATAATATTGGTTGGGGTTTTTGTATATTTCTTTTTTTTTTGTGTGTGTCATTCTGCTCTGTATAATAAAACTAAAAATGTTGCCTGAGCATTCTTCCAATAAATTCACTGATGCAGTAACTTGCACAACAAAGAGACAAAGAAACCTTTACTTTAACACATGCAACAGTTTGGTTCACATTCAGGAAAAAAAATTGTAAAATAGGCTAAAAATAAAAAGGGATTATTTACAATTCCCCAAATGTTCGCAGCTACACCTTTACCTACACTTCTCTGCCTTGTTGTCCTGAGTCCAAGTGAGTACTCTGCCTCAAACCTGCAGTACTGTACAGTTATTGCCAGAATCAAGACAAAAAGATGATGAGGGTCACAATGAAAACAAAGATGAGTGTTTGCCCTTGTGTTGAAGTCATGTTAAGTTTTCTTTGCACCCTATTGTATTTCCTCTTTGCCTTAAACGACCAAAGGAGAAGCATGCGGGACCAGTGCGCTACTGACATACATACAACAAGTTGACAATCACAGATCAAAATCGGAACTCTTTCCATATGTATGCGATATATGCTGTACATGTATTTCAAAAGTTTAAAACATGTAGAATTTACTATCATGTCAGTATGTTTCAAGATCTGCTATTCTGTATTTGTAAAAAGAAACATTTCAATGTAGTCCAAAATTTATAAAAATGTATCAACTGTAAAAAGAAAATGAAATGAAGGTTAAAGTATATATATATATATATATATATATATATATATATATATATATGTATGACATTTCGAGGACTAAAAAATGCAAAAGTGCAGTATTTAGAAATCTGAGAAACTGCATCTTCTCTCTTAAAAGAGCAAGCAGCGGTTACCTGAGCAAATTTCATGTTCAAACATGAATAAAACCCAATGTACACTAAAGCCAACTTAGCTGTTAAATGAGTAAAGTGAAGAGATTTAAAAGACTACCAGAGAGTCCTGAGTCAATGCAAGCCAAGTGCACTTAGGAGCATGCATGGCTTATTTAAATTTGGCTCGGGTAAGATCTCTATATTGATGTGCAATATTGGTGCAAATGGTCCACTCTAAAGATAACGATGTTAATAAATCATGTCAAGGACTTTTGTTGAACATATATTCTACACACTGCACCTACAAAGCAGGTTACTGTAAAGGCCCTTAGAATGGGCTTGTATAGGTCTTTAGGTGCAAGGTCTAATTTCACTGGTTGCTCTGCTGATTTAAAGTAAAAGCTCTGAGCAGGAGAAACTAGAGCAGCCTTGGAGCAAGACTGAGTTAGAAATATCAGAAAAACACCAATAACCTGGCAACTTCGGATACATTGTGTGTAAATGCCAACCCTCGGAAGAGACAGATTAAAAGGAGTGTCCAGAGTGTGGAAGTATATTCAAGAAAACTTTACTTGTATTCAATTGTGAAATTGTTGTTTTTTTGTTTAGATGATCTTTTTTTTGCTCTTGATTTTTAATGCTCTTATAACACCCTACATCACTCTCATAAACAAACATTAAAAATGTTTCTACTGGACACAAAACGTGGGCACATTCTGGAGTCCAATATGCACTGAATACATTTAACATACATATTTTTAAAACATCTTGAGAAAATAGAATAGATAACTAGTAAGTCGTAATGTTCTACAAAATGTCCTAATATTGAATAAAAAAATGTATGTTAAATTATTATGCTAATAGATTTCTGTATGCCAAAGTCAGAAGGCAGAACATCTAATTGTTTCACTGTATGATTCCAACTTCATGTCAAAGTCTGTTCAGTGTGCTGTTAGACACAGTCCAGCTCTTTACACTGACTTATACTGATCAGAGTGTCTGTCATATTATTATTATATATATTTTTTCGGCAGGTGGTGAACTTTGGTGGTTCCTTTTAACGCTGTATGCAGAAGTTCAATCCACTGAATTGATGGGTCTCATTATATTCAGTCCAATATATATTTTTACTTTCTAGGAAAACTTTGAGCCAAGACAAATTATTCAAGTGCAGGCTGAGCTTCTAAAGTTGACTAAGGCCAACCAAGCCTGAAAATTCCTCAGCTAACACCACTCTGCTTTACATCCTCCCACTGCGCTTCCTACAATATATCTCCTAAAGACCCATCAGCCCACTGCTTATGGTCAGTGAGGCAGGCCAGCCATGCAGCTTGGGCAGAGTCTTAACATGACCATTTGGCCAGCTGGCCACCTGGCAAAGGGACAGGATGAGGGTGGGCTAAAGGGAGTTGGCCGGATAGGAGCAATTAGGAACGCAGGCTGGATCTGACAGAAGGTGCACAGTGGTGGGCGGAGGGGGGAGGCCAACAGGGAGAGGTCGGGATCAGCTCAAAAATGAATAGACAAATAGAGGGGAAATGGAGAAAAAGGGAAGTAGGGCACTAAGGCTGAAAAACACAGCGACAAACAACTGAAATCCTTTTGTTTGAAAGCTAACCCGTGAGAACTAGTAGAGAACTGTGCGGTAGTTACAAGCCTGATTGTATATGGATAACAATTTAAACAGCACTGATGCTGTTATGTGCTAAAGTATTTTTTACTTTTTTTTTTAATTTAATTTGTGTGAAGGACTTGTGAAATCTTTGCGATGTGCACAAACAGTGCCCGTCTGGAGCACGTGCCTGTTTGGAATGGGTGGATTGCATCTAGAGATTCGGTTTGTCCCCTTTTTCCATCTAGCCGTCACACATCCAGGTAGCGATGTGGTCCGGGATGGAGCCTGGCTCAGCCTGCTGGGGAAGCCAGTGTGCACTGCGGCTGGAGAAATGTGCGCAACCGCCGGCAACAAAACAATGTACTGGAGACCCCAAGAGCCTGCGTTCATAGTTTGTGTACGATTAATTTCATTATTTGCATAGTTTGTGTACGATTAATTTCATCATTTGCATATAGAGTAGACAGCAATCACTTTTTAGCACGACACTGGTAGCCAGTCAACCGCAATTTATGAGCCCTCTAAAGATGTAGCAACTCCCTACCCTGTACTGTGCATGCGGGACACACAGACCGACAGAAACACAGACAGACACCTCGATTTATAGTTAGATATTTACGAAAATATAATAACATAGAAAAAATATTGGCTCAAATACCTTCTTCTTCTACTAAGACAAAGTAGTATTTTAGAAAGAGAAGTATTTAAGATCTCACACTGTAACAGATTTATGTCAAATCAAACTTATCACTCAACTGTGAACCTGTTTCACAATATGATGAAGTAGAAAAAGAAGTAAATAATGAAATACCTACTTTAAAAAGGGGAAAATAAATGTCAGACATTGTTATCGTCAGTGAAGGATTTTTTTTTTTTTAATTAGATAATTCCTATCATTTACAGACATATATTCTATACAAAATGATCTATCAAAATGGTTGAGGCCAAAAATGGCTTTAAACCATGAGTTGAATTCTATAGACAGAAATTAGAGGCACATTGAGTGTTTTAACTACATGATTTATCAAACACAGAGCAGCGCCACATATTTTTGAAATTTGCACTGATGTTGCATATGTTGCAAGCAGCTCCTAAAGACTGGATGTTTCAGAATTGATATCAGAATATAAGATGATGGGTCAAGAAGATTAAACAACATATACCAGGATATTAACAATTATGTATATACTATGTGGTGAATGTGCTCTGATCAAAGTAGCAGCTGGAATTGAAACTTGATGGATCATCTCTCAAGATCAAACGCATTATCAAAGTATTCAATGAGCTTGTTGATTAGGAGGAATTAAGTTGTCCTTTAAGTGCTGCTCAGAGGACAAAAAGCTAGCTAAGAGTCTCACAGCTTGGCCTTGCCTGGTGTAACCTGCAGGTTCTGCAGCTTCATAGCTATGCCCATGTTCCCAGTGATCTTCAGTTTCCCTTTGAAGAACGCCTGCGGATAGGAGTTAAGAGGAAAAAGATTAAAAATTTGACTTTTAACTTCAAATCAAACTTTTAATAATACAATATAAATTGCTAAATTATGTTTTGTGTTGAAGGGATAGTTCGGATCTTTTGAAGCGGGGTTGCATGAGGTACTTATCCATCATCAGTGTATTTCCTACAGTAGATGGCGGTCTATATGTCCCCAGTTTGGAGAAGCAGGCAGGAATACAGACAAAGCTAAGCAATGTACTGCTGTGGACGGCAAAACGTAACTTAAAAAAATCAATATCAATTTGAAAAAGCGTACGCTAAATTTAGGATAGTTTCACCGCTTTACGATGCCGTCAGACAGCCCTTTCTGACAGGGAACTGAAGCCATTATATCCATCTATGCTCTCTTCAAAGCCACCAGACCCCTTTAACAAAAACGGTAACTTTACCTCACAGAACACAGGAGTTGCTGGTAGGGATGCACTGATCCGACTTTTTCAGTCCCGATACCGATACGGATGCCTAGGCTTTGTGTATCTGTCGATATTCGATACCGATCCGATACGTTGTTGAATTAATAATAAACTGTATACCTTCCACCTTATACCTTCCTTCCACCATGTGGAAGAGACTAAAGGCACCAGAATTTCCTAACTAAACATTACTTTCCTAACTAAGACAAAATAACATGCTGCTGACGAATGATGTAGGATGTGCTGCGACGGAGGGGAAAAAAAACCCTGGAAACTGGATCGGCCTGTGGATCTGTTAATTTTTCCGATCCCCCAGCTATTTTGTCAATATCGCGGCCAATATCAGATCGGTGCACCCCTAGTTGCTGGTCTACCACTGTTAGTTTGTTTGTGTTGTGTGATTTTGGTGTTTTAAAATGGTTAGTTCAGATTCCTCAAAGTCACAAAATAAAATCCTCAGCAGTTCATTGCTTAGCTTCTGTGTCGGTACTCCTTCCTGCTTCTCCAAATTTGGAGCGTGCCGACCACCATCTACTGTAGGTAATACACTGACTATGGATGAGTAACTCATTCAACCCCACTTCTATGATCCAAACTATCCCTTTAAGTGAAGATTGATAAGCTATCAACTGCCTAATCTCTAGGCTCTGAGTGGCATAAACAATTAAAAACAGAGCAAGGACTGAGGCTTTTGGGTGTTCTGGACTGAACACTTTATTTCCTTTTGTTGGCATTGACCTAGCCAACAACATGCACTTCAAGTTATGCCAATCTCCACTAAAACCATGTAAAGGCTGCAACAGTTTCTTCTTCTCTGTGGTGTGGTCTGTAACATTTAGCAGAGAGTAACTTTACGTAGCTGAGAGTAATTTTTTTTAATACACATCCCAAATTTTGCAATCCTTTAAATCAGTCTTCTCAGATAAAAATATGGCAAGCACAAACCAAGTTTTAACTTTTGTGGTTTGTTAGATTCTTTTGCAGTTGCTAATGGAGTATACAAGCCTACAAGATAAATTTACTATGGGCAGAGATGTCCAGCAGGTAGCAACACCCATCTGTACAGTCCTATCTATGTTTTTATCAAATGCACACACATTCCCACATTGATTTGATTGAGACTACATTCAGGTTTAGACACCTGCAGCTTTGAGCCTCTAACAAGCACTTTGACACCTTTCACAACTCAATTAGCTCCACCCTTCTATTCTGTTAGGACCAGCTGTGTGGCAAACGTTTGAATTAGTTCATTCCTGCCCTCAAACTATGGAGAGCAGAGAATGTAGAGAGTTGGATAACAAAACACTTACAGCTACACACATAGACGTAAAAAGGTTTCTGTATCTATGGCTACACAGCCAGAAGGTTACATGCTCCCACATGGGCACATCAATTACCTGAGCACACCATTTCCAAACAGTCAAAGCCACGTGGAGCTTATTTTACTTCTTAACCATCTTTAAAAAAACAGCCAGGCTAAATTTGATAGAAAAAAACATTACAGTATATCCTACTTGTTCAAATTCAGTTCCATACAAGCATTATTGGGGGAACATTTTTAAGCCACTCACACAGATGTTTCTCTGTCACTGAAATACTGAATAACTTCATCTAAATTGAACCTATTTTTATTATTTCTTTATCATCTGTTCATTTATTTACCATCTTATAGCATCATATATTCTGTTGTAGGCCATATAAAAGTGAGTCAATGGTATTTTTACTCATTTGGCATGAGTATAATCTTAGTGTAGGCAGTGTTTCGTCTATACTCCAACATGCTTTCTCACTTTGTGCGGCTGTATGCAGAGGTTCTCCACGTCTAATTGCCAATTGGATATGGCTGCACTGGCAGAAATCAAACGTGCACTTTGCCAGCAAAATAATCACAGCATGTCAGAAATTGATCACATTTCTCGGAACTCGTGAGGAGGCCAGCACAATTAACACCTATGTACCAGTAATGAGAATTCACAGTTCTGAGTTTCCTGTTGCTTTAAGAATTCCCCGGACTGACTAAATGGAAATGCGTCCATACAGAAACCATTAAACCTAATTAAGTTGGTGAACACAGGTGGTAATCTGGCCTACAGGCATGTATTTAACCATTTACACGCAACAGACAGTGAAAAGAAACATGTCTATGGGACGACACTATGAAAAAAAAAAAAAATCGGCACCAGAACAGAGAGCAGTTTTTGACTGTTTTGTGGATTGACAGTCGTGTGTAGACACAAATCCAGGGTGCCTTCACATAACCTGTTTGGTTAAAACAAACTGTTGCTTTTCCCCCCATTTAGTTCATCACTTCATTTGGGCTAGTGTGAAAGCTGTCAATCAAACTTCGGTACGGACTGAACAGCTGGACCGAGGTCCATTTCCAACTGCACTGTGATGCGGTTTATTTATGGGGTGAAAGCAAACTAACCAACCATAAAATGTGGTGATAGTGGATATGTGATTTTAGTATTAATTGAAAAAAAGCTTCTATTAAAACTGTTTTGGAACGTGAATTGTTGGAAATCTATCTCCTGATCTGTGTAAGCGTAGCCTATATTTATGTTATTATATTAGTCATATTTATAAGATCACTTTAAAAACAATATGCGCATCACCACGTGAGTGCAGATAGATATGGTTAGTGCATAACTACATACCGTTTGTGGATTCAACTTTCCTGTCATCAGATCCAGAATATCGCCATCACTCAAGGATAAGGTGCAGTCTGCCTTTTTACCTAAAAAGAAAATAATTAAAAGGCTTAGTTACTATGGTGAACTTCCACAATATATCGAATCCATCAGAATTACAAATTCAGAGACCTTTATGGATTATATGGACTGAACTCCTTATTCAAGCGTTATGTTGCAACACTTCTGCCTGGATATCTGGTCGTGTATTCATTCATTTGGTAACATGTTTAGGCTTTTATTACTTTATCTTTTTTTGTTAATTTATAACAATTTTATAACCTAATTTGTTTTTGATTTGTTTATGTATGTTTTCTTTTTCTTATCCCTTTCCGTTTTCATTTGTTCTATTTATTTAATTATCTGTATACTTATTTATTTTCATCATTGTGTGGGTGTTGTTTTTTGAAGAATAAGTTGCTTCCATTTTCTTGTATAAACTGTTTGTCTTTCTTAAAACTAAAACAATAAAGATATTTAAAAAAAGAAAATTAAATAAGAATTAAAACTTCACAGACACAGGAACAAATGCATATTTGCTGTTCCTTATACACACATGAAAAGGCATAATATGCAGTATTATCCTAAAAACCAATGTATAGACTAATACACAAATAATCTCAATCACTTATGACCCTAGGGGCCCTATTTTAACGATCTAAGCGCACGGCGTGAAGTGCATGGCGCAGGTGCGTTTAGGGCGTGTCCAAATCCACTTTTGCTAGTTTGATGGTGGAAAAAAGGGTCCGTGCGCCGGACACATCGTTCAAAAGGGTTGTACTTGGTGTCTTCATTAATTCATAGGTGTGTTTTGGGCGTAACATGCAATAAACCAATCAGAGTGTCATCTCACTTGCATTTGTACCTTGGCGCATTGCTATTATGATGGCGGATTTGCACCATAATATTTTTTTTTTTTATTTTGCATGTTTGTGTGCTGCTGCGCTTCCCGTGTGTGTGTGTGTGTGTGTGTGTGTGTGTGTGTGTGTGTGTGTGTGTGTGTGTGTGTGTGTGTGTGTGTGTTACAAGCTTAGTGTGCGAGCACTGTGCATAAGCCTAGGCGCATTTTACCAATTTGCTGTTAAAATAAGAATGAAATGCTGTGCTATTGACTTTAGACCAGGTTTTTGTTGGTCACTGGTGCGATCACTTCCCGCTGCCTCAAGATAGCAATACGCCAAGAATGCACCTGAACACACCTCCCTGTAAAGACCTGCACGGCCATGGGCACAAGATAGGGCCCTAGAAGTGCATGGTGCTATCTGTACACCAAGACACACAGGAGGAAAATGTTAGTCACCATTTTTACAATGATCTAAATAGAAAGCACTCCAGAGCCCACTCGCCATTTTGATGAAACTTTCCATTAGTGTCAAAACATGTTGTGTATGGCACATCCAATGCAGTTTCTTTCACTGAAGCTGAAAGCCCAATTAAAAAAACTTAATAAAAATGTGCACTGCTATGTTTTGTGGCTTCCCAGGACAAAATGTCTGAATACCACCATCAGCCGAATAATGTTCTTACTATTTGCAGATAAATATAATAAGAATGTCAAAGGTTTCCATAAGAAAGTGTGTTTAGGTGTATGCTTATTGCACAGAGTTGTGTGCTGTCATAGAGATGGTGGTTCCCCGAATAAAGGAAACTGACGCACAGATGGTTTAGCTTAAGTGGTAAATATAAGGGTTAGGGTCACAGTGGCCTCGAGCAAAGTACATTGAGTAATAATGACAAATGAAACAGGAACAGAATGTACCGCTTCTACGTGAGCGCAAATGAGGACGAGACATACTGTAATACAGTGGCCCCCACCCTGGCAGGTGTTGTGTGAAGATAGCGGCGTTTGGTGTTTTAAGCCCCCAACGTCGTCTTCCAGACAGCGCTGCCTGGAAGGCACTAGGATTAGGCAATGGTTAGGGTTAGGTGCCTTTAAGTCGACGGTCCCAGCACTGCCTTGAAGTCGACATTGGGGGCTTAAAACACCATCGAGCAAAGATAGCAGTCCTGGTGCTGAAGAAGAAGAGGGGGCCCAAGAAAGTATAAGAGGGGAAGAATAGATTGGGGCTCACAAGGTCTGACAGTCTAGAGATACGTGGACTGGCTCTGGCTTTTTTGTCTGTTGCTAGGGAAACTTAGTCTCTGCGTGCTTTGTGATCCCACAGATCTGTGTATTGAAACTCAGATGCTTGACTGAAACGAAACGAAATGTATTTGACTTTATCTTATCGTCTTATTTAGCTCTTGCTTAGGATCAATGTAATACCAATTTAACGAATGCGCTGGGATATATAGGTCTTTTATTGGAGTCAGACACATTGTCCCAAAAGGGGGGAGGAAAGGAAATTATTAAATTAAATTAATTAAGGAGAGGAAATCCCCAACAGCCTGTAAAAGCAGAATACTTCCTTTCTTCACCCTGAAGAAAACCCTTGGAGTTGAAACACGTAGGTTATCCATGCATTATTTTTTTACTTATATTCAGAGTGCCTCGGATGCATTTCAGACTGCCAAAGCACACCATGGACTTCAATTAAAAGTAAGCCCAACTTTGAAAAGCACCTGATTTTTTACTTTTACCACACCAACATCAAGTTTCTTAACCCAGTACAGCTTTCCCTATTTTTCTTTACAAATGTAGTACTGTCATATCAAAAAAGGGCAAAAAAAAGAATCTCAGGATTTCTCTGAAGATGTCTTTCCATTTCCTGAACAATGAGTCAGATGGAGAGGCAATGTTAAATTCAGAAATAATGGCTTGGATCCAGAGAACATCACAGGGTTGAGGGGGGCGCAGCCTAATGGAAGAAACAGTCAGGGGGGGTTTTATGAGAGAGTGTGTGTGTGTGTGTGTGTGTGTGTGTGCATGTAGCATATGAGGGTGTGTGGAGGTCACAATGAGCTTATAAAAGGCAAAATACAACTCCTTAGCATTAAGCACTTTTTTTTGGCAGGATGCTGCTGTGTCGTGCGGTAGCCTGTTGCAGCAGCTCCTGATGTGTATTTGTATTTTGTGTGTTTTTAGTCACTTTTGGTCTTTAAGTGCATTTCTTTTTTATGGTCACTTAGAACATCTGTGTTGAAATGGCTTCTGTCAACTTCTGAACTTTTCTCTTAGTTCTATTCTTACTTTGGTCGTTTTTTGTAACTGCGAGTTACGCACAATGCAGCAGGACTTTTTGTTTACACATGCGATCAGCTGATAGCGCTGTGTCGACCTGTGCTGCTGCCGGGGGCCAAGCCTGAAATCCCGAAGGAACTACGGAGGAGACGCCAGCGATCATTATGGGGAATGTACGTCTCTGGGAAATAAGACGGACGCTCATTAAAACCCAGAGGAAGTTTTAATGCTCGACGAGTGAAACACGTGACTAAAAGGTGCTTTGTCATTTGCTGAGGGTGAAGCCCTGAACTTTGTGAGAACCTAGAAGGCAGAGCATTGCAGCGCTTGGGAGCGCTTTAAAACAGTCGGCTCGTAAAATTAAATGAGAATTGAAGTCATTTAAAAATTAAATCGCAAACAGGGGTGAATCAAGATCGCGATTTTATAACGATTTATCGTGCAGGCCTACATCCAGCCACTACTACTAGGTGAGAAGCTGCAGCTGATGGGTGTTGGTGCGCCCACAGTCTCCTGGATCACTGACTACTTGACAGGCAGACCACAGTTTGTCCGTCTGGACCTTGTTCTGTCTGATGTGGTGGTGAGTGGTACAGGGGCTCCACAGGGGACTGTGCGGTCTCCTTTTCAGTTCATCTTATACACCACAGACTCAGAGTCATGTCACATACAGAAGTTTTCTGATGACTCTGCAGTTGTTGGGTGTATAAGGGATGGACAGGAGAGAGAGTACAGAGCGCTGGTGGACAACTTTGTGGAGTGGGCGGGTAAGAATCACCTGCAGCTGAACGAGGATAAGACCAGAGAGATGGTGACTGACTTTAGGAGGAGGGGAACGGCTCCGCAGCCCCTTTGCATTCTTGGTGGAGATGTGGATATGGTTGAGGTCAACATTGACAACAGGCTGAACTGGAAAATCAACAGTACTGCTGTTTACAAGAAGGGGATGAGCAGACTATTTCCTGAGGAAGATGAGATCCATCAACGTCTGCAGCAGAATGTTGGAGATGTTCATGGAGCCATCGGATGGCATCGGAGCCAGCGACACAAACAACAGCTTCGATGTCGCACGGACCGCTACAGAGAATCATTCCTACCGCAGGCAATACAACTTTTTAACACTTCATCACTGAGTGTTAGATAAGACTCATATACATCACAACTGCACTAAGTGCAACTTGCACAACAGGTTTACTTACATCTTTATTAATACTATTTAAGTAGTTGTAGATTTTTATTCCTAACTTGTATATATTTTAAATATTTGTTCTTGTATTCTCTCCTATTTATTATTTCATGTATATTGTATCCTATTATTTCATGTATATTCTGTATGTGTGCTGTGTGTCTGATATTTTGCTGCTGTAACACTGTAATTTCCCATTTTTGGGATCAATAAAAATCTATCTATATCCTATCTATCTTCTGCCTCTGCCATTTCGACAATATATCAAAATGCTTAAGGCATCAAATAGATGAAAACAGATTGTGCTTTTAGAGACTGTGTGTGGCTCTTGTTTTTATTAGGGTCATGTTTTTATTTTATTTGAATTAGTGTCATATTTTGATGTCCATTAAATCAGCTTTATCGGTCTTTAAATCCAAAGAAGACATTTAAAAGATATTTTCTGCGATGAAGACTTTTCAAAATGTTAACTTCTTTGATAGCTTTACTGGTAAGTTTTATTAGACTGATAATTCAATAGAATTGCAACTACCCATTACACAGCCAGAAAGCCAATGCAATTTCTAACATCTGGAGCCAAAAAAACAATTAAATCTTAACCATAACCCTGTATTCCCTAAATCTGTTAAAATGAAGACAGCGCTACAAAAGGTGAAGAGTTTATCAATTCAAAGATTAAGTCCCAGTTTAAAGTCTCTCAATTTTAAACCAGGATTTATGTGAGGGGATCCAACCTATTTATCCTTTGAGCTTCAAGGAACAAGAGCCAAACAAAGTGGTTCAATCCTGGTTTCTAAAGCCTGTTTGGAACATCTTTTACATCCACAATACAGACCACGAGTATCACATGCAAGAAATGTGATACACGTGTGTGAGTGTGTGTGTGTGTGTGTGTGTGTGTGTGTGTGTGTGTGTGTGTGTGTGTGTGTGTTAGGGGTGTTGAAATGAATCATTGCAATGCGGACCTGGACGATTCTGCATCGATGCAGTGAGAGACCATAATAATTATTTTGCCTAGTGATGTTGCTTGTTAATATATATCTGACTGCTTGAATTTGTTGATGAAAACCATGTGTAGCAAAATAATATTTAAAAGCTGATGCATCGTGATATCCAATCAATTCGAATCGACGAGTATCACAAGCAAGAAATGTGATACACAGGTGTGTGTGTGTGTGTGTGTGTGTGTGTGTGTGTGTGTGTGTGTGTGTGAGAGAAAGAGAAAGCCACATTTAATTCTGTCAATAAATGCAGACAAAAAGGTCGTATGTTGGTGCATGTACATACTGCTACTGAGATGCACAGTGTGTGGAAATTAGCACGGGGAGAGAAGTTACTGTGTAGAAATTACATGTTTTAACAGAAATGTCAGTCTGACTACCAGAGAATTCCTGTAGCAAGATTTCTGAGAATCCCTTAGCTCTTTTAGGGACATCATATGGAACGGCATATAACATTCGTTCCATACACCATCTCACCTCCGTTGAGATACACACCTGGATCACTGGTGACAGAACCTTTGCCATTTTTCACATCCACGACCCAGGTCGCTTCTTTCCCATCTGGTCCATCCTTCACTTTAAAGGCAAACACTCCACCAATCTTCTTGACAAGCTGCTCTCCTTCCTGCAGTGAGTCCAGAAGGGGTTTGAGTTGACATAAAGTAGTTGTAGACAACACTACTTGAAAACATAGGGCAAGAACAACCAGAGAATCACCAAATCATGTCCGCTCCTGAGAAATGTGACCAGCACTTGCAACCACTAATCAAACTGAAGTTTCCTGTAGTTGTTCAGAGCCACAGATTAAAATAATCCACAAGTGGGCAACACAGTTATTATTCAATATCACATTGGCAAGCGCAGAAAGGGAATGGGAGTTGGACATACAAGAGTGAGTAGAATTTAAAACAATAATAAGAATATATGCTCCACATGTCCTGCCACTTGAGGGTTCCAGGCCACTCCAACAGCTCTATGGCACGCTTTACAACTGACATAATTATTGTAAAGCAGCTCTGGTCTGCACCAACACCCGAAGCATCAGTCACCATCCCATGCAGGTTATAACTGACAATCTTGAGAAATCACACACTCAAGTGGTTTTGAGGATGTCTATGTAAATTAAAATACAACAGGATTCAGGATGCCTTAAACTACAGCCATTCAAACATATATATTCTGACACAGTTGGGGGGCCTGGGTGTTATTTGTGACAAAGTGGGCCTACCTTTTAAGAACTGTTTGTGTATTAGTCAGGCTGGTACCAGAGGCCTCCTTTATAAATGTACAAAGAACTGGTCCACCTGATCTTTTCTGATACGCCAAAGCACGTAATTAAGATATGGAATGACTATATCGGGATAGAAGATTTTGGTCATTTTTCCCAGCCCTATTACTATGCTGCAGAGCTCTGACTTTTAGTATATTGTTTATATGTTCAAGAAATATTTGAAAAAGCTTGACTCAATCACAAAATTAACCTTGGAAACCTGGCATATATTGGTGAAGAAATATAATTTGGAGAGGGATGTAGATGTTCTGAAGACTTCACCCTGTAAATGTGTTTTTCTCACATGCCTCCATGGTGAACGAAGAACTGACTTCAATTCATCAAGAGTTTTCAGTTTTTTGATTCTTCGTTCACCTTGGAGTAGGGATTGACCGATACTGTTTTTTCAAGGCTGATACCGATTATTAGTAGTTAATGAAACCGATAAGCATATACAGTGAAAATGAAAAATGTAAATTAAGATTTTGGAATGTTACAAAATCCAACACAAAACTTTGTAATAAATGATGTGTGCAAGTCTTTAATATAGCTTCAGTGATTTTTACCAGTGCAAGCATTTCTATAAGAAAAATATTAGGCACCATCAGACTTTCAGCTAGGCAGCAGAATGCCATCTGAAATCACGTTAATGTCATGCAATGAAGAAATTGATGGAGAGCTTTGATGGCTCATGGGGGTGCTGAAGTGGGTACATCCTTCCCCCCCAGCAGTACCTAAGATCTGCATTCAAACCATGTGGGTAACCATTTAAACATTATACAATTTAGGTTTAAAAATCCTCTTTTAGACAACCTGTATGGAAACTGAAAATGTAAAAAAGCCTTCTCTATGTTATTTCATGTGTGAATAAACATAGGAAGTTTCCATGCAGGAGTCCTATGTATGAATGCCAAAAACTGCTGTCTTACAGATATATGAACCAGAATTTGTTAAGGTTCCATGTGTAAAAAAGAGATAGAGTTCAAATAAGCTGTTACCTCATCAAAAATGCAACACATCCACAATGTTTCCCTACCTTTTTTCTTCACACAATATGGCTAGGGTAACACAAACATAGATGTTATAAATTGATCTCAGTGTGATGTAATAGCCTTGAGCTCTAGCTGGGAATAAAGCCTTGAGTTTATACAACTTTTCATATTGTATTTGAGAACAAGAGGTTGCTCTGATTCACCTTACTGCATGAGGGAAACAATTCAATAAAAAGGTGGATAAACTGGCTGTAGGACATTTGCACAAGCTGCATCCGTCTCTTAATAAAGACCATAAAACACTGAAAAATACTGGAGCAGCATCTGCATTCATGGAATTTTCCCTACACTTCACAGTACAGTACTTTCCTAGCAGTATACTAGTGACTTCAAAAGGTAAAGATAAGCCATTTCCTGTCATGTAAACATATGGTATATCTGCAATGCACAACAGCTCTATACTGCACCAGCACAAGAAGAGATAAAGCATTTCACCATCTAGACGAGGGGCTTTTCACTAATTCACGTTCAAAGAAAAAACTTTAGCATGCTGTAAGAGTTTCATAGGATCAGATTTAAACAGTTGTTACAGTACAGCATCACTCTGTTCATGTAGGTAACTGCATGCCTAATGCTAAAATAATCTGTAAAAAGATTTGTAAACAATAAAGTACATCTAGTGTGTTTAATAACAAAGTGTAAAAAAAAAAAAATAATTTCCCCTCGGGGATTAATAAAGTATGTTTTCTTCTTCCTTTCGTTTTATGGGGACATTTGCATAACATGGAACGATCAGTCGACTAAAAGGAAGAAAAGGGAACATAAAAAAAAAAATCTATGGATGCATTTAATTAGATGCAAACCCACTCTTCCACAGAATCAAACACAGTAGCTAGATTAAGGTGTTAGGAGGACTTTTTTTGTGACAGTGTGCTGCTATACAGTACCTCCTGTAGACGTTTTTCTATCTCTTTGAAGACAGGGTAAGCTTTAAACCCATCCAGATCGTTGAATGAGCTGGTGGGAACTGCACCTATGTGGGAACTGTGGGAAGCAGAAAGAACAGCTAGATACAAAGTACACAATATAAGGCAATGTAGCTTTACAAAGCAATGTAATAAGCCTGAGGCTTCTTGACCTCTCCTAACACATTTTTTATTTTTTCATTATCTGGATTTTATATGCAATATTATTTGTGTGCAAATACAATAAATAAATAATACAAAGCACTGTAATGTATCTACAGCAAAAGGCCAAATAATGAAGAGAAGAACTGTAATAGTAAAATATAGAAACCAATCTTATGCCTCTGGCGTGTTATGGCGTTTTTCCATTACATGGTACCTGCTCTACTCTACTCTACTCTATTCTACTCTACTCACTGTGTCCATTTTCCATTGCAGATTTTAGTACCACCTCAGCGTGGCTGGTCGTCATAGCGGCGCCGCAGTAAACTGATGTGACCTAACGCAACACACACACAGAACGTCGAAGGTGTGTGTTGTTGCCACAGCCAGAAGACACATTTTGTTTCAAATGAAGCTGGAGGCAGCAAAAAAAACACAGCTGGCTAAACTATTTAAAAATGGCAGGTTTGTTCAGGACACCCCCCTCTGTCGTTTTCACGTCACCTTTTGGTATTGGCTCAGCTCGCTTGGAACCTCGACTGAGGTGGTACTAAAAAAAGTACCTGTTAGCAGGTACCAGGTACTTTTTTTTTGTAATGGAAAACCAAAAAAGTCAAGTAGAGTCGAGGCGAGTCAAGCAGGTATCACGTAATGGAAAAGCGCCATTAGTCAGCAGTAGCTTACCTGCCTTTTAGAGCCTGCAAACAATGATCACTTATCAAATATATGCTACACAAAGTATCTAAGGGAACTAAAAACAAATAGTTCGTAAGTACTTCCTCACCTGGCTTCCTGAGGGAATCCTAACCTGTAGAGAGTGACAACCACAGCTCCTCCTAAGCCAATGTTGTGTTGCAAGCCCACTTTTGCCCCTGGGACCTGTCTCCTGTCTGCCTGCCCTCGGAGCTGCCAGCACAGCTCTGCACACTGGGCCAGACCTGAGAGAGTACAAGGAGGGAGAGAAGGAAAAGAGGGTGAGGGTTAGGTGACTTGTAGAGGGGGCTGTTGTATTTGTGTGGCGTGAGTATCTGGCAATGTAATTTATGGCTGATGAAGCTGTAAAAGGCTGAAGAAAGACACATTTAATAAAGTGAGGGAGACAAAAACAAGAGAAGAGGTTCAGGTATCATTATCAATAACTTTGTTTTTCAACTTGGTTCATTATGTTTTAACTGATCGATTGATTTGGACTCTGAAATGGCTTTCAGAGGAAAACAATACACATGTTGTACAATGCATTGAGCAAGTATTGTGATTTGTTTAAAAAACATTTGTTGCACAGAATAAAAAGCCCATCAACTTTCCTATTTCATAAAACACAATTCTTTTAACACAATTTAAATCAGCATTAGCTGGTTTAAATTTTGGGCCATCTGGGGGCAGCAGAAACAAGCTGTAAACAACACTGACGTATTCTCACCTTATAAAGTTGAAACAGTTGCTTATTTACAAAATCGGCAGACACAGACCAACATTCATTTGGAGTGGTGTTACTAGTCACCTAATAAATATGAGACAACATTTCAATCTTCTTTTAGCTCTCTTTTTGGTCTCCACCAACTCCTGAGAAAAGAGTCAGTTTCTTGAGCTGCTAAATGCTCCACCATGTTCACCAGCTAGTCGCTTTGTCTGTCTGGCATTTGGTGCTGGGCGGTTAGCATACATTAGAGCTTTTTTGCTAAAACAGCTGCCTTTTGCAGCTGGAAACAATGTTGATGATAGTGGTGACTGTGAGAGTGACCAAAACAATACTTTTGCATTATGAAAGAAGCTAAAACGCTCTGTAGAGCTGAGGGGGAACTGTAGAGTCAGGTGATGTGTTCGTCACTACGAGCTACCCCTTTCACATTACATACTGTATAGCCATTTGATACAGTTGTAACATAAAATATGATGTTCCTACTGTAGATGTCTAGCCAGTGACAGAGAACTCATGCTAGTGCCATAACAAAAGAGTTATCTTTGTTGCTCTAATTTCAAAATATCTACAAAGACGCTGAGAAGAGAAAATGTAGTTTTAACTCATACACATCGAGTTGCAGTCAATACATTTTTTCTTGGGGATGATCCCAACACTTTGGTTATTGAGTATGGCTACAATCTCGTCATACGTCTCGGCCTCCAAATGAAGACACTAAAGCATTTTGCAAGTGTTAAACACGATCTCTTCACTGAGAGGGGTGACAAATTGACTCCTAATCTGGCAACTCCCTAATCTTGGCAGGGACAGCACTTGCTCTAACGTTATAGTTAAGTATTTCATCCAATCTGCTTAATGAGCTTTTGCATTTCTCCATTATCCCTATGAGCTAAATGATTTAAGAGCAAAATCCTCTTTGTGGTGTTTCTTTCACATTCTCCAGCACTCTTCTAATCTGAGGACTTGTTTCTCAGTGCAATACATATGGTGACATATGCCACCTAGTGGCCACTGTGGAGGTTGTTTGGCAAAAGTTTGAAGATATACACCAGCGTGCACATAACAATACATTTATAGAGGCTTTCGTCAAGAGTCAGAGGGTCGGCCTACCTGTGGCGCCCAGAGGATGTCCTTTAGAGATGAGACCACCACTAGGGTTGACAACAAACTTGCCTCCATATGTGTTGTCCCCTCTGTCAATCATCTCTCCTGCTTTACCTGCAGAGGTTGTAAAACACACAGGAAGATCACAAAAAAGTACAGAGTGAAATCTACAGTACAATATTATGGCACATTCATTTGATATTATCAGTACATGCATGGTATTATCAACAAACACGCCTTTGTTTGTATAGTAGCACATTTTGTATTAAAAAATGTGACTTACAAAAATCATTTAAAGGATAAATTAAAACAATTACAAGTGAAGACATAAGAGAAAATAAACTAAAGCAAACTGTTTCTGAATAATTTATTTGTATATGTCTACTTTATAAGGAAGCTATAAGAAAAGGAATCAAATAAGTTCCTACAAATAAATAAGAAATACTACAAATACTTTAAAGTTGGTCTGATGTTTGTCATTATGTAAAATGCAACACTGAAAAGTATGTCTTCTAACTATATCTCATATACTAATATGAGTTGATGAATGTTAACCAAATGATAAAAAAAAAAAAAATAAAAAAAATATTCTTCATGCCTGACACATTTCTGCAGTCAAAGGCATGACTTGGTAAGTGTGAAAATATCAAAATCTACTTATAGTTTCAGTCACTCATACATGAAATCAGAATTTTCCATCTCAGACTACAAAGCTTTTTAAAATTATCTCCAGAGTGGATGTGTTTGTCACGCTTGCATTGTAGTGTAATAAGGGAAACGGAGCTGTTCAACACTGATGAAGCCGTCAGTCCTCCCTTTTAAATTGGTCGGGTGCTTCTGTGCAGCAGCAACATTTAGAGGCCAACTTTCTGTTGGCTCACACTCCCTATGCGATCACTAATTTGCTAATGTCAATAAAGCTGACCAAACAATATGAGAGGGTTTTTTTTTTATATCCCCTGTGTATTGTGGAAACAGGCTTTTAACTGATGTAATTTTTTTTAAAGTTCTGGGCATTTCTGCCTTTATTTGATAGGAAAGCTGAGATATGAAAGGGGAGAAAGAGGGGGGAAGACATGCAGGAAAACCGTCACAGGTCGGATTCGAACCTTGGACCCTTTTTTAGTAGTTCTGAATCCCTCTTGGGGAGACACTCTTAGTCCTGTCATGCAATGTATTGTTCATTATATCTCTGGCATTTCTGGATCACTTCCCTTTTGGCCATTTCACTTCTGAACACAAACCAGGGGAGGAGGTAGTGAGTCCTAAGACTATTCACTTGAAGTGTGTAGTGGAGTTGATGAGATGAGATGATATGATGTGGTTCGTGTTGATGATGATGTAGATGATGATCCCTATGTTTCTAATGATGACGATTTTGTTATGATGGCAGATTGAAGATGGCGTGTGTATATATATATATATATATAGTCATATTCTGACGCTATTTATTCTATCTGCCTTGGCATTTTCTGAAGATGCTATCGATGCTTTGCTTTGTACACTGTGAAAATCTGAATGTCGAACACTAGTACCGTTGTTGGACTTTTTGCCCACTTGTATTGAGGATACCTTCCCACCTCCTTACTGTACTGTATGTCAAGTTTTTTTATGTATTGTATGTCTTGCTGTAAAACCAATTGCCCTACAGGGGCAAAAATAAAGTTGAAAGTTCTGTATGTTAGCTTCACAGCGAAATGCCCTCATAACCCGGTAACAAAGAGGCAGGAAACTAAAGGCAGACTTTTTGAGAATGAACAAATCATGTTTAAAGTCTAGTTTATTTGGCGATTTAGATTTTGCTCAGGTCAGTCCTCTGTGTGTGTGTGTGTGTGTGTGTGTGTGTGTGTGTGTGTGTGTGTGTGTGTGTGTGTGTGTGTACGCACGCGTGCATGGGGGGCAAGGAGGTTCAGAGGTGAGACAGGCTGAAATTAGAGGCTGCTCTACACACTATTGGCTCACACTCAGCTCAGCATCCCTATAGGAAAAACTTAATTTGAATATCAGCAGTTACCTAATATAAAAAAAACATTAAGGACATTCCTAATCCTGTCCTATTCAATGTCTTCTCCTGAAAGTAGACACTTAAATTCAGGTGGAAGAAGGACAGTGGAAATTGTCTCTATTCCTGCTTTAACAGCCAAGTTTTAAAATAGCTTGGGGATAAAGTAGGATTTGAAGAGCTGCAGTCTTACCCTCTGGACACAGCCCCAGAGCCTCATACGTGATGAGCTCATTGGCGGAGAAGCAGTCATGCAGCTCGACCACATCGACATCACTGGGCTTCAGACCTGCAGCTTCATAACACTTTTTGGCAGCCGACTGAGACATGTCATATCCCACCTGAATAGCAAATAAAAACAATGGGATGCTCATTAAAGCAAACAAATGTATCATAATAAGGTTATCTTGTCAGGTCCCAACACTAAAGACTGTTATGAGGGGTAAAACTACAGCTGATAACTATAAAAACAAGACTTAACCTTCAATCCAGGTTATGCATCGACTATATAGCTTCCAATTTCATAAAGGAATACTGGGCTTTGTTGATATTGTGATGCCCTTAAAGTATTTTTTAAACGTTTTTTTTACATTTAAGTTTTACTGCATTTTTTTTTGTTCATAAACTTCCATAGTATTGCCATCAGAAAGCAATTGACCCAATTTAGTAATATTTATTTCTGCTGCCAAACCCTATTAAAAATCAGTTTCCCTCTAGCTGTAAATAACAGATTCTTACAAATTGGACAAGACATTGCCAGAAATAGGAAGACATCTATTAAGTTCTTTAGCTATGTTACATGAATTAAGGGGTTATTAATATTTCTATTACATTTAGGGTGGTGCTTCAACCAGCCCTAACTACCGGCATTCATACTGTTGTGTCCTTATATGCCCATGAGAGTGGATATCTAATTTCATTTATTTATTTATTTAATAATTTAAAAGTTAATTTTCTGAAACCACTGCTGTGGAAACTTTAGAGGAAAGGCAGAAATAAGAAAAGATAATCATTTTAATTACTTCTGCTCTCCCCCATAATGATAGAGGTACATCCATCCCTCTCTTGAGGTCTTCCTTTATCGTCGTCATAACCATAAAGACGGATGCCGGTTTTGTGCTGATGATTTGTAACAGCACTGGCTAATGGTTCCAGTGCTACTGTAAATATGAGTGGAGATGCAGGATAGGATTAGTAGTACAATCAAAAACCTTAATCCACTATATATATATTGTACCAAAGCCACATTATAAAAAACATTTGGCTGTTCTATCCTGACAGAGATATTGCCACCGCTGGGTGCTGAATTGATCCCGCTCTTGACATTATATGAAAAAGTGTCCTTGTGTTAATAGAGGTGAGGCAGCCAGCAACGAGAACCACTTAATCTATATGAATTCAAGATGAAACCACTCTCAAGACGTAAACTGACTTTGTGGAAAAATGGTGCAAATAGCCTTTGCCTGGTTTGGCAACAGGGGAAATCACAGCAGACGTCATTCTGTGTGGCTCTGTTAGATCAACAATGTCATTATAAATAAAAGGGAGGAAGGGGATCAGTACATCTTGAAAACACTGATAAAACACCAATGCTGTAACAGTGCTCCCCAGGTGCTTTACTAAAAGCCAACATCTTGATTGCAGCCTTTCATCTCTGACACTGAAACACCTCTTCCTAAATATTCTGTCTCCATTTCTTTTACCCCTTATTTGTATTGAAACAAAACATCAACTTTAAGGAGTATTTAGAGTTAGACTATTGCAGGGTTTCTGTTTTAAGACCATTATGTTTTAAGACCATTATGAATGAAATTTAAGACCTTTATCACAACATCAACCAAGCCCTAGTTTTTTTCAAGCTAAGTATCACTAAACCTGCACTTCCCCATAGCTGAAGAACAGTGTTGGGCAAGTTACTTTTAAAAAGTAATTAGTTACAGTTACTAGTTACTTCTTCCAAAAAGTAACTAAATTAGTTATTCAGTTACAAATTATGAAAGTAACTAGTTACTTCAGAAAGTAACTATTGCGTTACTTTCAAGTAAATTTTTTTTTTTTTTTTCTCAATTAGATTACTCGTTACTGAAAAAAAGTAACGCCGTTATTTATAACGCCGTTATTCCCATCACTGCTGAAGAATAAAATCCGTTTCATGCCTGTGGAACAATCCAAAAGAGACTCGCACCAATAACATGAAAGCTGATTGGCTGCAATATAAGTTACATGTTGGTCTCATTTGTAGTCATAATGCAGCAAATTATATTTGGACTAGCGAAAGAAAGAACTACCACAGAATATATATAATAATATAATATATGATAATGAGGTAGTGTTGCATGGACGTAGGAAAAATTAAATAAAAAAAAGTTTAAAAATTATTTGAAATGGTTTAAATATTAGAGAGCCCCCATCTTCGTGAATAGCAGGATCAAGGACTTATATTCTCCATTTGTTTCAGCTAAGGCTATCATTTTGCCTGCTTTATCAACACTCTCAAACTATTTTTGTCAAAGTCTGTATGGCACAAATGATGTATCTTAATGCAATATAGCTTGCAAATTTGCGCTAGTGAGTAGTACTAACTTCTGTAGTTCAGCAAAGCAAAGTGTGTTTTCTTACACATCTCTCCCTAGTGTTGGCTGTAACGTAGCTACATTTCACATCCCCTGACAAAGTACTGTTAAACGTCAAATATTTTATTTTATGTAGATCCAGAAAAGGGGAGAATGTTATAAACACAGTTTGTTGTCATGAGATAAACTTTGTAAATGACAATTTCTTACCATCTTAATGCAGCTGTTTTCTTCAAACGTGGAGGCAAGGTCAGTCACCATCTCTTGGGCCACAATCTCCACCGCCTGGTTCTCCAGATGGTGTTTCCTGACAAAGGCCTCGCTGGCCAAAACTGCTGCTCCGGCACCATCTGATGTTGGGCTGACGAGAGAAGAAAAGCAGGACAAGCCGACATTATGTGGTGGTGTTAGGAACTGAAGCAACTATTAGGGCTGTACGGAATAGTTTGAAGCTTCATTCATAAGTTGACATTTGAATTCTCAATCTAACAGCACCATACATTCAATTTTACATAACCACAATAACAAAATCATCTATTTTTGCTCTTGAGACTATTATAGTAAATGGCTTAAGTCATTACAAAAAATAGATCCATATTGATTTAAAAAGAAATAGGAGCTTCTATTGAGGTTTTCGAATGAAGCTTTGAATGTGCAAAAAGAAATTACTTTTGGCACAGCCCTAGCAATTATGATCAATAACTCTGCACTTTGATCAAATATATCTGAATGCTACTTGCTAGCCTCTGTCCTGAAATAGTTACACTCAAGGCAGAATGATCAATTTACTTTCAAAAGACGACACTAACTGTAAATCAGTGAGACTCTTACCAACACTGCAGCAGAGTAAGGAAGTCAAACACCTTCCTGGAGTTAATCACCTGCTCCAAACTGTACTCATCCTGGAACTGGGAATACCTGCATCCATGTAGACACACATATTCACACACAAACTTGAATAAAAAATGAATTGATCATTTGTTTTAAGAGTTAACTCTTACGGGTTGTTGGTGGAATGCTTGTGGTTTTTCCAGGCAATTTTGGCAAAGTGTTCCGGTTTAGTGCCTGAGGAGATTAAAACATTGATACAAAAATTAAGATATAGTAAAATAATTACCTCAATGCAAGATACAACCATCACTATCACATTTTAGACCTTGTAAGCCGTTTCTGTATCTAACACACATGTAGCATGTACCATATTTCTCCATGTGCTCCCTGCCAGCGTTGCCGAACATCTGTGGTGCTGCTGGAGCTGCCACCATCCCGTAGCGGTTGATCATCACCTCCATGTGCTTGTCCATGGGATTGGTCCTGTCCATATACTAGAAACAAGTAGTGTTTTAATTAACATTTTACTTACTTGCTTGCTTGGTTTTTCATCTTGTAAAAAAAGAAAGCCAACTTAAGTGGAGAATGATCTGTACTGTCGAATTTGTTGATGTTAGATACTGATATATTTTTTTTATGTTTTGGTAACAACCAAGCAAGAAATTTATTTTTGACAAACTGCTCAGCCTACTTGTGTTTTAAAGTGCCCATATTATGAAAAAAATCACTTTTTCTGGGATTTGGGGTGTTATGTTGTGTCTCTGGTGCTTCCACACACATACAAACTTTGAAAAAAATCCATCCATGCTGTTTAGAGTGAGATACAGTTTCTGAATGTGTCCTGCTTTCAGTCTCTGGGTGAGCTGTTCAAAATCGGCACGGCTTGTGACGTCACAAGCCGAAACGAGCAGGCTAACCGCAACCATTAGCTCGTAGCGTTAGCATGCTAACGCTAGCATGCTAACGCTAGCATGCTAACGCTAGCATGCTACCTCATTCTCAATAGCAAAGCACTGCTACAACACACACAAGTTCACCATAATCTACAAAAGAACTACTTACATGTGCGCCCTCATTTAGAAGTCTCCCAGCTAATCCTGCCTTGTAACTGACCAAAGTTGTAGAAACAGCCTTTCTTTTACTGTCTATGGAGCTAGCTAGCTGACATGATCTACATCTGAGCTACTGAGCATGTGCAGTGCAATCAAAGATAGTACAGAAGAAGAAGAAAAGAGGTCTCACTCTGTAGCTAAAACAGAGACCAGCTGAAAAGAGGATCTGCAGCAGTGAGAGAGAGCACTGCAGTACAACAAAAATATGGTGTTTTTTGAAAATTAAACCATGTAAACCTATTCTGGTACAACCTTAAAATGCAATTATGAACCTTAAAATGAGCATAATATGGCTGCTTTAAGTTTACATTTTAAAAAGGTAGACCTCTTCATTATAATCCGCACTCTACACCTTCTGCTCCCTTGTTATAGGAATTCACTCAATAGCAAACAGCAGTTAATGAAAACTTTTAAAAAGAGCACAGAGGTTCATTATTTCTTACTTTTCTGGGGTGCAGCCACACTAAGTTGTTATGTCTGCTGTGATACGTTTTTTAAATGTTTATCAATGAGGTGTATTTCTCTGAGGACTACCCCTTCTGCTCCCATGTTATAGGAATTCACTCAATAGCAAACAGCAGTTAATGAAAACTTTTAAAAAGAGCACAGAGGTTCATTATTTCTTAATTTTCTGGGGTGCAGCCAAACTAAGTTGTTATGTCCGCTGTGATACGTTTTTAAATGTTTATCAATGAGGTGTATTTCTCTGAGGACGAATGCAGACCCCAGCTGATATTTCTTCTTTTCCAACTATGCTGCTGGCAAAACTACAAGGGGTGGACACAATATCAACAACACCTGTATAGTGTATTGAAAGATATTGTGAAGTGTTATTTTGTTCACCTCCTCTACATCCAGTACAACAACCCACAGTATATAGTTTTATACCTTTGAGGACAAAGAGCCCTTCTCCATCCTCTCAAACCCGAGGGCAAGCACACAGTCAACAAGACCTGCAAAAGGAGATGAGAAGTGATCAAAGAGTGGATTTTACCGTCTAAGTTAAATAATAGATAATGGGTTTAATCTGCAGAAGTCGTTTGAGAAGTTTCTATGGACATTGCAATACTTTTCTCTGTTGTGAAAATGTGTCATTATTAGAATCCATTGAAACCACAGTGAGCGCTTTACAGCCTCCTTTTTAAAAGTATAGATTTTAGGTGGTTTTTCACTTTTATGGTGTCCCGCTCAACTCACCTCCCAGAACGAGCTGGCGAGCCATGAAGAGTGCAGTGGAGCCTGTGGAGCAGTTGTTGTTGACGTTGATGATGGGGATCCCTGTCAGGCCCAGGCTATGGTAAATGGCCCTCTGCCCACAAGTGGAGTCACCTGAGGGAATAAGGTAGGGGAGAAGATGTTATTCCTTATTAATTTAAGTTTTTTACCCAGATAATTACAATATGAGACACATTGTTTTTCTTTAATGACCAAAAGCATTTGACTTAAAATTACATAAAATCTAGGTTTTTAAGAGTACATAGTATATAATAAGTTAGAAGAATGTAGTGGGAGTATACACTGTATGTACACTGTGATATAAAGTTGGCACTATTTACTATTTCAGTAGTCTCACATTGCCAGACCTATCTCCACAGCGCCGTGTCAGCGCAAGAGTATTGTCTGGCTGCACGACTTAACATTCTGGTATAGGGGGAAAAAAACACTCTGGGTTGTTTGTATTTCTTAAAAGCTTTAGTGCGTAACTTTTTGATATTACTGAATGTCTGTTGCATTCAAGCCACTGCCAAATGAGTTGCTACAAAAGCTAATAAAGACTATCAGCTCCACACAACTCTCTCTGTATTTGTCAGTATGGCTACAGTATGTTCAGAAGATTGTGGACCCGACGGGCCGGGCCGCCTTCGGACAGATATTTAGAAATGATGTTCGGGTTCGGTTCGGGCTCGGTCGATCACAAGGTCACAGAAGGCTTGTATCATGTGGACGCGCCGACAGTTTTGTTGTCATTACTTAGAATTCCTCATGGGGGGGCGGCAGAAACTATGCACTATAGCTTTAAACCATTCACAACCATCTTGGGCGGTGCTAAGCTCCAGATGCAGCGCGGGGCCCTTGCAAAATAGCCGAGATAGCAGAAGGGGAGGAGAAAGCCTGATATCCACCGTGTGAGAGACGTGCTGGATGCCAGGCTTTATACCTGCACTGTACATCCGATAGCTAGACTACTATTTCAGTGGACGACATGTAAAATGTAAACAATATACAAAACGGTCACATTTTATCGGTGACTTAACAACATCTTACCATAGACGTATCCTACACAGGCTTGTTCAATGGCAGAATATGGGACACCTGCATCTGCTAGGGCCTTTTGACCTAAAATAAGATGTAGACATAGAGTAATAAAACACTTTGTTACATGTTATGCAACAAGACAGATATTCACATATGGTATCTTTTGAGTGACTGAACAATGTCCATATTCCGAAAGATAGGCACCTGCTTCCTTGGCCATGTCAGGGTAATCATAGTCGCCTCGGGCTCCAGGCTTGTCAAACTGCAGCAAAATAGAGAAAAGTGAGAGACAAACTCTACAACCTGCTTATGTTGATGTGAATCAACATATTGCATTCACATCGGATTTTACTGTTCTCATGTACAGGATAACAGTCTTTTGCATTACTGAACATTCAACTTTTTGTTACCAACCTTAACGATTACATTTGATCAAGCTGTACTTTTAGTTATGATGACCTTGACTTGCAAATTAAGCTGAAATTAGTCGCTTGTCAATGAAATAATAGGCTACTTTTTTGATGATGAATAAGTCTGGATCAACGAAAGTATATTTCCAGGATAAAGCCTGACATCCGGCTTGTCATGCTTTGCCCCTGGATATAGGAACTTAGCGCCGCCCAAGACGATCGTAATTGGTTTCTTCCACCTTTATTTATTCAGGGGGCAGTTTCACCGAGAGAGCAATGCTCTCTTTTTCAGGAACACCCTGATCACATTCACACAGTTACACATGTACACCTGGAAGCTGTCCAGTACAACCACAGTGTGATCTGGAGCCCATTACATAGAATATGAAGCTGGACAAAACACTGTTTCTGGTCATCATTGATTCACTATAGACAATGCACTAGATGGTCATAAAATGACATTTGAATAATTGAATAAACCCCATTCATTTCCATTGTAGGATGATTTTAAGAGTGATCCTCCACCTTAAGTGGTCAGTGGTCACATAGTTTGGTTTCAAAAGATTCAAGATATTAAGAGGAGTAAATAAAAGAATAAAGAAATGTGGAAATATAAAGACCAATTACAAAATATAAAATTATAAGCATTTTAATTTATTTTCACATTTATTTCTGTATATAGATATATATTTTAAATATATAGATTGCATGTATATATAAATCTTTGGTGGGAGCTTTTCAGTGCAGACAACAGGAAGGAGATGCACTTAAGGCACAAAAATAATTCCATATAAACTGACATGATCTCAGTTTATAAAAAAAAAAAAAAAAAAAAAAAACATTAACAAGTGACATTTTAGTGTAATTGTGATGGGCATGGTCAACATTCCGAGGCCTGAAGCTTACCATCTTCACTTGCAACTTGCTTGTGAAACAATGATACTTGACTTGAGACTTGTTCTGACAGAATAAACCATATATATTTAATATCTATGCTTGAAACTAGCTAAACAGCTCTGGAGCTACAGTTCGTAATGTTAACAGCCTGCTGAGGTGATGACCCTGAGCACAGTTTGTACCTCTGTTGTCCATGAACTATGGACTCACATGGCACGAGATACAGAGCCAGTACGTCGAGCAGTCAACCCAGACCCAATTGCCACTTAATCAAGAAAAACAACATTTTTTAAAACTAAATATTAAAAAAAAAAAAAAAAAACTGAAACAATGTTATCTTGTTTAGTCTAACTTAGCTAGCTAATGTTTACATTGTGTAACGTTAGGGTCAGTTATAGAGCTAGTAGTTTTTTTACACGATACTTAACTGCTGTTAACAGTTCATTAGCTACACCATGGCCTGCTAGATAACTAACAAAACCAAATTTTTTTTTTTTTTTTAAGAGGAACTTGTTGAACAATGTTATATGGACTGCCAACTATGGAGTTAGCCAACTATCCTAGCCTCAAGTCTTACATAAGGTTGTTCATGTCGTCTTTCGGTTTTGAGACAAATGTTAAATAATATTACCTTTGTCATGCCCACGCCGATAACAAACACCCTGCTCTTCCTGGTCAGTGCCATGGTTGTTTTTCTTCAGCAGCAGGTCCACACAGACACAATCAGGTCTGTAGAAAGCAGTAGCAGCGACAGGATCCACCACCTACTCTAGATCAACGGAATGACATCCGGCGCGTCATTACGCGATGTCCCTCCCCTCTCGCCATCTTCACGGGGGTTAGCGCCACCCAGGACGGTTGTGATTGGTTTAACGAAATACAAAGAAGCCAGAGCGTTTTTCTTCTTATCCCAGAATAGATAGGTGGTGTAGCCAGACCATACTCCAGAGATGACACGAAGCTGTGGAGATAGAGCTCTAGCAATGCCGGACTACTGACATTGGCAGTCGAGCGACACCGCAGTGGCCTGTCTTAATTCTTTTATTTTTTCACATCACATAAATGAGCATGAGGTATGTGATACAATCCATGCCCCCACCATTGTACGTTGCTAGCAATGTCTGGACAGTACACGGTACCTTGAAATGCTGACAGAGTGAGATCTCTTTTTTTTCCTGGCTCCCACACAGGTCTTTTAAATCAGCTCCTGTTGCATTTAGTATTTGCCAAATGGGACATCTTTGCTCAGTCCAGTTGTATTGAAGATATTTCAGTTTCTTGTAACCACTGCTGTAATAAGTAATAAGTTGTTCTGGGCGTTTTTGTTGTCTCACAGGTTGGTTTTGCTATAATAGTGTGTTACAACTACAATTCCTAATAACCATTTAAAGTGGTACTCAAATGTGCAAAGAAAGTAAAATAAAAAATAAAAAAATACTCACAATTGTCACCTTTCAATTTTATTGAAGCAGTAAAAACAGCCTTTAACATTTTGATTATCCAAGATGTGTATGGACAACCTGTGGTAATAATCTAAACCTGTTACTGTTCATCATCAACCAAATCTCGCCACCTCAGAATCTGAAGCATTCTTGATACCAGCAAAGAGGCCTGAGGATGTTTGGCTGTAGTGTTCATTCATCCACCTCTGAGGCTCGATCATCACATGACGACATCAGCACTTGATGAACTGGTGTGTGACCTCATATATTCCCACCGACTCGCTGACTTTCTCATCGTAGTCCGTCCAGTCCTAAGATTTACAAAACAAGGATTTGTCAAGTTGCACAGTAGGGCTTTGATTCCGAACTTCGTTATTCAAATATAATTTGAATATTTTTTTTAAATAATGATATTCGAACGAATATTAGGCAGCCCTTAATATTCGAACCTGTTATGGGCATTATTTTTTGTAAATGTGTTCGCTTGTAAACATTGTTTTCAATTCAGATTAATTTTTTCCTCAGACGAGGAGTTCGAAAGCTACACTCCTGACAATTTGAAAAGCAACGTGTGGCGCTACTTTGGGTTTCCAAAGAAAAACAGGGAAAAATCACGAGTAAGGACAAAACGATATGTAAACTATGTAGGACCAAACTCATACCACGCGACGACCAACAACTTGAGAGCCCACCAGTAAACACTACATCCCGGCAAGCTGGAAGAGGAGGAGGGATCGGGGGCAAGGCAGGCCTTCACGAGGCCTCCCCTATGCCCGTCAAAACAGATTTGCTGACACGGTTCATTTGCGAAGATAAATTTTAATCCAGGGTCTGACTTTTAATTTAAAAAAAAAAAAACAGTCGTGACAGTGTGTTTTTCTTCTGAAAACATCATAGCCTGCCTATTGACATTGACTGATACACTGCCCTCTGGTGGACAAAACATATACAACTTAAGTTTGATACCAATATAGGTCTTACTGAAGGCATTTAATGGTCAAAATATTATTAATAATAATATTTGAATATATTTGAATATATTTGAATATTAATATTAATAAACAAACAAACTTTGAATATGATTTCTGGGAAAAAGTCAAAAGCCCTATTGCACAGATACAGGAGGCTGTCACATCATGTAAACACGGTTGGGATTAGTGAAAGACATTTTTGGGAAAATTTAGGAAATCACTGACTGAAGCAGAAATTAACCTGTAACTAAATAACCACTGGAATTCAACTCAACACAAATTTATGATATCCAACAGGGTAGTATCGAAGGTTGAGATTCTGTTTCAAGATAATTATTCTCTAAAAAGTTGAGCAATGACAAACAACAAAATCACTCTGAGGTACAAATTGTTCCCCCTGAACATACTTTTTCTTGCAGGTTGATTTCAGGAAACTGTGTTCCAGACTCGGCTCCTTGCGCAGCGAAGCCAGCCTGGAGTGGGTTACATTGAAAATTGAAGAGTCACATTATATTATAATATTGTCCACTTCATGGATTTTGTCACATTAAGTAGACTGTCTGGCTCAGGAACAATATACTTTTCTTCCCACAATGAATATCTTGACTTAGCGGGGAGCACAGGGGCATCTAATAACATGAATCGATTTCATCTAATTTAGGTGTGCTAATAAGCTGCTCCAGTAAGTCAGTATGCTTATCACTAGGGCCAAGAAATGGACACCCCTAAGTGGAATGCAGCAATTGCGTTTTGCAACTGTATTTGGTGGGCCAATTGTCAACAGTAAAAAGGTCAAGTCAAAAAACTTGACCCTTTTCACTGTTGACATAATGTTTTTACTTACACATTTATTAGGCTATTTTCACAGAAGACATTTGGACACAGTTACTGTAGGAAAAGAGCAGGTGTTTTTTTTTTTTCTCTCTAAAAGTTAAAATGTCTGCTGTAAAACATGTATCTGTTCAAAGAGTCTCACTTGAGGTTGGAAGTCAATGGGCTCCAGACCTCGACACTCAAACTGCACCATCGTCTTGAATCTTTCACTGTCCTCTGCCTTCAACCCAGCAAACATACAGCACCATACAGAGAGAGAGAGAAACACATTGTTAATGGCTGGGGGGGAAGCTGCACTCAACAAACTGTCATTGTGTTGGTCTCTGTGACAGATTTTCTGCATGTGTTAAAAGGGATTTCTAAAAATCTTTTTGAGGTGGTTTATTTTCAGAACTGAAGAGACGCAACAAAAAACTTCCAGAAAAACAGGTTCACAAATTTTCAAGTCTGTCTTAAAGGAATATACGCAGCTCCCTATTACCTCAATGTATCAAGAACTTTGTTAGTTTTGGGATTTTTTTTGTTCACTGGGAAAGCATGCGAGAAAAACTAATTTTTCTTCAAGAATTCAAGGTAACAGGGTGAGTAATCGATCTACAAATGATCATTTTGAGGCTGAAGTGCTCCTTTTTTAAAGATTATTTTTTGGGACATTTTAGGCCTTTATTATATAGGACAGCTGAATATGTGAAAGGGAAAAGAGAGGGGGAATGACATGCAGCAAAGGGCTGCAGGTCAGAGTTGAACCTGAGCCTTGGTACATGATGTGCATGCTCTACCAGGTGAGCTATCCAGACGTGAAGTACTCCTTTTCACATCTGGATAGCTCACCTGGGACATCGAAAACGGTTTTGCTTGCTTGCTTGATCATACTGACTAATTAGACCCCCTCCTAAAGAATTTTCTCCTTAAAAACAACCTAAAACTACCATCATTCTGTTGTTGCTTAGTGCATTTAAATCATAAGTGTGGTTCTGCAAATGAAAAGATGAGTGAATTGATAGAACAAATAAGTGGACTGTCTGGTTACATGAAAACAAACTGGTGATGTGTCTGTTTCAAAGTAGAAGTACAAGATGTTTGCTTACATTATACGGTTTGATTGTGTCTCCCAGGATATCTGTAAGGAAACCGTTTACATGTTATACTTCCACCAGAGTTTTAACCTCAGTAAATGACAAAGGGAGTCAAATAGCATGTTAGCTCTTACCAATTGAATTTTCCCTGGAACAAAGTTTACACTTCTGCACCATGCTGGCACTGCTTCTTCCTCCTTTTAGTGGCACACTCTCCTATGGAATCGTTAAAAAAAAAAAACAGATTGGATACTGTGTGTGACAATGCGTGCAGAATGTGCTAAACTGTATGAACCCCACTTACCACTAAGGTTACATACTGCCATTTATCTGGGATCTCTCCACAGTTTCCACACTTCAGCTACATTGAGGAAACAATAAACAAAAACATTGTTAGTGTGAGTAAGAGTGAGTGAGTGAAAAGTAGGAGACTAACTTTTTGTCTAGGGGCAGCTAGTGGTGAATAGTGAACAGTGTGCCAACATAATTCATTTGCACAGTGTAACGTTAAATGTGTTTCCTTATTTAGTTTAGTACGTTTCCTCTGACAACGACCACGGTAAAAATTATGACAATTTCGAACACAGAGAAGAAGATGAGCTATACTTAGGTGAACTAACGTTAGCATGCTAACTTGACAGCCATCCTACCTTCAGAAACCAGCGGAAGTCGTCGCCCAATGGTCTCACATTGGTGACATTCTCAAGAGTGGCTTTGAACTGGAGCCCAAATTTCTGTCATGCATATATGACAAAAGGAGAGATTAAAATTCACGCAAAATTAGCTAAATGTATTCACTGTTTACATCAGAAACATGCTGCGGCAAAACATACCCCCATCTTCTTCTTCTTTTTAATGGCCACTTGCAGCCAGACGGACCACTATCCCCCCCTACTGTGCAGGCGTCACATATTCGCTGGACCATATTGCGTTTTTTAGGTGTAGGGATGCATTTGACTTTGTGTCCCAGTCTTATTCTGCTAAACTGATTTGCTTTAGTAATAATGTAGCTAAAAAATAATATTGAGACACATGCATCGTGCTTGACATATTAATACATTGGTCATTTTATACCGCATACAGTAAGCTATGTCTTCCCATGTTGTTGACAACTAAACGTACTCGGCTATTTTTCCTAGTAATTTTGAGTATTCAGGAAAATTTGTTAATATAAATGTTCATATATCCGTCAGAACTTTAAAGAATGACTCCAGCAGCCATTTGCATGCGCCCTCTAATGGACACAATAAAGCAAAATGAATGACCTACTTATTGGTACGATCGGGACCATAATAATATACAGTCTATGATCGGGACCCAATGCAACATTATTGCAGAGAGAAGCCACCTTTGCTCGCATATATGCGACACTAATGTTACATTCATACATGTAAATCTCATCAAAGCATATCATTAACAAATAATCACACTCTTCAAACAAAGACACTCAGCTGCATCAGTTTATTAACCATTAAGCAATTGTCTCAATGTCATAAATCATCCAACAACCCGAGAACATTCCATAGCCTACAGTACAAATTTCCTGGTACAAATCAGCCATTCAATACACCATACACAACAAATACAGCGGAATACAAAATTGATTCAACTTTTTTTTTTTTTTTATTGCAACCTTAAATTAAAGAATGGAAACTGGCTTCTGGAGTGGATACTTACTGTACACGTTAACCTGAGGCAACTTTGCAGAGGCATTTCGGTAGGTCTTGGTGATTAATGGCCACACACCTGGGGAAACTAATATTGCTGTGGCACTGAACACCCTTATTACACCTTTTTCTGGCATTTCAAATGAAAATGCTACTGCGAACCTGAGTATACATGTCGTATCTTAATCTTATTTAACAGGGCTGATTCTGCCATGTGAATGCTAGCAAAACCATCTAAAATGGGGAATATTAACCCTCTCACTGATAGTTATTTCATTCTTATTCATAGAGTGCTTGTATGAATTGATTTTGATTGGGAGTCATTACCCCATCAGTATTGTAATTCATAATTATAAATTAAAATGCAACCAAAAGTGTAACAATACCAACAACACTAGACTGGGTTAATACAGTAGTCAGCTGAGGCTTACAGCCTTCGGCTTCATTTGGCTGGCGGTGACATTATTTTGTACCTGACCATCAGTACAGAAAAATCACGTAGTGAGTTACTGCAGCAGTGGCAATTATACAGTCAGTGAGGTGGACAGTTTGTAGTACACAGATCTCTAGTGTAATGCATTACACTAAACAATACAGTGAGGGAACTTAACGCTGAAAGGATTGGAAACACTCCCCAAGATTGTCAGTACAAATAAAGAGAGCAATCCTGCTTTCTTCAACTCATCTTCTAATCCACATCCTTCTCATTTGGAACCCAACCAAACCTTTATCAGCCTCCCCTACCATTAGGGGTTCAAGTTTTATCAGACATTAAAAAAAAAAAAAAAAGGTTTCCCCTCTTTTATTCATTAGCGGCATGAATTTCCATGGAGCAGCAGGGGATACATAACAAAATTTAATCTGGGAGGAAAATGCATGGGGTCAATTTTAACCCATGGTCTCATCACAAGAGCTTCTCTTCCTGACAAACAAAAAATCAAAATCCCAAGTTAAACAATTACACTGAAAGTAACCAATAACAAGAGTAGTCATAATAATAAAAGGCATTTCAATTCTTTTTGCATCTCCTTTTTTCTCTTAAATACAGTGATGCCAATAGGCATTATTTACAGTGTAACCCCGACACCCCTCTCCCCCGTGAAGAGAGGTGCGACGAGGTCAATGAGGCCGGCTGCTGGACTCGGAGGTCCGCCGCTGACGTGGAGTACTGTGGCCGTTAATGCAGCCGTTGTGGCGCTTGCTTAATCCGCCGTTCAGAATGTCTTGGATGTGCTGCACTATCAAGTTGATGGCCACTGCAGGAAACAAAAAAGAGAGAGATGATAAAAAGACTTTAAAAAGTAAAAAAAAAAAAAAAAAAAAAGTATCAGTCGAAACAGAGATATTCTTTATTCCACACTGTCACACCTGGTGCCTACTTTACCCACAATGTATCTCGCCTGCTGACAGGTTGGTCGGAGATTTTTGCCGTTTTATGCTGGTAGCGGCTGATGTAGCCTCCAGCTACTAGCTTCAAGCAGAAATAAGGAGCTGGCTACCTGTCTGGTAAGCTCACTTCTTTCTATCTCCCAACACCCAGATTTTATTTCATTTTCAAACGTGTAGTTTTCTAACCCAACTGACACTTATCAGACTTCAAGCAACTCCCTCTAGAGCAGGGGTCTTCAACGTTTTAGGCCAAGGACCCCTTAACTGAAAGAGAGACGGAGCAGCGATCCCCTACTACATATATTGTATAAAATGAAGTTGCATATTACACTGGGCCTAAATAACATGTAGGGCGGCCTAAAGCCTTTTTGCATAGAATATTAAGCTATCAAAATAGCCTAATAATTGTCGCCATGATTTTATAAATCATGTTTTAATGTTAAAAACATACATGTGGCACAGTGGATTCATTAATTAACTAACTGTTGACGGCTATCTTAGTGACTACCATACCAATACGCCAGTAAGCCTATCATTAGTGGGGATTTATATTTGCTAATAGAATTTTTTTTGCTGTTGGAAAAAAAAACAAAAAAAACTTATTTTTATATATATATATATATATATATATATAAAATTAATCTAATTAATTACAGACTGATTAATTAATCAAAATTAATCGCATACATAATTAACGGTGCCTGAACCGATACTTTTTAAGAAAGTAAAAAAAGAAAAGAAAACAAAGGGTACTAAACAACAGTTGGTGACATTAAAGAACGGCTTGTTTATTGCTAAGGCCATATGGTCAAAATTAAATGATTTAATAATAATGCAGCTGCAGATTGTTACATCCCGCTGTTGAGTCACAGTCCTCTACAGTAAAACACAGTCAAACTTTACACCGTTCAGCGTTAGCTGTCAGCATTGTAACCGTGTTTAATCCAGCTACTAGCTAGCGGTAGGCTAACGTTAGCTGCTGTCGAGTATAGTGTTAACTAGCTAGCGGTAGGCTAACGTTAGCTGCTGTCGAGTATAGTGTTAACTAGCTAGCGGTAGGCTAACGTTAGCTGCTGTTGAGTATAGTGTTAACTAGCCACATGCAGCGGTGTTTGTGTTGTCTGTATCGTCTTCAGAGCACCAGAGAGAAGAGCAGACATATCAGTGGCACCAGATTTCGGTAGCCAGGAAGAAGATTTTTACAAGTAAATGTTCCAGTTAATGATCCAGGCAGCACATTCTCGTCTCCCTCCTTCATTTTACAGTCCAATGGTGGCTAGAACGGCTCCGGGTCAAACGTCAATATGGAATGGATTAATCTGCGTTATTTTTTTTACTTTGACAGCCCTAATAAATATAAATATATATATATATATATATATATATATATATATATATATATATATATATATATATATATTATATATATATATATATATATATATATATATATATATAAATAAATAAATAAATAAATAAAGAGAGTTCTCCCCAAGACCTGTGAAATCAGTGGAATTCCCCTTTAACAAAATGCAATATCTGCATACTGTAGAATATTTGTCCTTACCGAGGTTATCAGCTCCTCGTGGAATAATCACATCTGCATACTTCTTCGTCTAATAGAAATAAGGTCAATGCTCAAGTTACTGGCAAAAAACTTTTTTTCTCATCAGATGTATAATGCACAATAGAGCCTGGGCAATACTTAGGGAGCTTTAAAAAATAAATAAAATACATTGACCAATAGTAATAAATGGACAAATATTTCGATAAGCTTCCCTTAAATTTAGTTATTCATAAATTGTGACCAAGAGATGACCTACAGTTAAAAAATAAAAAACTCATTAGTACTCCCTGGTAGACAAACAATGTAATGCAACATTTTCTTAATTACCTTTATATATACACATGTCTTATAGCCTTTCTGTGCTACAATTTCTTGTTTTACGTGTGCTGACATATACATTTAACCAATTGATCCGTTTTAAGCTAAAATTGGCCGATAATGTTGGGCTTTCCAGTGTATCAGTTGGGCTCTACTGCAAAAACTACAGATGCTTGTAGGATACGAGTCACTTACTGGTAAACAGAACTCCTCAAAGGCTGGTTTCACAAAAGTGATGTACTGAGCCAGCACTTGCTCCAGCTCTCTACCACGCTCACTGATGTCTCTAAGAACTGAAACAGAGAAAACGCACAAAAAGGTGGACAATTATATATATTAGTTATTAGCCATTTAACAAAATGACAAGTTAGGGGGTGCACTGCTCTACAACAGAGATGAGTCTAATGAGGGTAGTTGTTGTCCGTGACACCCCCCTTATTGGACTCATCTCTGGTGGCGATGGGTGTGCCTACAGGTGGGAGATTGACCAGCTGGTGACCTGGTGCAGTAAGAGCAACTTGGAGCTAAACACTTGTGGAAGAACACAAAACTCAGCCCCGCCCACCCCCATCACCCTGGGTGACTCCCCAGTCAACACTGTGGAGTCCTTCCACCTCCTGGGCTCCTTCCCCTCCCAGGACCTCAAGTGGGAGCTGAATATCAGCTGCCTCATCAAAAAGCCACAACAGAGGATTTACTTCATGCGGCAGCTGAAGAAAATCAACCTGCCAAAGACAATGATGGTGCACTTCTACACTGCCATCATCGAGTCCATCCTCACCCCCTCCCATCACCACCTGGTACGCTGCTGCCACTGCTAAGGACAAGGACACAAATCTTTTGAAATACTCCCCTCTGGCAGGAGGCTGCGGTCCAAAACCTCCCACCACAATGACAGTTTCTTCCCGACTGCAGTGGGCCTCATCAACAATGCCCGGGACCCCCACTGACTGACTCTTAACCCCTGACAGACTTTTTATCCCCGACTATTGCGCATATTATATATGTTGTAAACTTTTGTAATTCCCCTGATTTATATATTTTTGCTCACCCTGCACAAAACGGTACAGCCTTCTTTTCCCTACTTTGGCAATAAATCTAATTCATTCTGATACAGCACTGTGTGTTTTAACCCAACTCTCACTACACACCTCGGCGAGAGAGCCGCGTGTCTGGATCCGTGTCGACAAAAAGCTTCATCTGGAACAGATCTCTGATTTCCTGTGAATAGAACATGAGGATGCCCTCAAACAAGACCACATCAGCTGGATACACCGTAATAAACTCCTCTTTCCTGGAACACACAGAAGAGATTCATCAGCGACTACAGTCAGACATGGTGTAATGCAAAGTTAAACTGATTACACAATTAAGTTAATCAGGAACCAGTTTAACATGACTTGTATTGGTACATCAAGGGCATATTCTGCTAGAACACAATGATGGGTGCTGACCTGAGGCCCGTTTCAGAAAGTAGGTGTAGTGAAAACTCTGAGTTTGTTAACCCTGAGATGAGGGAAACTCTGGGTTTTCCATTTCAGAAAGGGAAGTTAATCAAACCTGAAACTCCAGCCCGTTCCAGAAAGAGAGGTAACTTAACCTCAGAGTCAGTTACTATGGTAACTGAATATGTGAACCTAACCTGGTCGGGAGCAGGTTTTCTTCAATAAATCGAGTTTCTCTGTCACCTCCCTCTGACACAGCACTCTCTAATTTCCTCATTATTCAGTCTGTATCAGGCGCATTTTGGTGCAGTTTTCATGTAGTCATCTGCATGAATTAACAGGGTTGGTTTATTGACTGTTAGGTAACGTAACATGGCATGTCATTTTTTTCGACGATCCCATTGATGAACAGAGTTAAACATACGTTGGGAGATGATACTGAGGCCCTGATTAGATGTATTTTCATCAGATATGTACAGAAACGTATCCGTCCTCATATCACTAACGTCTGCCATCGTGGACATGCTCCTACATCCGAGCAGATTCTGTGTGTCGAATTACGTTTTTTGCAAACATTTTTCAACACTGGTGAATTGTAGTATCATGGCTCCCTTCATGCTGCCTTTTCATGGAGGTGGTGCAGGCGCTTACCTCTGAGTCAACCTACTCTGGGTTGATTGAACTAAATCCAATCAGCTGTTCTGGAACCGAAAACTCATCTCAGAGTAAATCAACTCAGAGTTCAGGGTTAGACTCAGAGTTTGTTAAACCTCCTTCCTGAAACGAACCCAGATGGCAACTGTGAATGTGCAACAGGCACAACAGGTGCTCACCTGGAATGATTGACAAAGTCATAAACTGGTATCTGGACCGTCTCCCCCTGGAGGATCTGTTTGAGTGTTTGCATTATCAGCTCACTGTCGAAGGCATCTGAGGACAAGAAAAGGAAAACGCTCAGTTAGGATCTTCATGAGATGTCCTATTACAAAGCCCCAGTTACACCAGCATGGTGTGCACCCATGGACACGTGGGACCCTGCACTGCACGTTTGGTAACCCAGAAATCCCTCTGCGTAACAGGTGTCGGGTTCAGTCTCTGAGCCTTAAAGCAGCTGCCTGTGAGATGCTGCTTCTGAAAAAGGCCTGCTGACTGTAGGGATTTCAAATCAGCTGAGAAAGGAAGCAGGAGCATGAGGGAGCAAAGTCAGACTCCAAAAATGGAGTCTATGCTTCTGCCAAAAACACACTGGAAGAAATTATTGACGTGGCAGAAATGCATGCCGCTGAACACAAGCCCGTTTCAAACATTTTATATCGTCATGGCAAATTGCAAGTTATTGCCATGTTAGCCTTAATGTATCTGTATCCGTGTAGTGCTAAAGCAACCTCAGCTGTTACTAATTCTACAAATTATTGCATCCATTTTCATACCATATAAATTTGGTTATAGTCAAGTATGTGGAGAATTTCAAAACCACAGTGAAACTCCACTTGCAGAATCTGGTTTCTCATATATATATATATATATATATATATATATATATATATATATATATATATATATATATATATATATATATATATATATATATATATACACACATATACACACAATCAAAAAATATACTGAACTGAAATATGTTAAATGAATAGCAAACATGTGCCTGCTGCAAGCCAGCGGAGGTGATATACACCATACAGTGCCTTAGCTGTGCCAACTATTCAGTGTGTGCATACCTGGGTGATCGAAGTTGAACTGGCCCTTAAGTGCCTTTGCCTTCTGCTCTGGAGTTAGCACCTTGTAGAAGCTGTCCTGGCTGAGGATCGCAACCTGCCGCTGGTGGTGGTCGATCTTGTTCTGGCCTAGCAGCTCCATGATCTTCTCACAAACTGACGACTGCAGAAACAGACAGAATATTTTTCACAACCGTAAACCCAAATATCAGTACAAACTAGCTTCAATTACGTCCACGTAGAACAGAATTAACACTTTTATCCAGTCACATTCACACAGAAATAAAGTGGGTGGTTAATTTCCCCAAATTGTGTGAGGTCAGCTAACACAATTATAGGTGAAATGCCCAGCAGCCCACCATGTTTGTCCCCACTGACCTTCCATATTAAATGAATCTCATACCCAATGCTGACTGGGCATTCTCCAGCTGCCGGAGGCTCTGTTGCCTTTGTGTCCATGAAATTGTGCTACAATGAATTTGGACGCCCCCACTACAGAGATGGGAGGTTGTTTCAACACATGCAACAATTTCAGAGGACCTGACTTGGAACACACCAAAGACCCAAATCGCACATTTAATGAGGCAATCTCCTGCATCATTTTGAATGCTCAAACTCTAGATTGACAAACTGATAACTAATCCATAAATAATCAGATAATCCATTACTTGTTATTCATAAAGTGAAAAGCAATTGCTTCACTTTTACAAATGCCAAAAGCTGGCAATTCTCCATTTCCTGTCACTGTGAAACACATGATTTTAAGACAGCTATATTATGTTGTATAATATATCAATAAAGATAATTTGGATACTGATCGATGGGTGTTTGTCATTTATATATTTCAATCTATCCTTAAAATCGTGCATCAGCAGTGAGGCCAATGATAATATAACAACTGCATTGCTGATAAACTGTGCTGGGGGCTTCTTTCAGACCAGGAAATAAGACAGCAATGCTAAACAGTATATTTATACAGTTTTCACTACTGTGGATGCTCGGAGCAGCCATGTTGAATCAAGAAGTCTGAGTTGGTCAGGTTCTCCCGACATTCCGGGGGCTTAGAAATTCCGACTCTCCAGTTCTGTTCTAGACTGGTAAAACTAGTCTAGTCTAGTCTGACGTCAAAACAGTAGAAACATCCCTTCCTCCAGTCCCTTGTGACGTGCTTTCCGGAAGCAAAACACTATACAGCGTGCTGAGGCTGATATCTGGGACAAAGTTGGGAGGAGGGGTTAACTGGAAGAACGGAAGAGAGGCGAGTGCCCTCATATCCACTTATGTGATGTACCTACACTGCAAGTAAGAACAGTTAGAGCCATTAAAAAAAGTCTAAATATTCGACGCTTTAGTTTTACTACAGATAAACTGGGTCACTGCCAAGCTTATCAGTTCAACTCCTGTCTTCAGATAGCACGAGGTGTGGTCTTTGGCACCACTGGCAGGTCTCACCCGGCTCATAACAAAGAAATCCAATGACGTATTCGAAAATACCCACGTCTGTGTGCTCCTACTTTATACAGTCTGTGGTGCGCTTCCGTTAGTTTAGCACTGCGGTAAAACGGTAAATGATCAGATCAATGAGGCTATAAGTTTAACTAGCGGGTTGTTGAAATAAAAAGGTCGGTGTCTATTAAGTTAATCTCGGCTACTTGCATATACACTGATCAGTATATTTACAAAATCATATTCTAACGTCAAAATCAGATTTTGTATTTATCTGTGTTTTGTCTTTACAGAACAAAGGACGTGGGCGCAATGGTTTAGCGAGCTAAACGAAAACTTTCGAACTAGCTAGTTATTGCTTAACGTTAGCTAGCACAACCGGTAAATTACAGATAACGTTAGAATGTAATTTAAATTTAGCTAACGTTATTAGGTCAGCTAACATCAGTGTATCCCACGTAGCTAGTCTAACGGTATTTGATCAAGCTAACGACCGCAATCAGTAAAAGGGATTTTTTTTTTTTTTTATTCAACAAAATCCAAATCCAGTACAACAGGCGGTGTACGTAAGCGTGCCAAGTGAAACCGGCTGGTTAAACAGATCAAAACTCGTTGCGTCGCTGAAGCCACGCGGTCATCCAGCCACGACTAACCTCTGCGTTGACTTAGCTTAATCAAACTCAAACCATGACAATTCGTGAAAACCGTTAAATTAGCTTGTTAGGAAGCCAACCTTGCCGCTGGCGGTGCCTCCGGAGACACCGATGAGAAAAGGTTGTCGAATAACGTTGGTATTCTCGCCACGGTCCCTTAGGTGGGTTTCACTGTCCCCGGCCATGCTTGCAGTGTACAGCTAGAGCTGCTGTGCTGGAACATCATTGAGGGGGAGCTCCTCCCACAACAACCCCCCGCCCCATTCATTTTTTTTTCTTCCATTCATTTATTTTTTATATATTTTTATTTTTATACACGTAACGTTTATATCCGGTTAAACTATTAATATTAATTAATAATTGGGTATATTATCTTAATTTTTCTTTTTTGTGATTGACAATAAAAACAACCAATCGTCTGTTACGCTGCGATGGCTGCCTGTTGCCAGACCCCAGCGCGTACTTGTCCCGCCTCCTGATTGCTCAACAGCTAAATCATGTACCGTTAACGTTAACCGAACATTTGCTACACAAACAGTTATTTTAGATTCATACCGTTAACCTTAAAATACGCAGTAAGTGGGAAGAAGCCTGTAAGTAAGTTTGCTAAGACTTAAAGACAGTAGTGAAACATAAATGACAAAGCGAGGAAAAGGTAGCTTGCGTGTACGTTAAGTTGAGTGAAACTCCTGTTGGCGTTTAATGTTGTCGGGTTTGCTTTAATGAAGGGACAGTGTTGCTGCATGGCGTTAACCCACACAATGTATGTTTTACAGTTATCGTCTAAACTTCGAGCAACAAAACCATTTTGAGTATGCTCCAGAGGCTCGCTGCGACCCTGCGGCGGCCCGCTGCTGTTCCCCTCGCGGCAGCGGTACGATGCATCTCCTCGGGCTCAGTAGACATCACAGTCCCGCTGAACTACTGGGCTGGGAAGAGATGGACGAGCAAAGAGAAATGCAACAAGGAAAATGTTTATGAACCTGCAACAGGTAAGCCACGCAATTCTTTGATATTAAAAAAAAGTTGTCTGTTTTTTGACACTCTTTCCTAACTGGACTTTGGTCATGCTGTGTAAATGTCTCTCTGGTGGTCTCTGGCCTGGAAAAACAATATCAGGTATTTTGTTATGTTATCTTGACTTTCTGAATACGTTTTAGTTGTCATATTGACATTTACTTATCCAAGAAAAGTAAAATCTGCATAAATGCTTTTTCAGCAACACGCTCCTTAACTTGTTTATCCATAGTGTATCCATTTAGTCGCACATGGCCACTTTCTTTAGATAACCGTTTTATGGTCCCTGAACAGCTTTAGTGGAGCAGAACCAAGACATATGACCACATCCTAGCAACCAAGACATATGGCTATATCCTAGCAATTATTGCTCCTTTGTACGCTGCAGATTTTTTCAGTCATATTGATTTTAGGCTTGAAACAGGGTTCTCTTTGCCTCTAGCCTGTGTGAAGCCCACTCTTCAGGAACTTCTTATGTTATCATCACTAAGGCCATCATTGGAAAATTGGAGTGTAAATGCCACGCTACATTCAGTGTGCTACAGCCTTTAGCCTCCAAGCCTAGATTTAATTTCCTTTTTTTATTTAACGATGACTCACTTTGAACCAGTACAAACTAAATGAACAAACGAAAGTGAAATTTTTAACCTGTGTTTAACTGTTCTCACCATCATATGTTTCACTTTTCAGGGCGAGTCTTGTGCCATTTGGAGCCCTGTGGTGCTGTGGAGGTAGATGAGGCTGTGGAGGCTGCCAAGTCGGCCTTTGGCCATTGGAGCAAAATGTCTGGGATGGAGAGGGCAAGGATCATGATAGAAGCTGCCCATATCATAGAGGTGTTTTGGAGTTTTTTTTGTTTGTTTTTAATTCATTTGTATGCTACTACTGAGAATATGTAAATCGGCACAAAGACCACATCAAATTGTTGCATTTGATGGAGGTTCTCTTATTTCACTCTTATTTGCATAACTAAGATCTATAGAGTTGGAAACACTGTATACATTACATTAAATGTAAAACAAACAACAACAACAACAAAAAATACTCTTGAGATATTGTGTAACACTAACAAAATGTATTACACTTACCCTGACTTTCATGTACAGAGCAGGAGAGAGGAGATTGCTGAAATGGAGGTGGTCAACAATGGGAAGTCCATCACAGAGGCCCGTCTGGATGTGGACTCTGCCAGACTGTGTATAGAGTACTATGCAGGGCTGGCCAGCACTCTGGCGGGTTGGTACAATACAACTCTTGCTCATTAGTTACATGTTTTCCCACCTTCCAAGGGTCTGGAGGCAGGAGGCAAATACAATAACTGATACAGGCATGACAGACAGCAATTTCAATCAATATCTAACTATGTAATCCATGTTCTTTTTATCACAAGGTTTTGTGGCAAAACCACCCATATGATGGCGCATAAGCCCATTATCAGATATTGGTGAATATTATTGTTTTGATTAGTGTTGTGATCATATGTGTTGATAGAAGAAAGGCCTTATGCAATACATTATCCAGATTTAAACTGTCAGCACTTTTTAAACCAAAATCTTAAAAATGTTTTACAAAATATTTGTGCCTTCCGTTTGTGAAGGCCAGCATGTCCAGTTGCCAGGGGGATCCTTTGCCTACACCCGCAGGGAGCCTCTGGGAGTCTGTGTCGGCATCGGTGCTTGGAATTATCCTTTCCAGATAGCTGCCTGGAAGTCAGCTCCAGCCCTGGCCTGTGGTATGGGATGCTACTGAAGACATGAATGAAGTCATTCTTACTTTTATTACACCTAAATTATTTTACTCTGTCAGCAGCTTTGTTTGTTTATTTGTTATTTAGCAGAATCTCTTAAAAACTATCTTTTTTTAAGATTCAGTGACATCTGTTAAGAAGTTAGAAAAACATAGAGGTTTTGGGTTTGTATAACACCACAATGTAAGAATTTATAAATCACTATATATTGGCTCATAACTTCTTAACAGTAAGGCTTTAAAGGAACACGTTGACTTATTGGGACTTTAGCTTATTCACCGTATCCCCCAGAGTTGGATAAGTCCATACATACCCTTCTCATCTCCGTGCGTGTTGTAACTCTGTCTGACGCACCCACCACTAGCCTGGTTAGCACAGATCCTGGAGGTAACCGGCTCCAACTAGCCTACTGCTCCCAATAAATGACAAAATAATGCCAACATTTTCCTATTTACATGTTGTGATTTGTATAGTCACAGCGTGTACAAATGACAACGTCACATGAGACACAGCCATCTTCTAACTGGGAACTATATTCTCAGAAAGGCGAAGCACTGCTACTTGGGCGGAGTGATTTGCTTGCAGCACCTGAGAAGCCCTGTGGTGAGGAGCAGAGAGTAGCAGTGCTTTGCCTTTCTGAGAATATAGTTCCCAGTATGTATACGGTTAGAAGATGGCTGTGTCTCATGTGACGTTATTTGTACACGCTGTGACTCTACAAATCACAACATGTAAATAGGAAAATGTTGGCGTTATTTTGTCACTTACTGGGAGTAGGGTTGGGTATCGTTTGGGTTCCGATGCCGAACCGGTACTTTTAAAACCATTCCAATTCCTAAACCGATTCTTGAAAAACTGAAAAATGACATCAAAGATGTAATATGTTTACTAGCGATCACGTGCAGTGAAAGGTTAATATGCTTTTACGTCCGTTTTGGTGAGCCCAGAGGGAAAATATGGCATTTTAAAAGTAGCCTACATTTACGGTAGCTAGTTAGCGGTAGACTACAGAGAAAGTGTGATATTTTTACGTCCGTTTCGGAGCGACGGAGGGAAAATATTTCAGTCGACACATTAAGTGGAACCGAAATGAGGAACCGAAATTTGCGTTCTAATCCGGTCCAATTCCTACCGGTTGCGTAGGAACCGGTTCCATAGTGGAACCGGGTTTCGGTACCCAACCCTAATTGGGAGCAGTAGGCTAGATGGAGCCGGTTACCTCCAGGATCTGGGCTAACCAGGCTAGCAGTCAGACAGAGTTACAACACACACGGAGATGAGAAGGGTGTGTATGGACTTATCTAACTTTGGGGGATACGGTGAATAAGCTAAAGTCCCAATAAGTCGGCGTGTTCCTTTAAAGGAAAAGGCTGTTTAGGCTTTGCCCATTTCAGCCTTAACAGACTGTCCACCTAAACATCTCCGACAAATTGTATCAAATATAGTTCATGTGATATTGGATGAACCCGAAAAAAATGTTGTTTTTCTTCATATGCTTTACCATTTCTCTACAATTGGTTGTAGATTTTTTTTTTTCTCAGTCACTCCCTTAAACATACCCTGAGCAATCCTGAAAAAAATGAATGCCACTTCACCTATAGATGGCACTACAGCAACATAATAAGCTTAAATGGTCACATCCCATCGCTTAGGAATCTGTTTCTTTTCTTTGGTGACAGTTGAACACTACTCCCAGCTGAAGACAAATCTTAAATTTTTGATGCAATAAGCCCTAACATTCACAGTTTAGATATTGTCCCAAAATCACAGCCGCTGTCTGTGCCCTATTGTGCTGACTTGACATAGATATACTCTCTGAGTGCTTTCTAGTTGATTAGATGAGTCAAACAATGAATCTCACTTACTCTTTTGTCTGTCACCTAAAATAGGCAACTCCATGGTGTTCAAGCCATCACCAGTGACGCCTGTGACTGCGGTCATGCTGGCAGAGATCTATGCCGAGGCTGGAGCTCCAGAGGGGCTGCTCAACGTGGTGCAGGGCGGCCAGGAGACTGGCAGCTTACTCTGCCACCATCCTGACGTCGCTAAGGTGTCCTTCACTGGGAGTGTGCCCACAGGCAAGAAGGTCGGTGTAATGTACATGGTAGAACTAAAAATTCTACACATATTGTTATTCTTGGTGTTATTACTATGAAACATTAAATAAAAAACACCACAGTCAATCATAAAACACCTTGGTACTAGGGATGGGCAGCATTTCAATATTATATCGATATTGTGGTATGAGACTAGATATCGTCTTAGATTTTGAAGAATTGTAATATCGTTACATGGTAAGTTTAGTCTTTTCCTGGTTTCAAAGGCTGCATTACAGTAAAGTGGTGTCATTTTCTGAATTTACCAGACTGTTCTAGCTGTTCTATTATTTGCCTTTAACCACTTAGTCATTATATCCACATTATGATGGTTATTTATCTAAAATCTAAATGTGGAAGATATTTTGTGAAAGCACCAATTGTCAACCTTACAATATCGTTGCAATATCGACATCGAGGTGTTCGGTCAAAAATTTCGTGATATTTGATTTACTCCATATCGCCCAGCCCTACTTGGTACATACCTCTCATAACTGGGAATTGTAAGTGTCAAGATGTAGGATTTGTAGATTTAGTGTTAAAGATGTTGAGGTCTGTCTTTTCCATCCTAATCCTTGACGTGACCAGAAAAATCAATGGATATTGTGCCATGTGCCTTTGACCGACAGATTATGGAGATGGCATCCAAGGGGGTGAAGCCTGTGACTCTGGAACTTGGGGGGAAATCGCCTCTGCTCATCTTTCAGGACAGCGATCTGGAGAACGCTGTAAGGGGAGCTCTCATGGCTAACTTCCTGTCTCAAGGCCAGGTAAATAGTGTGGATATTATACAGTATGTTGTTTATGCTGACACTGCTTGTGTCCAATCTACACATGGAGGCATATTTGATTTGATTAAATGTATCACAGGTGTGCAGCAACGGTACAAGGGTTTTTGTTCAGAAGAATATTTTGCCTGAGTTTGTGGAGGAGGTGGTGAAGAGGACACGGGCGATCGAGATAGGAGACCCACTATTGGAGAGCACCCGAATGGGAGCACTGGTCAACCAGCCACACCTGGAAAAAGTCCTATCCTTTGTTGATCAGGCAAAGAAAGAGGTAAGATTATGGGGCTATTATTGTGGCAAAACTATTTGCAAATGTGTGTGGAGAGTTGTGCAACTGTATCTCAACTCTTGTGTGTAATCAGATTTGTAAATGTGTAAAAGAATCTCCAAATATGTATTGAGATTTGTGAAGGTGCACAGGAATCTGCAAATCTGTAAAAAAAAAAAAAAATCTGTGCGTAATTAGATTTGTAAATGTGTGTAGCAAGTTAAATTAAGACCTTGATGTAAATTGTGCTGTTTCTAGGGAGCTACAGTGTTGTGCGGAGGTGAACCTTTTGTCCCATCAGATCAAAAACTCAGAGGTGGATACTACATGACTCCATGTGTATTGGGTAAGACTTCCATGTATTCTTCTAGCTAACACCATAAATGATCTGAATACAGTTTAGATAGGTGACTTTGACTTCTTTTTTTCCTCATACAGGTGACTGCACAGATGAGATGACCTGTGTGAAGGAGGAGATCTTCGGTCCCGTCATGTCTGTGTTGTCTTTTGAAACAGAAGAAGAGGTGCTGCAGAGAGCCAACAACACCACCATGGGTCTGGCTGCAGGAGTTTTCACCAGGTGAGTTTGTGGTGAGACATCGAGGGCATTTTCAGAGATTTTCAAGCCATGATTGTCTTTAACCTTTCAGAGGAATCTTTTTATTTTATTGGTTTATTTGATAGGGACCATGCATATTTATGAACATTGTTGTATAAAAACACCATGTAAATATGCCAGAATTAGTAAAAATAACTACTTTTCATCTGCAGTCCCTAGGCAGGTAACATAGGACTAACATAGAGACAGCCAGCAGTCATACAGCACTCATTCACTATACATTAAAACGTACACATAATGGTGACATATACATTGACAAAACAAACAAACAAACAAAAATCTAAGTGGAAAGCAGCAAAATAACCAGTAGTAAAATATGAAAACGGATAGATCAGTAAAGGAATGTGTAATTTTTAAAATTTATTTTTTTATGGACACACAATGTAATGAAAAGATCTTTTTTACCTTTTTGTTTCTGTAGGGATGTGATGCGAGCCCATCGTGTTGTGGAACACCTCAAAGCTGGTTCCTGCTTCATCAACAACTACAACATCACTCCTGTGGAGGTACCCTTTGGAGGGTTCAAAATGTCAGGTACAGACGGGTTGTCTGAATGCACACTAGGAGCCAAATGTTACTGGCCAATTGTTATTTTTATTAGTATAATTTCAGTCTGCATGAAGCACTATTGGGGTGTTAGGTGTGTGTGTGTGTATGTATGTGTGTGTATATATATATATATATATATATATATGCAAAGTCTAATACAGCACTATCACAAAACATCAGTAGCTAATCTAATAATTGTGGAGAGCACTTCCTTATTTAAAAACCTATACACACTCATATGTCACATTAGTGGAAGTTGAAGTAAACTTCTAATCTCTACATTCACCAGGCATAGGGCGGGAGAACGGTCAGGTGACAGTTGAACACTACTCCCAGCTGAAGACTGTGTTTGTGGAGATGGGAGATGTTGACTGCCTGTTCTAGGACACACACATCAAGAGGAAGGTGGAGCTGTGACAGTGACCCAGAGACTGAAAACCGATGGTCTGGACCAAAACAACACTTCAGGGAAAGACCGTCGTCTAACGTTAGTACTCAAAGTGATGAAAAACAAGCCTGGATCAAGGGACCCTGTCCTGAAAATGAGCCATGACGTTGTTTTAATATTTTCTGAATGTGAAGTAAATGTAATACTGAGGCAATATTTTTATCTGTGCCAAATTTATTAAATTAAAGATTGTTCTTCAGTATTTACTGAACCTTGATTGATTTCACCTTCTAAAGTGTGTGTGTGTGTGTGTGTGTGTGTGTGTGTGTGTGTGAGTGAGTCACATACTGTGATATTTGATTTGCACTGTTTTCTTGCTTAATATATTCTTTCATCCATGTGCAAAAAAACATTTTTTTTTTTTACAAGTCCAGCTTTATTTCTTGAGCAATGCACATCAATATATTTGTATACATACAAAATAATTAAAAAATGAAGCATCTTGAACATTGTCTTAATGTATGGTGTATAGATAGTACACTTTATATACCTTTCATGTACAATGTTTAAATGAGAAATGTGAACGTAATATCCGGCCTTGTGGGTAGAGACAATTATGTAAGGAACCTGTCGAACACATTTTTATATCTAATAAAAACATTAAACAGTGTTTAACACTGCATTGAAATGAATAAATAGTTCACCTTTGTGTTTACATTGCTAGCAAAGCTTTTGTTTTGTGTAATCTTGTGTCTAAAATCTTCTTTTCTTCCTCGACAGATTTTTGGCAGCTGCCTTTCTCTAAGATAGACAAAAAAAGATAATCACTTGTCCAGTTTGCATTGTGTCATGTCTTTTTTGTAACCTGCAGACTCTAAAGAATAATCATGCCTCTAGTACAACCATACTTTTGCCAGGGGTCTCTTTGGTTTCTTGAACTGTGCAGACTCTGTTTAAAGGAAAGTCAACAGCGTAAACCTTTTGATTCATTTTACAGTTTTGTTATAGAAGCAGAACAGACTTACCATCTTCAGAAGGTAGATCCTCTTCGCCGTATGTTTGCTTTCGAGGGTCCTGTAATCAGGTGTTTACAATTATAATAACCTTACAGCAAACTGCAACAACTAAAGAAAAATCCTTGTTACAGGAGAACTGACAAGATTTAATAGGAATGAGCTAGATTTAGTACTTTTCGAGAAAATGACAGCAGCAAAGAAAGAGGGAATGTTGCGCTTGCTTACGTAGAGAGGGAATGTTGCGCTTGCTTACGTAGAGACGAGTATAAAACTGAAATCCTGCACTTAAATAATCCTCTATCTGGACCCACCTTAATCGCTTCCCTCTCTGGACAATTTCTCTGAGAAACCTGCTTGGCTTCCGTCAGTTGGTTCCCCTTTTGAAGCTTCTCCAGCCAGCCTTGTTCTGCTGACACGCGCACTCTCAAGGTGTGGAATGCTGTCTGCACCTCTCCCACCTTGAAGTGCACAGCCATGCCTTCAAACCAGAGGCTGTCACATTCGCCCTCCTTAAAGCCTGGTGGTTGGTAGTCAGCAGGGGTGACTTTGAAAGGAGAGCAGAAGGAGATGTTTACCTATGCAACCCAAGAAACTAGATTCTTCGGCAGAGACATTCATGCGTCTTACCATCATCATAATAGTAGAGCTTCATGGTGAGGTACACGTTGTTGGGGAGGGCATCCAGGTTCTGCATAAGCAGGAAGAGCTTCCTGATGAGCAGCACCGAGGCTCTCTTGGTGTCCTCCAATGTCACCTGCATCTCCACATCATTGTTCCTGTGGTTTCATGGAGGTTATATCATCATCAATTCAATCACATGTGGAGGCCTTATCCAACACATTGATGCAAACAGAATGCCCATCCAAACCTGAGTATGTCCATCTCTGGCCCCTTCTCAGTGTATTTGAATTTGAACTGGTATGACTCAATAATGCACTGCAAAAGGTGAAGAAATGTTTCTTATCAGACTCAACACTGGAATTATGATTTGACAAAATATGCTAACAGTTTGTTTCTCTTCATAACCTTAACACATCATTTCAGTATTTTAGGAGAGAACTTACATTAGGTTCATCTGGATTGGTGTACACCTAGATTGCAATAACATGTACAGAGTTATTCTTCTGTTTTGTTTCTCTATGTAAGCAATGTGTTAACTATACAAGTTGCTGTACCGACTTCATTTACATACCCCAATGAATACAATCTGGAGCTGTTAAGAGGACAACAATGAACAATAATAAAAATAGTGGTAGTATTGATCAAAATGGCAGACCACATGAAACATTTAAAATGCAAAGTTTTCATGGCTGCATTAACTTACATACTGCTTCTCTAATGCATCAAAGCAGCCCATCATCCTGGAGCATACACGATTAAACAGGGGGAAAACATCAATTAGGATGGGAAATTACCTGCTGCCACCAAGTGCTGATTATTACTGCCAACTTACTACCTCTAGTGTTGAGCTAGCTGCTGTTGTCAGCAGAGCTAAGTACTACTGTATTTTCTGGGAATTTTATGATTACCATTTCACAACTTTGCTGGCACCAGGGGTGTTGCAGTCTTCACGCAAAACTTTGATGCACAAATCTGGTGAGATGGGAAAACAGCATATATTACTCTTTGTAAAAGACCAATGATTACCATTACCCTGTACATTTCTTTGGCTTTTTCAACAGGTTTTCAATATTGTTTTTCTTGTTTATCATGGGTTTCCATTACAACTGGAATTACTATGTAGAAGACACTGCCTTTTGTAATGAAACGTGTGAAACAAGTTCTAATATATAGTTAAGGCTATTCCTATAAAGTGCATGCATGATTTTTCCTGATTTTCCAAAACCTTTAGGCTATTTACAGTCATTTGTGTTCACCTTCCAGATATCTGGATCTGTAGGCGTCCTCTGGAAAAATCCCTCTGAGGTAGGTGATGGAAGAGACTGCCACAGCCATCATCCTCTTGACGAAGACAAGGGACTCTTGCTTTGTTTTCAAGTCATTCAGGAATAATCCTGTCCACTTTTAGATAAACAAAGACGTTGACTAAAATGAGAAAACATTTGGGCTAAATTTTGCTTGTAACTTGAAGGCCACACGATGGCGCAATTGTCTAGCGTCATCCAGAGCAGACTTAAAAATCATGTTAAACTTGGATTTATAAATCAATAAACTGATTAATGGTTACGTTAATTATCGTTTGCTAGTATGTGGTGTGGTCAAACCTCAGCCGTCTCCTCCTTGCTCTTCCTGATGCACATCTTCCCGGCTGCCATTTTCTCTTTTTCTGTTGCGAAGGGACGATTAATTAACCAAGCTAACAAGATGAATATACACGAATATTCAATCTCTGATAATACAGCAGACGTTAAAGTTACAGTAATGGCCCCTTTCCTCACAGAATTATTTTAATATTTTGCTCCATGTAACGTTAGTCGCCTATACCAAGACTTGCTAAACAAGTTAAGCTAAAGTTACTCAAACACTAAAATTACTCAAACATAAGAAATTATCATATTGTCTTTCCCGCCAAAAGTACGTCTACGATGAGTCATATGCAGTGTACTTAAATTACGATAATAATATTTAGCTAATGGGCCTTAATATAAAGTATGCATTTGAATTGAATGAATAATACATATTATTACCTTATCGTTAGAAAATAACGTATTTTTCGGCACTTTAGCTAATCCATAAAAGTGTGGTATTTCATTTTCAGTCAGCCCCGCCGTCAGAGGGGTCAAAGGGTACAGATCACAGATCCCTTAAATGGGTTAAAGTACAACAATTGACTTACTGACTTATATCACTGAAAGTAAAAGTTATATGTATATACATGATGTAAATGTAGTTATTATTAAAAACACATTTCAACTTGTCACCTGATACACCCGCAGTTATTTTGAAAATGGTGCGGTCGAAACTCCTCATGATGTGCACACATGTGCCACTAATGTAAAGATGTAAAGCGAACTGTGGCAGCCTGCCTGACGAGCTAAGTCAAAAAAATTGTGTGAAGCACCAGGTATTCATGGTAGGGGGTGGTAGTGGTGGTGCTGCTGAGGGTGTGGATTTTCAAATTCATAATTCCTAATGGCTGGCTAGGGTTAAGGTGCAGGTTCAAGTCAAATGCAGTACATTAAGAGAAAGTTTTACTGGCACGCCCAGCCAGAGTTCAGTTACCAGCTCTACTTGCTTATTGCAGCAAAAACACAGGTGTAATTAATATTAATGATGGCCCCAATGTTTGATTTAGGTGTGCCAATAGTTTGATGATTACTTTTCATCATATGACAAGTAAAACAATTCTGCTGTGAAGTTTAAAGATAAAAAAAAATAAAGGCCCAACTCACAGAAGTATTTTCAGTTACTTTGGCTGACAAGGTTAGCTGCTTCTCAGTTAAATGCTAACAAAAATTAAGTGTGGTAACCTGTTAGGGAGAGCACTTTTTTTAAACTTACTCAACATTACTCAATGTCTATACATTGACATAATTCAGCTGGATAAGACTTCATCTTATTTTAGATACTTTATATTTGAGTTTTTTTTATTTATTTTTTTATTTGTTTGACTACGTGCTTTAATTGTTCACTGAGGTAATAGACGTGATAGATTTAAGACAATCATAGTACCCCAATCTAATGCTGTGTCATTTTGAAAGAACTTAAACATTGTACACACAAAAAAAAAAAAAAAAACAGTCTGACTACACCGCCTATTTATTCTGGCATAGGGGAATGAAACGCTTTGGCTTGGATTTCTTTAAACCAATCACAACCATCCTCGGCGGCGCCAAGTCCAGATAGCGGAGATAGCGTGAGGGGAGGGACAGACGCGCCGGATGTCAGGCTTTATCCCCGTAATGTACATCTGTTGAGTCAGACGGAGCTGTACCTGACTTGATACCACTTTAAAAAAAATGAAAAAAGGAAAAACCAACAATTCAGAGAGGTGCTTCTGGCTTCATTTCAATAAAAATGTTTTTATAGTCCTTTGCATCTAACAATAGTAAGGTATATGACATGAAAGAACAAACAGACATTTATCTCAGTCCGACAGTGAAAAATAGCATACATTACCACAACATAATTACACAATGATATACTTTGGTCATAAGTGCACTATTTACTCTACAGACAAATATCATGTTGACTACAAAAACTGTCTCCTAACCACTCCTCCACAGGCACAGCGGCTGAAATATTGTTCTCTGGAAATGTAATCTCTAAATGAAATCTACAGCAGGCTGCAGACTCTGGGTTTATTACTGCTTGGAGAAGAAGTCTTTGCTCTTCTGG